>NC_064846.1:122460453-123062060 GCF_024166365.1 Elephas maximus indicus
ACCAAACCAAACCAAATCCATTGCATTGGAGTCAATTCTGACTCACAGCAACCCTACAGGACAGAGTAGAAATGCCCCATAGGGTTTCCAAGGAGCGGCTGGTGGATTTGAACCACTGACTTTTTGGTTAGCACCTGACTTCTTAACCACTGCACCACCAGGGCTCCAATCCTTCTAATACACCCATGACACCATCGCTACAATCAAGATAATGAACATAATCATCACCCCCAAAAGTTTCCTACAGCCCCTTTGTAATTCTTCCTTCCTGCATTCCTGGGCCCAACCTCCCAGGCAACTACTAATCTGCTCTGCTTTCTGTCACTTTACCCGTTGCCAGTTGCCGTCAAATCGATTCCGACTCATAGCGACTCCACAGGACAGAGTAGAACTACTCCAAAGGGTTTCCAAGGAGTGGGCGGATTTGCACAGCCGACCTTTTGGTCCAAAAGTCAGCAGTTTGAATCCACTATGAGCTCCTTGGAAACTCTATGGGGCAGTTCTACTCTGTCCTATAGGGTCACTATGAGTCGGAATTGACTCGATGGCAACGGGTTTGGTTTTGGTTTCGGTTTCGTAGCTCTTTAACTACTGTGCCACCAGCTCACGTTAGCTTGCAATTCCTAGCTTTTTATATAAATGGAATTGCACACCACATACTGTTTAGGGGGATAGGGTCTGGCTTCTCACTCAGCATAATTATTTTGAGATTATTTGTATTGCTAAGTAATATTCCACTATATGAATATGCCAGTTCGTTGATTCATTCACCTGGTGATGGACGTTTATGTCGTTTTCATGCTCTAAGGAGCATTCTGGCTGTACTTCTTCCGAAACAGGTTTATTCGTTCTTCAAGCAGTCCATGGCATATTCAGTATTCTTCGCCAACACCATGATTCAAAGACATCAATTCTTCAGTCTTCTTTATTCATTTGTCCAACTTTTTCATGCATATGAGGCGATTGAAAACACCACGGCTTGGGCCAGGAGCCCCTTAGTCCTCAAAGTGACATCGCTGCTTTTCAGAGGTCTTTTGCAGCAGATTTTCCCAGTGCAATACATCGTTTGATTTCTTGACTGCTGCTTCCATGGGCGTTGATTGTGGATCCAAGTAAAATGAAATCCTTGACAACTTCAATCTTTTCTCTGTTTATTGTGATGTTGCTTATTAGTTAAGTTGTCATGATTCTTGTTTTCTTTATGTTGAGGTGTAATACAGACTGAAGGTTGTAGTCCTTGATCTTCATTGTTTTTTATAGGCCTGTCTAATCTTTGGCTGAAGGGTGGACTTCGGGAGTGGCTTCAGTTCTGAGTTAGAAGGGTGTCTGGAGGCTATAGTCTCAGGGGTTCCTCCAGTCTCTGTCAGTCCAGCGGGTCTGGTCTTTTTTTGTGTATTTGAATTTTGTTCTACATTTTTCTCCACTCCGTTTGGAGCCTTCTATTGTGATCCCTATCAGAATGGTCAATGGTAGTAGCCAGGCACCATTTAGTTCTTCTGGGCTCAGGTTGATGGAGGCTGTGGTTCATGTGGCCCATTAGTCCTTTGGACTAATATTTTCCTTGTGTCTTTGGTTTTCTTCATTCCCCTTTGCTCTGGACAGAATGGGACCAATAGATGTATCTTAGATGGCCACTCACACGCTTTTAAGAACCCAGACGCTACTCACCAAAGTAGGATGTAGAACATTTTCTTTAAGAATTATGTTATGCCAATTGCCCTAAATGTCCCCTGAGACCATGGTCTCCAGCCCTCAGCCCCAGTAACTTGGTCCCTCAAGGTATTTGGATGTGTCTAGGAAGCTTCTATGACTTTGCTCCCTTTGTGGTCTATTATATATGAGTATACATGCTGTAAGTACAAATATATATGTAAAAATATCCACAGCCTGACCTATATATGTATATGAGTATACACCTATAGACCCTCCTTCTCCTATTCAGCGTATGTATCTGCTTATAAGTTATTATTTGTTTTATATATGTATAACCCAAAAAACCAAACCCATTGCCGTCGAGTCGATCCCAACTCATACGACCCTATAGGACAGAATAGAACTGCCCCGTAGAGTTTCCAAGAAGCGCCTGGAGAATTCGAACTGCCGACCTCTTAGTTAGCAGCCATAGCACTTAACCACTACGCCACCAGGGTTTCCTTATATATGTATATGCTATAGTATTTACTGCCTCTTTTTTTTTTCTTCTTCTTTTTTCTTGTGTTCCTCTAAGTGTCTTCCTTTGCCTTGGTTAAGTTGTACTGACTTCCCCTATATTATTGTTGAGTTTTGAGAGTTCTTTATACATTCTGGATACAAATTCTTTATAAGTGATTTTTGATGTCTTTTGAAGAGCAGACATTTTTTAATTTTGAGGAATAAATGAACTGAAATTAAAACAAACTTTACTGTTCATCTCAAGTCTAGACCAGCACAAAATTAATTTCAGAAACCTCTTAACTAGGATCCCTTCTAGACCTAATCTATGATTCTGGGAGCTCAGGAACCCTTTGATACACACCAGCCCCACCACTGGCACCCACCTCCACCCACCCCATTGAGGGTTGTTATGGTTTGAATTGTATCCCCAAAAATATGTGCTGTAAATCCTAACCCTTATACTTGTGGTTATAATCCCATTTGAGAATGGGTTTTGTTTCTTATGTTAATGAGACAGTATTAGTGTAGGGTGGGTCTTAAGTCAATCTCTTCGGAGATATAAAAGATTAAACAAGCAAGTCCACAAGCAGAGATGAGGAAAGATAGATGCCACACCACTTGAAGATTACCAAGGAACCAGGGAACAGGGACTTTCCCCAGAGAGAGGACTTCCCAAGAGCCAGCTCCCTGAATTCAGACTTCTAGCCTCCTAAACTATAAGAGAATAAATTCCTGTTTGTTAAAGCCACTCACTTGCGGTATTTCTGTTACAGCTGCACTAGATAACTAAGACAGGGGTATAGGCCATCTGGTTTCTAAGGACTCTGGTTCCCCCTCTTCCAACCGTACTCTGAGGCCTAGAAAGGAAGAAGTTGGAAGCAGAGAGAAGAGAAAGATATAGAGATGGGGTAAAGTGAGAGGGAGGGTAGGGGTGACCTCAGCCTGGCCAGAAAAAGCTCCCTATCTCACCCCTCCCCCTGTGTTTCCTAAGCCCTATACTGGATCTCCCTGTCCCTCACTCACTCAGCAAACACTCACTAAACCCAACTCAAAGTCCTGTGTGCCCACCTTATCATCGGAAATTGTTGTTCCAGGGCTGAGGGGATGAACGGTGGAATCAGCAGCCAAGGCCAGATGGCTGGGAGAAGAGGTAAGAAGAGAGGTACTGAGTGGGCATGCCTGTGTCTCTTCCCACCTTCCAGATTCTGGGTCTGATTGCTGCCATCCTCTAAGCCTACAACTGCTTCACCACCTTCCCCTTACACTATGAGAGGTACATGGTAACACCAACTGGTGAGAAGGGGACCTGGGTGTTGGGGGCGGTGGGTTCCAGGGAGGGCTGCAAGGAAAATACCTTGTCGGGTGCTCACTTCTGGCTGCATTCCTAGACCTGTGGAACCACAGAGGTGTCAGTTCACGTCCCTGGGGAAATCAGAGTCCCCGGAGACATTGTGGAGGAGAGTTTGGAATCTCGGGTTATTAGGGAGCAGTCGAGGTCCCGGGTATGTTGGGGGCAGTCGGACATATTCATAGGGCCGTCGGAGATGTCCGGGAATATTGCAGTCAAATAGCTATCTCCAGGGATATTGTGGGGGAGCGGGGGTCCATAGACATACCCGGGAAGGTCGGGGGTCACGGAGATGTTGAGGGGCAGTCGGTGACCTCCATATTATCGAGAGAGTGGTCGGGTCATCTCCGGGGATCTCGAGGGGCACTTCTAGATCTTCGGACATCTGCAAGTTAGGGTGTTCGCCAAGGCTCAGGGTCTGTGCTAACCTGTTCCCCTCACCCTCGGAGGCCGCGGTCTTCCCCTGTCGGTGGGCCCCAGCGCCCGGCAGCTCCTGGCGCCGCTGGACGCGCGCCCCCTGGCGACCCGAGCTACGGCCGACGTGGCGGCGCTGGTACGCAGGGCAGGTGCCACATTGCGCCTGCGCCACAAGGAGGGTGAGTTCCCAGAGCGGGGTCTTTCCAGGAGGTGGGGTCGGAGAAGAGAGGGCTCTTCTAGAGCGGCAGAGCCGGGACTGGGGACAAGGGATGTAAATTTAAGGGGCAGGGTTCGAAGGGTGACTCGAGGGGGCGGAGCCTGGGGATTATCCTAGAATGTTACTTTAGGAGGTGACGCTAGGAGGGTTATTCCAGTAGGCGAAAGCTGGAAAACGAGTTGAGGGTTGGGGCTCGATCTTTAGCCCTCTCAGCGGGGCTTGGAACGTTATTTTTGAGGAAGAGGAGCCTGGACAGTTCTTGGGGCGGCAGTTAGTCAAGAGGCAGGGCCTGGACAGCTAGTCAAGGGGGTGGGGTCTGAACGTATTGGTGGTGGGGTTTGAAATGGCAAGAATAGGATGGAGTTTAGAAGGCTAATTAGCGGCAGAGCCTGAAATGTTTTTGAGCCAAGTCTTGTATTATCGCCCCAGGGTGAATCTAAGGGTGTTAGTTGACGGGATGGGGCCTGGGTGTCATTAGAGTGAGGGCGAGAGGTTGGGACCAGGATGTTAGTTAAGAGGGCAGTGTCAAGACTTGCTGGTCTGGCTGACAATGGAGGGACCCCAGAAGACATGGCCCCCGGACTCTCTGTTAGCCCAGAACTAAAAAATTCCCGAAGCCAGCTCTTCAGACAAAGATTAGACATAAAATGATACTGGTGAAGAGTGTGCTTCTTGGTTCAAGTAGACACACGAGACTATGTGAGCAGCTCCTGTCTAGAGGCGGGGTGAGAAGGCGGAGGAGGACAGGAGCTGATTGAATGGACACGGGAAATACAGAGTGGAGAGGAGTGTGCTGTCACATTATAGGAAGAGCAACTAGGGTCACATAACAATGTGTGTATAAGTTTTTGTATGAGAAACTGACTTGAATTGTAAACTTTCACTTAAAGCACAATAAATAAATAATTATAATTTTTAAAAGGGCGGGATCAGAACTGCTAATCCTGTGTGTGGAGCCTGGATGATTACTTGAGGGGCGGGCCCAGATTGCTAACTGAGTGCATGAGGCTAGGATGTTGTTGTTGTTAGGTGTTCTGCAGTCAGTTCTGACTTATAGTGACCCTATGTATCACAAACACTGCCAGGTCCTGCGCCATCCCCACAATAGTTGTTATGCTTGAGCCCATTGTTGCAGCCACTGTGTCAATCCATCTCATTGAGGGTCTTCCTCTTTTCCGCTGACCCTGTACTTTACCAAGCATGATGTCCTTCTCCAGGGACTGATCCCTCCTGATAACATGTTCAAAGTATGTAAGACGCAGTCTCGCCATCCCTGCTTCTAAGGAGCATTCTGGTTGTACTCCTTCCAAAACAGATTTGTTCGTTCTTTTGGCAGTCCATGGTATTTTCAATATTCTTCGCCAACACCACAATTCAAAGGTGTCAATTCTTCTTTGGTCTTCTTTATTCATTGTCCAGCTTTCAGATGGATATGATGCGATTGAAAATACCATGGCTTGGGTCAGGCGCACCTAAGTCTTCAAGGTGACATCTTCACTTTTCAACACTTTACAGAGGTCCTTTGCAGCAGATTTGCCCAATGCAATGCGTTGTTTGATTGATGTTGATTGTGGAGCCAAGTAAAATGAAATCTTTGACAACTTCAATCTTTTCTCCGTTTATCATGATGTGGCTTATTGGTCCAGTTGTGAGGATTTTTGTTTTCTTTATGTCGAGGTGTAATCCGTACTGAAGGCTGTAGTCTTTGATCTTCATAGGAGGCTAGGATATAGAGTTCAAGGAGATGAGGGTAGAATGTTAACTTAGAGGGCAGAGCTTACTTTCTATGGCATGTACCCAACTGCCTTCTAAATGTTTTCCATCGTACAACCATTAGGTTGCTGGACTCTGAGGACTTAAATGTCATGGATAGTCCCTGCCCCAAGATCTCCTTGCCTCTCACAGATAGACGCCAACATGACAAATACAATAAGGTGGGAAAAACAGTGAGTATCTTTGAGGAGTTGGGAACAGGTCCATGGTGCTGTAGACTGCCTTAATGAACATTGGGGGTGGGGTAGGATGTGGGAGCTGAAGAAACGTGGACAGGGCCAAGCTTAGCATTTAGGACAAGCCCTGAGTTTGTATAGAGAACTGGGTAAGAGCGCCAGACAGTCTGAGTTCAAATGAGACTCTGCTGCTACCAGCTTTGTTAACTTTTGTGAGTCATTTAATATCTTGGTGAAAAGCTTAGCTCCCTAAATATGTTGCTGTTGTTAGGTGCCTTCGAGTCCACCCTATGTACAACAGAATGAAACAGTGCCTATTCCTGTGCCATCCTCACAATCGTTGCTATGTTCTGGCAGTCTGTGGTGTATTCAATATTCTTCAACAACACCGTAATTCAAAGGCGTGAGTTCTTCTTCAGTCTTCATTATTCATTGTCCAGCTTTCACATGCGTATGAGGTGATTGAAAATACCATGGCTTGGATCAGGGACACCTTATTCCTTAAAGTGATCTGTTTGCTTTTTTAACACTTTAAAGAGGTCTTTTGTGGAGTCTATATATCCTGTGACTACCTCTTCTGACTTTTAAAATTTGTAAAAACATTATTTGTTTGACATACATGAGATTATGAGTAGATAATGTTTTACATTTTAAAAACTATTTTTAACAGCTCAATTGAGATATAATTCACATACCATACAATTCGTTTAAAGTGTAAAATTCAATTCTTTTTAGTATATTCACAGGGTGGTGCAGTCATCACCCCAATGCAAATCTGGAACATAATTTCCTCCTAAAAGGAAGCCGCACGCCTACTAGCAGTCAATCCCCATTCCCTAACTCCTCCCCACCACCCATAGGTAACCACTAATATACTTTCTGTCTCTATAGATTTATTCTTGAATTGTTCTAAAAATGTAGCCGTACAGTATGTTGCCTTTTGTGTCTGGCTTCTTTCATTTAGCGTAACCTTTTCAAGGTTCATTGTTGTTGTAGCATGTATCAGTAACTCATTTCTTTTTATTGCTGATTAATATTTCACTGTATGGATATATCATATTTTATTTATCAGTTCATTGGTAGATGAACATTTGAGTTGCTTTCACTTTTTGGCGATTATGAATAATGCTGCTATGAGCATTGTTGCTAGGTGCCATCAAGTCTGTTCTGACTCATAGCGACCCTACGCGCAACAGAACGAAACACTGCCCAGTCCTACACCATCCTCACATTGTTGCTATGCTTCAGCCCACAGTTGCAGCCACGGTGTCAATCCATCTCATTGAGGGTCTTACTTTTTTTCGCTGACCCTCTACTTTACCAAGCATGATGTCCTTTTCCAGGGACTGAAAGTCATGCCATCCTTGCTTCTAAGGAGCATTCTGGCTATAATTCTTCCAAGACAGATTTGTTTGTTCTTTTGGCAGTCCATGGTATATTCAATATTCTTCATCAACACCATAATTCAAAGGCATTAATTCTTCAGCCTTCTTTAATCACCACGGCTTGGGTCAGGCGCACCTTAGTCCTTAAAGTGACGTTTTTGCTTTTTAACACATTGAAGAGACCTCTTGCAATAGATTTGCCCAGTGCAATGCATTTCTTTCTTGACTGCTATTTCCACGGGTGTTGATTGTGATCTAAGTAAAATGAAATCCTTGACAACTTCAATCTTTTCTCCGTTTATCATGATGTGTTTTATTGGTCCAGTTGTGAGGATTTTTGTTTTCTTTATGTTGAGGTGTAATCCATACCAAAGGCTGTGGTCTTTGATCTTCATCAGTAAGTGCTTCAAGTCCTCTTCACTTTCAGCAAGCAAGGTTGTGTAATCTGCATAAAGCAGGTTGTTAATGAGTCTTCCTTCAAACCTGATGCCCCATTCTTCTTCATAGAGTCCAGCTTCTGGGATTATTTGCTCAGCATACAGATTGAATATGTATGGTGAAAGAATACAGTCCTGAAACATACCTTTCCTGATTTTAAACCATGCACTATCCCCTTGTTCTGTTCCAATGACTGCCTCTTGGTCTATGTACAGGTTCCTCATGAGCACAATTAAGTGTTCACCCCAATTCTTTGTAATATTATCCATAATTCGTTATGATCCACACAGCCTAATGCCTTTGCGTAGTCAATACAACAAAGGGAAACATCTTTCTGGTATTCTCTGCTTTCAGCCAAGATCCATCTGACATCAGTGATGATATCCCTCATTCCGAGTCTTCTTCTGAATCCGGCTTGAATTTCTGGCAGTTCCCTTCATGTATTGCATTTGAATGATCCTCAGCAGATTTACTTGCATGTGGTATTAATGATATTGTTTGATAAGTTCCACTTTCTGTTGAATCACCTTTCTTCAGAATATGCATAAACATGGTTTTCTTCCAGTCAATTGGCCAGATAGCTGTCTTCCAAATTTCTTGGCATAGACAAGTGAGTACTTCTAGGACAGCATCAGTTTTTTGAAACATCTCAATTGGTATTCCTTCAATTCCTGAAGCTTTGTTTTTCACCAGTGCTTTCAGTGCAGCTTGGACATCTTTCCTCAGCACCAACGATTCTTTTTTTTTCATTCCCTGCTCCTTTTTTTATTGTAATTTCAGCAAAAGTTTACAGAGCAAATTCATTTCTCATTAAACAGTCAACTCACAAATTGTTTTGTGACATTGATTGCCAACCCCACAATGTGTCAACACTGTCCCTTTCTCCACCCCAGCTTCACTGTTTCCATTTGTCTAGTTTTCCTGTCCCTTCCTGCCTTCTCATCTTTGCTTTTGGGCTGCTGTGCCAATTATTTTCATATACATGATTGAACTATGAAGCACGTTCCTCACATGTGTTATTGTTGGCGCTATAGACCTGTCTGCTCTTTGACTGAAGGATGAACCTCAGGAGTGACTTCGGTACTGAGCTAAAAGGGTATCCAGGGGCCATACTCTTGGGGTTCCTCCAGTCTCTGTCAGACCAGTAAGTCTGGTCTTTCTGTGAGCTAGAATTTTGTTCTACATTTTTCTCAGCTCTGTCCGGGACCCTCTTTTGTGATCCCTGTCAGAGCAGTCAGTGGTGGTAGCCAGGCACTGTCTAGTTGTGCTGGACTCAGTCTGGTGGAGGCTGTGGTAGCTGTGGTCTATTAGTCATTTGCACTAAACTTTTCTCTTGTGTCTTTGGTTTTCTTCATTCTCCCTTGCTCCAGATGGGGTGGGACCAGTGGAGTATCTTAGATGGCCGCTTACAGGCTTTTAACACCCCAGAGGCTACTTGGTAAAGTCTTTTGATGAACAAAAGTTTTTAATTTATTTGTCCCATTTATTCGTTTTGTCTTTTGCTGTTTGTGCTTTTGTTATTATATTAAATAATCCATTGTTAAAAGCTAGGCCTGACAGAGTTGCCCCTACTTTTTCTTCTAAGAATTTTATGGTTTTATATTGTACATTTTTTGCTTGCATGTGGTATTAATGATATTGTTCTACAATTTCCACATTTGGTTGGATCACCTTTCTTGAGAGTAGGCGTAAATACGGATCTCTTCCAGTCAGTTGGCCAGGAAACTGTCTTCCATATTTCTTGGCATAGATCAGTGAGCATCTCCAGTGCTGCATCCATTTGCTGAAACATCTCAGCTGATATTCCATCAATTCCTGGAGCCTTGTTTTCACCAATGCCCTCAGTGCAGCTTGGACTTCTTCCTTCAGTACCATCAGTTCCTGATCATATGCTACCTCTTGAAAGTTGAACATCAACTAATTCCTTTGGTATAATGACTGTGTGTATTCCTTCCATCTTCTTTTGATGCTTCCTGTGTCATTTAATATTTTCGCCATAGAATCCTTCACTATCGCAACTCGAGGCTTTAATTTTTCCTTCACTTCTTTCAGCTTGAGAAACACCAAGCGTGTTTGTCCCTTTTGGTTTTCCATCTTCAGCTCTTTGCACATGTCATTATAATACTTTACTTTGTCTTCAAAAATGGCTGCAGCAGTATATCGACAGGGAACTGCCAGAAAATCAGGCCGGTTTCAGAAGAGGACGTGGAACCGGGGATATCATTGCTGATGTCAGATGGATCCTGGCTAAAAGCAGAGAATACCAGAAGAATGTTTACCTGTGTTTTATTGACTATGCAAAAGCATTCGACTGTGTGGATCATAACAAATTATGGATAACATTGTGAAGAATGGGAATTCCAGAACACTTAGTTGTGCTCATGAGGAACCTTTACATAGATCAAGAGGCAGTTGTTCAGACAGAATAAGGGGATACTGCATGGTTTAAAGTCAGGGAAGGTGTGCGCCAGGGTTGTATTCTTTCACCATACCTATTCAATCTGTATGCTGAGCAAATAATACGAGAAGCTGGACTATATGAAGAAGAACGGGGCATCAGGATTGAAGGCTCATTAACAACCTGCGTTACACAGATGACACAACCTTGCTTGCTGAAAGTGAAGAGGACTTGAAGCACTTACTAATGAAGATCAAAGACCACAGCCTTCAGTATGGATTGCACCTCAGCAAAAAAAAAAAAAAAAAATCCTCACAACTGGACCAATGAGCAACATCATGATAAACGGAGAAAAGATTGAAGTTGTCAATGATTTCATTTTACTTGGATCCACAATCAACAGCCATGGAAGCAGCAGTCAAGAAATCAAAAGACACATTGCATTGGGTAAATCTGCTGCAAAGGACTTCTTTAAAGTGCTGAAGAGCAAAGATCTCACCTTGAAATCTAAGGTGCGCCTGACTCAAGCCTCGGTAGTTTCAATTGCATCGTATGCATGTGAAAGCAGGACAATGAATAAGGAAGACCGAAGAAGAATTGACACTTTTGAATTGTGGTGTTGGCGAAGAATATTGAATACACCATGGACTGCCAGAAGAACGTACAAATCTGTCTTGGAAGAAGTACAACCAGAATGCTCCTTAGAAGCAAGGATGGCGAGACTGTGTCTTACATACTTTGGACATGTCAGGAGGGATCAGTCTCTGGAGAAGGATATCATGCTTGGCAAGGTGCAGGGTCAGTGGAAAAGAGGAAGACCCTCAACAAGGTGGATTGACACAGTGGCTGCAACAATGGGCTCAAGCCTAACAACGATTGTAAGGATGGCTCAGGACCAGGCAGTGTTTCGTTCTGTTGTGCATAGGGTCGCTATGAGTTGGAACGACTCCACAGCACCTAACAATGACAACATTTTGTACATTAGGTCCTTAAACCATTTTGAATTTTTGTGTGTGCATATAGTGTGAGGCATGGATCCTGTTTCATTTTTCTGCATGTGGAAATCCAGTTTTCCCTAACACCATTTATTGAAGAGACTCTTCTTTTCCCATGAAATGGACTTAGCACCTCTGTCAAAAATCAGTTGACCATAGACTTGTGGGTGTATTTCTGGACTCTCAATTCTATTCCATTGGTCTCTGTGTCTATTGTTATATCAGTCCCAGGAAGTTTTGATTATTGCAGCTTTATAATATGTTTTAAAATCATGAAGCGTGAGTCCTCCTACTCTGTTCTTCTCTTTCAACATTCCTTTAACTATTCGGGGCCTCTTGCTATTCCACGTGAAGTAAAGGGGTGAATTTTTCTGTTTCTGTAAAGAAGACTGTTGGAATTTCGGTCGGGATTCAGTTGAATTTATAGATCACTTCGGATAGTATTGACATCTTAACAATATTAAGTCTTCCACCCCAAGAACATGGAACATCTTTCCATTTATTTAAGTCTTAATCTTTTAGTTTTTTTTTTTTTTAATAATTTTCATTGTGTAAGTCCTTCACGAACCTGGTTAGGTTTATTCCTAGGTTTTTTTTTTCTCTCTCTTACATGTTGTTGTAAATGGTGATTTTTTTCTTAGTGATTTATTTTATCTACACTTTCCACATCAGTAGGGCAAGGTGCTCAGTAAATATTGTCATATGCCTACATGAATGAATTAATAACTGCCAGTGGGTTAGAAATGAATCGCCCTTCCAGCACGTCCGTATAGGTCGCTCTGAGTCGAAGGTGTGTTGTTGTTGTTTTCGTCCAGCACACCCATCCCCTGAAGAACTACATTTCCCGGGATGCTTGTCTTGGCGCCTTCATATGAAGTGCCAAAAGAGCGACATTAGTTGTTATGGCCCCCATATCCGCCGTCGCCGGGGTCGCAGTGTTTTATGGGAAAGGTAGTTCTTGCGCTGTTCGGCCGGCACTCAACGAACAGAGCCAGACTGAACTTCCTGGCAAACAGCCCCGCGACCTGGCAAGCGGGGCAAGATGGCGGACGCTGAAGAGGGTGTTTCGCGGCCGGCAGCGGTCTCTACCGCCCCAATTTCTTTTGGCTTTAGTCGCACGTCCTCCCGGAGGCGGGTGGTGGACCTAGGAGACAGAGCGAGGGCCGCCCCGGAGGAGAAGGATTTCTTGAAGACTGTGGAGGGAAGGGAGCTGCAGAGGTGAAGCGCTGGTTCCCTCACCCCCTGGAAATCGGTGCGGTGGGCTCAGGAGGGATGGCGGTATCTGAGTTGCTTGTCATAGTGAAGGTGGCCTTGAAAGCCTGAAGCACAGCCTGAGGAAATTCGTGGAAGCGAGAAGGCGCGAGTTTGTAGGAGGGGTGGGGAAATTGGGCCTGATAGCGTGGGAATTGAGAAGAGGGGATGTATTAGTGACAGGGAGTGTCTTTAGGACTTGGGGACCCTAAGGTGTGTGCGTTCTAAGAGAGAAAAAGGAGAGGAGGATGACAGGATCCCCTAGTGTCTCAACTGAAGCGATGGGGCTTCTTCGGTATGGGGAACGGGATAGAGCCGCAGATTCAGGTTGAGGGAGGCCATTTATCAGCTTAATACGGAAAGGGGAGCCTGAGGGACCTGAGAGAGGGGCTTCTAGAAGAAGGCGAAGGTGAGCCACTGTGGAAGCCATGGAAGTGGGTCTTGGAATGAACAGAAAGTCCAGAACTGATTCTCTGAAGGAACCATTTAAGAGTTGGAGAAGGAGGAAGAATCCAGAGAAGATACCAGCAGAGACATAACAGGAGAATCATTCAAGAGAATGGAGGGCATGTTCCATGGGGCAGGGGATGAGTTTGACTGTTGTATTTTCTCTGGATAAAGGGATGTGGCTCAGAACCCACTGACCACGTTAACTCTCCCAATCTCACTCCTCTATGTTGGCATCAGTGTGAAGCCCTCAGAAGCCCCTAAGGAACTTGTCATCCCTTTGATCCAGAATGGACATCACAGGCAGCTACTGACCCAGACCCCTGGACCATCCACAGATGCTGAGACCTTAGTGGATGGGGTGCTGCTGTCCCAGGCTGTGAAGGAACTCATTGAGGGTAAGTGACCTCTACCCCTCACCCTGCCCCAATAATGGCAGAAGGGGAGGAAGGGTAGAGTGGTACCTCATTGCTCCCTCCTGTTCTTCCTTAGAATCCAAGAAGTCTCTGGAGGAGAGAGAGAATGAAGGTGTCGACCCCACGCTCGCTATCCCCATGATCCAGAAAGGATGCATCCCCAGTGGGGAAGGGGCAGACAGTGAACCCCAGGCTGAGACAGTGAGCTGGCCCCTTTCCTCTCTCCTGCGCCAGCCCCTCTTCGCCCTATCTACCAGGCTTGCCTCCCTGCAGGAAAAGTCTGTGTGAATTAGAAGCCTGCTGCCTATCCCCTGCTCCTTTTATCCTTTTTAGAATCATTTTTTTAATCCAAATACTGGGGTTTGGAAAAAGTACATGGATTCTTGGGCTAACTGAGTGAGATGTAGAGGAGAAGGAGCAGGAAAAACAAAGGCCCTGAGGTTAGACTCTGCCTGGGGTGTTTGAGGAACACCAAGGAGACCGTGCTGGCTGGAATGGAATGAAGGAGGGGAGGGTAATAGATGAGATCAGAAAGGTAGTGGAGGCTAGACCATGTAGTGCCTTGTGGGCCATGGTAAGGACTTCGGCTTTACTGTGTGTGAGGTGAGAGCCATAGGAGGGCTCCTAGCAGAGGAGGAAGGTGACCTGACTTACAGCTTGACAGGGACCTTCTGGCTTCTGTGAACAGAAGAGACTTGTATGTGAAGGTAGAAGCAAGTGGACCAGTGAGGTGATTATTGCAATAGTCCAGGCGAGAGATGATGGAGACTTAGATCAGAGTGAGGCCTGGAAGGATAGATGAGATTTACTGAGAGGGGGAAGAGCAGGGTGAGTACTCCTAGTGGGAGCAATGGCCTGGCCAAAGGCCGGGTGTCAGGAAATCAGCATGGTTTGTGTCCATCAGGGAGGCAACTTGTAGTAGACCTGGAGCTAATGGCAAATGCAAAGCATCGAGAGGGGTGATAGTGGGAGGTGATAACAGCAAAGGTAAGGGGTGTGTCCACAGAAGTAACCAAGTCTGTCTTTTGTCCCTATGGGCCCCACTTTTTACCTCTTCATTCACAAATGTTTTGCAGTGCCTTTTGGGGGCCTAGTTCTCTTACAGCCCCAGACTACCCTTTCTACTGAACTTTTCTCATCAGCCTTCAAATGTGTTCTGGTTTCATTGCTCTTAAAAACAAACAACAACAACACCCCCACTTCACTGTTCATTCTCTTCCAGCTTTGGCCACATTTCCCTAATTTTCCCTCCTACAAATCTCCTCCCACAGCCTTCCACATATCAATTGTTCACAACTTCATCCTTCCTCTTGCTCAGTCATCCTTGGAGTCATCCTTGAATCTCTTCTTCATTTTATACCCCATATACAATCCACCAGCAAAATCCTCATCTCCCTTTTCAAAATACATCCAGAATATGACCACTTCTCACCATCACTACTACCACCACCCTGGTCTGAGCCCCCATCATCTCTCATCTGGAGGACTGCAGTAACTTCCTCATGGTTCCTCTTCTCAAAACCTGCTTGTGGCTCCCACCATACTCAAAAGTTCTGCCCAGCACTCCTGATAGTCTCTTACTGCCCCTCTCACCCTCCTCCCTGTTCATCTCTGTTGCAGTCATGTTGATTTCATGAGACTTCATGCACACCAAGGCTGGTCTTGCCTCAGAGCCCTTCCTCTTACTGCTCTCTCTGATTGGAGCCCTCTTCCTTCCATATCCTCATGGCTCCCTCCCTTCTCTCCTTCTGGTCTCTGCTTAAATGTCAATTTCTCAGTGATACTCCCTTCTCCATCCTTCTGCATACCTTTCACTTGCTTAATCTTTTTTCATATAACTCATCACTACCTCATATGTCATGTTTTATGTATTTTATTTATTGTGTGTCTCTACAGCCAGAACATAAGCCCCACAAAGACAGGGGCTTTTGTCTGTATTGCTCACTGTTTTATCCCCAGCCCCTAAAACAGTTCCTGCCACAGAAAAGTTTTATAAATATTTGTTGAATGGCCAAACATGGAGGAGTGAAGCAAAGGGTGGCTACAGGAAGCCAACACTGACCCTTGAGCTGACTGGAAACAAACCATAGAGGGTGCAGGAGATGCACTTCAAACAGAAGGGCCACCATGAACAGAACCTGACCTCCCTTCCTTTTCCTGAACCCCTAGGTGCCAGAGGAGGCAGATTACGAGGCAGTCCCTGTGGAGGCCTATGGGCTGGCCATGCTGCGGGGCATGGGCTGGAAACCTGGCGAGGGCATCGGCCGTACCTTCAGTCAGTGAGTTCCAGAGTGGGGTGAGGGGACCAACAGGTGGAGCAGTGAACGAGACTCCTCTGATTACTGCCAGCCCACAACTAACCATCCAGACAAAGAGAGAGGACACATTATCACCCTAATGCATGCAGTAGCTTCTTCAACTACTATTTCAAATTCCTATTTGCACTTTGATACTCCATAATAGGATCCCATTTATGTAAAGTTTGCCTCTCTGGGCATCAGTTCCTCATCTGAAAAATGGGGATAATAACAGTCCTGATTTCATAGATCTGTTGTGAGGGTTAAATGAAGTTATACATATAAAGCACTTACAGTAGGCCCTGGTCTAGAATAAGTATAGACTAAACATTTGTTATTATTACATGGACTCACAAATCCTTATCCACAATTCCAAACTCCAAAGGATTCTGAAAACCAAACATTTTTTCATAAGTCATTTGGCAGCCAAATATGACCTGAATTAACGTTGAGCATTTTATAGTCTGTTTTTCCCCCTTGGTGTAAATATTCATATGCTCTCCCTTGCAGAAATATTAATGTATTTGTTTACAGGGATTTGCCCTATATTCCACTGTAGATGCTATGGAATAGATAGTATTACAGCATGTTATTTGGTTGAACCATACGAAATTACCATTTCTGTAGGTCAAAATATAAGATCCTAATGCACTAGGGGTTTTTTTTAACATGAAATCAGAAAGGGTATTCTTTAAAATATTGGTGCGGTGAGATTTGGAAAGGGGGAACAGGGCATTGAAGGCTGGCGCATTCTCCAGCAAGCCCATATTCTTCCTTGCAGAGTGGTGAAGCCCCGTGTCAACTCACTGAGGCCCAAGGGGTTAGGGCTGGGTGCAGACCTGACCAAGGCCCAGGCCCTGGCCTCCACTGGCCCCCACCGACTGCCAAAGCCAGATGAGCAGGAGAAGGAGAAGGAAGACCAACCTCAAGGACTGGTAACTGGAGGAGCTGTGGTAGTCCTGTCTGGCCCCCATCGAGGAATTTATGGGAAGGTAAAGAACCAAGATCTCCCTGGAGCTCAAGATGGGGCAGCAAAAAATATTGACATGAGCATGGTGGGGGAGACACAAGGACTAGGCCTTATCTCAGCCCTTGGGGGTTGTAGTCTGTTGGGGGAGATACAAGGGCCAGGCCTTGTCCTAGCTCTTGGGGGTCACAGTCTGTTGGGAGAGATACAGGGACCAAGCCTGGTTGTAGGCCTTAGGGCAGTCATAGCCTTGTGGGGTTACACAAGAATCAGGCCAGACCTACAGAGGTAAAGTAACAGTAGCTTGGTCCCAGGAATGTGGGTGGAGTTCACTCAACCCTGCCTAACTTTTTCCCCCAAACACTTTAGGTGGAAGGCTTTGATCCTGACAACGTTCGGGCCATGGTTCGTCTGGCAGCGGGGAGCCGTGTGGTGACTGTTAGTGAGTATTGCTTGCGGCCTATCTCCCAGCAGGAATTTGACAAGAACTCTTCGGATCTCGGTGAGTGAGCCCCTTATATAGCTGGAGAAGTTGGAAGCATTCCTGTGGATGGTAGGGTCTGTTTTACAGAGTGGGTTGTAAATTTGCAGAGGGGAGAGTTAGTGGTCTACCTGGCAGTATGACTTCTGGTCAAAGGTCAAGAGGTGAAAATGAACATAAGTGGCTTATTCATTTTGATTGAAAGAAAGTCGATCTAGTATTCCTGGAGTCTTTAGATCCTTTCTGAAAGGGAAGGAACATGGGGAAACCCATTCCTCTACTCTCAGTAGGTCTTTGTCTGTTTGGGATGATGAGACTCTCTTGCCAGGATATAAGAGCAGTTAGGATTAGATTATGACCAAGGAGGAAGGCATTCGAGGCAGGCACAATAGCCTAGGCAAAGACGTGTTGTTGGATGGGACAGTTTGAGAGATAGGTGCAGACAGAACTCTCCAGGACCTCACTAGCCCACACTAGGCAGGTGACTTGGCTAAGCACTGTCAACGTGGGCTGGGGTGGTTGGGAGAGGCTTCCTAAAGGAGGCAGAAAAGAATGAGAGGAAGGAGAGAGGCATTCTACTAGTCAGAGCAACGGTGTGATATTAAGAAAAGGGGCACTTTGGCAAATGGGAGATGGTCCTAGGCTGAGTTGTGGTTCTGGAAGGAAAGGGCAGGGAGACACTGAGGCTGTTTCGTGGTTCTCACTACACCCCCTTGAACAGGCCAGATGAGCAAAACTTCCTCAGAGCAACAGAACAGAACAGCCTCATCATGGAAGGCCCTCCGGGATCAGGACCTACGTGTTCGTCAGGAGGACTCAGAGAGGAAGCGGAAACACCCTCCAGACCGGTAGGGCCCAGGGTATCTGGGATGAAGGAAAAGGGCATGGGTGTGGATAGGCTTGAGAAGTCCAGGAAGGCTTCTAGGGCAAGGCAACACATAGAAGAAGGAACTAGAAATAGCATTATGGGTGGGTTTCACAGCACAGGCAAAGGTAGGGCAACTAGAACGTATGTCTGATGAAGAGCTAAGCCTGGTGTTGGCCTCCTCTCCACAGAGAGGATGGACCTGCAGCAAAGAGTGAGAAAGCAGCCCCCAGGAGTCAGCATTGGTTGCGCAGAGACCTGCGTGTGAGGTTTGTGGACAAGCTGCACAAGGGCGGCCAGTATTACAACATTAAGGTGGGAATCTCACAGCCTGGGTCCTCTTGCTCTCCCACAACTGGACCTCCTTAACTTTCTGACATTCTCACTTCCCTCCAACCTTTCTCCCCAGATGACAGTTGAAGATGTCCTGAGCCCAGATACTTGTGTGTGTCGCACAGATGAAGGCCAGATCCTAGAAGGTGAGTCTGAGGGATGGCAGCTGGATAGTTATCATTGTGGAGGTTGTCCTTGAGAAGAGTGTCTTAGGCCAAGAGCACAGCCCAGGCAAAGACTGGGAGGTTGGGCATAGTTCAGGGTTTTTGCAAGGCCCAGCATCCTCTTATAGAACATTAGAAACTGCTGTGGTAATGATTATCTGAGCCTCACTTTTCTCATCTGTAATATTAGCATGGAAATGGCACCTTGTAGGAATGTCCATTGAGCTTCCAGTAAAGGGCAAAGCTTACAACATACCCACAATAAATGATGTTTGCTATCATCACCACTGCCACCATCATTATCATCACTGTATGTAAAATACTGTCTCTATTACAGTTATCCTTAGGTTTCTTCATCTGTGAAAAATGAGTGTGGTGGGATTCCATCTGTCAACAGGTTGTGGGGTGGCTCCAGGGAATACAGGAAAGGCCTTCTTACAGGCCCCTGGCTGGGCTGACCCTTGCTGCAAGCCTCACTCCCCTCTCCCTCATCTGTAGGCCTGAGGGAAGACATGCTAGAGACCCTGATTCCCAAAGTCGAGGGCAACCGTGTGATGGTAGTGCTGGGACCACAGGCTGGAAGGGTGAGTCCCAGACCTGAGAATGGAGGGTTGGTGGTCATGCAGGGCCTGTTCTGGGATCTGGGTTGGCCTTATTGACTCCACCCAACTCCTGCTCCAGGTGGGACGTCTGCTGGGCTGGGACACAGAGAAGAGCCAGGCTTTGGTGCAGCTGCAGAGAGAGAATCAGTTGGTGGAGCTTCACTACGATGCTGTCTGCCAGTACATGGGCCCCAGTGACTCAGATGAAGACTGACCTGTGTGACCTACTCTAATCCCCCAGAGTATTCCCAGTTCTTCGTAGTATTAAAAACTTGCCTTCAGGAAGATTGGAAGATAGTTTCTTCATCCACCACTTGTAAGTACAGTACCGGTACAGGAACAAGGACAAAGGTGAATGGACTAGAAGCGATGTTAGATACAAACTCAGTATTCACCAGAATTTAGTATATAATAAAAATCATTTCAAATTATTGGTAAAATGATGAATTAATAAATGGTGTGCTATCTGTTTTTCAGCCCCACCCCTTTGCTTGGGGTACAAGGCAAGGTAAAAATCCATTGCTTCTTAGATCATAAGCTTACTCTTGGAATTTAGAAGCTGTGAAATCTGGGAGGTAGTCAAAGATGGTGGCATAATCAGATGCCTTATAACGTCCCTCCTACAACAAAGGCCTGAGAAAACAAGTGAAACAGATATAGATGACAACTTTGGAACCCTGAGCATCAAAGGCAAGGCTGAAGAATCAGACTGACTGCCAAGTGGAAGGAGAATCTGTACAAAAACAATGGGCACAGAGAAGTATGGATTGCCAGTGCCCTGCCAATTGAACCTGTGCAGTATGGCCATATTGAGACAAAGCAAGCATCACTCCCAGCCAAAGCCTCTATCACTTGGCGCAGCCAAGCAGGAGTGGCTGAGTGAAGGGGTACCCAGTCCAGAGCTAGGAAGGAGTGCTCCCTACCCTGTGAAAGATAGGTGCAGTCACCTCACCCACTGTGCCTGTGCTGGAGGCCCACAGATGTGCAGTGCCCCCCAATCCTTCATCCATTGCCTCCACCACACAGGACTGTAGTCTGTCAGCCACCACCACCCTGCCCCCTGAGCCAGGGGCCCACGGACCAGCAGTGCCCACCCCTTCACTCAGCCACTCATGATGGTGGCCCATGGACTGGTAGCATCCCCTCTTCCACCCACCCAAACTGCACTGGGGGCCTGAGGACCAGTAGTGTCTGCTCTTACACCCAGCCGCCCACACCGGGAGCCCACAAACGGGCAGCACTCCCTCTTCGACCTGTTCACCAGTGCTAGGAGCCAGTGGTCCAGCGGCACCCCCTCTTCTGCCCACCCACCCACACTGGGGGCCCATAGACCAGTGGCATCCACTTCTCTGCCTGGCCACTGGGGGTGTGGGGAGTGGCAGCACCCCCTCTTCTACCTAGAAAACTGCACCAGGGGCCTGAGTACTGACAGTGTCTGTTCCTATGCCCAGCCACCTACACTGGGGGCCCACAGATCAGCAGTGCCTCCTACTCCCTCCAGCCACCTGCTCCAGGGACCCAAGGACCAGTGGCACACCTTCCCCTGTCACGCTAGCAGACAGGGTCATGTCTTCCTAGTGGGCACCCATGGGCTGTTGGCATCCCCCCACCTCACCCCCTGCAACTGGAGGCTTGTGCCTGCTCCGACCACCACTGCGCAGCCTTGCCCACCCATGACTGTCAATGAGAGTTTCTGTACCACACCCCCCCATGATTGGCAACCCAGGGAACCTCACCCTGACCACCCAGCAACCAGCAGTGCTCATACACAACAACCAACTCAGTAACCAGTGGGAATGTTCCTTGCACCCACAGCCAGGTGATGGGCCGGACAGAAGCATTACCTCACAAGCAATGCCAGCTATATCCTCAGCTGCCCTGCAAGACCAGTGAACAGAGACTTGTGCTCACACACCCAACCACTGCCCCACCCACCCAGAGACAGGTGGTAGGAGCACCAGTGTGGCCAGACTAGCAGCCAGAGTAGCACACACTCCTTGCATACTCAGGTATATCAAAACAAAACAAAAAATCAGGGTGCAGCAAACACACATACAATAAATAAATATAATAATGCCTTAATGCTTCAGAGACAAGAAACAATATCAAATCACATAAAGAAGCAGGACAAGATAGCTCCAGCAAGTGACCAAAATGAAGAACCAGAAAACCTGGAGAAAGAAATGGTAATGGAACTACTGATAACGGAATTCAAAAGACTGATGTGTAGGAGTCACCGAAAGATGAAGAAAGAGACCAAGGAAAACACAGAGCAATAGAAGAATTCAGGAAAACAATACAAGAACAAAATGACAAACAGACAATTAGAAAAGAAACCTACAAAAACACAACTAGAAATCCCAAAGATTAACAATAAAATTTCAGAGATAGACGACTCAATATAAAGAGATAAGGTTCAGAATTGAATCAATGGAAGACGATAAACAAAATAGAGGACAAGTCCCTTGACATCAATTTGTTTAAGGAAAAATCAGAAAAAATTAAAAATGAACAAAGACTAAGAATTATGTGGGGCACTATCAACAGGAAAATTTACATAATTGGAATTCCAGAACAGGAGTAGGCAAAAAAATATTGTTGAAGACTTGCAGAAAACTACCGTAATATCATGAAAGATGAGAAGATATCCATCCATATCCATGAGAAGCTCAATGAACCCCATACAGGATAAACCTCAAAAGAAAGCGACAAAGTCATATCATAAACTTGCCAAAACCAAAGAGAAAGAACCCTGAGAGCAGCTCAGGAAAAATGAAAAGCCACCTACAAAGGGGAACCAGTAAGAATAAGCTCTGATTACTTGGCAGAAACTACATAGGCAAGAATGCAATAGGATAACATATATAAAACAATGAAAAAAAAAAGGCCAACCAAGAATTACATAGCCAGCAAAATTGTCTCAAATACAATGGCAAAATTAGAACATTTCCAGATAAACAGAAATTAAGGGAATTTCTAAAATCAGACCAACCTTACAAGAAATACTAAAGGGAGTCCTTCAGACAGAGAACCAACATCAGATAGCAACCTGAAATTAGGACACAAGACATCAGCCAGAGACCAACCCAGAAAAAGGATTCTCAAAAATAAAACAAACTAAAAGACTGAAAATGGGGAACCAGAGACATCAATCTGTAAATGATGACAACGTCAAAACAAAGAGGGGAAATAAATGGTGTAGTCATAGAACTTTCATATGGAAAGGAAGTCAAGGTGATATCAAGAAATAAAAGACTGCTTTAAACTTAGAAAGATAAAGGTAAATTTCAAGGTAACCAAAAAGAAAGTTAATAAACCTACTTATCAAAATTAAAAAAAAACAAAGACTCAGTAAACACAAACAACAATGAAAGAAATGGAAAGAAAATCCACAAAACAAAATTAAGCAGAACAAAGAAACCATCAACACCACACACACACACACACACACACACAAAGCACAACAAAATGACAGTGGTAAACTCATACCTACTGATAATCATGCTGAATATAAATGACTTACATGAGCCACTAAAGAGACAGACGGTGGCAGACTGGATAAAAAACAAGACCTATCATTACACTGTCAACAAGAGACACACCTTAGACACAACCCAGTCACCCAGTGCCGTCGGGTCGAATCCGACTCATAGCGACCCTATAGGACGGAGTAGAACTGCCCTGTAGAGTTTCCAAGGAGTTTTCTTAGACACAAAGACATAAATAAACTAATACTCGAAGGATGGGAAAAAAATATATCAATCAAACAATAACAAAAAAGCAAGAGTAGCAATATTAATCTCTAATAAAATAGATTTTAAGGCAAAATCCACAATAAAAGATGAGGAGGGACATTATATAATGATTAAAGGATCAATCCACCAAGAGGGCATAACAATAATAAATATGTATGAACCCAATGACAGGGCTCCAAAATACATAAAACAAACTAACAGCATTGAAAAGAGACATAGTCGCACGATAATCGTAGGAGACTTCAATATATGACTTTTGGTGAAGGAGAGAACGACTAGAAAGAAACTCAACAAAGATACAGAAGATCTAAATGCATAATCAACCAATTCAACCTCACAGAATACACAGAACACTCCACCCAACAGCAGCAAACTATTCATTCTTTTCCAATGCACATGGATCATTTTCCATAATAGACCACATTTTAGGCCACAAAGCAAACCTCAATAAATTCCAAAACACTGAAATAATACAAAGCATTTTCTTGATCACAACATTAGGAAAATAGAAATCAATAACAGCAAGAGCAAGGGAAAAAAATCAAATACATGGAAACTGAATAACACCTTGCTTGAAAACCACTGGGTAACTGAAGAATCAAAGATGAAATTAAAAAATCCCTAGAATCAAACAAGAATGAAAGTACGACATACCAAAACCTTTGGGACACAGCAAAAGCAGTGCTCAAAAGTCAATTTATAGCAATAAACACACCAAAAAAGAAAGAGCCAAAATAAAAACATTAACCCTACAACTCAAAGAGAGAGCAGCAAAACAAGCCCACAGTCACCAGAAGGAAGGAAATAATAAAAATTAGAGCAGAAATAAAACAATAGAATCAACAAGACCAGAATTTGGTTCTATGAAAGGATCGATAAAATCGGCAAACCACTCACCAAATTGACAAAAGAAAAGCAGGAGAAGAAGCAAATAACCCAAACTAGAACAGAACCAACTGACATAAAAAGGATCATAACAGAATACTATGAAAAATTGTACTCCAACAAATTTGAAAACCTAGAGGAAATGAATAAATTTCTTAGCACACACAACATACCTAAACTAACACAAACTAAGGTAGAAAAACTGAGCAGACCCATAACAAAAGAAGAGAATGAAGAGGTTTAAAAAAAAAAACACTCCCAACAACAATGAAAAAAGCCCTGGCCCAGATGGCTTCACAGGAGAATTCTATCAAACATTCAGAGAAGAGCTCACACCAATACTACTCAAGGTATTTCAGATCATAGTAAAGTAAGGAATACTCCTGAATTCATTCTGTGAAGCCAGCATAACCCTGATACCAAATCCAGGCAAAGACACCACAAAAAAAGGGAAAAGACAGACCAATATCCCTCATGATTATAGATACAAAAATTCTCACCAAAATTCTAGCCAATAGAATTTAATATCATACTGAAAAAAAAAAATCATGAACAAGTGGGATTCATACCAGGTATGCAAGAATAATTCAACATTAGAAAATCAATCAACGTAATCTACCACATAAATAAAAGAATCACATGATCCTCTCAATCGATGCAGAAAAGGCATTTGGTAAAATCTAATACCCATTCCTGATAAAAACTCTTGGCAAAATAGGAATAGAAAGGAAATTCCTCAACATAATAAAGGGCATCTATACAAAACCAACAGCCAACATTATTCTCAATGTAAAGAGACTGAAAGCATTCCTCTTGAGAAGAGGAACAAGAAAAGGATGCCTTCTATCACAGTCCTATTTAACATTGTGCTGGAAGTCCTAGCTAGAGCAATAAGGCAAGAAAAAGAAAAAAGAGCATCCAAATGGGTAAGGAAGAAGTAAAACTGTCCCTATTTGCAGATGATATGATACTATACATAGAAAACCCAAAAGACTCCATGAGAAAAAATATTAGAATTGATAGAGTCAGCAGAGTAGCAAGATACAAGATCAACATATTAAAATCAGTTGGATTCCTGTACACCAATAAAGAGAACTATGAAAAGGAAATCAGGAAAACAAAACCATTTATAATAGTCCCTAAAAAAACAAAATACTGAGGAATAAATCTAACCAGGGATGTAAAAGACCTATACAAAGACAACTACAAAACACTACTGCAAGAAACCTACATAAATGGGAAAACATACCATGCTCATAGATAGCTAGACTCAACATTGTAAAAATGTCAATTCTACCCCCCCCAAAAAAAAATCTCTGATGGTTACAAGTGAGGGTAGGGGTGGGGATGGAAAAACACTAACTAGACAATAGATAAGGTGGTAACTTTGGTGAAGGGTACAGCAGTACACAGTACAGGGAAGCCAGCACAACGTGACCAAGGCAAGGTTGTGGAAGCTCCAGAGACACACCCAAACTCCCTGAGGAACGGAATTACTTGGCTGGGGTCTGTGGGGACCGTGGTCCAGGGGAACATCTAGCCCAATTGGCATAACATAGTTTATAAAGAAAATGTTCTACATCCTACTTTGGTGAGTAGTGTCTGGGGTCTTAAAAGCTGGTAAGCGGCCATCTAAGGTACTCCACTGGTCTCACCCCCCATCTGGAGCAAGCGAGATTGAAGAAAACCAAAGACACAAAGAAAGAATAGTCCAAAGGACTAATGGACCACAGCTAGCACAGCCTCCACCAGACTAATTCCAGCACAACTAGATGGTGCCTGGCTATCACCACTGACTGCTCTGAGAGGGATCACAAAAGAGGGTCCTGGACAGAGCTGGAGAAAAATGTAGAACAATATTCTAACTCGGGGAGGGGGGAACCAGACTTACTGGTCAGACATATAGCCCCCAGACACCCTTTTAACTCAATCATGAAGTCATTCCTAAGATTCACACTTCAACCAAAGATTAGGCAGACCCATAAAACGAAATGAGACTAAATGGGCACATCCGCCCATGCGCAAGGACGAGAAGGCAGGAGGGGACAGGAAAGCTGGTAATGGAGAACCCAAGGTCAAAAAGGAGAAAGCATTGACATGTTGTGGGGTTGCCAAACAATGTCACAAAATAATATGTGTATTAATAGTTTAATGAGAAACTAGTTTACTCTGTAAACCTTCATCTAAAGTAAAATAATAAAAAAAAACTGACACAACAACCATAAAAAAAGGAAATAAAGGACAATCAAATTGGTAAAGAAGTAAAACTGTCTCTGTTTGCAGATGATACAATCCTATATATAGAAAATCTTAAAGATTCCACGAGAAAACATTCATCAAAGGAGCAGGATATAAGACGAACATAAAAAAAACCAGTTGGATTCCTCTACACCGACAAAGAGAACTTTGAAAAGGAAATCAGGAAAACAATACCATTTACAATAGCCCCCCAAAAGGTAAAGTACGTAGGAATATATCTAACCAGGGACTTAGAAGACCTATACAAAGAAAACTGCAAAACTGCTTTTGATTTTGCAAAACCAAAAGAGACCTACATGAATGGAAAAACAATACGCTCATGGAAGGAAGACTTAGGATTGTGAAAATGTCAATATTACCCAAAACGATCTATAGATATAATGCAATCCTGATCCAAATTCCAACACCATTCTTTTTTTTTATTTTTATTTTTATTGTGCGTTAAGTGAAAGTTTACAAATCAAGTCAGTCTCTCACATAAAAACTTACATACACCTTGTTACATACTCCCCGGAAGCCCTGGTGGCATAGTGGTTAAGTGCTACAGCTGCTAACCAGTTTGAATCTGCCAGGTGCTCCTTGGAAACTATGGGGGAGTTCAACCCTGTCCTGTAGGTTCGCTATGAGTCTGAATCGACTCGACAGCACTGGGTTTGGTTTTTGGTTTTTTGACATACTCCCAATTACTCTCCCCCTAATGAGACAGCCTGCTCCCTCCCTCCACTCTCTCTTTTCCTGTCCATTTTGCCAGCTTCTAAACCCCTTTATCCTCTCATCTACCCTCAAGAGGATATGGCAACATAGTCTCAAGTGTCCACCTGATCCAAGAAGCTCACTCCTCACCGGCATCCCTCTTCAACCCATTGTCCAGTCCAATCCATGTCTGAAGAGTTGGCTTCAGGAATGGTTCCTGTCCTGGGCCAACAGAAGGTCTGAGGGCCATGACCACCGGGGTCCTTCCAGTCTCAGTCAGACCATTAAGTCTGGCCTTTTTATGACAATTTGGGATCTGCATCCCACTGTTCTCCTGCTCCCTCAGGGGTTCTCTGTTGTGTTCCCTGTCAGGGCAGTCATTGGTTGAAGCCGGGCACCATCTAGTTCTTCTGGTCTCAGGATAATGTAGTCGCTGGTTCATGAGGCCCTTTCTGTCTCTTGTGCTCCTAATCACCTTGTGTCCTTGGTGTTCTTCATTCTCCTTTGATCCAGTTGGGCTGAGAACAATTGATGGCTGCTTGCTGGTGTTTAAGACCCCAGATGCCACTCTTCAAAGTGCGATGCAGAATGTTTTCTTAACAGATTTTATTATGCCAATTGACTTATATGTCCCCTAAAACCATGGTCCCCAGACCCCTGCCCCTGCTACGCTGGCCTTCGAAGAATTCCGTTTATTCAGGAAACTTCTTTGCTTTTCCTTTAGTCCAGTTGTGCTGACCTCCCCTGTATAGTGTGTTGTCTTTCCCTTCACCTGAAGTACTTCTTATCTACCATCTAATTAGTGAATACCCATCTCTCACCCTCCCTCCCTTCTCTCGTAACCACAAAAGAATGTTTTCTTAGTTTAAACTAATTCTCAAGTTCTTATAATAGTGGTCTTATACAATATTTGTCCTTTTGCAACTGACTAATTTCACTCAGCATAATGCCTTCCAGGTTCCTCCATGTTATGAAATGTTTCAGAGATTCCTCACTGTTCTTCATTGATGCATAGTATTCCATTGTGTGAATATACCATAATTTATTTATCCGTTCATCCGTTGATGGGCACCTTGGTTGCTTCCATCTTTTTGCTATTGTAAACAGTGCTGCAATAAAAATGGGTGTGCATATATATCTGTTCGTGAAAAGGCTCTCATTTCTCTAGGATATATTCCAAGGAGTGGGATAGCTGGTAGTTCTATTTCTAGCATTTTAAGGAAGCACCAAATCGATTTCCAAAGTGGTTGTACCATTTGACATTTCCACCAGCAGTGTATAAGTGTTCCAATCTCTCCACAGCCTCTCCAATATTTATTATTTTGTGTTTTTTGGATTAATGCCAGCCTTGTTGGGGTGAGATGAAATCTCGTAGTTTTGATCTGCATTTCTCTAATGGCTAATGATCACGAACATTTCCTCATGTATCTATTAGCTACCTGAATGTCTTCTTTAGTAAAGTGTCTATTCATACCTTTTGCCCATTTTTTAATTGGGTTATTTGTCTTTTTGTAGTTGAGTTTTTGCAGTATCACGTAGATTTTAGAGATAAGGGGCTGATCAGAAATGTCATAGCTAAAGACTTTTTCCCAGTCTGTAGGTAGCCTTTTTACTCTTTTGGTAAAGTCCTTGGATGAGCATAGGTGTTTGATTTTTAGAAGCTCCCAGTTATCTAGTTTTTCTTCTGCATTCTTAATAATGTTTTGTATACTGTTTATGCCATGTATTAGGGCTCTTAACGTTGTCCCTATTTTTTCTTTCATGATCTTCATTGTTTTAGATTTTACATTTAGGTCTTTGATCCATTTTGAGCTCGTTTTTGTGCATGGAGTGAGGGATGGGTCTTGTTTCATTTTTTTGCAGATGGATGTATCCAGTTATGCCAGCACCATTTCTTAAAAACACCGTCTTTTCCCCATTTAACTGTTTTGGGGCCTTTGTCAAATATCAACTGCTCATATGTGGATGGATTTATGTCTGGATTCTCAATTCTGTTCCACTGGTCCATGAATCTGTTGTTGTACCAGTACGACGCTGTTTTGACTACTGTGGTGGTATAATAGGTTCTAAAATCAAGTAAAGTAAGGACTCCCACTTTGTTCTTCTTTTTCAGTAATACCTTATTTATCTGGGGCCTCTTTCCCTTCCATATGAAGTTGGTGATTTCTTTCTCCATCTCATTAAAGAATGTCATTGGGATTTGGATCAGAATTGCATTAAACGTATAGATCGCTTTTGGTAGCATAGACATTTTTATAATGTTAAGTCTTCCTATCCGTGAGCAAGGTAAGTTTTTCCACTTATGTAAGTCTCTTGGTATCTTGCTGAAGTGTACTGTGGTTTTCTTTGTATAAGTCTTTTACATCTCTGGGAAGATTTATTCCTAAGTATTTTATCTTCTTGGGGGCTACTATAAATGGCATTGATTTGGCAATTTCCTCTTCAGCATTCTTTTTGTTGGTGTAGAGGAATCCAACTGATTTTTTATGTTTATCTGGTATCCCGATACTCTGCTGAACTCTTCTATTAGTTTCAGTAGTTTTCTGGAGGATTCCTTAGGGTTTTCTGTGTATAAGATCGTGTCATCTGCAAATAGAGATACTTTGACTTCTTCCTTGCCAATCTGGATGCCTTTTATTTCTTTATCTAGCCTAATTGCTCTGGCTAGGACCTCCAACACAATGTTGAATAAGAGCAGTGGTAAAGGGCATCCTTGTCTGGTTCCCGATCTCAGTGGGAATGATTTCAGGATCTCTCCATTTAGGGTGATGTTGGCTGTTGGCTTTGTATAAATGCCCTTTATTATGTTGAGGAATTTTCCTTCTATTCCTGTTTTGCTGAGAGCTTTTATCATGAATGGGTGTTGAACTTTGTGAAATGCCTTTTCTGCATCAATTGATAAAATCATATGATTCTTGTCTTTTGTTTTGTTTAGTTGTTAATTGTTTTTCTAATGTTGAACCATCCCTGCATACCTGGTATGAATCCCACTTGGTCATGGTGAATTATTTTTTTGATATGTTGTTGAATTCTCTTGGCTAAAATTTTGTTGAGGATTTTTGCATCTACGTTCATGAGGGATATAGGTCTATAATATTCTTTTCTTGTGGTGTCTTTACCTGGTTTTGGTATCAGGGAGATGGTGGCTTCATACAATGAGTTTGGTGGTATTCTGTCCTTTTCTATGCTCTGAAATACCTTTAGTAGTAGTGGTGTTAACTCTTCTGTGAAAGTTTGGTAGAACTCTGCAGTGAAGCCGTCGGGACCAGGGCTTTTTTTAGGGGAGGAGTTTTTTTATTTTCTTTTCAATCTCTTCTTTTGTTATGGGTCTATATAGTTGTTCTACTTCTGATTGTGTTAGTTTAGGTAGGTAGTGTGTTTCTAGGAATTCATCCATTTCTTCTAGGTTTTCAAATTTGTTAGAGTACAATTTTTCATAGTAACCGGATATGATTCTTTTAATTTCAGATGGGTCTGTTGTAATATCGCCCATCTCATTTCTTATTCGGGTTATTTGCTTCCTCTATGATTTTTTTTTTTTTTTTTTGTCAGTTTGGCCAGTGGTTTATCAATTTTGTTGATTTTTTCCAAAAAACCAGCTTTTGGTCTTGTTAATTCTTTCAATTGTTTTTCTGTTTTCTATTTCATTTAGTTCAGCTCTAATTTTTATGATTTGTTTTCTTCTGGTACCTGTGGGTTTCTTTTGTTGCTCTCTTTCTATTTGTTCAAGTCATAGGGATAATTCTTTGATTTTGGCCCTTTCTTCTTTTTGGATGTGTGCATTTATTGATATAAATTGGCCTCTGAGCACTGCATCTGCTGTGTCCCAAAGGTTCTGATAGGAAGTGTTTTCATTCTCATTGGATTCTCTGAATTTCTTTATTCCATCCTTAATGTCTTCTGTAACCCAGTCGTTTTTGAGCAGGGTATTGTTCAGTTTCCAAGTGTTTGAATTCTTTCCCTGCTTTTCCTGTTATTGATTTCCACTCCTATGGCCTTGTGGTCAGAGAAGATGCTTTGTAATATTTCGATGTTTTGGATTCTGCTAAGGCTTGCTTTACGACCTAATACGTGGTCTATTCTAGAGAATGTTCCATGTGCACTAGAAAGGAAAGTATACTTGGTTGCTGTTGGGTGGAGTGTTCTGTATATGTCTATGAGGTCAAGTTGGTTGATTGTGGCATTTAGATCTTCCATGTCTTTATTGAGCTTCTTTCTGGATGTCCTTTCCTTCACCAAAAGTGGTGTGTCGAAGTCTCCTGCTATTATTGTGGAGCTGTCTGTCTCACTTTTCAATGCTGATAGAGTTTGTTTTATGTATCTTGCAGCCCTGTCGTTGGGTGCATAAGTATTTAATATGTTTATATCTTCTTGGTGTATTGTCCCTTTAATCATTATATAGTGTCCTTCCTTATCCTTTCTGATGGATTTAATTTTAAAGTCTATTTTGTCAGAAATTAATATTGCCACTCCTGCTCTTTTTTGATTGTTGCTTCCTTGATATATTTTTTCCATCCTTTGGGTTTTAGTTTGTTTGTATCCCTAAGTCTAAGGTGTGTCTCTTGTAGGCAGCATATAGACGGATCTTGTTTTTTAATCCATTCTGCCACTTTCTGTCTCTTTATTGGTGCATTTAGTCCATTTACATTCAGCGTAATTATGGATAGGTATGAATTGAGTGCTATCATTTTGATGTCTTTTTTGTGTGTTGTTGACAGTTTCTTTTTCCCACTTAATTTTATGTGCTGAGTAGATTATCATAAAGATAATCCTTTCATCATGTTTGTTGTTGATTTTGTTTCTGCTGAGTCTCTATTTTTTTTGTGTATTTTATTTTGATGAGTATGGTAGTTTGTCTCCTTTGTGGTTACCTTATTATTTACCCCTATTTTTCTAAATTTAAACCTAACTTTTATTTCTCTGTATTGCCGTATCTTCCTCTCCATATGCAAAGTGTGTATGATTACATTTCTTAGTCTCTATTATTCTAATGTTTTCTTATATACTAACATCGCTGTTACCCTGTTAAGAGCTTTTTTTTAATAATCTTGCTGTGTTTTTTTGGATTTCCCTGTCTGGGTTGACTTCTGGTTGCTCTGCCCAGTGCTCTAGTCTTGGGTCAATACCTGATATTATTAATTTTCTAACCAAAGAACTCCCTTTAGTATTTCTTGTAGTTTTGGTTTGGTTTTTATGAATTCCCTCAACTTGTGTTTATCTGGAAATGTCTTAATTTCACCTTCATATTTAAGAGACAGTTTTGATGGATATATGATTCTTGGCAGGCAATTTTTTTTCTTCAATTTTTTAAATATGGTATTCCATTACCTTCTTGCCTGCGTGGTTTCTGCCGAGTAGTCCGAGCTTATTCTTATTGGCTCTCCTTTGTAGACAACTTTTCGTTTATCCCTCGCTGCTCTTATAATTCTCTCTTTATCTTTGGTTTTGGCAAGTTTGATTATAATATGTCTTGGTGACTTTCTTTTAACATATACCTTATGTGGAGTTTGAAGAGCATCTTGGATAGGTATCTTCTTATCCTTCATGATATCAGGGAAGTTTTCTGCCAACAAATCTTCAACAATTGTCTCTGTATTTTCTGTTATCCCTCCCTGTTCTGGTACTCCAATCACTCGTAGGTTATTTCTCTTGATAGAGTCCCACAGGATTCGTAAGGTTTCTTCATTTTTTTAAATTCTTTTATCTGATTTTTCTTCAATTCTTTTATCTGATTTTTCTTCAAATATATTAGTGCTGAGTGATTTATCTTTGAGTTCAGAAATTCTAGCTTCTCCTTGCTCAATTCTGCTCCTCTGACTTTCTATCGAGTTATCTAATTCTGTAATTTTATTGTTAATCTTCTGAATTTCTGATTGCTGTCTGTCTATGGATTTTTCCAGCTTATTAAACTTTTCATTATGTTCCTGAATAATCTTTCTGAGTTCTTCAGTTGCTTTATCTGTGTGTTCCTTGGCTTGCTCTGCGTATTGCCTCATTTCCTTCCTAATGTCTTGAAGGGTTCTGTATGTTAAACTTTTGTATTCTGCATCTGGTAATTCCAGGAATGCACTTTCATCTAAAAGATCCCTGGATTCTTTGTTTTGAGAGCCTGTTGAGGTGATTATGGCCTGTTTCTTTATGTGACTTGATATTGACTGTTGTCTCCGAGCCACCTCTAAGTTATTGTATTAGTTTATGCTTGCTTACTGTGTCATAGCTGCTTGCTTTGTTTTGTTTTGGTGTACCCCTATGGGTTGCTTGAGTGAGCTAGCTTGATTATTTTTGCCTTTGAAGCTCTGGTGTCCTGCCCCCAGCTGGCTAGAGCTATTATCAGGTATATCAGTCTAGGAGTCCATTCAGTTTTCTTGTATGAAGTCAGCTTAGGTTTCCAGGTGACTGCTGGATCATCAAGTGTGTGGTACAGGCTCTGTCCTACAGTCTTAGAGGGGCAGGGGTGATTGGCATATATACCAGTATCTGATTGCAGCAGGGGGTCACGCTCTGAACAAGGCAGGGGGCTGAGAACCGACCCCCAAGTGTCTCTGAGGAAAGCGAGTCCCTGTTCCCTAGAGCGTGCACGTGGGTGGGTTCTGCAGCGGGACCATGGGCACCCAAAGTTTTTGGTTGTAAGAACTGGGAGGTACCAGTTATCTTCAGACCCCTCTCATGGGTGGCTGGATGACCTGAGTGGAACTACCAGTCCTTAGGTCCCTGATGTGTGTAGGTGAGGACCTTGTTTAATAGACAAAGCAATGTCAAACATCAAACACCCACCCACCTCTGCACCACACAGCTGAAATGGTTGGAGTCTGACAACAAGGACCTATTCTCCTGAAATAGGCCCACACAGGTCCATGCAGAAGGGAAAGGTGTTCAAAGTCCACAGACGGTTTATGCCTGAACAGGAGCTGCTTCTGTCCTGATCTCCCCTGTTTAGTGGAACTAGCAAATTATCTTTTCCCCCAACTGCAATTTTTTCCTTCCCCAAGGCCAGGAGAATGGCTCTAGGTGTTCAAAAGTGCCTATCTCATGCCCAGGGAATTTAACCTGTGAAGCCAGTTTGCAGGTGGGGGGGCGTGTTAAAATACAGGCAAGTACTTAGCTTTTGCCGAGAGTGCCCTTCTCCTCAGGTTCGGGAGGTGTGAGTGGGCTGTGCGGCTGGCTGCTTCTCCCTGAGGAAACTGCGGCTGAACGCTAGGACCAGCCCGCAGCCACCACTGCTCCGGGAATGGTGCCTGAGGGCTCCCGATGATTCAGGTCTGGGAACTCCTCTCCACTTCTGAATGGTCTCTTCCTCCCCATGTCCCTCAGTTTGTTTTCTAAGCTTGCCTTTGTAGCTCAGGGCTCCCAGCTTGCCACAAATATACTCGTTTCACTTGTTTTTTCAGGTCTTTGTTGTAAAGAGGGCTTGCCGGAAGCGTCTGTCTATTCCACCATCTTGGTTCCGCCTCCTCTGATCTCCAACACCATTCTTTAACAAGATGGAAAAACTAATCAACTTTCTATGGAAAGAAAAGAGGCCCTGGATAACTAAAGCACTATTGAAGGAGAATAACAAAGTAGGAGGCCCCACACTACCTGATCTCAGAACCTACTATACAGCCACAGTAGTCAAAACATCGTAGTACTTGTACAACGACAGACACATACACCAATGGAACAGAATTGAGAACGCAGATGTAAATTCATCCACCTATGGACATCTAATCTTCAACAAAGGGCCAAAGTCTCTTAAATGGAAAGAGACATTCTCTTTAACAAATAGTGCTAGCAAAACTGGATGTCCATCTATAGAATAATGAAACAGGATGCATACTCACATCATACACAAAACTAACTCAAAACGGATCAAAGACCTAAATATAAAACCTAAAATGATAAAGAACATGGAGGAAAAAATAGGGACAAAAATAGGGGCCCTAATGTTATTGTCGTTGTTAGACACATAGCAACCCCATGTACTGCAGAACAAAACACTGCCCGGTCCTGTGCCATGCTCACAATTGTTATGCTTGAGTGCATTGTTGCGGCCACTGTGTCAGTCCATTTTGTTGAGGGTCTTCCTCTTTTTCACTGACCCTCTACTTTACCAAGCATGATGTCCTCCAGGGACTGGTCCCCCCTGACGACATGTCCAAAGTATGTAAGATGCAGTCTCACCATCCTTGCTTCTAAGGAGCATCCTGGTTGTACTTCTTCCAAGACAGATTTATTCGTTCTTTTGGCAGTCCATAGTATTTTCAATATTCTTTGCCAACACAATTCAAAGGTGTCAATTCTTTGGTCTTCCTTATTCATTGTCCAGCTTTCACATGCATATGATGCAATTGAAAATATCATGACTTGGGTCAGGTGTACTTTAGCCTTCAATGTGATATCTTTGCTTTTGAACACCTTAAAAAGGTCTTTTGCAGCAGATTTGCCCAACGCAATGAGTCTTTTTTTTCCATTTTTTTAAATTTTTATTGTGCTTTAAGTTAAAGTTTACAAATCAAGTCAGTCTCTCATACAGATGTTTATATAAACCTTGCTATATACTCCTAGTTGCTCTCCCCCTAATGAGACAGCACACTCCTCTCCACCCTCTATTTCTGTGTCCGTGCAGCCAGCTTCTGTCCCCCTCTGCCTTCTCATCTCCCCTCCAGACAGGAGCTGCCCACATAGTCTCATGTGTCTACTTGATCCAAGAAACTCACTCCTCACCAGTATCATTTTCTGTCGTATAGTCCAGTCCAATCCCTGCTTGAAGAGTTGGCTTTGGGAATCGTTCCTGTCTTCAGTTAACAGAAGGTCTGGGGGTCATGACCTCCGGGGTCTTTCTAGTCTCAGTCAGACCATTAAGTTTGTTCTTTTTATGAGAATTTGGAGTCTGCATCCCACTGCTCTCCTGCTCCCTCAGGGGTTCTCTGTTGTGTTCCCTGTTAGGGCAGTCATCAGTTATAGCTGGGCACCATCTAGTTCTTCTGGTCTCAGAGTTCATGTAGACTATTAGTCCTGTAGACTACTTTCTTCTCTGAGTCTTTTGTTTCCTTTTTTCTCTTTTGTTCCAGACAAGTAGAGACCAATAGTTTTATCTTAGATGGCCACTCACAAGCTTTTAAGACCCCAGACACTACTCAACACATTGGGACATAGAATATATGCTTTATGAACTATATTATGCCAATTAACTGAGTTGTTCCTTGAGACTATGGTTGTAAGCCTTCAAACCCAGAAAACCAATCTTTTGAGGTGTTTAGTTATGTCTAAGAAGTATCTGTAACTGTGTCCCCTATGTGGTTTACTATATATGTGAATATACACTAATGCACACACATACCTGTGTGTACAGATACACATACTGCACCCATTGCCGTTGAGTCGGTTCTGACTCATAGTGACCCTAAAGGACAGAGTAGAATTGCCCCATAGAGTTTCCAAGGACTGCCTGGTGGATTTGAACTGCTGATCTTTTGGTTACCAGCTGTAGCATTTAACCACTATGCCACCAGGGTTTCCACAGACACACATAGGTACCCACATATTCATACCCATACATATAAATGCCTATACAGGTAGTGCATGACTTACAACGGGATTCTGTTTTGACGTGTCAAATATCTAATTTTTTTTCACTATTATTTCCTCTTATTATCAGTGTCTATAAATCCAATCTTTATTTGTTTTTGAGAGTTGGAAACATTACTTATAAACTTACAGATATATTTTAACATTGTATGTAGTATGTATTACTAACAATAAAATGTACCAAAAAAAAGAAGGTTGTGTGGTTCATCATAACTCAAATACATCACAAGTTGGGGACTTCCTGTATACATATTTGTGTAACCACACACTTTTTTTTATAATTTGTTTTTGTTGTTGAGAATATACACAGCAGAGCATACACCAATTCAACCATTTCTGCATGTACAATTCAGTGTCATTGATTACATTCTCCAAGTTGTGCAACCATTCTTACCCTTCTATGCCAAGTTGTTTCTCCCCCATTAACACAAATTGACTGACCCTAAGTTTCCTATCTAATCTTCCAAGTTGCTGTTGTCAGTTTGAACCCATATAGATAGATCTTAAAGGAGCACAATGCTCAAGGCAGACATTCTTTACCAGGTAAGCTATTGTTTGATTTTAAGATGACCCAGGGGATACATTTTTTCCATTGAAAAAATTTTATTGTACTTTAGATGAAGGTTTACAGAGCAAACTTGTTCCTCATTAGACAATTAATACACATATTGTCTTGTGACACTGGTTGCCAACCCCATGACATGTCAACATGCTCCCCTTCTGGACCTTGAATTCCCCCTTACCAGCTTTTCTGTCCCCTCCTGCCTTCTCATCCTTGTCCCTGAGCTGGTGTGCCTATTTAGTCTCATTTTGTTTTATGGGCCTGTGTAATCTTTGGCTGAAGGATGAAGCCAATACTCTTGGGGTTTCTCTAGTCTCTGTCAGACCAGTAAGTCTGTTTTTTTTGTTCTTTGAGTTTTTTGTGAGTTAGAATTTTGTTCTACATTTTTCTGCAAATCTAGCCTTTATTGGGATCCCTGTCAGAGCAGTCAGTGGTGGTAGCCAGGCACCATTAAGTTGTGCTGGACTCAGTCTGGTGGAGGCTGTGGTAGTTGACCACACACATATTTTCTGGTTGGCGTTGGTGTTGTTGCAAAATTAACGCTTTTAAGGCTCAATTATTTTCTGTTTTGAATTTTTTGTTGATGCATTTTCATTAATGGAAGCATGCTGAATCATTGAGTGTTGTTGAATTTTTGGTAGGTAGTATGGATCTTTTTTTCTTGCCCCCCCCGCCACAAGTCCAGAGGAACATACGTTGTCCAACTAATTCTATCCCCAGAGCCCCCTCAGAGTCCACTGGGACATATGGTCCCCAAATTTTCTATTCAAAATTTCTACTTTTCCTACCAAAAATGCACACGCCTCATACTTCCCGTAGAAACAGTAATTTGCGGCACACACCTGTTTTTTTAAGTTTCAATTGCAGCAGCATGCACTGTCAGTAAGTTCCCAATGAACCTGAGAGGCAGAAAAAGTAGGTGGGCAACCGTATATCCCATAGGTCCTGAAAAGTTACGTTGTCATATCCTTTACCAAGGTTGTGGAATGTCATATCCTTTACTGAGTTGTGGACTGACATCAAGGACATCACCCATGAAGAAAACAAGTGGTCACTGAAAAGATAGGAAAGAAAGAAAAGGCCAAGATGGATGTCAAAGGAGACTCTGAAACTTGCTCTTGAGCATCGAGGGGCTAAAGCAAAAGGAAGAATTGATGAAGTAGAAGAACTGAACAGAATATTTCAAAGGGCCTCTCGAGAAGACAAAGGAAAGTATTATAATGACATGTGCAAAGAGCTGGAAATGGAAAACCAAAAGGGAAGAACACACTCGGTGTTTCTCAAGCTGAAAGAACTGAAGAAAAAATTCAAGCCTCGAATTGCAGTAGTGAAGGATTCCATGGGGAAAATATTAAATGACGAGGGTAGCATCAAAAGAAGATGGAAGGAATACACAGAGTCATTATACCAAAAAGAATTAGTCGATATTTAACCATTTCAAGAGGTGGCATATGATCAGGAACCGATGGTACTGAAGGAAGAAGTCCAAGCTGCTCTGAAGGCATTGGCGAAAAACAAGGCTCCAGGAATTGATGAAATATCAATTGAGATGTTTCAACAAACAGATGCAGCGCTGGAAGTGCTCACTCGTCTATGCCAAGAAATATGGAAGACAGCTTCCTGTCCAACTGACTGGAAGAGATCCATATTTATGCCTATTCCCAAGAAAGGTGATCCAACCGAATGTGGAAATTATAAAACAATATCATTAATATCTCACACAAGCAAAATTTTGCTGAAGATCATTCAAAAATGGCTGCAGCAGTATATCGACAGGGAACTGCCAGAAATTCAGGGTGGTTTCAGAAGAGCATGTGGAACCAGGGATATCATTGCTGATGTCAGACAGATCCTGGCTGAAAGCAGAGAATACCAGAAGGATGTTTACCTGTGTCTTATTGACTATGCAAAGGCATTCGACTGTGTGGATCATAACAAACTGTGGATAACAGTGCAAAGAATGGGAATTCCAGAACACTTAATTGTGCTCATGAGGAACCTTTACATGGATCAAGAGGCAGTTGTTTGGACAGAACAAGAGGATACTGATTGGTTTAAAGTCAGGAAAGGTGTGTGTCAGGGTTGTATTCTTTCACCATACCTATTTAATCTGTATGCTGAACAAATAATCCGAGAAGCTGGACTATATGAAGAAGAACGGGGCATCAAGATTGGAGGAAGACTCATTAACAACCTGTGTCATGCAGATGATACAACCTTGCTTGCTGAAAGTGAAGAGGACTTGAAGCACTTACTAATGAAGATCAAAGACCACAGCCTTCAGTATGGATTACACCTCAACATAAAGAAAACAAAAATCCTCATGGCTGGACCAATGAGCAACATCATGATAAATGGAGAAAAGATTGAAGTTGTCAAGGATTCCATTTTACTTGGATCTACAATCAACAGCCATGGAAGCAGCAGTCAAGAAATCAAAAGACGCATTGCATTGGGCAAATCTGCTGCAAAGGACCTCTTCAAAGGGTTGAAGAGCAAAGATGTCACCCTGCAGATTAAGGTGTGCCTGACCCAAGCCATGGTATTTTCAATCGCATCATATGCATCTGAAAGCTGGACAATGAAGAAGGCCGACTGAAGAAGAGTTGACGCCTTTGAATTGTGGTGTTGGCGAAGAATATTGAATATACCATGGACTGCCAAAAGAACGAACAAATCTGTCTTGGAAGAAGTGCGGCCAGAATGCTCCTTAGAGGCAAGGATGGCGAGACTGCGTCTTACATACTTTGGACATGTTGTCAGGAGGGAGCAGTCCCTGGAGAAGGACATCATGCTTGGCAGAGTACAGGGTCAGTGGAAAAGAGGAAGACCCTCAACAAGGTGGATTGACACAGTGGCTGCAACAATGAGCTCAAGCATAACAAGGATTGTAAGGATGGCGCAGGACCGGGCAGTGTTTTGTTCTATTGTGCACAGGGTCGCTATGAGTCGGAACCGACTCGATGGCACCTAACAACAACAACATCCTTTACCAAAAATGTTCTTTTCTCCTGTGCACTTCTTACTGACATCATTTACCTTGGTCAAGCTGTGTGCACTTCACCCAAATTCAATGCTATCTTTCCCATCACTAAAAATAACAAGTGTCTACTCTCTTGAAACTGCTTCTCCCTCTTCCCCCTCACCTAATCTTCGTAACCACCAATGAGCATTGGCCTCTGTATATATATCTATTCTTATCTTCTTATAAAAGTGATATCATACTGTATTTGTCCTTTTGTGACTGACTTATGTAGCTCAGCATAGTGTCCCCCAGATTCATCCAGGTTACGTTTTGAGGCCTTATCATTATTCTTTATGGCCGTGTAGTATTCCATAGTATGTATGTACCACATTTTGCTTATCCGGATATTCATCTGTCGATGGGCATCCAGGTTATTTCCATCTTTTTTCTATTGTGAATAATGCTACAATGAACATAGGTTTGCACATGTCAGTCCACGTCTGTTTTATTAGATCTCTAGGAGTGGGGTTGCTGGATCATAAGGTACTTCTATCTCAACCTTTTTGAGAAAACACCATGCCATTTTCCGTAGAGGTTGTACTGTTAAAATGTTTATTTTTGTTACACATTTTTAAAGATATGTAAATAATAAGAAAAATAGATTACATATTTATCTATTTAGTTACTATTCCCCGTGTTCTTCATTCCTTTGTGTAGATCCAAATTTCATCTGATATCCTTTTCCTTCCACCTGCAGGACCATCCTTCAACATTTCTTGTAGTGCAGGTCTCATGGTTATGAATTCTCTCAGCATTTTCGTGACTGAAAATATCTTTTTTTAAAATTTTTATTGTGCTTTAAGTGAAAGTTTACAAATCAAGTCACTCTCTCATACAAAAATTTTTACACACCTTGATATATAGCCCTAGTTGCTCTCCACCTAATGACATAGAACACTCCTTTCTCTCCCCCCATTTTCATGTCCATTCAGCCAGCTTCTGTCCCCCTCTGCCTTCTCATCTCCCCTCCAGACAGGAGCTGCCCACATAGTCTCATGTGTCTGCTTGATCCAAGAAACTCAGTCCTCACCAGTATCATTTTCTATCCCATAGTCCAGTCAAATCCGTGCCTGAAGTGTTGGCTTTGGGAATGGTTTCTGTCTTGGGCTAACAGAAGGTCTGGGCACCATGACCACCGGGGTCCTTCTAGTATCAGTCAGACCATTCAGTCTGTTCATTTTGCGAAAATTTGAGGTCTGCACCCTACTGGTCTCCTGCTCCCACAGGGGTTCTCTGTTGTGTTCCCTGTCAGGGCAGTCAACAGTTGTAGCCAGGCACCGTCTAGTTCTTCTGGTCTCAGGCTGATGTAATCTCTGGTTTGTGTGGCCCTTTCTGTCTCTTGGGCTCATACTTACCTTGTATCTTTGGTGTTATTCTCCTTTGCTCCTGGTGTGTTGAGACCAGGTGATGCATCTTACATGGCTGCTTGCCAGCGTTTAAGACCCCAGACGCCACTTTCCAAAATGGGATGAAGAATGTTTTCTTAATAGATTTTATTATGCCAATTGACCAAGATGTCCCATGAAACCATGGTCCCCAAACCCCCGCCGCTACTACCCTTGCCTTTGATGTGTTTAGATTATTAAGGAAACTTCTTTGATTTTGGTTTAGTCCAGTTGTGCTGACTTCGCCTGTATTTCGCTTCACCTAAAATAGTTCTTGGCTACTATCTAATTAGCGAATACCCCTCTCTCTCCCTCCCTCCCCACTCTCATAACCATCAAAGAATATTTTCTTCTCTGTTTCAACTATTCCTTGAGTTCTTAAAATAGTGGTCTCATACAATATTTGCCCTTTTGCAACTGAATAATTTCACTCAGCATAATGCCTTCCAGATTCCTCCACGTTATGAGATGTTTCACTGATTCATCATTGACTTTGGGCCTTTGTCAAATATCAGCTACTCATATGTGGATGGATTTATGTCTGGATTCTCAATTCTGTTTCATTGGTCTATGTATCTTTTGTTATACCAGTACCAGGCTGTTTTCACTACTGTGGCGGTATAATAGGTTCTAAAATCAAGTAGCGTGAGGCTTCTGATTTGGTCTTTTTCATTAATGCTTTACTTATCCCAGGCCTCTTTCGCATCCATATGAAGTTGGTGATTTGTTTCTCCATCTCATTAAAAAATGTTAGTGGAATTTGGATTGGAATTGCATTGTATCTATCAATCGCTTTTGGAAGAATAGACATTTTTACAATGTTAAGTCTTCTTATCCATGAGCAAGGTTTGTTTTTCCACTTACGTAGGTCTCTTTTGTTTTCTTGCAGTAGTGTCTTGTAGTTTTCTTTGTATAGGTCTTTTATGTCTCTGGTAAGATTTATTCCTAAGTATTTTATCCTCTTGGGGGCTACTGTAAATGATACTGATTTCGTGATTTCCTCTTCCTGTTCCTTCTCTTGGTGTACAGGATTCTAACTGGTTTTTTATGTTTATCTCATATCCTGATACTCTGCTGAACTCCTCTATTAGTTTCAGTAGTTTTCTTGAGGATTCTATAGGATTTTCTGTGTATAAGATTATGTCATCTGCAAATAGAGTTACTTTTACTTCTTTCTTACCAATCTAGATTCCCTTTATATCTTTATCTAGCCTAAATGCTTTGGCTAAGACCTCCAGCAGAATGCTGAATAAGAATGGTGATAAAGGGCATCTATGTCTGGTTCCCGATCTCAAGGGGAATGCTTTCAGACTCTCTCCATTTAGGATGATGTTGGCTGTTGGCTTTGTATAAATGCCTTTTATTATGCTGAGGAATTTCCCTTTTATTCCTCTTTTGCTGAGAGTTTTATCATGAATGGATGTTGGACTTTGTCAAATGCCTTTTCTGCATCAGCTGATAAGATCATGTAGTTCTTGTCCTTTGTTTTATTAATATGATGGATTACATTGTTTTTCTAATGTGGAAGCATCCTTGCATACCTGGTATGAATCCCACTTGGTCATGGTGAATTAATTTTTTTTGATATGTTGTTGAATTCTATTGGCTAGAATTTTGTTGAGGATTTTTGCATCTAAGTTTATGAGGGATAAAAGTCTCTGATTTTCTTTTTTTGTGGTGTCTTTACCTGGTTTTGGTATCAGGGATATGCTGGCTTCATAGAATGAGTTTGGGAGTATTCCGTCCTTTTCTATGCTCTGAAATACCTTTAGTACTAGTGGTGTTAACTCTTCTGTGAAAGTTTGGTAGAACTCTGCAGTGAAGCCATCCGGGCCAGGGCTTCATTTTGTTGGGAGTTTTTTAATTACCTGTTCAATCTCTTCTTTTGTTATGGGTTACTTTAGTTGTTCTACCTCTGTTTGTGTTAGTTTAGGTAGGTAGTATGTTTCCAGAAATTCATCCATTTCTTCTAGGTTTTCAAATTTGTTAGAGTACAATTTTTCGTAGTGGTCTGATATGATTCTTTTAATTTCTGTTTGGTCTGTTGTGATATTGCCCATCTCATTTCTTACTTGGATTATTTGCTTCCTCCCCTGTTTTCCTTTGTCAGTTTGGCCAATGGCTTATCAATTTTATTAATTTTTTCAAAAAACCAGCTTTTGGCCTTGTTAACGCTTTCAGTTTTTTTTCTGTTCTCTATTTGATTTAATTCTGCTCTAATTTTTATTACTTGCTTTCTTCTAGTGCCTGAGGGTTTCTTTTGTTGCTCTCTTTCTATTTGTTCAAGTTGTAGGGATAATTCTTTGATTTTGGCCCTTTCTTCTTTTTGGATGTGTGCATTTATTGATATAAATTAACCTCTGAGCACTGCTTTCACTGTGTCCCAAAGGTTTTGATAAGAAGTGTTTTCATTCTCATTGGATTCTATGAATTTCTTTATTCCATCCTTAATGTCTTCTACAACCCAGTCATTTTTGAGCAGGGTGTTGTTCAATTTCTAAGTGTTTGATTTCTTTTCCCTGCTTTTTCTGTTATTGATTTCTACTTTTATGGCCTTATGGTCAGAGAAGATGCTTTGTAATATTTCAATGTTTTGGATTCTGTTAAGGCTTGCTTTATGACCTAATACGTGGTCTATTCTAGAGAATGTTCCAAGTGCATTAGAAAAGAAAGTACACATGGCTGCTGTTGGGTGGAGTGTTCTGTATATGTCTATGAGGTCAGGTAGGTTGATTGTGGCATTTAGATCTTCCGTATCTTTATTGAGTTTCTTTCTGGATTTTCTGTCCTTCACTGAAAGTGGTGTGTTGAAGTCTCCTACTATAAGCTGTCTATCTCACTTTTCAATGTTGTTATAGTTTGTTTTATGTATCTTGCAGTCCTGCCATTGGGTGCATGAATATTTAATATGGTCATATCCTCCTGGTATATTGTCCCTTTAATCATTATATAGTGTTCTTCCTTATCCTTTGTGGTGGATTTAACTTTAAATTCTATTTTGCCAGAAATTAATATTGCTACTCCTGCTCTTTTTTGATTGTTGTTTGCTTGATATATTTTTTCCATCCTTGAATTTTAGTTGGTTTGTGTCTTAAGTCTTAGGTGTGTCTCTTGTAGGCAGAATATAGTTGGATCGTGTCTTTTTAATCCATTCTGCCACCCTCTGTCTCTCTATTGGTGCATTTAGTTCACTTACATTCAGCGTAATTACGGATAGGTATGTTTTAGTGCTGTCTTTCTGATGTCTTTTTTTGTGTGTTGTTGACAGTTTCTTTTTCCCACTTAATTTTTTGTACTGAGTAGTTTATCTTTATATGTTGCCTTTTCCTTTTATTCGTTGTTGTTGATTTTGTTTCTGCTGAGTATGTTTTTCTTGTATTTTATTTTGATGAGTAGCATTGTTGGTCTCCTTTGTGGTTACCTTAATATTTACCCGTTTTTCTAAGTTTAAACCTAACTTTTATTTCTTTATATCACCTTGATTTACTCTCCATATGAAAGATCTATGACTACATTTCTTAGTCCCTCTTTACTGTTTTAATGTTGTCTTCTTTTACATAATGCCGCCGCTGTTTCCCTGTTTTGAACTATTTTATCTTGATTTATTTTTGTGATTTCCCTATCTAGGTTGACAACTGTTTGCTCTGTCCTGCGTTCTAGTCTTGGGTTGATATCTGATATTATTGATTTTCTAAGCAGTGAACTCCTTTACCATTTCTTGTAGTTTTGGTTTGGTTTTTACACATTCCCTAAATTTCTGTTTATTTGAAATGTCCTAATTTCATCTTCATATTTGAGAGACAGTTTTGCTGGATATGATTCTGGGCTGGCAATTTTTTTCCTTCAATGCTTTATATGTGTCATCCCATTGCCTTCTTGCCTGCATGGTCTCTGCCGAGTAGTCTGTGCTTATTTTTATTGACCTTCCTTTGTAGGTGACTTTTCGTTCTTCCCTCACCACTCTTAAAATTTTCTCTTTATCTTTGGTTTTGGCAAGTTTGATTATAATATGTCTTGGTGACTTTCTTTTGAAATCTACATTATGTGGAGTTCAATGAGCATCTTGGATAGATACCTTCTCATCTTTCACCATATCGGGGAAGTTTTCTGCCAACAAATCTTCAACAATTCTCTCTGTATTTTCTGTTATCCCTCCCTGTTCTGGTACTCCAATCATTCATAGGTTATTTCTCTTTATGGAGTCCCACATGATTCTTAGGTTTTCTTCATTTTTTTAATCCTTTTATCTTATTTTCCTTTGCATATATTGTTGCCAAGTGTTTTACCTGCAGCCTCACTAATTCTGCCTTCCACTTCCTCAATTCTTCTCCTCGGACTTTCTATTGAGTTGTCTAATTCTGTAATTTTATTGTCAGTGTTTTGAATTTCTGATTGCTGTCTCTCTATGGATTCTTGCAGCTTTAAATGTTTCATTATGCTCTTGAATAACCTTTTTAATTTCTTCAACTGCTTTATCTGTGTGTTCCTTGGCTTGTTCTGCATGTTGCCTGATCTCATTCCTGATGTCTTGAAGAGTTGTGTATATTAATCTTTTGTATTGCACATCTGGTAATTCCAGGAAATCGCCTTAATCAGAAGATCACTTGATTCTTTGTTTTGAGAGCTTGTTGAAGTGACCATGGCCTGCTTCTTTATGTGATTTGATACTGACTGTTGTCTCCAAGCCATCTATCAGGTATTGTATTAGTTTATGTTTGCTTACTGTATCCTTGCTTCTTGCTTTGTTTTGTTTTGATATGCCCAAATAGGCTGCTTGAGTATTCTAGCTTGATTATTTTCACCTTTGAAGCTCTAATATCCTGTCACCAGATAGCTAGAGCTGTTATCAGATATATGAGCCTAGGAGTCCATTCAGTTTTCTTATATGGATTCAGATCAGGTGCCCATGTAGTTGGTCATCAAGTGTGGTACAGCCCCTGTCCTACACTCTTAGAGGGGCAGGTGTTATTGGTGTAGGTACAGGTATCTGGTTGCAGCAGGGGGTCACACTCTGAACAAGGCAGGGGGCTGACAACTGTCCCCCCAGTCTTTGTGAGGAAAGCACGTCTCTGTTCCCTAGAGCACACAGGTGGGTGGCTTCTGCAGATGGACCATGGGCACCCAATGCTTTTGGTTGCAAGGACTGGAAGGTACCACTTATCCTTGGCCCCCTGTCGTGGGTGGCTAGGTGACATGGGTGGGGCAACCAGTCCTTAGACCCCTGATAGGTAGGTGAGGACACCGTTTAATAGGCAAAGCGGTGTCAAACATCAAACACCCACCTCTCCACCGCACAGCTGAAATAGTTGCAGTCTGCCAACAAAGGCCTATTCTCCTGGAATAGGCCCACGCAGGTCCATGCAGGGGGGAAAGGTATTCAAAGTCCACGGACCATTTATGCCTGGACAGGAGCCACTTCTATCCTGGCCTTCCCAGCTTAGTGGAGCTGGCAGATGGTCTTTGCCCCAGTTGTGAATTTATTCCTTCTCCAAGGCTGGAAGCATGGCTCAGAGCACTCAGTAAGACCTATCTCAGGCCCAGGGAAATCGACAACCACTGAAGCTGGCTTGGGGGCTGGGGGCACAGTAAAATAAATGCAAGTCCTTAGCTTTTGCCAAGAGCACTGTTCTTCTCTGGTTCTGGAGGTGTGAGTAGGCTCTGTGGCCCTCTGTCTCTCCCTGAGGAAACCCCGTCCAGAACACTTCTGCCAGCCCCACCGCGGTTGCTCCAGGGAATGGTGCCTGAGGGTTCCCGGCGACTCAGGTCCGGCAACTTTTCTTCTGAACCGTCTCTCCCCCCCTCTACCGCTCAGTGCATTTTCTAACTTTGCCTTTGATGTTCAGGGCTCCTAGCTTGTCATTTATATAATTGTTTCACTTGTTTTTCGGGTCTTTGTTGTAAGAGGAATTACCAGGAGCTTCAGACTACTCCACCATCTTGACCCTACCTTCTGAAAATATATTTCATCTTTTTTTTTCTTTCTTTCAATACTTTGAATATCTTATCCACTGCCTTCTAGCCTCCCTCTGGTGAGAAATCAATGGTTTATCTTATTGAGGATCCCTTGTATGTGATGAGTCACTTCTCTTGCTGTTTTCAAGATTCAAAAATGTTCAATTGGCAAATGTTGTCTTATACACATTTTTACAATAACAAAAAAAGATTCTCTGTCTTTGTTTTTTGACAGTTTGGTTATGATGTGTCCAGGTGTGGATCTCTTTGAATTTGTCCTACATGGAATTCATTAGCTCCTTAGATGTGTAGATTAATATTTTTCATCATTTCGGAAAGTTTTCAGTCATTGTTTCTTCTAATATTATTTCTGTTCCTCTTTCTCCTCTTCTTTTGGGAGTCACATTATTCATATGTAGGTACATTTGATGGTGTCCCACAGGTCTCTGAAGCTCTGTTCATTATTCTCAAATGACCTTGCTTTTATGATCTGTAAGGTGGGCCTAGGATACTAAGCCTAATTATTCTCCACAACTGAGGCAAGACCTTCCTGAGTACTCTGTGTCCTCTGAATTACGAAGTTTTCCAGGATGGATCATGGAAGCAGGTATCATCCCCAGGTCTGTATGACGACCGGACCCTGTTCCCTCTAATCCATTTGGTTGTCTCTTACTCTAGCCTTGGGGAGTTTCTTCATATGCATGGATACATAAGTATGCTATTAAATATTTAAGGGGGCCCTCTGCAGATCTCAATGGGTCTCTCTCTGTGCCTTAGGCTGGATTCTCTAGAGAAGCAAAACCAGTGAAGCATATATATGGAAACCGTGTTGGTGTGGTGGTTAAGAGCTACAACTGCTAACCAAAAGGTCAGCAGTTCAAATCCACCAGGCGTTCCTTGGAAACCCTACGGGGCAATTCTACTTTGTTCTTTAGTGTTGCTATGAGTCAGAATCAACTTGACGGCAATGGGTTTGCTCTTTTTTTTTGCCTTATATATATAAAAAAAAATAGAGAGAGAGATTTATCTCAATGAAATGGCTCATGCGGTTCTAGAGGATGGCAAGTCCCAAGCCTGCCTGTGGGCTGGAAGCTTCTCCTGACTCACGTAGCTGCAGGGGCTGATGAACCCAAGACCAGCAGGCCAGACAGCAGACTGTTGGCTCATGGGCTGTAGAGGCTGGCGAATCCAAGACTGGCAGGTAAGATAGCAAGCTGCTGACTCACAGACTGCAGAGGCTGATGAATCCTAAGATCCCAATAATCTGAAGTCTGATGATGAAAAGCCAGATACAGGATCCAGAGCAAGCAAGCGAGCTCTGCCAGAACATCCATATGTATATATTGGATTCTGGCCACACCTCCAAGGAAACTCCCCTTACAACTGATTGGCTGATCACATCAGATCATATCATAGAGGATGACTACATCATTACATAACTTCCAAATTACATCATTACATAACTGCCAAACCATTGAGAATCATGGCCCACCCAAGTTGACACACAACCTTAACCATTACAGTCCACTCCTTGTCAACTTGGCACCTGTACACATTTCCTTGAACCACACACAATTGCTAAAGATAATTACAAAGTCATACTTCCACCTAATACAACTAACATGCATACAACTGAAAATGCGCTAGCCCCATTTACATCTTATAAGTGAAGAAATCAAAAATATTTGATGCACACATACAAGGAAGAAATACTCGTAACAATTACAATCCTTGTTTCTGTAACTGACCATGTGGTCATAACTGGTATTTAGGACTACCTTCTTCCACTACCCATTACATATTCCCTTTCCCCTCAGCAAGCACCTCAGCTGCTCATGGTTCTTTGCCTGGTGGGGTAACCCAAACGTTCATTCCTGAAGAGTCTGGGCCATCGGTAGAATTGGTTTGCTGTAGTTTCCCACTGACTTTAATCACAGGGTATAAGGGATCTCCTGTATTCCAGACACTCTTTTTTAACTCCATTATGCAACATCAGTCTGATATCCCCTTGGTAGTCAGGGTCAGTCACACCAGCCAATATGAAAACCCCCTTATTTGCCTATTGATCCAGAGGCATGAGGAGCCCAAAGTGGTCAGGTGGCATTCTTTCAGTTCAATGGAATCTGTGTTGTGTCCCCAGGTGGGAGCATTCCTCCTTTTGAAACTAAGACCTCTAGTCCCACAGAGCATAGGGTTGTGGAGACAGGAAGCAAAAATGTTGTGAGTGGGTCGCTAGGGGTAATAGTGAGTGATGCCACTCTCATCTCCACTCCTGGATTCCTGAAACTGGCTATGGTATAAACAGCACCATATATTGGATGCTGGTGTAGAGCATATACAGCCTCCTAGAGAACACTGCCCTAGGCCTGCATTGTTGCCATCTAGCTGGTGCCATAATTGTGTCTTTAGAAGGCCATTCCATCGTTTTATCAAGTCAGCTGCTTCAGGACTCAAGACCAGTGAATTCCATGAGTATGGGCCCACTGCTGTACTTCATTTGCTGTGAAGTGAGTCCTTTGATCTGAGGCAATGCTGTGTCGGATACCATGATGGTGGATAATGCATTTTGTGAGTCCATGGATTGTAGTTTTGGCAGAGGTGTTGTGTTAAAGGAAGGCAAGTCCGTATCGAGAGTGTCTATCCCAGTAAGAACAAAACGCTGCTCTCGTCATGATGGAAGCAGTCCAATGTAATCAACCTGCCACCAGATTGCTGGCTGATTGCCTCGAGGAATGGTGACATATTGGAGACTTAGTGTTGGCCTCTGCTGCTGGCAGATTGGGCACTCAGCTGTGGCTGTAGCCAAGTCAGCCTTGGTGAGTGGAAGTCCGTGTCGTTGAGCCCATGCATAACCTCCATCCCTGCCACCATGGCCACATTGTTCATGAGCCTATTGGGCAATGACAGGAGTAGCTGGGAAAAGAGGATAACTGGTTTCCACAGAATGTGTCATCCTATCCACTTGATTGTTAAAATCCTTCTCTGCCAAGGTCACCCTTTGGTGAGAATTCACATGAGACACAAATATCTTCACTCCTCTGGCCCATTCAGAGATGTCTGTCCACACGCTGCTACCCCATACCTCCTTGCCATCAATTTTCCAATCATGCTCCTTCCAAGATCAGCAGGTAATATGGCAGGCCACTGGCTCAAGTCCCAAGAACCAGAGGTCAGATGATGATGAGCAGAATGCAGGATCCAGAGCAAGCAAGCTTTGCCAGAACATGCATATATATACACTGGATGCTGCCCACACCCCCAAGGAAACTCCCCTAAGAGTTGATTGGCTGATGAAATCAGATCACATAATGGAGAATGACTATATCATTACATAACTCTCAAATTACATCATTATATAACTGTCAAACTACATTATTACATAAATGCCAAGCCAGTGAGATTCATGGCCCAGCCAAGTTGACACACAACCATAACCATCACAGCAATTCTCTCCTCTCTGGTATTTTGTCCTTTGAATGCAAGCTACCCTTATTTCCCTGGACTATCAGCTCTGTCTGCTGGGCTCTGCCTCAGTTTCCCATGCCTGTGTCAGGCAGTATGCTGGGGGCAATTATAGTGTTCACCTTGTTTCCCATTTCTCAGGGATCGATGTCCTTAATTGTCTGATGTCTAGTGTCTTGAAAACCATTGTTTCACGTAGTTTGTTTTTTGTTGGGGGTGGTGGTGGTTTCATGCAGGAGGGCAAATTTGGTCTGTTACTTCAACTGGGGTGAAAGCGAATCACTGATGGGTTGTACTTGAAACACTTTTTGACAGACTGTGCCAGTGATGATGGAGGGAAATCAAGCATGATATATCTGGTTTTTGACTTGAGTGACAAACTGGGTATTGTGGTACCATTGGTTGAGATGAGGACAACAAAACTGTGTTTGAGCAGAGTATATTTAAGAGATTTGGATGGGTTAAGTTTGAAATACCTTATGAGATGTCTACATGGAGATGTCAAACAGGACATAGTATATTTGAGTCTGGAGTTCAGGAAACAGGTTGTGCCACTTCTGATGCCAACTGCATAGCTGCAGTTCTTTTCTGACCCTAATCACCTGGAGCTAGGTCAGATCTCACAAGTTAAAAGGACACTGTCCTTCAGACTGCCAAATTGGCTGTCACCAGCCGCAAGCTTGGGTCCACGACACCCTCACTTCTGACCTGCTGGCTAGATTTGGGGTTTTTCTCTACCCCTTTAGGATGTCAGCCACAAGCTCAGAGCTCCCTACTCCCTCTCACTTCTGACCCTAGCCACCTGGAGCTAGGTCAATTCTCACAGGTTAAAAGGACACCGCCCTTCAGACTGCCAAATAGGCAGTTGTCAGCTGAAAATTCACGACACCTTCACTTCTGACCTGCTGGCCACAAATTCAGGGGTTTCCCTCTACCCCTTCAGGATGCCAGCCACAAGTTCAGGGACTCCCAGATTCCCTCATTTCTGACCTTCTGGCTCCCACTACTCCTTTGGGTTCAATAATTTGCTAGATCAAATTGCTGTACTTATGACCACAGTTTTATTGTGGGAGAAGAGGTTACACATGAAGAGATAGATAGGATGAAGTCTGGAAAGGTTCCCTGTGAGAAGCCTCCACATCCCAAAGAGGGAGATGCTACTTGCCCACATGCACCAATATCTCATCAACCAGAAAGCCCAGGCGACTTCCTTGTCTGAGCTTTCATTGGCTTCATTATGCAAACATGATTGGTTGGATCAGTCCCCCTCCTCCCCACTCCCTTGAGGTTAGCCAGCCCTCATCCATTAACACAAACCCTCAGGTATGGTTTAGATAACAAAGGCACTTTAATTCCTGAGGAAATTCTAAGGTTTTAGAGTTATCTCTCAGGAATAACTCTTTAGCACACTAAGGTCTATGCTAGAGGTATAAACTAGTGGGTCTTCCAAATATTTGAAATAATTAAGGCTGTGCAATGAGATTAAATTACCTAGGGAGAGATTACTGGTTATAGAATATAAGGTGGCCAGATCATACCCAAGGCACACCAATATTTAGAAATCAGATACAAGTGGAGTAGCCAGAGACATAAGAGAAAACCAAGAGAGTAAGGGCAGGTTAACTGTGGAATGCTGTTGGGAACTCCCAGTTGGTAGCTTGTCTTTTTACTTTTTTGGTAAAGTTCTTTTGATGAACAAAAGTTTTTAACTTTTATGAGGTCCTATTTATTTATCTTTTGCTGTTTGTGCTTTTGTTATTACTTTAGATAATCCACTGTTACAAGCTAGGACCAGAAGCATTTCCCCTGCATTTTCTTCTAAGAATTTTATGGTTTTAGTTTGCACATTCAGGTCCTTAATTCATTTTGAATTTGTTTTTGTGTATGGTATGAGACATGCATCCTGTTTCATTTTTTCTGCATGTGGAAATCCAGTATTCCCAACACCATTTATTGAAAAGACTCTTCTTTCCCCATCAAGTGGACTCAACATTCTTGCCAAAAATCAGATGATTGTAGATGTGTGGGTTTATTTCTAGATACTCAATTCTATTTCATTGGTCTGCGTGTCTATTGTTATACCAGTACCAGGCTGTTTTGATTACCGTAGCTGTATAATACGTGTGGCACAATCATTTTATTGCAAAACGTTAAGTACTCAACTACTAACCAAAGGTTGGCGGTTCAAGTCCACCTAGAGACACCTCAAAAGAAAAGCCCAATGATCTGCTTCAGAAAGGTCATAACTTTGAAAACGCTGTAGAGCACAGTTCTACTCTGCAGCACATGAGGTCACCACGACTTGGAATCGAGTCTATGGTAACTGGTTTCATTTTTTGTTTAGGAAGACTAGTATTAAGAAAAAACCTGAAAATAACAAGGTTTGTCAAGGATGTGCTGGTGGGAACGTAAAATGATGCAGTCCCTAGTGAAAACATTTTGGCAGTTCTTCATAAAGTTAAACACAGCCTATGACCCAGCAGTTTCACGCTTAGGAATCCCAAAAGATTTTTTTAAATATAATTTTATTTATTTTGCTGTTGAGAATATACACAGCAAAACATACACCAATAGTTTCCACAAGTACTATTTAGTGACACTAATTACATCCTTTAGTTGTATGACCATTCTCACCCTCCTTTTCTGAGTTTCTTCCCCCCTCGTTAACATAAATTCACTGCCCCCTAATTTTCCTATCTCATCTTTTGAGTTGCTTGCTGTAGGAATTTCAAAAGATTTGAAAGCAGGTCTCACATACTTGTACATCAATGTTCATTGAAGCATTATTCGCAATGGCCAAAAGGCGAAAACAACCCAAGTACTCATCAACAGATGAATGGATAAATATGGTATATACACACAGTAAAATATTATTTGGCCATAAAGAGAAAATGAAGCTTTGATACCTGCTACGACATGGCTGAACCTTGAAAACACGCCAAGTGAAATAAGCCAGTCACAAAAGGACAAATATTTTATGATCCCACTTCCATGAAATAGAGCCCTGGTGGTGCACTGGTTAAGAGCTTAGCTGCTAACCAAAAGGTCAGCAAGTCTGAATTCTTGGAAACTTTATGGGGCAGTTCTACTTTGCCCTATAGGGTTGTTATGAGTCATAACTGATGCAACAGCAATGGTTTTTTGGTTTATTTGAAACATCTAGAATAGGCAAATGCATAGAGACAGAAAGTAGATTACTGGTTACCAGGAGGTGGGGGGGCAGGGAGGAATGGGTAATTATTGCTTAATGAGTACAGAGTTTCTGTTTGAGATGATGAAAATGTTTTGGAAATAAGTAGTGGAGATGGTCGCACAACATTGTGAATATACTTAATGCCAGAGTTTTACACTTAAAAATGGTTAAAATGGCAAGTTTTATGTTAGTATATTTTGCCAAAAAAAAAAAAGTTAAGGATGAATGTATTGTATAAATGTCAATATACTGATTGTAACATTGTAGTATAGTTTTGCAAAATGTTACCATTGGGGGAAACTATGTAAAAAGCACATGGGGTTTCTTCGTATTGTTTCTTACAACTGCAAGTGAATCTACAATGATATCAAAATAAAAAGCTTAATTTAAAAAATACTGCCAGTATGTACGTAATTTAGGGCTCTTTTTTTTTTTCCAAACTAAGCATTCATACCTCTTAACATCAAAAAACTGTTTGTTTCGTAAATAAAACAGAGTAGGGAGGAAAAAACAAAGAAAACAAAACCCCATCCCTGGCTTCCCCTGGCTAAGGGGATAATGTTTCAGCTTTCAAGGCCTCCAGGTCCGTCCCGGTCTCGTGCGTGCCTCCCCAACCGCATCTTTAGAAGTATAGCAGGACTACGTACTGCGGACAGGAGCAGGCTACTTTAGCCTGCTTCGGAACTGAACGCTCGGCCCTTTTCCGCTGAACCAGAGGATGATTCTCTCTCTCACTCCCCTCCCGGTTCCCTCAGACAATCATCCTTTGCTGAGCCTCTTCCTCACCAGACAGCCCTCAGGCGAACACGAGATGGCTCACGTTGCTGCAAAGACAAACTAACAAGGCTAGGAGGTCTACGGTCGGGTCTTCCGGCCAGGATGACTCATTTCCGGTCACCGACTCCTTCCCCCGGAAGTGGGACCTGATGTAAACACCAGAGCTGGGCGCCAGGGCCTGGAGGTCAGTAAGCCGGGCCGCGGGCGGCACCGAGAACTGGGATCGGGGTCAGAGACGCAAGGAGGCCAGGTTAGTGCAGGCGGCGAGGAGCTGGAGTACGTCCCCATAATTGGTTGGAGTTTGGGGGAGAATGGAGGTCTTCGAGGAGGGGTCTTGGTGGATGGGGGGAGTCTAGCAGGGATCTTGCGTGGGTGTTGGCGTTGGAAGGAGTATGAGGGCGCACTTGGGCAGGGGTCTTCCATTCTGAGTAAGGTTCTTGGGTGGTGGGGGTCTATAAAATGGGTTTTATTCTGGGGTAAAAGGGGGTCTGAGAAAGGGGTCTTGGAAGGTGGGGCTATCCAGAGAACAGGCCTTGTGGGAGTGAGGCAATTTAGAGGAAGGTGAGGGGATAGAAGGGAGGAGGTTTAGGGGTTTGGGCTCATGGAGGTGAGGGGCGGGTGCTCCGGTACAGAGGTCCTGGGGAGATGGGAGTTTCAAGGGAGGATAGGGGCTTTTGGAGAGAAATCTTAGGGAGTAGGGAGGTCCCAGGTAGGCGTCTTGGGGGATGGAGGTGTTCCAGGCATGGGTTTTCTGGTGGGTGGGGATCCTGGCAAGGGTCTTGTGGGGGCAGGGGTGCCCTGGGGAGGGTCTTGGGGAGAGTGTATGGGGTCTGGAGAAGGAATCTTAGGTAGACTGAGTTCCTGGGGGTGGATCCAGGCCTGCTCATGTTGGAGTCAGGAACAGCAGAGCACAAGGAAGGACATGGCCCAGGGATGGGGAATTTAGCATGATAAGGGAATCCTGAGGTAGGGTCTTCAGGACATAAAAAGATCTGAGGGAATATCCACATTAGCCCTGGTTGAAAAGAGGTTAGCATGACATGAGAAGCAGTCATCCAGAGGTAGACATGGTACCCTGAAGGGGTTTTGGGTAGCATTTGGGGAGTTGGTGTGGTAGGGCTCTGGAGTAGTGAAATAGGTTTGGAGCAGAGTCAAAAGGACATGAGGAGGGGGGTTCTTGTGAGTAGTGGACCAACCATAGTAGATCTTAGGGGCAGGTCAAGGAGGTGCAGGAAGAGGTGAATTTCTAGCACCCTTTTCCGTATTTATTGACAGGTGAAGTTGGGTGCTGGGTCTAGGTGTGAGGATGAGAAGCAGGGGGTGGAAGGTGGTTCCACGCAATGTTGAGCACTGATGCCAGGATGGAGTGGGGAGGAGATATTACTGGGGCACCCCCCTATCTCATTACTTCCTGACAGGGAGCCAGTGTCAGGGGGTCAGAGTGTAAGGAGGAGGCAGGCCTTCTGGTCAGGGTAGATGTGAGAAGGTGGGGGGAGTGCAGGAGGGGCTCCTGGTCATGCTGTTAGGGGTCTTGGGAGTTTAGAGCAGAGACCCCAGTACTTCCACCGTTTTTGTCCTCGTTGCAGTCCTGCCGGGGTCGGTAGATAGCAGAATGGGAGGAAGAAAAAGAAATCAGTTGGGGGCAGGGGTCCTGGGACTTGAAGGGGAGACCCCAGGACTCTTCCCACCCCCACTCCACCCCATTTGTGTCCAGGGGAACAATCCTGGACCATGACTCAGCAGCCACTGCGAGGAGTGACCAGCCTTCGTTTCAACCAAGACCAGAGTGAGAGAGGCTTGTGCCTGTACCCTTGTGGGAGGGAGGGAGGGAGGGAAGGGTCACCAGTTCCCCCCACCCCATCCTCTGAGGCAGTCCGGACTCCTCCCATCCCCTAGGCTGTTTTTGCTGTGCCATGGAGACAGGTGTACGTATCTACAACGTGGAGCCATTGATGGAGAAGGGGCATCTGGGTGAGCCAATGGAGGGGAGGGGTGATGGGCAGAAGAGATGAACTGGGCATTGGCTCCCACCCCCACTGATACCCTGGTCCCTGTCCAGACCATGAGCAGGTGGGCAGCATGGGCCTGGTGGAGATGCTGCACCGCTCCAACCTGCTGGCCCTGGTGGGCAGCGGTAGCAGTCCCAAGTTCTCAGAAATCTCAGGTAAGTGCCCTCATTCTGCCCTTGGCCCAGATTCTCCAGTTTCCTCATCTCCCACAGGCACCCTGAGGCACTGGTAGATAACAGTGTCAGACCACCTCAGAGTCACACAGGGAGGCCTGCAGCTCAAGAAGCTTGGTGTTTTGTTTTCATTTAGCAAACACTTATCAAGTGCCTACTGTATGCCATATCCTTACCTATGTAGTACTTACTATGAGCCTAATACTGCTCTAAGCACTTCACATGTATTAACTCATTTACTCTCAGTAATCCTATATGGTGGAAAGTATCATTATCCTCATTTTTACAGATGAGGAAACTGAGGCCCAGAGAGGTTAAGTGACTTGTCCAAGGTCACACAAGTAATAGGTTTTAAAATCTTGGAGCCGTCTCCTCAACACTCCCTTGCCTTGAACCTCAAGCACCATCTTGTGTTAAGGGTTTTTGTTGTTGATCCCATCAGGACATGGCAAGAGTCGCCCTAGGTGAGTCACAGAGCCCTAGGATTCCCCATAGAAATCTCCTGGGGATATGGACTGGGACCCTGGAGACAGATAGTTATTGAAGGGAAGTTACAGGCCTGGGTGTGAGCCCCTGCTTGGTTGCTGATGGGCTGTGAGATCCTTGGCCAGACACTCAACCCCTTCAAGCCTCAGTTTCCTCATCTCTAAATGGGTATAACAGTTCTAGAACTGGTTCTCTCAGGGATCATGTCCACAAGTGCTCATCTGTGTGAGGCTCACATTGGGTGTTGAGTAAAAGGTTAAGCAAGTGAGTTGAGGTCCCATGGGGAGTAGGGGTGGTTCGTGTGTCACCAGGGCTGCCCCTCACCCTAAACCTTGGCCCCCCGACAACCCACCCACCTGCCCAGCAGTGCTGATCTGGGACGATGCCCGGGAGGGCAAGGACTCCAAGGACAAGCTGGTGCTGGAGTTCACCTTCACCAAGCCAGTGCTGGCTGTGCGTATGCGCCATGACAAGTGAGCTTGGGGAGGACTGGGGTAGGGGGCGGTTAGGAGGTCCCCACAGCAGGCAAAGGGTTAGTCCACCCTGGACAACCTGCCTTCCCCTCATGGCCATCTCATGTTATATGATGCCCACAGGATTGTGATCGTGCTGAGGAACCGCATCTACGTGTACTCCTTCCCCGACAATCCCCGAAAGCTGTTTGAATTTGACACTCGGGACAACCCCAAGGGTGAGAAACTAAAACCAAACCAAACCCGTTGCGATCAAGTCGATTCTGACTCATAGCGACCCTATAGGACAGAGTAGAACTGCCTCATAGGGTTTCCAAGGAGTGGCTGCTGTATTTGAACTGCCGACCTTTTGGTTAGCAGCCAAGCTCTTAAATACTGAGCCGCCAGGGCTCCAAGGGTGAGAGACCCTAGATATTCAGGTGTAACGGTGGGAGTTAGTGGATGGGCAGGAGGACAAAGATGAACAGAAAAAGGAGGGGACACACAGAAACTGGGAAGGAGAGGCAGGGAGAGTCTGGGCAGAGAGATGAAAGCTGTTCATATCCCCACTCTATCCATCTTTCCATCCCTCAGCCAGAGCTCTCTCTCCCTACCCTTGCCCCTGCCTCCTCCCCTGGGTGCCCCAGGTGACAGAAAAAACTTACCTAGTAAGGACATGGGTGGAGGTATCTGATCCCCGGGCCTTAGCGGCTTACTAGCATCCACAGCTGTGGCTTACTAGAATCCACAGCTGCATGGGGAGGAAGAGGATCTGCCTAGCTGGTAGGAGCACAGCTGAAGCAAAGCCCCTGCGGGTTCCATATGTAACATATATCATGGAAGGTCAAAGTCTGGCCCTTACCCAGCTCTGCCCATTCTGAGATGCTGTCTGTCCCACTGCCTGGCTCCCTGCCTCCCCTTTACCAGCCCATTGCCTGTCTCTTCATCTTCACACCCTAGGGCTCTGCGACCTCTGCCCCAGCCTAGAGAAGCAACTGCTAGTGTTCCCTGGACACAAGTGTGGGAGTCTGCAGCTTGTGGTGAGCCGTCCAGTGGACAAGGGTGGGTAGGTGGGTAGGCTGGCTTTCCTTGTGGACTCTTGTCTCTCCCCTCCCCACCACCCTAGTGCCCACTCCCTCCTACCCCAGGACCTGGCAAGCACAAAGCCTGGAACTTCATCTGCTCCATTTACCATCAACGCACATCAGAGTGACGTGGCCTGTGTGTCCCTGAACCAGCCAGGCACTGTAGTGGCCTCAGCCTCCCAGAAGGGCACCCTTATTCGCCTTTTTGACACACAGTCCAAGGAGAAACTGGTGGAACTGCGTCGAGGCACTGACCCTGCTACCCTTTACTGGTGAGCACAGGGTATGTGTGGTGGGCTGGTGAACCCACACCACATGCCATGTGAGCGCCACTCTGCTGGTCCCTCTTCCAGCATCAACTTTAGCCACGACTCCTCCTTCCTCTGTGCCTCCAGTGATAAGGGCACTGTCCACATCTTTGCTCTCAAGGATACCCGCCTCAACCGCCGCTCAGCGTGAGTACACCCTGCCCCACCCTGCCTTGTCCCCACTCCTCCTCCCCATGTACCACACCTGGGCTTAACCAGTGCTGCCTGCAGGCTGGCTCGTGTGGGCAAGGTGGGGCCTATGATCGGGCAGTACGTGGACTCTCAATGGAGCCTGGCAAGCTTCACCGTGCCCGCTGAATGTGCCTGCATCTGCGCCTTCGGTCGCAATACTTCCAAAAATGTCAACTCTGTCATTGGTGAGTGGAATTAGCATCTTGGTGGGAGTGCTACAGGGCAAAGGCCTGAGTTGGACCTGAAAGAATTCAAGGGCCATGGGAAGCCTGTGGGAACTGGAATGTGTGGCTCAACTCCATCATCAATAAGGGGGATGGCACATAGGCAAAGGCCTGGAGGTAGACCCTAGGCCACAGGACCCCTAGGAGGATTGGTGTGTGTGACTGTGGCAGCCTAATGTTTTACTGCTCCTCTTCCTCTCCTCCAGCTATCTGCGTAGATGGAACCTTCCACAAATATGTCTTCACTCCTGATGGAAACTGCAACAGGGAGGCTTTCGACGTGTACCTTGACATTTGTGATGATGATGACTTTTGAGGACCTGCGGGGCTGTGCTAGGGATCTGCAGTGGCAGGTTGCAGAGCTGAGCCTTTGGGGAAGGGGTGCTCTGGGAGCCACAGCCAGCAAACTTTAATGGGGGTGCTCACTTTCCACTCAGTAGAGCTACGTCTAAATAAACAGCTCACCACTTCCCCAAGCACTTCTTCCTGTGTGCCTGCAGGGTCAGGCCAGGGACCCAGAGAGGCAGCCCACTACCTAGGCTCCTAGCCTGGAGGAGAAGACCTCCAGGGACTCAGAGGCAATGTCCTAACCCAATCTGAGGGGATTAAAGAAGACCTCCCAGAAAGAGACAATCTCTGATGTGATGACTATGAATAAAAGGCCCTTAATGGCACTTATGATTGGACCTCAGGGGTGGGGCAGGGAGGAGACATGGCTGAAAGCGCCCTGAGTGAGTTTCCAAGAGAGGTGTGATCCTCTGGGATCCTAATGGGAAGTTGGATGAATCTCAGTTCCTTCTGGCAGTGCCGGCAGTATTGTCTCTCTGCATGTCCTTCCACTTTCTGGCTACCATGTGTTTAAGCCGCCGGCACCTCCTGGAGCAGTTCCCAGTGGAGCCCCCCGCCGAGGACTGGGTAGAGACTTAAAGAGATGAAATCTTCTCGCATTTTGCTGGAGGCTTGATTTCCCGGCGGCCTCTGCTGCCTTACTGCTCTGCGTGTTATTTGCGTTTCCGGTCACGTGCGTTGCTTTTTCTGCGCAGCCGCCAGGCCAAGAGTCCATCTCCCAGTGTCCCTCACGGTGGCGCGGGGTGTTCTGGGTGTTGTAGTTCGAACGCCCGTCTGGCTGATCCAGCAACAGCGAGCTGCAGGATGTCGGAGGTGCGGCTGCCGCCACTGCGCGCCCTAGACGACTTCATTCTGGGCTCCGCGCGTCTAGCAGCCCCTGATCCAGGCGACCCACAGCGATGGTGCCACCGCGTCATCAACAACCTCCTCTATTACCAAACTAACTACTTAATCTTCTTGGGCTTTGGTCTTGCTCTGGCCGGGTGAGTGAGGGAAGAAAGTGCAGGTAGCTGCCAGTTGGCCGGGAACGCCTGCAGGGCGTGGAGGGCGTAACAGGGAGGGTCACTGAGGACCAGCAGGGGGGCCCTGAGAGGAATTCAGGGCCTGGGAGAGTGAATCCAGTGGAGATGGAAGGCCTGAAGAGGAGACTCAAAGGCAGTGGAAAGGGAGATTTGAGCAGGTGAAACCTGGTTAAGGACGTCCAGAGAGGGACGGAGCCTGGTTAAGGGGTACCCGAGGGGGATGGGGAGTCCCTGGGTAGTGCAAACTTAACGGGCTTGGCTGCTAACCGAAAGGTTGGGAGTTCGAGTCCACCCATAGGCACCTGGGAGGAAAGGCCTGGCGATCTACTTCCAAAAAATCATCTATTGAAAATCCCGTGGAGCACAGTTCTGTGATGCACACACATGGTGTTTTAGTTTGGAGGACAGAGCCTGGTTATGGAGGGCTTGAGGGGGATGGAGGGTCTTAAGGGGCAACTTGGGGAGGTTGGAGAAAGTGTGGAACTGAAGGGGATAGAGGGCTGGGAGGGGAACCTGAGGACAAGGAGGGCGTGAAAGGGGGATATGAGAGTGCCTGCCAGGGGGAGGGGGAGCTTGGTGGCTTTGAGTAATAGTGCTTGATAAAGACAGCTCAGGAGGACTTAGGTAGGAGCCCTGGTCGGACAGTGGTTAAGCACTTGGCTGCTAACCAAAGGTCAGTGGTTTGAACCCACCAGTCACTCTTCAGGAGAAAAATGTAGCAGTCTGCGGACTCGATGGCAACGGGTTTGGATTGTTTGATTTGGAGGGTTTAAGGGTAAAGATAGGGTCATGGTAGAGTTGAAGGGTTTGGAGGGTGGACTTTTGGAGCATCTGGGCTTGGAGGGGAGCCTAGCTGTGATGGGAATGCACAGGGAGGGAGTACCTGTTGGGTAACTTGGGGCCAAAGAGAGGACCCAGGGTTGGAAGGCCGGAGACCAGAGAGGGATGGAGAACGTAGAGGAGGGGCTCGGGAAGGGTTAGAAGTCCCAATTAGGGCCAAAGCCTGGAAGGGGTTCTAGCAGGGATGGAGGGAAGAATCCTATTGGGAAATGGGACCCGGGGCGGGGGGGGAGTTGGAGGGGAGGAATGGGCCTGGACAGAGAGGACACAGGCTTGGAAGAGGGATTTGCAGGGGACAGGTTGGGAGGGGGCCTGGAGAGGGGCCTTGTGGGAGTAGGGGCCAAAGGAAAGACCAGAGAAGGGTTGGGAGCCCAGAGGTTTAGCAGGATGGGAGGGTCCGAAGAGGGAACCTCAGGAAAAATGGGACTGTAGGATTGACACGAAGGAAATGGGGGAACCCAGGGTCCTGGGAATTGGAAGCCCTGGAGGGCAAACCTGTTGGAGATGGGTCTGGCGGGAGTATTTGGTGGCTGGAGGGAGGGTCCAGAGAGGGGGATCAAAGTTCTTCGGAACCGGGGGTTGGGTGTATGGTGGACTGGGAGGCCCTCACCGCCTGCCCAACTAGCTCAGTACCCTTATCCCCACAGGTACATGAGCCCACTGCACACGCTCCTAAGCACACTGGTAGTAGCAGTGGCTCTGGGCGTGCTCGTGTGGGCGGCTGAAGCCCGCGCGGCCGTGCGCCGTTGCCGCCGCAGCCACCCTGCCGCCTGCCTGGCCGCAGTGCTTGCCGTCGGGCTCCTGGTTCTCTGGGCCGTCGGAGGCGCTTGCACCTTCTTGCTCAGCATCGCTGGGCCAGTGCTTCGTGAGTCTTCTACCCTGGGATATACCGGGAAATGGCCAGCGCATACGCACGACGCCAGGCCTTGGTTACTGGGCACGGACATGCCCCTGTTACAAAGCATCTTCCCTGCCATTGCTCCCTCATTTCTGGGAACACCCTTCTCACTACCACCCTTCCGGGCCCCACTTCCGTTGCTAAGTGCCTTCCACTGACCAAGTCCTTGTTACCGTCACCCAGCCGCTTTCAGGGTCAGAGCCATATTGGCCACTCAGCATTTCATTGGCCAGCCTGCGTCCCAATTCCCCTCTGTGGGCCCCGATTGGCTGTAGGCTGATTCCTCCTCCCCTCACCCCCGCCACCGTTACTGACCCCACTTCTCTTGGCACTGCCCACAGTGATCCTGGTGCACGCCTCACTGCGCCTGCGCAACCTCAAGAACAAGCTTGAGAACAACATGGAGAGCATTGGTCTCAAGCGGACGCCAATGGGGCTGCTACTAGAGGCGCTGGGACAAGAGCAGGAGGCTGGATCCTAGGGGCCTCGGATCTGTACCTCAGACCTGGAGGATACCACACACACCCTGACCAGAACCAGGGACCCAGAGCCCTTTTCCAGCCCTTAACATAGGAACCCTTGCCCAGTCCAGAGAGCAGGACATCACCATCGCCATACCCCTGGGTCCAAAACTGGGATAGCCCCCCACACCCAGCCACTAGGGACCAGAATCTTCTCCCGCCCTGAACCTGGGACCAGGGCAGAGCCACCAAAACTGGGGCTTAAGAGACCAGAGTATCCACAGTCAACCTCAAACTCAGGACCCAGGGGCACTCCCCCAATCCAAATCTGAAACCTGCCCTTCTCCCATTCTCAGCCCCAAAGCTGGCATCTGGGTCTAAAGAATTATCAAATCTTAAACCTAGGGCCAAGGCTTTTCCAGCCCCTACCTCAGTTCTGGACTCAGGTCAAGTCATTGCCAAATCTTGAGCCCAAGACCCAGGTGTTCTCAGCCCCCATCTGGGTACAGGGCTCAGGCATCCTAACTCTGTTGAACCCTTGGTCCCAGGTGACCCCAACCTTCACCAAGGATCAAGGGGTGGGATGGCGGTAGGCCCCTACCGGGAACAGGGCATATTTATCAGTGTTGCTGCAACAATAAAGGCTGTTGCATCTCTCAAGCCAATTTCAGCCTCCTGGGTAGAGTCCTTGGGCATTTCAGTGGGTAGAGGTGGCCTGCTTTTTAATCCTACTAAAAACTCTTCCTGACAGGGTCTCAGTTTCTCTATCAAATATGTGGATTGAAGGGATGATCTCTGAGGCCCTTCCTCAAACCTGTTATCTTTGGAGAGGCATTAAAGCATGAAGTAGTTAAGGCATGAAATGTTTACTATCATTTGTATTACTAAGGATTCTTCTTTGGGGTTGGCTAGGAATCTGAGAGCAGAAAGGCAAAGAAGCTCCACATCACAAAGCAAGTACAGCCAAAACAGGTTACATTATTATTACAGGCTGTTTCCACAGTGTTATATATATTTTTTCCTGTAAAAATATTATTAAAATATTATCTGGTCTTAACTAAAGGTGTGGGCCCCCAAGGCAAAGCAGATAGAGAAACAACACATGGGTTCAGTTTACACATTTATTATAGAAATCCCCTCTCAGTGTGGGTAGTGTCTTGGGCCCAGATCCACTGGTTCAAAAAGAAAAGTTTAACACCAGGTAAAGGGGGTAGTGGGACCCCTAGCTCCAGAAAGTCACAGACAGATATAGAAAACACAGCTTATGTGGATTTGTTTAAAAAATGCTAGATGGAAGGAAAGCCAAGGAAGATGTGACGTGGCCTGTGGCCCGTGGCCCGTGGCCAGACATCACCTGAGGATTTTACTGGCATCTACCAGATACCAGGTTCAACCACCACAGCATCCCCCCACACACACAACATACCCTATGACTCTGCCTTTCCCCCTCCTCAGGGGCCTCCTGATTGGGGATAATCAGGTCAAGGGCTACCACCAAAGGCTGGGCTATCTCACCCCGTGCGGGTAGAGGCAGTGACTACAGATGGGCAGAGACAGGGGCTCCTTCAGGTATTCCTGGGTGTGGGAAAATGAACCTAAGCCCCTCACCCAAACGTTAATCCTTCCAAGTGTGGACAGAGAACCCACCTCCCCAAGAACTGCCGTGGTGGGGGGTGGCAAGGAGTTCTGTTCACACTGGAGTCTCCTGGCTGGCTGCCCAGAACAGGGTCCTGAGACCCTACATGGTCCATTTCATGACAGGGGTTCCTGAATGAAACCAGACAGCAATGAACCCAATCAGGACAAGATCACAGTTTCCCTTTTATAAAACATCTAGTGTTGGGGGAAGACGGTGAACACCTAAATCACAACTGTAAACACATGGAGGAAGGGGCTTGGAGACCCCATTACGTCATGCCCCTCTTCTAACCTGGCTGAGGCCCCCTAGCCCCCAGCACATTGTAAAAGAAGTAGTAGAGTGTCAGACACTCTCCCAGGCCCACAGGAAGTCAGGGGCCTTGGAAGGTCGGCTTGGCGCCCAGGAATGAGAGCACCCACACCCCAGGGCTCAGCAAGGTCAGCTGTGTGCTCTCCAGGTGGTAGTCATGCCCAGGGCAACAAGCGGCTTATCAAAAGGGGTCAGACCAGTGTCCCCGGGGTCTGGGGGTCAGAACTGGAGGACTGCTCCCCCTCTAATGTCAGGTCACTTAAACGAGTGCTCAGCTCCGGGGGATACAGGAAGTCCGCGTAGTATCTTTAGAAGGGGTTGCAGGAATCCGGAGGATAGGTTGAAGAAGACAGAGAAGAAAGGAAAAGACAGGACACAGGGAAAGAAAGGAAAACAGGCTCGTTAAAGAGGTGGAGGCAGGCACAGGACAGAGCACCTGGGGGCTCCCAAGCATGGAGAACAGAGGAAGAGAAAGGTGGGGGGCACAGGATGCCCCTTCCTCTCAGCACCTTGGTTTCAAGGCTCATTTTCAGCTGACATGCACTGGTTGTTAAAATATTATATAGCTTGGTAAAGAAATGCAGTTACCGATACCCAAGATACCCCTCCAGTGGGACCCTGCGGACTAATGCAGGCCATGAACAGCACATGATCTAGCTGGGTTAGTGCTGCAGCTAGGTTCCTTGTGTTCCAAGCCATTAGCTCTCATGACTAGCTGTTCCCTTGGCCTGGATACCTTTGCCATCTGCCTCAAGAGACCCCTACCCATCAGTAAAAGCACCCCCCATACCTGCCGGAGACAGGGGGCGCTGTGAAACTCCTTGAGTGTGGAAGTGGCGCCTGGCTGGGGGTCCCATACAGCACCTGGCCCATCTCATAGGAGCGGGCATGGAGGAAGGGTTGGTGTGGTGGGCCCATGTGGGGAAGCACAGGCCGGCGCTGGGGCCCTGGAGCCAGTCCTGAGTTCCGGATGTACCAGTCCCGCAGCCCCTCCAGTGCAAGGTTCTTGTGGCTGCTGCGCTCACCAGCCAGGGGAATACGGGTGGATGGGGGCATCCACAGCAGAGGGGTTGGATGTACCTCCAGACCCTCAGAGGCCTCCAGGGGCAGGCCACAGGGCTTAGTGTGGGTGGCACGGGCATGGGGGTCCTTGCTGCGGAGGAGGGGACTGCTACCATCAGCTGCATACACAGGTGGTGAGCCTGGGAGCATGGCGAGGGGCCCGTCCCGTCGGGAGAGGGGTCCTGGGACCTCAGCTGTGGGTAGCAGCTCCCCCCAACCTGCCCCGCCACTACCGCGGGGCAGGCCCCGTTCCAGGGAATAGTCCAAGAGGAAGTCCCCACACACAGGTGGGTGCCTGGAGCCCCCGCGGGAGGCAGGGGCAGCTGAGCTGGGCCGGGCAGCCCTGGGAGGGTCTGGGGGGCCAGCTGTACGAGAGGAGAAAGAAGGGACTATTTGGGGGTGCTCATATAGCACCTCACTGCTCTTGCAGACTGGGGGGCCAGCAACAGGGGGGTGCAGAGGGGCAGGCGGGGAGCCAGCTCCCCCACCAGCTGCCCGGTCCACGAGCAGGGCCTCGGAGCTGTTGCTGCGGCGCGTGCGAGCTGCGAAGAGGGAGGCATGGTCAGAGGCAGGATCTGCCCGGGAGAAGCCCACCTGGGAGTCCTGGCTGCTGGACCACTGGCGAGAATGGAGGCCTTCAGGTCTGGGGGTGCAGAGGCAGGGGCAATGGGAGTAGCATCAGAAAAAAATTAAGCAGATGGGCTGAGTTCCCTCCCTAGCCCATCTCTTTCTGGGCCTTCATTTCCACATCTCCAAAATGGGCCCAGGATTAGAAACTGTGTATGAAGGTGTCAGGTAGTGAGCATGTAAAGGGAAGCAAAGGTTCTGTCCCAGAGTCGGGGGCAGGAGGGTAGGAAATGTATGGGGGGGGCGCTGGGGCTATTAGCCCTGAGGGAGATGTAGATATGTATAGGGCTGGAGAGGAAATGCTAGCTAAACAGAGCCTGACAGAAGACTCTTCCTAATACACCTGACCCCTTGTTCCCTGCTAAGACCCCTCTCATAGCTCCCTACTGCCTCCAGGATGAAGTCCTAATCCTTAGGCCTGGAGTTTAAGAGCCTTCCTGAACTCTGTCCCACAATGCGTATGAACCACCCAAAACTATCATTCTCAACAGCTACCGTTCATAGGCTGTAAGCTCCACAAGGACAGGGGCTTTGTTTATTCACTGACTGAGACACACCAGGCACATGTAAAGCCCTGATTTCTGGCAGATCGTAGTATGTAACAATTAACTGTAACTGTCACGCCTACAATATCTTTCAAAGGCAGAAACTTTTATGCCCATTTCACAAATGAGACAAAAGTTCAGAGAAGGGAAATTACTTGTCCAAAATATAAAGAAAGGCCCATACTCAAACTTTAGTGCTTTTGCTCCAAATCCCTACCCTCTTCTTCTTTACCAAGACAACTCCTATTCACCTTTCAAAGCCCAATCTCCCATATCCCATGCCCTTTGATAATGCTCTCCCCAACACCCCCAGTTAAAACTAACTGTCCCCTCCTCTGATCCTCAAACCCACCCTCCGAGTCCCCTTACTTGCAGAGCTGGGGGCCGATGCCCCGAGTGAGGACAGGGGTGGCAGGCACACTTCGCCCCTCAAAACTGGAGGCACTCCTGGGCAGTGAGCGTGTGGGGCTAAATAGAGACAGGCAGACCCAGTTGGGGCCCAGGTTAGAGACTGTACCCACCAGCAGGCCATCCTGCTAGCCCAAACTCAGGGTCCCATTCCTGACTTATGGGGAAGGGAGGGTAGGGGCTCGTCCTCACCTGGTGGGGCTGGCCACAGAGTTCCGCCTGCTCTTCAAGTCCCCATAAAGATCTGATGGGGGTGGTTTCCACGGGGCTCGCCGCTCAGGGCTGCCCCCAGATACCACCCACAGCTGGTCCCAGGCCTTGGGTGGTGAGGGGCGCTCAGCCAGAGGGAGGCAGCCACGGGGCTCCTCTGAGTAGAAGGGAGATGTGGCAGAGAAGTCAGTGAGAGGGGGCCCAGAGGAAGCAAGACTGGTTGGGGGCAAAGCAAAGGGTAGGGGCTAGGGAAGTAGGTGAGGGGCAAAGATCTGGGGCAGGGTTAAGCCAGATGAGGAGGAGCTAAAGGATGAGGCAGGGCAACAAGGGAAGGGGAGGGGCTGCTGAGGGAACAGGGGTGGGATGAAGCTAAGAAGATGGGGAGCCCCACAGGAAGATGGGGAATAGCTATGGAGGAGTAAGTAGGTGGAGCTGAAGAGGTGAGGAAGGGCTGAGCATCAAAGAACGGGCCATAAGTCATAGGAAGGGGTTGGGGGCATGCCTGGGGGATAGGAGTCCTCACCATTATCATGGCTGGCCCCAGACTCTGAGAGGGAGCTGCTCTCTGAGTGCAGAACTACATCCTCTACAGGTGAGAAGGGGGAGAACCAGGCCTAAAAACCCAAGGCCTAGGTACCATCCCCTTATATTACTGGATGGGTTCTGCTCAGCACCACCTTCTAGATATGTCTCCTCCCCAACCTGTTCCCTTCCCAAGAATTCAACTTTACCTCAAACCAAAACCACCATAGACTTGGTTCCTCACTTTCTTTGTGCCTACTGGTCAGTTCTCAATGGGCCCCCTCCTCCCATAGGCCAACTTATCTGAACTCTTCTTACTGGTTGGGCTCCTTAAGTTCTGCCTACCTCCCTGTCTTCACTGACTGTTCACCCATCCCACCCCTACAAGTCCATTAGCCAGTGTCCATTCACGGAGCCCACTCTCCCACTTTCACTGGTGGGATGATGGGACCTGGCTCACCCTGGCTGAGCTGAGCAAGGCGCGTGCCCAGGCAGACTCCCTGGGTGGTGATAACTGCTCCCATGGACAGTGGCAGTGGCTGGGGTGGTGGGAGCACTGGAAGGCCAAGGCGGGCCTGGACATCCCCAAGCTGCTCCTCCAGCTCATGCAGCCTCCGCAGTGCATCTGCCTGGACCTGGCGCCGGCGCCGGCGCTGCTCAGCACTAAGCTCAGGGACCAGGGCCAGGCGACGGGCAGCTGCCGCAATCTGCTGCTGCACTGACACCTCGCGCTCCAGGGCGTCGAGAGCCAGCTCCTGTAGGGTCCACCCAAAAGGGGTGAGACAGGACCAAATGTTGGAAATAGCCAAGCACCAGGACAATCAGTGGCAGAGCCCATCTAGACTGGAGGTGGCGCTGCTCTACCTGGGAGTGAGCCTATTCTCTGCGGGATGGAGCTTATTCACCCTCTGGAGGCAGGGCCTATCTTGATTACTGGCTAGGCCTATTCATCTTCCTAGGGGTGGGAGGCCTATCCTCACTGAGTTAGGGACCAGCATCTTCCCAGGGCTGGGATTTATCACACCTATCTTGGGACCTGCTCCTCTACCTTCCCCTGGGGACTACTGCACCCCTTATATCCAGAACCCATCTCACTCAAACCCTTTTCCTTCTCATCTTAGCTTCTCCCTGCCTTGGACTCAACCCCCACTCTGCCTTTGTTTTCCTCTAGGCTCCTCTTCCTCTGTACCTATTCCCTTCCCCCATACCATCTTGCTCTCCAAGTCTGCTCACCTCAGCAGGGCACAAGGAGTGGTGTGCTGGGTTGGGGTGTGATGGAGCATAGGTGCAGGCTGCAGGGGGCCGCCGTCGGACCAACTGTGGCCGTTCACCAGGCTCCAGGGGGCACTCAGGGGGCAGTTGGCCAGTTAGCTCCTGGGTCAGGGGACAGGGGTCAGAAACTACCAAGGGTTAGTTGCAGGGAGGGGATGGGACAAAGCAGTAATGACCCCAAAAGCTACAGAGGTCCTACTAGGAGCCTGGCCCTGTTCAGCACTTCACACGTTTCTCTTCCTCCTTCCAGTATCTCCACTAGGCAGGTATACAGTGTAGACTCTCATCCCCTCAATGACCCAAATCCCTGGGGCAGTGGAGACGGGAAGGATGGGGGAGATCTACTTTGGAACCCAAAAATTTTTATAAAGGCAACACAGCCTATATATTGCATATTACATAACACCCCTATCAGGGGCTGGGGCTGCATGCTCTGAATCACATTATTATTTCTAGCACACTGTGTGGATATTCACACTAAGCCCATTGCTATCGAGTCGATTTCAACTCATAGTGACCCTACAGGACAGAGTACAAGTGCCCATAGGATTTCCAAGGTGGGAAATCTTTACAGAAGCAGATTGCCACATCTTTCTCCTGCGGAGTGGCTGCTGGGTTCGAACTGCAGATCTTTCCTTTACCACTGCACCACCAGGGCTCCTTCATTAAAAAACATATGCATTATTATTTCTGGTAAACTGCGGATATTCACACTAAGAGGAGTAAAGAGAAAGTATAAATCACTCCATGTCAGTTCAGGTCAGGTTTTGCTGCCAAATTTTAGAAATAACTTTTGTTTTTTGAGGTTTTTGATTTCAGAACTGTAGGTAAGGAATTGTGGGCCTGCGTTACCAATTTCATTGATTCTAAGATCTCTAAGCTGAGCTTTGATGAGACAGAGGGTGACAGGGAATCTATAATTGCCACTCTAGTCTGCCTACCTAGGGCTCCCACTATCCCTTACACTCCTGGGACCAAGCCCTCACCGCCTCCTGGAGACACACTTTTCGTAGCTCCTGAAGTTTCAGGCTCAGGGCCTCCTGCAGGGCCCGCTGCCGGTCAAGCAGCCCCCGCAGACGCTCTGACTTCACGTGGGGGGCAGCCTCTCCGAACAGGGCAGCTGGACATAGAGGGAACAAAGATCAGTGGGACAGCCAGGGCATCCTGGAGCAGCTGTGGGGCATGGGACACCCCTTCCCAAGTGGGCAGGGAGTGACTCAGAGCAGGGGAGGAGGCGGAAGGGAGAACCAGCCACCGACCTGGGGCATTGAAGGTGGGAGAGCTGATCAGCTGACCTTTGACTTCCATCCTGGTGCTGTCGAGAGTCTGTGGCCGACGGCTGGACAAGGCCTGACAATGATGCACAGGAGCCGTTAAGGAAGCACATCCCATGATACCCAACCCCCACCCCTACCCAGCTTCCCAAAATCCCAGCTGGGAGTAAGAGGTGCCCTGGACCCCACCCGCCTGCTTGATTTGCCCTCTCAGAATCTGTGTTGATGTCTGGACCCAGGGGGTCACCCCAGAACGGTGTTGGCCCTGGTACCTTGATTCCCTTCCCATTGAGTGGGAGCACAGCAAGTGGGGAGCTGGGCAGATTTACAACGCCTCCTCAGAGGCCCATGGGCCACAGCCAGGAGTCTTGCCTGGGGAAGGAGAATTAATGGTACAGATTCAACTAACTATAACAACAGTGCACTTACTAAGCACCTGGGTACCTGGCACAGTAGTCTTGCCTGGGGAAGGAGAATTAATGGTACAGATTCAACTAACTATAACAACAGTGCACTTACTAAGCACCTGGGTACCTGGCACAGTTCTATACTAGGCCACATTTAATCTTCACAGCCACCCTGTGATAGTAGTTCTATGACTATTAATACCACCATTGTAAAGATGAGAGTAAGGCACAGAGTGATGAAATAACTTGTCCAAAGCCACAAACATAACCAGGCCCACCCCTCTGGTCCAACACTCTCTCCCTCACTAGAGCTGCTCTGTCCCTACCAACTTCCTTATAAATTCCCAAGTCTATCAGGCCTCAGGGCCTTGGCCGAGGCTGTGACTACTGTCTGGAGTGCTCTTTCAACCTCTTAACACCCCAACCCCTGGTTCTCACTTGTCATTCTTTGGCTTAAATACCACTTCCAGAGGTGAGCCTCTGCATTATGTCCTCTCGCTGTACCACACAAGAGATTGTGCCTTCCCCACACATCCCCGAGGACAGGAAACACATCTGTCCTGTTTTCTTCAACATCTCCAATACTGCTGCGCACACAGCAAGCGCTCAATGAATGTTGCCAGCTGAATGAATAAATGGCTGAATAAACAAATGAAGAGGTGGCAGAGCCAGGGCTCAAGCCCAGCTCTGTGGTTCTATACCTGTCTCAACTTCATCCTGTGGCCCTGGAGCAGCAGGGAGAGCATTTTCATTGACCCCAGGGCCCCTCTAGCCCCAGCTTAGGGAACTGACCCTCCTGGGATTTGTGAGACGCAAAGTCCACAGCTGCAGATAACAAACCAGCTGCCTCCTGCCTCCTTCTCTGCTCCAGATGCCATGGCTGGCCACCAGCCCTGCCCTTGTCTCCTCCTCTGGAGTTTGCTCCCTCCCTCCCACATCCCACACAGTCCCCAGGTGGGCAGCCAGGTTACATCACCTCCCACCAACTGGCCTGACCTCTGTGGCAGGCAACTGGGATGCTCTCATGGGGTCACAGAGGTCCATCCCACCTACTCAAAATCCAGTTTGTCATGACATGGTAGCCAGGTGTGGAGAAGAGCCAGGCAACCAAGGAGACAATTCAAGCCCCTTCCCCATCTATACATTGTGGGGTGTAGCCAAGCTGCCTATAATGTTCCAACAGTTTCTCCGCAGTCCCCTGTCCCCACATAGGGTCTGTACCCCTCCCCAGAAGCAGTGATTCCTTGCCCTCAACATTAGGGATGGGGGTCAGTCTCTAAAGCCTTTTTGTAAATTCAGGTACCAGTGTGTGCTCTGCAGAGGTACTCACACTCACACCCATCTAAGGTCTGGCAAGGGGTACTGACTGACTCAGAAAACACGCATTTCCCAGCATGGCTGGGTTTCTCTCTGCCCCTCGGCTCCTGGGGCTCCCAATTCCCCAGCCCCATTTGGATTTGGGGAACTCTCACAGGGCTCCCCTGAACCTTCCTCCACTCCAACAGGGATCTCAACTTCTACCCCATGGGCCTGTTTGCCAGGACTGGTCCCACATCCCACGCTGGCTGCCTTAAGCCTTTCACCCCTGAGAGCTCCGGGTATCCTGGAAGTCAACACAGGGTTCAGACAGGAACCCCAACTCCACCCTGTCAACCTGACCTCAGGTACATAGCTAGGGGCTGAGTCACGGGGTCACTGGGCAGGCTAGACATAGGGTCAACACTCCACACCTCCAAATACAGCTTCCAAACCTTTGCCTCCTCTGGCCTGCCCTCTGCATAACTGCCTTGGGGCCTGGGCCTACCCATTCCTACCCAAAGCTGGTGAGAAGGAAGACACCAGCAACTCCCTCCCCAACACACATCCACACCAGCCCTTGGGTCTTCTGACTGATGGCCCTGTTCTGTCCCAGAGATGGGCTACAGCAAGAGAGCTGCAGAGGGCACCCCCACACACACCCAGAGGCGGGCCTAGCAGGTTTTTCAGGTCTACCCTTCTGACGCCACAGCCGAGAAAGAAATTCCTGGCTGTAATGACTGTTTACAACCAAGACACCTCACCTGGGTAGTACCTAACACCCTCGGTGGGACCCCCTTTCCACATCCTGCCACCACTGGAGCAAATACAAACCCCCAATCTCAGGGACTGTTTCTCACTCTCACCTAGTGCCCTCCTTCCTCCACTCTACGTGAACAAATGTGGGGCAGGCAGGCAGGTACCTCAGAAATGGTTTCCCAACAGCACAATCTGGGCTTTCATGGGGGTCTGGGGCCTGGGTTGGGGGAAGGGAGAGGAAGTGGAGGAGATGGGAGTGGAGCAGAGGGGCTCATGCTTCTTATCGTGGCTAGGTCTTCCCACATCCCTCCACCTCAGCCATTTCTGGCCAGGAAGTGGCTTCATGCCAGGAAAGGAAGCCATACATTTTTGGCTTCATCACCACCACGGGCTCCCCGCTCCCACCCTACAGTGTTGACTGGGCTCTCTCCTGCTGGGGAACTTCAGCTTACCCCACCCAGTCCCCTGATGCCCTCCTCCCTCCTCTGCCCCTACCACTACTCACTGCACCCAGGTGCTCACCAAGGCCACAAAGGTGCTGTGGGGGGCCTCAGTTACCTCAAATAAATAGTTGCCTCTACCAAGTCCTGGTTCTGCTGGTGGTGGCTGTAAGCAGCAGCAGCTGGGGATGCCTCAGACACCTCCCACCAAGAAATGGCCCAGCCTACCTGGCCTGGGACTGGGCCAACCCACACCTTTTAACCCTTCCCTGCCTGCCACCAGGGCTAAGGCCTTTAGAGATAGTCTTGGGGCCAAGTCCCCTCAGGGTGCCCAGTATGACCAAGAAAGGAGCCTGAAACTCCCTCCGTATCCTGATACATTTAGCTGAGACATAAAAAATCCATTGCCATCAAGTCAATTCTCATAGCGACCCTATAGGACAAAGCAGACCTGCCCTACAGGGTTTCCAAGGCTGTAATCTTTACAGAAACAGACTGCCACCTCTTTTTGCCTGAGGAGCAGCTGGTAGGTTCAAACCGTTGACCTTCTGGTTAGCTGCTGAACACTTAACCACTGCACCACCAGGATTCCAGCTAGGACATGAAAACTAAGAAAGAAGGGCTAAGGGTGTGGGAACGGCAGCTGCCTCTCCTACTGCCCAAATTCCCCAAGGATCAGACCCTGCCCACCTGAGAGTATTAACTTGGAGCTGAAGGGATAGAGGGCTGGGGAGTTGTTGAGCACATGGGTGACCTCGAGTATGAATAGGGTTTGTGGTTCTTGGCAGTGTGCAACACATTCCTGAGACTCCTACCCTTTCTTCCAAGGCAAGGCAGGGGTGGTGGAAGGTAGTGGGGCAATTCTCACCCTCATCAGGGTAATAGTTTCCCAACCTGGGGACAGAGGAAGTTGATCTTTCTGAGAAGCCAGGTCTTAAGACCCTACCACCTTCTGCAGCTCCAGAATAAATAATCCCAGTAAACTGACCACAAATGTACACTCTACAAAAACACTCTGATGCATTTAACCCCTCTTGGTCCCTATAAGCCTGGAAGACACAGACCCAAGCTCCTCATGGCCATTTTATAGACTTAGAAACTGAAGCTCAGAAAGGTGAAGAGACCTGATTCAGATGACAGTGGCATAAGAACACGTAGCATGAGAACTCAGGGGGCGGGGGGGGCTGGGTCCTGGGTTGGAGGTGAATAAAGGCTACACCTGTAAGGGAGGTGGAGTGAGGAAGGGGGCTCATGCTTCTTCATATCCGGGCTGAGTCTCCCCTGTCTTCCCCCTCATGCATTTCTGGCCAGGAGTCAGCTTCACTCCAGATAAGAAAATTGGCTCTGAGTCCCTATGATGTAGTGTGTCCCCCAAAAGCACCACCTGGGCTCCAGGCCTGCCGTAGCATACATACACCACACATCCTGTACTAGATTTGGGACCATCTGCTCTGTGACCTCAGGGCCCAAACCCAACCCAGGCCCCTGCAGCAGCCAACGCCATGATGTGAAAGAGCAGAGTGAGGCCGACTCCCTCCTCGCTTAGATGGTGGGCCAGGCGTAGGCAGGAGCTCTCTCCATATGTACTTTAATGGACGTGCCCGCCATCTTGTTCACCTTTCTTCCTGGGTGTGGGATTTCCAGCATGGGACACAAAGGCCCCTTTCATCTACCTCCCCTCCTTTTCCCTTCCTTCACTGCCTGGTGCTGGTGGAGGATGACAGCCATGGGTGGGCAACTAGGGGTTAGTGGGGAGTGTCCTCTCAGCCACAGCCTCTCTTGCCTCTTGTGGGCCGCCAAGGATGTTGAGAAGAAAGATGTTTACAAAATCAGAGCCAAGAGGGACAAGAGAATTGTCTGGCAATGTGGATTAAGTTTCAACACTTAGGTTTCCTTGCCTGTAAAATGGGTAAAAGGTGGTTAGAGATAACAAAAGCTAAAGTAACTTCGGAAAGCATTTCAAAGTACAAGGAAACTCGTACTATGTCATTAATGACTGTTAACAGTAACACAAATAAACTCACACAGAGATGAGCAGGTGCTGGGGCGGGGGAGAGTGGGTAACTGGACCTCTTGGGCCAGGCACACAGGTGGGGCAGGGTCACCCACCCACATCATTGCCCTGATCCCAGACTTTTTACAGCCTGAAGATGGTACAACCTCCAGGCCCCACCCTAGCCAAGGCCGGTGGTGCTAGATGGCTAGTAAGTGGTGGGATTCAACCCAGCTCTTTCTACTTACTGGCTGTGTGACTGCTTAGACAAGGTACGTAAGCTCTGTCTGCCTCAGTGTCCTTGTCTATAAAATGGAGATGACGATAATAGTATGGACTACACAGGGTTGCTGCAAGCATTAAATGCATTAACATATTTAATGCTTGCTAAGACAGTGCCTGGCACACAGTAAACATTCAATATGTGTTGGCTGTCATAATTACAAGTATTCCTCCCTATCTGAACTCAGGAATCAAACAGATATATTCAGACATTTTTTTGAGACAGAACTGGTATCCCTCAGCCTCACCGGATAGATTTGAAACAGAGCTGTTTTTCCTCAGATAACTTGTGCAAACTCTCATGATCCAAAATCAGGAACCAAATGGATTCAGATACATTTTTGAGACAGAGCTGGTATCCCTCAGCCTCCAAACCCTCCCCACTTGTTACCCAGACATGAAACCCTTCCTACTTTCAAAGCAGGTAAGTTTGAACCAGAGCTATTTTCCCCTCATTATTCAACCTCTCCCTACTCAATATAGAAAATACTAGAACCACCCTGACACTACCGGCACTAACCAAAAAAAAAAAAAAAAAACCCAGAAAACAACAAATGCTGGAAAAGGTGTGGGGAGATTGGAACACTTAGTCACTGCTGGTGGGACTGTAAAATGGAACGGAAAATGATATAACCAAAACTCAAACCAAACCCATTGCCATCAAGTTGATTTCAACTCATGGAGACTCCACAGGACAGAGTAGAACTGCCCCCTAGGGTTATGGAAAACAATATAGCACCTCCTTAAAAAGCTAGAAACAGAAATACCATATGATCCAGCAATCCCACTCCTAGGAATATATTCCAGAGAAATAAGAGCCATCACACAAATAGACATATACACACCCATGTTTGTTGCAGCATTATTCACAATAGCAAAGAGGTGGAAACAACCTACGTGCCCGTCAACAGATGAATGGATAAACAAATTATGGTACATACACACAAACGATAAAGCACAATAATGAATCCATGAAACATCTCACAACATGGATGAATCTGGAGGGCATTATGCTGAGTGAAATAAGTCAATAGCAAAAGTACAAATATTGCATGAGACCACTGTTATAAAAACCCAAGAAAAGGTTTACACACAGAAAAAAACAATCTTTGATGGCTATGAGGGAGGGGAGGAGCAGGGATGGGAAACCATGAACTAGATAGTAGACAAGTGGTAATAGACACAATATAGGGGAAGTCAGCACACCTTGACCGAAGCAAGGTCATAGAAGCTTCCTACCAAAAAAAAGCCAAACCCAGTGCCGTCGAGTCGATTCCAACTCATAGCGACACTATAGGACAGAGTAGAACTGCCCCCATAGAGTTTCCAAGGAGCGCCTGGAGGATTTGAACTGCCAACCCTTTGGTTAGCAGCCGTAGCATTTAACCACTACGCCAACAGGGTTTCCAACTAGAAGCTTCCTAGACACACTCAAACACCTTGAGGGACTGAGTTATTGGGGCTAAGGGCTGGAACCATGGTCTTGGGAGACATGTAGGTCAATTGACATAACATAGTTCATAAAGAAAACGTTTTACATCCTACTTTTGTGAGTAGCATCTGGGGTCTTAAAAGCTTGTGAGTGGCCATCTAAATCTATTGGTCCCATCTCGTCCGGAGCAAAGGAGAATGAAGAAAATCAAAGACACAAGGAAAATATCAGTCCAAAGGACTAACGGACCACATGAACCACAGCGTCCACCAGCCTGAGCCCAGAAGAACTAGATGGTACCCAGCTACTACCACCAACCACACTCTGACAGGGATCACAGTAGAGGGTCCCAGACAGAGCGGGAGAAAAGTGTAGAACAAAATTCAAATTCACTAGCAGAGACTGGAGGAGCCCCTAAGACTGTGGCCCCCAGCCACCCTTCTAACTGAAAACTGAAGCCACTCCAGAAGTCCACCTTTCAGCCAAAGATTAAACCCCGTGCCGTTGAGTCGATTCCGACTCATAGCGACCCTATAGGACAGAGTAGAACTGCCCCATAGAGTTTCCAAGGAGCACCTGGTGGATTCGAACTGCCGACCCTTTGGTTAGCAGACGTACAACTTAACCACTAGGCTACCAGGCCAAAGATTAGACAGGCTATAAAACAAACAATAACACATGTGAGGAACATGCTTCTTAGATCAGTCGAGTACACGAGACCAAATGGGCAATAGCTGCCCCAAAGCAAAGATAAGAATGCAGGGAGGGACAGGAAAACTGGACGAATGGACATGGGGAACCCGGGGTCAAGAGAAAGGGGGAGGATGTCAACACAGTGCAGGGATTGCAACCAATGTCACAAAACAATCTGTGTATAAATTTTTGAATGAGAAACAATTTGCAATGTAAACTTTTGCCTAAAGCACAATAAAATTTTTTTTAATTTTAAAAGAAAACAAACAAAAAATGCTGGAACCAAATACATTCAGATAACTTGTCTCAACTCTCACTATCCAAATTCAGCAACTGAATGGATTTAGATACATATCTGAGATAGAGTTGGTATCCCTCACTCTCTGAGCTTTCCTTACTTACCAGGCAAAATGCAGGAACCAAATATGTTTATACAAACCTAGGTATCCCAACTCTTGCTACTGGAACTCAAAAAGTTAATAGATGTGAATATATTTTTGCGTTAGAGTCCTTATCCTTCATTATCTGAACTCTACCTACTCTGTAAAATGCAGAAACCAAAAACTTTAAGATATCTTGGTATCTTTCACTGTCTGAATGATCAGAATGCTTCCTCTCAGAACTCAGGTACCAAATAGATTGGGACATCGAGGAACACTTATGGTGATGGTACTGTTATTAACAGGTTGGTTAAACGTTTTGGATAAATGAGATGGATTTGGTAGCTCTCATTATTCAAACTCTCAGTACTCTATGAGAAACACTGAAACAAGATGTAATTGAATAACACAGTACTTCCTCACTACACAAATTCTCCCCATCTCAGAATCAAGGAGATGCAGACAGCAAGGGATCATCCTATTAATACTGTTGTTATAATTACTACTGGATGGACCTGTTTCTAACATCCAGTGACCACGCCCCTCCCTGCCCCCCACACACAGACCCACCCCACAAATGTGGGTAGACTTAGCACCAAGACTGATATTGCTTACTGCTGAGAGAGAAGGGGAAATAAACCTCTGCCCCCATCCTACCCCCACAAAACCCTGAAGCCTCTGGCCCAGAATGGACTTGTTTCCAGGCCAGGAAAGCACGGATCACACATTCAGAATCAAGACCAGGGGGTGGAGATAACATGACCTGGAAGATTCACACATATTCCTGGGTCCGCTATCCCCAAATACTCGCTCATCCCCCTGACATGGGGCAGCCCCTCCGACCTGGCAAGGCTGGAAACATGACCTGGAACTTGCAGACTCCCAGAGAGCCAATGAATAATTTAGGGTATTCTTTCACACTTGGGGAAGGTGGGGGGGGCGTAGGACCAGTTCCATGCCCTCTTGGGGCAGAGAGAGAAGTGCAAGCTCTGTATGACATCACTGGAGTGAGGGTAGATCACATTCAAAACCCCATCAGCCCCACAGGACTGTTTGCTCAGGCAGCTGTAGGTGATGGAGTAGGCAGAATGAAAGTTCATTCCCCCTTTCGCTAAGAGAAAGTACTTGGGATGTACTTCAGAGGCCCTGGGAATGACGACCCTCCAAGTTCAGGAGCAGGGTATAATGAGACCCCTGTCCTTCTGGGCTCAGAGGGGATGGAAAGTGGGTGTTAGGAAGAAAGGAGATCTGAACAGGGTGGAGGGGAATGGTGAGGGTTAGAACAGGGGCCCAGGGTTGGGACTGGATGAGGGAACAAGACAGGAAGGAATGTAGGAGACAAGACTGAATAAGACTCATCAAAGAATAGAGGTTAAGAGGAAGGACATGGAATGAGCCAGGACACTGGCTAGGGAATGGGATGGAGTGAGGTTCAGGGCAGGGGTCAGAGACAAAGCACAAAAAGGGGACAAAACTGCAGGGCAGGGGTCAGGATCAGTATAGAACAGCAGTCACAAAACAGGACAGGTCAAAACAGTAGTTTGGGGGGCAAGAGGGAAAAGGGCAGGTTCAGGTTGGAGGTCAGGAAGAGGAAAAGACCAGGACAGCATGAGAATGGGGATGGGGATAGTGATGGGACAAGAGAGGAAAGGGAAAAACAGGACAGGTTTGGGGGCGAGGACAGGGCAGAAGACAGGGGGGCATTCCAAAGGTGGTGAGCCAGGACAGAGGTCAGGAGTCAGGAAAGGGCCAAGGGGAAGGGGAAAAACTATGAGGTCTGGGATCAGGTTGGGGTCAACGGGATAGGACATGACTAAGAAGGGAGTCAGAGACTGCACAGGGGTTTAGGGAACAGACAGGTCAAACATCTGGACAGAAAATGGGGTCAGCGTTGGGCATCAGAGCAGGGCAAGATGAGCTTCTGAGATGGCATGAAGTCAGGCAAGGCTCCGCTCAGGCCAAGAATCCTGAGGACAGGACTGGACGGGGTTTGGGGTGAGGACTGGGTTTAGAGGGGCAAAACAGGGGTTGAGGACCATGGCAGACCAGAATATGATTAGGTCAGGGGTCAGGAAGGAGGTCCTGGGCCAGGGTTCGTGGTTAAAAAAAATATGTTGTCAGGTAAGACAGGAGTCGAGAGAGTCCACAGGGTCAGAAGTGAGGGAGTGTGCTCGCGCAGGTACGTCTGCCGTTGGCGTTTCTCGGTCCTCACCCCGCCCTGTTCCCTCCCTTCGTCCCCGGGCGGGAGTTATTACTCACTGAGACTCGTTGTACCACGGCGTACGGAGGGGTCGCTGTAGGCCGAGAGTGCTGGTGGGTGCGCCCCTCTTTCGCGGGCCCCCGCTCGTCCTCGGGCCCGCGCCTACTCCCCTTCCGCGCCCTGCCCCTGGGCCGCGTGCACCGCGCGACGGATAGCCGTGGGGTTCAGACAGCAGAAGCGAAGAGGGTGGAAGAGAAGCGCCTGGCTCCGCCGCTGGCGGTGAATCCTCGCCCCCCACCTTTAACTCGATTTCCTTGGCTCCCGGCCTCCCGGCAGCACCACAGGCTCCGCCGCTGAGCGCGAAGCGGTATAAGGAGGGGAAGGGGGCGGGGCGCGAGAGCACAGCAGCGGCGGAGGTGAAGTGCGCAGGCGCAAACTCGGGTCTTCGGGTTGTTTTTTTTTTCCCTGCCCTGGGAGGGCCCTGGGCGGACAAACTGGGAGTGCGTGCGCACGCGCGTTCTCAAGGGCTGCCAAGCCGGTTAGGGGAAGGAACCTAGTAGCTCCCGCCCCGGGAGCTCACCTTTCCAGGTCCGGGTCCCGCCCCCAACGAGGCTACACCCTCTCAGTGATCAGAATGGAGCCCTTCACCCTGAGCTACCCTCCATGGACCCCCAAGCAGCACCCCAAACTGCCCTATAACAACCCCCACCACACCTCTAAACGCCACCAACAACCCTTTGTGCCATCTTCCAAATGCACCCCACACCACACACTCCATTGACCTCCAAGCTGCGCCCAAGTGACTAACTACATTGACCCCAAGCTATACCCCTAAATTACCCTCCATAGACATCAAGATTGCATCCAAAACAATTATCCATAGACCCCGAAATGCACCCCCAAACCTTGCTTCATCAACTCCCAAATCACTCTACACATTTACCTTTGATTTTCAACCTTCAAACCACCCTCTGTCATTCCCCAATTGTATCTCAAAACTACTCTCCATTGACCCCCCCCCAGCAGCACCTCCAATCCACCCTCCATGGGTACCCAAGCTGCACCCATAAACTACCCTCCATTACCCCTAAGTTATTTTCCCCAAACCATCTTCCATCAACTTTGTAAGCCAGCCAACATTGACTTCCAAACAGCACTTCCAAACCACCCTCCACCTACCCCCAATATGCAACCCAAAACACCCTCCACTGACCCCAAAACAACCCCGTATACCCTCCGAGTCATACTCTACTCATCCCCAAATTACTTTCCAAGAGCCCTCAACATCACCCCAAACATTCCTAACTACCCTTAGTGTGGCCCCACCTGCACACCCAGTAACACTCTAACAGTCTCCTGCTCTACCCCTGAGCCATTGGCCCCCCAAAAAATCTTCCTTTAACCCCACACATACACAAACTACCTTCCAACAGCCCCCATCACTATCCTAAATAACTTCCAACTACTCTATATGTGATTCCTAAGCTGCACTTCAGACCATGCTCCAACATCTCCTATACCTCCAAAACCAAACTGCACTCTGCCAGATTGCATGCCCCAACTCTCCAACAGTCCTCCCCAACTATACTTACAAATAACCACCAACCATCTTGCTGTAGTTACCAAACTGAACCCCCAAATCATACTCCAGGGGCTTAAAATGTGTCCCGCAAGCCCTCCAATGACTCTTTTTTAAAAAAAATATTTTGTTGTTGTTGAGAATATACGCAGCAAAACATGAGCCAATTCAACAGTTTCTACATGTACCATTCAGAGACATTGATTACATTCTTCCATTTGTGCAACCATTCTCACCCTCCTTTTCTAAGTTGCTCCTCCCCCAATAACACAAACTCACTGCCCTCTAAAGTTCCTGCCTAATCTTTCAAGTTGCTGTTGTCAATTTGATCCCATATAGATAGCCTTCAGTGATTCTTAACTGCACCCCAAACCACACTTCAGTGACCCAAGTGTACCACGAAGCACCCTGCAGTGATCTTTTCTTAGAACAATTAAATAGGATATAATTTATATACCATAAAATTCACCCACTTTAAGCATACAATCCAGTCTAGTAAATTTACCAAGTTGTGCAACAATCACCACAATCCAGTTTTAGAACACTTTCATCATCCTCAATAAGATCCCTCATGCCTAAATACAGTTAATCCTCATTCTCTTTTCCCACCCCACGCAACCATTAATCTACTTTCTGTCTCTATGTTGTTTTTGTGTTGTCGTGTGCCATAGAGTCAATTCAGACTCATAGCAACCCTATCTGACAGAGTAGAACTGCCCTGTAGGGTTTCCAAGGAGTGGCTGGTGGATTTGAACTACCGACCGTTTGGTTAGCAGCCTGAGCTCTTAACTGCTTGGCCACCAGGGCTCTTTCTCTATAGATTTGCCTTTTCTGGACATATCGTATAAATGTAATATATGGATTTTGGGTCTGGCTTCTTTCACTTAGCTTAATGTTTTTGAGGTTCATCCGTGTTATAACATATATCAGTAGCTTGTTCCTTTTATTGCTGAATATATTCCATCCAGTGATCTTTAACTACTTCCCAAATCACCCACTAGTAGCTCCCTAACTATAACTCACAACAGTCCTCTGACATAGAGATCTTCGAAAAGGCCCCCAAACTGCATCACAAACCTTACTCACTAGTCCTCAACCATACACCAAACCACTCTATTGACCCTCAAACCTCATTATTAAACTACTGCCCTAGAGCCTCAACTTCATCCCAAACCACCCTCCACTACAGTCTCTACCACACCCTCAAACTGCCATCTATTAACTCCCAAGAATAACCCCCAAAATGCCCTTTCAGTGATCTACAACTCTAACCCAAACTACTCTTCAGCAACTCTAAACCTCATCCCTAAAATTCCCCTTCCAACAGCCCCCAGCTCTGCCTCTAAACACTCATTGTCTTAGTTATCTAGTGCTGCTATAACAAAAATACCACAAGTGGATGGCTTTAACAAAGAGAAATTTATTCTCTCACAGTCTAGCAGGCTAGAAGTCTGAATTCAGGGTGCCAGCTCCAGGTGCTGCTTTTTTGGTGGTATGAGGTCCCCCTGTCTCTCTGCTTGCTTCTCTCTTTTATGTCTCTCGTAAGATAAAAGGTGATGCAAGCCCACCGTTTATCTTACACCCCAGGGAAACTCCCTTTACATTGGATCAGGGATGTGACCTGAGTAAGGTGTTACATCCCACCCTAATCCTCTGTAACATATCTAATCTCGCCCCATTAGCCACAGGCAGAGATTAGAATTTACAACACATAGGAAAATTACATCAATCACAAAATGAAGGACAATGACACAGTACTGGGAATCATGGACTAACCAAGTTGACACATATTTTGAGGGGACACAATTCAACCCATGATACTCCCTAACTATCTTCCCCTGATCCCTCAACTGCAACTTCAAACTACACACCAAACCACCTTCAATGGCCCCATCCCCAAACTTGTCTTAAATTACATGCAAATATTTTTATTTATTTTTATATAGCAACTATGGAAACCCTGGTGGCATAGTGGTTAAGAGCTATGGCTGCTAACCAAAAGGTCTGCAGTTAGAATCCACCAGGTGCTCCTTGGGAACTCTATGGGGCAGTTCTACTCTGTCCTATAGGGTCACTATGAGTCAGAATCCACTCGATGGCAGTGGGTTTGGTTTTTTGGTTTTATAGCAACTATACCCACAAAACATCTTCCAATTTTTCCCAACCGTATCCTCCAAGATTTGCTAACTACACCCTAAACTGCCCTCTAATAGCCCCTGGTGCTACCTGTAAACGTACCCCATCTGCCTTCCCACAAGCTCCCAACTCCACTTCTAAACCACCCTCCACTGACCCCCAACCCTACCTCAGTCTTCCCTTTGATGGTGTCCAGCTGCACCCCAAACACATTCCAATGACCTCTAAGCATAACCCTATGCATCCTCAAAGGGCCTCTAATGACCCCCAACTGTACCCCCAAGCCATCTATATTAGTTTCCTGTGGCTGCTGTAACAAATCACCACAAGAGTTGGAGGCTTAAAACAACAGAAATTTATTCTTTCACATGCCTGGGGGCCATAAGTCCAAAATCAGCTTCACTGGGCTGAAATCAAGGTGTCAGTAGGACCGTGGTCCCTCTGGCTGCTGGCATTCCTTAGTTTATGGCCACATTACTTCAATCTCTACCTCTGTGGTTACATTGCCTTCCCCTGTTCTGTCTGTGTCAAATCTCCCTCTTTCTTCTTCTAATGAAGACACTTGTGACATTTAGGACTCATTTGGATAATCCAAGAAAATTTTCCCATCTCAAGCTCCTTAACGTAATCACATCTGCAAAGTCTTCCCCCCCCCCACCACCACCACCATATAGGGTGATATTCACAGGTTCCAGGAATTAAGATGTGAATATTTTTTGAGGGGCCTTTATTCCACCTTTGGCTTTCAAAGATTCATGTCCATCAGACATGCAAAACACATGCACTCCATTCCAGCATTCCCCAAAAGTCTCAGCCCATTACAACACCAACTCAGGTCCAAAAATCTCATCTAAATATTATCAGCTCAAAAGTCCCAGATCTTATCTAAATCAGGTATGGGTGAGACTCTGGGTATGAGCCATTCTGGGAGAAAATTCCTCTCTATCTCTGGACCTGTGAAATTAGATAAGAAGGTATCTATTCCTGAAATACAATAGTGGAACAGACAGAGGCTAGCGGTTATACACATTGCTTTTCCAAAAGGGAGAAAATGGAAGGAAGACAGAACTCACTGGTTCCAAGCAAATTTTAAGTCCAGCAGAGCAAATTCCATCAGGTTTTATGGTCAGGGAATAACCTCCGTGGCTCAAGGCTACCCTCTGGACCCACGACTCTGCCTTCAGAGTCATTCTTCTTTTATTTTGAAGGGTAGCACATGTTTGCAGCTGAGTAGTTTTATCAGCCCGTAGAATTTTGGAAGTCTTCCTTCATTTCACTCTGTCTCTATCCCTTTCAGGCCAATCCAGCAGTGTTTCTGTTAGTACAACATTCTCAAAAACCTTATGGGCCTCTTGTTATGTCATGGAGTTTCACACTATTAGACAAGAGGGTCCACTATAGATCTTTCCTAGATAATTCCATCTCTATTCCTGGCTTCTGCTGAGAAGGCTGAGGGGATTCACGAGTAAATGCCTTATCTCTTAAGTACTAACAAAAGATTGTCCAGCTCTTGGCCTTTTCTTCTTTTTTTTTTCTTTTCCTTTGGTTTGACAAATTTCGAATAACACATTGCTTTATTATGAAATTTACTTGTCAACAAAGGGGGCTGAAGATAGAGTACCTGTACATCAGTTAAAAGATTAAGTTTTCAAATGATATTGGCATATTGAATATATTTACCTTTTAATTATTAGATTAGTAAATGGCTAATAAAACATTATGGCCTGTTTTTAAAAAAAGCTATCCATGTCCTGAAATTGTGTAAAAATTAAAGTTTAGAAAGCACGTTTTAGCATATCTAAGTTGCAGTGCCTTGCCTTAATTTTATTTATTTTATGCTTTTAAATTTTACTTGTTTTGTTGTTGTTATTGTTGAGAATATACACAGGAAAAAGTACACTAATTCAACAATTTATACATGTACATTTCAGTGACATTGATTACATTCATTGAGTTGTGCAACCATTCTCACCTTCCTTTTCTGAGTTGTTCCTCCCTCATTAACATAAACTCACTACCCTGTAAGGTTCCTATCGAATCTTTTGAGTTACTGGTATCAGTCTGATTCCATACAGATAATTCTTAACAGAACACAATGCTCAAGACGGACCTTTTTTACTAGCTAAGGTAAACTATTATTCGGTTTTAAGATGACTTCAGGGGATATTTTTGGTTTAAGTTTTAAAAAAAATTATCTCAGGTCAAGAGTTTCAGTGGTTCATCCATCCTCCATGGCTCCAAAAAGCCTAGAGTCTATGACAATTTGAAATTCTGTTCTTCATTTTCCCCCCTTTTGGTCAAGATTCTTCTATGGAATCTATGATCAAAGTGTTCAGTAACAGTAGCCAGGCACCATCCAAGCCTTCTGGTCTCATGGCAGAGGAGGCAATTGTTCATGGAGGCAATTAGCCCCACGTTCCATATCCTCCTTCTACTCCCAATTGTCCTTCGTCCTCTGTTGCTCCAGGTGAATAGAGACCAATTCATGTGCCTTCAACGGCTGCTTGTAAGCTTTTTTTTTTTATTTTTTTTACTGTGCTTTAAGTGAAAGTTTACAAATCAAGTCAGTCTCTCATACAAAAATTCATACACACCTTGCTATATACTCCTATTTGCTCCCCCACTAATGAGACAGCACACCCCTCTCCACCCTGTATTCTCATATCCATTCAGTCAGCTTCTGTCCCCCTCTGCTTTCTCATCTCCTCTCCAGACGGGAGCTGCCCACATAGTCTCACCTGTCTACTTCAGCCAAGAAGCTCTCCTCACCAGTATCATCTTCTGTCTTATACTTCGGTCCAATCCCTGTCTGGAGAGTTCGCTTTGGGAATGATTCCAGTCGTGGGTGAACAGAAGGTCTGGGCACCATGACTTCCGGGATCCTTCCAGTCTAAGTTAGACCATTAAGTCTGGTATGTTTATGAGAATTTGAGGTCTGCATCTCACTGATCTCCTGCTCCATCAGGGATTCTCTGATGTATTCCCTATAAGGGCAGTCATCGATTATAGCCAGGCACCATCTAGTTCTTCTAGTCTCAGGCTGATGTAGTCTCTGATTTATGTGTCCCTTTATGTCTCTTGGCCTCATAATTACCTTGTGTCTTTGGTGTTCTTCATTCTCCTTTGCTCCAAGTGGGTTGAGGCCAATTGACACATCTTAGATGGCCACTTGCTAGCGTTTAACACCACCAGATGCCATTCACCAAAGTGGGATGCAGAATGTGTTCTTAATACATTTTATTATACCAGTTGACCTAGATGTCCGCTAAAACCATGGTCCCCAAACCCCCGCCCCTGCTACACTGGCCTTTGAAGCATTCAGTTGTATTCAGGAAACTTCTTTGCTTTTGGTTTAGTCCAGTTGTGCTGACCTCCCCTGTATTGTGTGTTGTCTTTCTCTTCACCTAAAACAGTTCTTGTTTACTACCTAATTAGTAAATACTCCCTCCCCTCCGTCCCTCCCCACTCTCGTAACCATTTCTGTTTCAACTATTTCTTGAGTTCTTATAATAGTGGTCTTATACAATATTTGTCCTTTTGCAATTGACTGATTTCGCTCAGCATAATGCCTTCCAGGTTCCTCCATGTTATGAAATGTTTCACGGATTCATCACTGTTCTTTATCGATGCATACTATTCCATGGTGTGAATATACCATAATTTATTTATCCATTCATCCCTTGATGGGCACCTTGGTTGCTGCCATCTTTTTGCTATTGTAAACAGTGCTGCAATGAACATGGTTGTGCATATATCTGTTTGTGTAAAGGGTCTTATTTATCTAGGATATATTCCAAGGAGTGGGATTGCTGGATCCTATGGTATTTTTTTTTTATGGTAGTTCTATTTCTAGCTTTTTAAGGAAGAACCAAATAAATTTCACAGGGGTTGTACCATTTTGCATTCCCACCAGCAGTGTGTAAGCGTTCCAGTCTCTCCACAACCTCTCCAACATTTATTATTTTGTGTTTTTTGGATTAATGCCAGCCTTGTTGGAATGAGATGGAATCTCATTGTAGTTTTGATTTGCATTTCTCTAATGGCTAATGATCGAGAGCATTTCCTCATGTATCTGTTAGCTACCTGAATGTCTTCTTTAGTGAAGTGCCTGTTCAAATCCTTTGTCCATTTTTTTAATTGGGTTATTTGTCTGTTTGTAGTTGAGTTTTTGGAGTATCATGTATATTTTAGAGATCAGACGCTGATCAGAAATGTCATAGCTAAAACCTTTTTCCTAGTCTGTAGGTAATCTTTTTACTCTTTTGGTGAAGTCTTTGGATGAGCATAGGTGTTCGATTTTTAGGAGCTCCCAGTTATTTAGATTCTCTTGTGATGTTTGTGCATTGCCAGTAACGTTTGTTTTGTATACTGTTTATGCCATGTATTAGGGCTCCTAGCATTGTCCCTATTTTTTCTTCCATGGTCTTTATCATTTTAGATGTTGTATTTAGGTCTTTGATCCATTTTGAGTTAGTTTCTGGGCATGATGTAAGGTATGGGTCTTGTTTCATTTTGTTGCAAGTGAATATCCAGTTATGCCAGCACCATTTGTTAAAGAGACTGTCTTTTCCCCATTTAACAGACTTTGGACCTTTGTCAAATATCAGCTGATCATATGTGGATGAACTTATGCCTGAATTCTCAATTCTGTTAATTGGCATATGTATCTGTTATTGTACCAGTACCAGGCTATTTTGACTACTGTGGCAGTATAATACCTTCTAAAATCAGGTAGTGCAAGGCCTCCCACTTTGTTCTTCTTCTTTACTAATGCTTTACTTATCCGGGCCTCTTTCCGTTCCACATGAAGTTGGTGATTTGTTTCCCCATCTCATTAAAAAATGTCGTTGGAATTTGGATCGGAATTGCGTTGTATCTATAGATGGCTTTTGTTAGAATGGACATTTTTACAATGTTAAGTCTTCCTATCCATGAGCAAGTTATATTTTTCCACTTAAGTAGGTCTCTTTTGGTTTCTTGCAGTAGTACCTTGTAGTTTTCTTTGTATAGGCCTTTCACATCTCTGGTTAGATTTATTCCTAAGTATTTTAACTTCTTAGGGGATACTGTAAATGGTATTGATTTAGTGATTTTCTCTTTGATGTCCTTTTTGTTGGTGTAGAAGAATACAACTAATTTTTGTATGCTTATCTTGTTTCGACAGCAATGGGGTTTTTTTTTTATCTTGTTTCCTGGTACTCTGCTGAGCTCTTCTATTTCAGTAGTTTTCTTGAGGATTCTTCAGGGTTTTCTGCGTATAAGATCATGTCATCTGCAAATAGAGATACTTTTACTTCTTCCTTACCAATCTGGATGCCCTTTATTTCTTTATCTAGCCTAATTGCTCTGGCTAGGACCTCCAGCACAATGTTGAATAAGAGTGGTGATAAAGGGCATCCTTGTCTAGTTCCCGATCTCAAGGGGAATGCTTTCAGACTCTCTCAATTTAGGCTGCTGTTGGCTGTGGGCTTTATATAAATGCCCTTTATTATGCTGAGGAATTTCCCTTTTATTCCTCTTTTGCTGAGAGTTTTATCATGAATGTGTGTTGGACTTTGTCAAATGCCTTTTCTGCATCAGTTGATAAGGTTATGTGGTTCCTGTCTTTTGTTTTATTTATGTGGTGGATTACATTGATTGTTTTTCTAATGTTGAACCATCCCTGCCTACATGGTATGAATCCTACTTGGTCATGGTGAATTACTTTTTTGATATGTTGTTGAATTCTATTGGCTAGAATTTTGTTGAGGATTTTTGCATCTAGGTTCATGAGGGATATAGGTGTGCAATTTTCTTTCTTTGTGGAGTCTTTACCTGGTTTTGGTATCAGGGATATGCTGGCTTCACAGAATAAGATTGGGAGTATTCCATCCAGTTTTTATGCTGTGAAATACCTTTAGTAGTAGTGGTATTAACTCTTCTCTGAAAGTTTGGTAGAACTCTCCAGTGAAGGTGTCTGGGCCAGACATCAGAGAACTCACTTTAGATTTCTTGTAATTTTGGTTTGGTTTTTACAATTCCCTAAACTTCTGTTTATCTGGAAATACCCTAATTTCGTCTTCATATTTGAGAGACAGTTTGGCTGGATATATAATTCTTGCTGCATGGTTTCTGCCGGGTAGTCCGAGCTTATTCTCATTAACTCTTCTTTGTAGATGACTTTTCATTTATCCCTAGCTGCTCTTAAAATTCTCTCTTTATCTTTGGTTTTGGCAGGTTTGATTATAACATGTCTTGGTGACTTTATTTCAAAATCTACCTTATGTGGAGTTTGATGAGCATCTTGGATAGATATCTTCTCATCTTTCACGATACCAGGGAAGTTTTCTGCCAACAAACCTTCAAAATTCTCTCTGTATTTTCTGTTATCCCTCCCTGTTCTGGTACTCCAATTACTCATAGGTTATTTGTCTTTATGAAGTCCACGTGATTCTTAGGGTTTCTTCATTTTTTTGATTTATCTTATCTGATTTTTCTTTGAATATATTGTTGCCAAGTGTTACTATCTTCAACCTCACTAATTCTGCCTTCCAGTTCCTCAATTCTGCTCCTCTGACTTTCTATTGCATTGGCTAATTCTGTAATTTTATTGTTAATCTTCTAAATTCCTGATTGCTGTCTTTCTGTGGATTCTTGCATCCTATTAAATTTTTCATTACGTTCTTGAATAACCTCTTTAATTTCTTCAACTACTTCATCTCTGTGTTCCTTGGCTTGTTTTGCATTTTGCCTGATCTCGTTCCTGATGCCTCAAAGAGTTCTGTATATTAATCTTTCGTATTCTACATCTGGTAATTCCAGGAAGACACCCTCATCTGGAAGATTCCTTGAGTCTTTGTTTTGAGAGCTTGTTGAAGCGATCATGATCTTCTTTATGTGATTTGATATTGACTGTTGTCTCTGAGCCATATACAAGTTATTGTATTAGTTTATTTACTAATTAGTTTGCTTACTATATCCTGGCTTCTTGCTTTGTTTTGATTTGATATGCCCAAATAGGCTGCTTGAGTGAGCTAGCTTCATTATTTGTGCCTTTGAATCTCTAATGTCTTGTCGCCCGATGGCTAGAGCTGTTACCAGGTATATGAGCCTAGAAGTCCATTCACTTTTCTTGTATGGATTCAGCTTAGGGGTCCATGTAGTTTGTCATCAAATGTGTGCTAAAGACTCTGTCTTACAGCCTTAGAGGGGCAGGGGTGATTGGTTTAGGCATAAGTGTCTGGTTGCAGCAAGGGGTCACGCTCCAAACAAGGTAGAGGGCTGACAACCTTCTCCCCAGTCTCTGTGAGCAAAGCACATCCCTGTTCCCTAGAGCACACAGGTGGGTGGGTTCTGCAGCCGGACCATGGGCACCCAATGCTTTTGGTTGTAAGGATTGGTAGTAACCACTTATACTTGAACCCCTGTTGCAGTTGGCTAGGTGATGTTGGTGGAGCCACCAGTCCTTAGGCCTCTGATGTGGGTAGGTGAGGACCCTGTTTAATAGACAGTGTCAAACATCAAACACCCACCTCTCCACCACACAGCTGAAAGAGTTGCAGTCTGCCAACAAGGACCTATTCTCCCGAAATTGGCCCACACAGGTCCATGCAGGGGTGAAAGGTATTCAAAGTCCATGGCCTGTTTATGCCTGGACGGGAGCTGCTTCTGTCCTGAGCTCCCCAGTTTAGTGGAGCTGGCACATTATCTTTTCCCCCAATTGTTAATTTATTCCTTCTCCGAGGCTGGGAGAATGGCTCAGAGCACACAGCAGAGCCTATCTCAGGCCCAGGGAAATCGACAGCCACTGAAGCCGGCTTGGGGGCTGGGCGCATGGTAAAATAAATGCAAATACTTAGCATTTGCTGAGAGCCCTCTTCTTCTCTGGTTCTGGAGGTATGCGTAGGCTGTGCAGCTCACTATCTCTCCCTGAGGAAACTGCGTCTAGAATGCTACCGCTAGCCCCACTGCGGTTGCACCAGGGGTTCCTGCCTGAGGGGCGCTGGTCCCCACTGAGTCAGGTCCGCAGCAACTCCTTGCTGCTTCTGGACCATCTCTCCTTCCCCCTGCCACTCAGTCTGATTTCCTAACTTTGCCTTTGATGTTCAGGGCTCCTAGCTTGTCATATATATAGTTGTTTCACTTGTTTTCTTGGGACTTTGTTGTAAGAGAGATCACTGGAAGCATCTGACTACTCTACCATCTTGGCCCCGCCTTCCACTTCCACAATTTGAAGACCCCAGGCCCTATGCAATGAATTAAGAGATAGAACAGAAGAACTAAACGTGTTTTTAGGCCAATTAACTGGGATGTCCCATGAAACCATGACCCTAAACCTCCAAACCACGGAATCAAATCCCATGAGTTGTTTAGTTGTACACAAGGTACCTCAACAGCTATTTTTCCCTCCTTTTATGAATAGAACTGTTTCCCCCAAAATATGTGTCAACTTGGCTATGCCATGATTCCCAGTATTGTGTGATTGGCCACTATGTGTCATCTGATGTGATTTTCCTATGTGTTGTAAATCATGTCTCTATGATGTTAATGAGGCAGGATTACAGTCATGTTAATGATGCAGGACTCAACCTACAAGATTAGATTGTATCTTAAGTCAATCTCTTTTTACATATACAAGAGAGAAGCCAATAGAGAGACACGGGGGCCTCGTAACACCAAGAAACAAGAGCCCGGAGAGCCACATCCTTTGATCCCAGGGTCCCTGTGCTGAGAAGCTCCGCAGCCAGGAAAGATTGATGACGAGGACCTTCCCCCAGAACCAACAGAGAAAGAAAGCTTCCCCTAGAGTTGGCACTCTGAATCAGACCTCTAGGCTACTAGACTGTAAGAATAAATTTCTCTTTGTTAAAGCAATTCACTTGTGGTATTTCTGGTATAGCAGCACTAGGTGACTAATACACCCCCACTGTTACAAATATATCTGTCATATAAATTTTTCCAATTCAACTTTTACAGGTGTACAACTTATTGACAGCAATTACAATAATTGGCTGTGCGAAGTTACCCTTAATCAACGTGATTCACTCTTGTTTTTTCTACAGAGCATGCTTCCCTGACAGTAAATCTTTTAATTTTAGCATCTTTTGCAACCTGGATGGGCTAAGAACTTCCCAGATCAGCAAGTCCTACATCCTTTTTGCTTAAGGGTTCTTTCCTTAATTTATCTCTTTCCTTTCACATTTTACTATAAGCAGCAGGCCTCACCTTCAACACTTTGATTGGAAATCTCCTTAGCTAAATATTCGAGTTCATTGCTTACAAGTTCTGCTTTTCATATAACTGTAGGACACAAATCAGCTAAGTTTTCTGCCACTGTATAACAACAATCTCCTTTCTTCCAGTTTCCAATAACATGTTCCTCATTTCCTTCTGAGCCCTCATCAGCAGCAGTTTTAATGTTTATATATCTACCAACATTCTGTTTATGACATACCTATTTTTAAGAAAATATGGGCTTTTTCTGCCTTTCTCCTCACTTCCTTCGGAGCTCTCAGCAGCAGTGCCCTTCATGTCCATATTTCTATCAGTGGTTTGTTCAAGGCAATCAAGGCTTTTCCTATAATGTGCCTCAAAATTCTTCCAGCCTCACCAGACTTACTAGTCTGACAGAGACTGGAGAAACCCTGAGAGTATGACCCTGTACACCCTTTTAACTAACTCAGCACTTAAGTTACTACTGAGGTTCTCCCTTCAGCCAAAGATTAGACAGGCCTATAAAATAAACAATAACACATGTAGTTCAACCTTGTATATGATGAGACTAAATGGGCATGCCAGCCAAGGAGCAAGGATGAGAAGGCAGGAGGGGACGGAAAGGCTGGACAAATGGACACAGGTAACCCAAGGACGAGATGGGAAGACTGTTGACACATAGCAGGGTTGGCAACCAATGTCACAAAACAATATGTATATTAATTGTTTAATGAGAAACTAATTTTCTCTGTAAACTTTCCCCTCCAAATTTTGAGAAAAAAATTCTTCCAGCCTCTACCCATTGTCTAATTCTAAAGATACTTCAACATACCTCACTTACACACCACCTCACTTCCAGGTACTAAAATCTGTATTGATTTCTTGTGGTTGCTATAACAAATTACTGCAAGCTTGGTGGCTTGAATCAACAGTTTATTATCTCACAGTTCTGGGGCCAGAAGTCCAAAATCAGTTTCAATGGGCCAAAATCAAGTTGTCAGCAGGGCTGTGCTTTCTCTGGAGGCTCTAGAAGGAGACTCTGTTCCTTTCCTCTTTCAGCCTCTGGTAGCTGCTGGCATTCTTTGATTTGTGGCCACATCACTACAGTCTCTGCCTCCACAGTCACATTGCCTTCTCCTCTTCTGTCTGTGTCAAATCTCTCTCTGCCTCCATGTTTAAAAAAAAAAATAGGATGGTAAAATATATAAATATATAACATGAAACGTGCCATTTTAACCATTTTTAAGTGTACAATTCATTGGCATTAATTACATTCACAAGTTGTAAAACCGTCACTACTATTTCCGTCTAAAACTTTTCATTTCCCTAAACAAAAACTCTGTACCCATTAAGCAATAACTTCCCATTCCCTCCTCCACCAGTCCCTGGTAACCTTTAATCTACTTTTTGTCTATAGAAATTTGCCTATTCTAGATATTTCATATAAGCAGAATCATACAATATTTGTCCTTTTGTATCTCACTTATTTCACTTAGCATAATGTTTTCAAGTTTTGTCCATATCACACCATCTATCAGAACTTCATTCCTTTTTACGGCTGAGTAATATTCCATTCACCTATGCATCTGTCAGTTTGTCATACTGTGGGGGCTTGTGTGTTGCTGTGATGCTGGAAGCTATATCACTGGTATTCAAATACCAGCAGGGTCAACTATGGTGGACAGGTTTCAGCTGAGCTTCTAGATTAAGACAGACTAGGAAGGAGGACCCAGCGGTCCACTTCTGAAATGAAATAGCCAGTGAAAACCTTATGAATAGCGGCAGAATGTTGTCTGATATAGTGCCAGAAGATGAGCCTCCCAGGTTGGAAGGCACTTGAAATATGACTGGGGAAGAGCTGCCTCCTCAAAGTAGAGTAAACGTGGATGGAGTCAAGCTTTTGGGACCTTCCTTTCCTGATGTGGCACGACTCAAAATGAAAAGAAACAGCTGCAAACTTCCATTAATAATCGGAACATGGAATGTACAAAGTATGAATCCAGGAATATTGGAAATCATCAAAAATGAAATGGAGAGGCTGACTTGATTTGTAAACTTTCACTTAAAGCACAATAAATAAAAAAAAATTAAATGGGATGCCTAATCATTGATATCTTAGGTGTTAGTAAGCTGAAATGGACTTGTACTCGTCACTTTGAATCAGAAAATCATATGGTCTACTGTGCTCGGAATGACCGCTTAAAGAGGAATGGCATTGAATTCATCATCAAAAAGAACATTTCAAGATCTATCCTGAAATACAATGCTGTCAGTGATAGGACAATATTCATACGCCTACAAGGATGATCAGTTAACATGACTATTATTCAAATATATGCACCAACCAATAAGGCCAAAGATGAATAAACTGAAGATTTTTACCACTTCTGCAGTCTGAAATTGATCGAACATGCAATCAGGATGCATTAATAATTACTGGTGATTGGAATTGAAAAGTTGGAAACAAAGAAGGATCAGTAGTTGGAAAATATGGCTTCGGTGATAGAAACGATGCCAGAGATCACATGATTGAATTTTGCAAGATCAATGACTTTTTCATTGCAAATACCTTTTTTCAACAAAATAAATGGCAACTATACAAATGGACCTGGATCTCGCCAGATGGAATACACGGGAATCAAATTGACTACGTCTGTGCAAAGAGACGATGGAAAAGCTCAATATCATCAGTCAGAACAAGGCCAGGGGCCAACTGGGGATCAGAGCATGAATTACTCATACGCAAGTTCAAGTTGAAACTGAAAAAATTAGAACAAGTCCACAAGAGCCAAAGTACTATCTTGAGTATATCCCACCTGAATTTAGAGACTATCTCAAGAACAGATTTGATGCTTTGAATGTCAGCGATGGAAGACCAGACGAGTTGTGGAATGACATCAAGGACATCATACATGAAGTAATCAAGAGGTCATTAAAAGGACAGGAGAGAAAGAAAAGACCAAAATGGATGTCAGAGGACACTCTGAAACTTGCTTTTGAATGTCAAGTAGCTAAAACAAAAGGAAAAAATGATGAAGTAAAAGAGCTGAACAGAAGATTTCAAAAAGGTGGCTCGAGAAGACAAAGTATTATGATGACATGTGCAAAGACCTGGAGATAGAAAACCAAAAGGGAAGAACATGCTCAGCATTTCTCAAGCTGAAAGAGCTGAAGAAAAAATTCAAGCCTCGAATTACAATATTGAAGGATTCTGTGGGGAAAATATTAAACAACACAGGAAGCATCAAAACGAGATGGAAGGAATACACAGAGTCACTGTACCAAAAAGAATTGGTCAATGTTCAACCATTTCAGGAGGTAAATATGATCAGGAACCTATGGTACTGAAGAAAAAAGTCCAAACTGCGCTGAAGGGATTGGTGAAAAACAAGGCTCCAGGAATTGAAGGAATACCAATTGAGATGTTTCAACAAATGGATGCAGTACTGGAAGTGCTCACTTTTCTATGCCAAGAAATTTGGAAGACAGCTTCCTGGCCAACTGACTGGAAGAGATGCATATTTATGCCTATTCCAAGGAAAGGCGATCCAACCGAATGTGGAGATTATAGAACAATATCATTAATATTACCTGCAAGCAAAATTTTGCTGAAGATCATTCAAAAGCAGCTGCAGCAATATATCAACAGGAAACTGCCAGAAATTCAAGCTGGATTCAGAAGAGGACGTGGAACCCGGGATATCATTGTTGATGTCAAGTGGATCCTGGCTGAAAGCAGAGAATACCAGAAGGATGTTTACCTGTGTTTTATTGACTATGCAAAGGTATTCAACTGTGTGGATCATAACAAGCTATGGATAACATTGAGGAGAATGTGAATTCCGGAATGTTTAATTGTGGTCAAGAGAAATCTGTACACGGATCAAGAGGCAGCCGTTTGAACAGAACAAGGTGATATTGTGTGGTTTAAAGTCAGGAAACACGTGCGTCAGGGTTGTATCCTTTCACCATACCGATTCAATCTGTATGCTGAGCAACTAATTGGGAAGCTGGCCTATAGGAAGAAGAACGGGGCATCAGGATTGGAGGAAGACTCATTAACAACCTGCATTTATACAGATGACAACCTTGTTTGCTGAAAGTGAAGAGGACTTGAAGCACTGACTTATGAAGATCAAAGACCACAGCCTTCAGTATGGATTACACCTCAACATAAAGAAAACAAAAATCCTCACAACTGGACCAATGAGCAACATCATGATAAACGGAGAAAAGATTGAAGTTGTCAAGGATTTCATTTTACTTGGATCCACAATCAACACCCATGGAAGCAGCAGTTAAGAAATCAAAAGATGTATTGCATTGGGCAAATAGGCTGCAGGAGATCTCTTTAAAGTGTTAAAAAGCAAAGATGTCACCTTGAGGACCAAGGTGCGCCTGACCAAAAAAAAATCGCCCCATATGCAGGAGTTATGGACTCTCCTCCTGGGGTGACATCTTCAAAAAAAGACATAGGGGGCACACTTTATGTTTGGGCTCTCAAAGTCCTAATAAGCACCAATTACTGCTTGTAGGTTCCAGTTGATCATGTTCAGGAGGAAGGCACAGCCGGCCCGGTTGAGCTGGAAGCTGAGCGGTCTCTGGAACTCAGAGATGAGCATGTCCTTGTCAGTGGTGCCCAGGCAGCTGAACTTCTGCATCAGCTCGGGGTCCAGGTTCACGTCCATGACCTCCGTGGCTGGGGCAGACACCTGCTTCCCCACCTCCTCACAAACTAGCTGGCACGGCGTAGCAGGGCACTGGCACCGGGAGGGGGCCTGCTGCTAGCTCCTCTGAGGTAAGCCCCAGGCTTCTCACCGCGTCATAGGGGTTAACTCACTCAGCCACTCACTCACTCTCACACTCCCCTCCTCCCATCACCCCAGCGCCCCCTCTCCCCCACCACCTTGGGCCCCAAGGCTGTAATCTTTAAGGAAGTGGACTGCCACATTTTTCTCCTGCAGAGTGGCTGGTGAGTTCCAACCGCCAACATTTTGGTTCTACAACTTAACAACAAACAATCCAATTAAAAAAAAAAAACAGGTCAGAGGACTTGAACAGATGTTTTACCAAAGAGGATTTCAAATAGCCAACAAGCACATTAAAAGATGCGCGACTTCATTAGCTGTTGTTGTTAGGTGTGGTCCAGTGGGTTCCCACTTATAGCGACCCCATGTACAACAGAAGGAAGCATTGCCTGATCCTGTGCCATCCTCACAATCCTTGTTATGCTTGAGCCCGTTGTTGCAGCCACTGTGTCAATCCATCTCATTGAGGGTCTTCCTCTTTTTCGCTGACCCTCTACCAAGCATGATGTCCTACTGCAGGGACTGATCCCTCCTGATACCATGTCCAAAGTATGTGAAACATAGTCTCACCATCCTCGCTTTTAAGGAGCATTCTGGCCATTTCCTCTTCCAAGACAGAGTTATTCGTTCTTTTGGCAGTGCTTTAGGAAATATTAGAGTCATTATTCCCTGCCCTTGAGCATAGAGAATGTGACCCAGCTGGAGCTGGACTCACAAGGACTCACAAGGATACATCAACTGGGCCCTGAGTTATAAAGACAATAGATAGAATAATCTTGGAAAACATCTTTTAGGGAACCTTTCATATAAGCCAGAACACAAAAGACTTCCCACTTTTATCTTTTTCTAGTAATATTTAGTGAATATAAATTTGTTGGACCAATGAAGACCCTCCTGACTGTTGTTAGTGAAACCTGTATCATTAAGAAAGGCAATTCAAAATGTAGGATGACGGTTTGTAGCCAATCTGTGAAAAGGTGAAGTTTTCAATGGTTTTGCCCATTTGTAACGTTAATATATACTGATGACTCTGTAAGCTTCTTTGGTCTCGGGCAGACATGCCTGTGGCAGCATGCTTGTCCGTTCTCCCATTTCTGCCTATTCTGTAATATTTCCTTGGACTCGGGCAGACCTGGATGTGGCAGCATGCCTGACAACTTCTCAACTTTTGTCTTTTTGAATATATGCCGAAAAAAACTTTCTTTTTGCTTTACTAAACTTTGTGATGTTTTTCTCCCCCCAATAGCAGTCCATGGTATATTCAATATTCTTCACCAACACCATAATTCAAAGGTGTCAATTCTTTGATTTTCCTTATTCACAGTCCAGCTTTCACATGCATATGATGCGATTGAAAATACCATGGCTTGGGTCAGGTGCACCTTAATCTTCAAGGTGACATCTTTGCTTTTTAACACTTTAAAGAGGTCTTTTGCAGCAGATTTGCCCAATGCAATACATCTTTTGATTTCCTGCTAGCTGCTTCCATGGGTGTTGATTGTGGATCAAGTAAAAAGAAATCCTTGACAACATCAATCCTTTCTCCATTTACCATGATGTTGCTTATTGGTCCAGTTGTGAGGATTTTTGTTCTCTTTATGTTGAGGTGTAATCCATACTGAAGGCTGTGGTCTTTGATCTTCATAAGTCAGTGCTTCAAGTCCTCTTCACTTTCAGCAAGAAGGCTGTCATCTGCATAAATGCAGGTTGTTAATGAGTCTTCCTCCAATCCTGATGCCCCGTTCTTCTTCATATAGTCCAGCTTCTTGGATTATTTGCTCGGCACACAGATTGATTTAAAAAAACCAAACTCACTGCCATCGAGTCAAATCCGACTCATAGCGACCCTACAGAACAGAGTAGAGCTGCCCCATAGAGTTTCCAAGGAGGGCCTGGCAGATTCGAACTGCTGACCTCTTGGTTAGCAGCCATAGCACTTAACCACTACTCCACCAGGGTTTCCAAACAGATTGAATAAGTATGATGAAAGAATACAAGCCTGACACACACGTTTCCTGACTTTAAACCACACAGCATCCCCCTGTTCTGTTCGAACAACTGCCTCTTAATCTTGATAAAGGTTCCTCATGAGCACAATTAAGTGTTCTGGAATTCCCATTCTTCCCAATGTTACCCATAATTTGTTATGATCCACAGAGTCGAATGCCTTTGCGTAGTCAATAAGACACAGGTAAACATCCTTCTGGTATTCTCTGGTATTCTGGATCATGCATTCAGCCAGGATCCATCTGACATCAGCAATGATCCCTGGTTCCATGTCCTCTTCTGAATCTGGCTTGAATTTCTGGCAGTTCTCTGTCAATGTGCTGCTGCAGGCATTTTTGAATGATCTTCAGCAAAATTTTACTTGCATGTGATATTAATGATATTGTTTGATAATTTCCATGTTTGGTTGGATCACCTTTCTTTGGAATAGGCATAAATATGGATCTCTTCCAGTCAGTTGGCCAGGTAGCTGGCTTCCAAATTTCTTGGCAAAGTCAAGTGAGCCCCTCCAGTGCTGCATCCATTTGTTGAAACATCTCAGTTGGTATTTTGTTGATTCCTGGATCCTTGTTTTTTGCCGATGCCTTCAGTGCAGCTTGGACCTCTTCCTTTAGTACCATCGGTTCCTGATCATATGCTACCTCCTGAGATGATTGAACGTCTACCAATTCTTTTTGGTATAGTGACATCAGCCATTAGGAAGATGCAAACCAAAACAACAATGAGATACCACCCCACCACTATGAGAATGACAACAATCAAAAAAAAAGGGAAAACAACAGGTGTTGGAGAGGTTTTGGAGAAACTGGAACCCTCATCCATTATTGGTGGGAATGTAAAGTGGTACAGCCACTGTGGAAAACAGTTTAGTGGTTCCTTAAAATGTTGAACACAGAACTCCCATATGACCCAGCAATCCCAAAGCTGGGTGTATACCCAGAAGTGAAGGCAGTAATGCAAACAGAAACCTGTACACCAATGTTCATTGTAGCACTTTTCTCAAGCCAAAAGGTGGAAACAACTGAAATAACCATTAATATATGAATGGATAAACAAAATGTGATATATACATACATACAATAGAATATTACTTGGCCATAAAGAGAAATTAAGTCTTGGTGCATGCCACAACACAGATGAACCTTGAATACATCATGCTGAGTGAAATAATTTACTTGCAAAAGGATAAATTTTGTATGATCTCACTTGTATGAAATAAGCAAACCTACAGAAACCAAAGATTGTTAGTGATTACCAGGGGAGGGAGGGAAAGGGAAAGGGGGAATTTTTGCTTGGGGAGCATTGAGTTTATGTTAATGTGGTGGAATGATTTGGAAAAAGATACAAGAATGGATGCATAACTTGAAGAATGTATTCAATGTCACTTAATTGTACATGTAGAAATTGTTGAGATGTTTGGCTATGTATATTTTCACCACAATAAATTTAAAAGGAAAAAGAAGATGAAGGAATACACAGAGTCACTGTACCAAAAAGAATTGGTTGACATTCAACTATTTCAGGAGGTAGCATATGATCAAGGACGGCTTGTACTGAAGGAAGAAGTTCAAGTTGCACTGAAAGCATTGGTGGAAAACAAGGTTCCAGGGATTGACAGAATACCAGTTGAGATGCTTCAGCAAATGGATGCAATGCTGGAAGTGCTTATTGTGTATGTCAAGAAATGTGGAAATCAGCTACCTGGCCAACCATCTGTAAGAGATCCATGTTCGTGCCCATTCCAAAGACAGGCAATCAAATAGAACACAGAAAGTAGCTATCTAACAATATCATTAATATCAAATGCTAGCAAGATTCTGCTGAAGATAATTCAAAAAAGACTGAAGCTAAACACCAAAGAGGAACTACCAGAAATTCAAGCTGGATTCATGGAATGAAGAATATCTTTGCTGTTGTCAGATGAATCTTGGCCAAGAGCAGAGGATAAGAGAAAGATGTTTATTTGCGTTTACATCCTTATCTATAAAAAAAAATTAAAAATTTATCTATGGGTTGTGATAATAATAGACCCTCCTCAGAGGTCTGTTGTGGGGATTAAAATGAATTAATACAGATAAAATGCCAAGAATATATAGCCAATGACCAACAAATCTTGTTACTTTTTTTTTGTATTTTGTTTGAGAAGGCCTTCTTCCATACCCAAAGTCTTAAACATTTTCTCCAAAAATATTTTGTCTCCATGTTTTTTAAATAGTTTTGTTTTTTTCTTTGTAGGTCTTTTACCAATGTGGAACTTATTTTTCTGAATTGTGTGAGTTAGAAATGTATTCCCCTCCCCTGTCCCCCTCCCCCCACCAAAAGACAATCACTTCTTTCCAAACCATTTTATTGAATAGTCCTTTTCTCTCCAATGATTGGAAATGTTATTTTTATCATTTACTAATTCCCATAAATGGAGCCTTGGTTGCGTAGTGGTTAAGAGCTAGGCTGCTAACCAAAAGGTCAGTAGTTCAAATCCACCAGCCACTCCTTGGAAACCCGATTGAGCAGTTCTACTCTGTCCTATAGGGTCGCTATGAGTCGGAACCCACTCGACAGCACCTAACAACAACACAATTCCCATAAATAGCCAAGTTGATTTTTGGATTACTTTCTCTATCATTGATCCCATACCACATTTTTTTAATTACTAAAGCTTCATGATATATCTTGAATCTGGTAAGATGATGCCCTCCTCTTCCTTCTTCTTTTATAGAATTATCCCTTCTTAGTTATTTAAGGTACCATAGAAATTTTTTAATTAAAACATTTTTAAAATTCTGATGAAAATATACACAACAAAACATACACCTATTCAACAATGTTTACACTGTATGGTTCATTGACAATGAATACCTACTTCACATTGTGTCACCATTCTCCCTATATCAGCCCATATCGTGTCACCACCCTTAACTTAGACTGTCTGCTCCTTAAAGTTCTCCACTGTGTTTTTTAGTTACTGTTGCCCATTTAATCTCATATAGATAATTCTTTAAAAAAGCAAAATGCTCAAGGCGAACATTCTTTATTAAATGAGCTAAATTGTTATTTGGTTTAAGGATGACTTCATGGGATAGTTTCAGTTCAAGGCTTAAAAGTTGTTTCCAGGCAATAGATTCAGGATTATAGTCCCATGTATCCAGTAAGTTTGGTTTCCAATAAGAATTTGAAGTGTTGTTCTACATTTTTTCTCCTTTTGATCAAGATCCAACTATTGAGTCTTTGATCAAAACGTCAGTAAAGCACCATAAGAATTTTAACGCCAGATACATACACTGGGAACGTATTGATTTTTTAAAGATTAATTTTGGAGAGAACTAATATTTTTATTACTAGAGGCTCCCCCCTTCCATGACATGGTTGTGTGTGAGTATGTGTGGATGAGTTTGTTTACCAAGCTGACCAACAGACCTGGGAGATATGGTGCCAGTGCAGAAAGGTGCAAGGCAAACACGGCTCAGTGAGGTTTCTGGAGGTCCAACTGATGGCCTCGGGATATTGGGAAAAGGTTGTAGGTCTAGGTGTTCTGTGAGCCAACTGTGCACCTGAAGCTAAGAGTGGGACCCACCGCTGTGTGCAAACCGGCTTGCACGTATATGGCATGAAGTGCTCAATAAATGTTTATTGAATCAGTGAACAAATGAGTGAATGAATTAATTTTTGGAGAGATTATTGTGTCCAGACGACCTGTTAGCACTTTTTATAAATTATGTCTAATCCTCAGAACAACCCCTGAGAGGTATTATGACCCCATTTTACAGGCCCAGAAAATTGAGGCGTGGAGAAGGGGAAGTCTTCTGCCCATATCCAAACCTGGGTGATTCCAGAAGTTATTCACTGAAGGGGCCAGGTCTAATTTACATCCGTCCATTTATTCATCCATCTGTCAAGGGTTTACTAAGAACCTAAGGTGCAGTGAAATGAGCTAGTACAACAACCGCTTTATTTTTATTTATTTATTTTTATTGAGCTTCAAGTGAACGTTTACAAATCAAGTCAGTCTGTCACATATAAGTTTATGTACACCTTACTCCATACTCCCACTTGCTCTCCCCCTAATGAGGCAGCCCTTCCAGTCTCTCCTTTCATGACGATTTTGCCAGTTTCTAACCCTCTCTACCCTCCTATCTTCCCTCTGGACAGGAGATGCCAACACAGTCTCAAGTGTCCACCTGATACAAGTAGCTCACTCTTCATCAGCATCTCTCTCCAACCAATTGTCCAGTCCCTTCCATGTCTGATGAGTAGTCTTCGGGAATGGTTCCTGTCCTGGGCCAACAGAAGGTTTGGGGACCATGACCGCCGGGATTCCTCTAGTCTCAGTCAGACCATTAAGTATGGTCTTTTTATGAGAATTTGGGGTCTGCATCCCACTGATCTCCTGCTCCCTGAGGGGTTCTCTGTTGTGCTCCCTGTCAGGGCAGTCATCGGTTGTGGCCGGGCACCAACTAGTTCTTCTGGTCTCAGGATGATGTATGTCTCTAGTTCATGTGGCCCTTTCTGTCTCTTGGGCTCATAGTTATCGTGTGACCTTGGTGTTCTTCATTCTCCTTTGATCCAGGTGGACAACAACCGCTTTAGATGGCAAGATAGAGCGCTCGCGTGAAGACCAGCTGGGAGGCTGGACTGCAAGTACTGAGGGGGCGGGGTTTGCTCCAAGGGACTGCAGCTGCCTCTGCCTCACAGCTAAGGCTTTGGCTGAGGAGGTATGGCTCGATCTAGGTTGGGGCGTGGTCTAGGGCGCAATTATTCCGAAGATTGGCCGCGAGAGGGCACGACTCGCGCGGCCTGGGCACCCCCTCCGCTCAGCCTGGCCTCCGCTGCGCAGTCGCAGGGGTAGCTTAATCTTATCTAGTGGAGGGGTAATTTGAGAAGAGGAGGCGTGGCTCAGAAAATTACGCAAACATGGAGGCGTAACTCAACTAGATTTGCCCCTGTCTCTGGGGGCGTGGCCTACTTGCCCCTCCTCGGAATGAAGGCTGGCAGAATCTAGTTTTCCCTTCTGCGTCAGAGGCGTGGTTTAGGGAGGGGCGTCGAGCCGCTCCTCGAGGAGTGGCAGCCTCACGCAGGGGGCGTGGCAACGCAAGCCGTCAGTCCTGGTGCAGTCACTTCCTGTGGAGTTTCCCCAGCCCAGGGAGGAGGCGAGGAGAAGAAGGGGGAGGAGGGCGGTCGCCCCGGGTTAGGTGTGGGGGGAGGGTCGGTCAGTCCAGCGCGGGGGATGACTCACGGCCCATCCCATCTACCCGACGCTGCCCGCCTGCGCAGAGCTCGCTCCAAGGCTTAGCGGAGGAGGAGACGGTGGCGAGCAGGGGGAGAGGGACTCTTATTTTGTTAGGGGGACCGGGCCGAGGCTCGACCGGCCTGGCGGGGCTCGCCCGGTGCCGGGCGTCATGTCTCATGCGGCCGAGCCAGCTCTGGACAGCGTAGAGGCCAGCGCAGAGGGCCCTCGAGCCGTGTTCCTGCTGTTGGAGGAGCGCAGGCCGGCCGACTCGGCCCAGCTGCTCAGGTGCGGGGCCGCCTGGGGCCAGGAGTGCAGGTTGGGGTTCCCTGGGGCCTGATCGTAGGGCAGCGGGGTCCTGGATTGCGATTGGAGGCCCTCGGCCTAGGCTTGGAGGACGTCGGGACGCCTGCCTTGGGGGGGGGCACCTAAAGGGATCCGGCGGTGGCCTGCTTGGACTGAGGCTTAAAGGAGTTGTGGGAGTGCATTAAGGGGGGCCTGGGTCAGATTTGGGGGGGCCTTGACTGGATCTGGAGGTACTGATTCTGGAAACTGTCCAGAAACTGGCCTGGGGTAGCTAAACTTGGCGGATTCTAATTAGAGGCCGGATTTGGGGTCCTTGAGTCAAGGATGAGGGGGATGCATTCGAAGGGACCTTGTCAGGTGAGACACTGATTTTAAGGGAATCTTGGAATCCTTTTCCCTCAGTGTAGGAAAGGGGATCCTGGGGGACAGGGGTGCTGTCTTGGGAGCTTCATGATTCCCAGTGGCTGGTTGAGCGAGGTAGTGTTTGGTGATAATAGGAGCCTTGAGGGATTTGGGTTATCTCAGGTATGCTGCAGAGACCAGCCTTGTATGTGTGAGCGAGTGAGTGAGAGAAGCAACATTCACCAGGCCTTGACCAGAATAATCCCTTCACTGCTGCCCACCACCTAGCTGAGTCAAATCCCAGGAATAGTGGGAAAGCTCCCTACCCCGAACCCCACAGGGACTTGAATGGGAGACAGAAGGTTGTAGCTCTCTTAGCTCAGAGGAGGAGGCCTCAGACCCTATTTGGGAACCCAGAGGAGGGTCTTGTCCCTGGCCCCACCAGACCTAGCCTCTCAGCCAGCCCTAGGGCTCTTCCTCTACCCCAACACATATACTTGTTCTTTTTATCTTGACCTCCCAGTCTCTCCTTCAGCCCTTAGGTGTAATCTTGAATCTGTCCTAGAGCAGAAATGAACACTGATTGCACCATCCCTGCCTGGGTGCGTCCTCTTCTCATCCTCACTTCCATCAATCAACACGTTTGGGAGCCCTAGCCCTCTCTGCCTGCATACCTGCCTACCCCAGTGTCCATCTCTTCCAACTTCTGTGAAATGGGTGTGTGAGCATGGGAGGGGGCTTTGCCTACTTTCTGCCTAGGTTTTTGCTCAGCCCAGCAGCTCCTCGTGCTTCCTCTTCCCAACTTCCTGGGTGGTTTTACATTTTAGAGCCCCATCTAAGAGTGAGAACAGGAAGGAAGACAGATCCTTGGGGAGGGGAGACAGAATTCTTGAGAAGTGAAATCACCTGCAGTTTCTCAGGATTCTAAATCTTTGACTGAATTTAAAGATGTATATCTACCTCTGTGTGTGTGTGTGTGTGTGTGTGTTTCCTGCACACTAGGGTCCTCGCATCCATCACAGAAGGCTAAGCAGAAGCCTTTCTGTGTATCGATTCGGCATCTCATAATTTCTTTATAACAACCTACCACAGCAGTAGGAATAGTTGAAAGGGAGAGGTATACGTAGCTTCATATTTTGTGTGTCAGTGGGTGTTCATGCTGGGGGTGTGTGTGTTTTGATCTATCCAAAAAACAGGAGAGGGTTGAGAAGGCTCCTCCCACCAAGAAAAGAATGCTCATATAAAGTGGATCATCTAGCCAAATTCTGTCTTGTAAATCCAAACAGTTGGAGCGAGGGGAGCCTTTGCTATTTCCTTTTTGTATTTGGGTACATGTTGGCATCCTGTACACTCTGCCTGGGGCTGGGAAGGAAATCATTTGCAAAGCAGTGGATCCTTATATAAAGTGATTCAGACCCTAGTCCTCTCTGTGATGAATTCTGTTCTTTGTTACAGTGGACTCTTATGATGAGGGATGCCCCTACATGCTGTGTGTGCATGGATAGGTGTGGGCTCACATTCAGCTGTCAGGAAAATAGTAGGATGTGTGGGGGCTGGGAGAGCTCTGAATGCAAAGTCTGGAATCCCATAAAGTGAATTGTCATTCCTAAATTCCAAATTTCTATTTTCCTTAAACCCAGGTTCTTGTAACATGTGATTGTTAGAGTGAGGGGTGGGGTCTAGGCATTCTTATTATTTTGAATCTTAAGGGACTATGGGTGACACAGAGCATATTGGGGTGGGGAGTATGTGGGAAATCATGGTGGTGGTACCCAGTGGGGTGGCTGAATGTGAGGGGTGCACTCTGTCCCCCTGTCTCCCTCTCTGTTTCTCTGGAAGGGGACGGAAATGAAGTCTCCCTACAACCACTGACCATCACTCCTACCTTTCCCCAACCCTCAGCCTGAACTCATTGCTTCCAGAATCTGGAATTGTTGCTGACATCGAATTAGAAAACGTCCTTGATCCTGACAACTTCTACGAACTCAAAAGCCAGCCGTTACCCCTACGCTCAAGGTATGACTCTTCTATTGGACTCCCCCCGCCCACCGCCCCAATTCATTACCCTGCCAATCCCTTCTTGATAGTCACAGGCCATAAGTGGCAGCCTAACCCATTCTCTTACTATCCTGCATTTTCCAGGTGGTAAAATAGGGGCCAGAAAAGCATGTCACACACGAAAGCAGGTGGCCAACCTAGGATGCTGGTATCTTTGACTAGACCTCCTTGCCCTCCCCTCCACCTGCACACACATTCATACACAAATATTCCAGCATGCCTAGAGTGCCTAGGGACGGGGTGGGCCTGCTCAAGCTCTCGTCCCAGGTGGGCAGAGTCTATACCCACAACCTCTGCTCAGTCCCCTCCTACACTCAACAAACACCCCCACCCCTTGAGGAACCCTTGCTGGTTTCTTCTTTCACCCTGCCTGGAAGTCTAAATGTGCTGAGTCATCTGCCTAGGCTCAAAGAGAAGGGAGGGGACCTGGAAGAGGGGCAGGAAGAGAGAATTGTGAAATCCCTGAGATTTTCAAGACTGACTACTGTCTGGGACTGGAGGCCCAGGCAGGGGAAAAAGAGGGGCCTACAGCTGCGCCTATAGCCTGATGCCAATCCCAGGAACTCTGGGACTAACAGATGCCCAAAATTGGGCTTAAGAGCACTCTGTACCCACATTCTACAACTACAGCCCCAATTCTGCTTCCTTCTGCTCTTCTTCAAATGGGGTAAACCCACTTTCCCAGAGCTGAGCAATGGCATCCTCACTCGATATATGAACACACCCAAATCCTAGCTTCACCACTAAGAACTGAAGGTTAAAATATCCCACTGGACTGTGACCCCTGAGGGCTGGGACCTGGCCTGGTCCCTGTGTCTCCCTCTCCATATTGTGGCCTTCAAAGACAGAGAACAGGCCTGGTTTTTATGTCTATTCCATCACACTATGGCCCTTTAGGCTTGGGAAGAGACTTTTAGCTTACCTGTGGCCCCATATTTCCCATCCACAGCCTCCCAATATCACTGCAGGCCACGCCAGCTACCCCAGCTACACTCTCTGCATCGTCTTCTGTAGGGGGCTCCAGGACCCCTGCCATGTCATCATCTTCTTCTTCACGGGTCTTGCTGCGGCAGCAGCTAATGCGGGCCCAAGCCCAGGAGCAGGAGAGGCGTGAGCGTCGGGAACAGGCTGCAGCTGCTCCCTTCCCCAGCCCTGCACCTGCCTCTCCTGCCATTTCTGTGGTTGGTGTCTCTGCTGGGGGCCACACATTGGGCCGCCCCCCCCCTGCTCAGGTGCCCAGGGAGGTACTTAAGGTAAGGTGAGATCTGGAGGCCATGGGAGGGGGTTCTTGGAGACTCATGAGCTGGGGGGGTGACCTGCGAGTCCTGGTGGCTTTTGGGCAAGGCACTAGGGGCTTTAAGGAAAGCCCAAGGTACAATTAAAATGGGCTATGCTAGTGTCCCATTGTATTTAGGATTTCTTTGGTGTTCTTGTTCAGCTGCGAGAGGCCATAAAGATGTATTGGTGAACGAGGGCGGGCTCTAAGCTCTCAGAGTGGGTCCTGGGATCTGTGAAGTGGCTTTGTAGGAAAAGCTTCATGTATGTGTGTTAGATTAAGAGTTCTTTGCAGAGTGATAGAACCACATTAGAAAACAATATGGCGCTTTCTTAGAAAGCTAGAAATAGAAATACCATATGATCCAGCGATTCTACTCCTAGGAATGCATCTTAAAGAAATAAGAGTTGTCACACAAATAGACATAGGCACACCCATGTTCATTGTAGCATTGTTCACAATAGCAAAAAGATGGAAACAACCTGGGTGCCCATCAACAGATGAATGGATAAACACACTATGGTACATACACACAATGGAGTACTAAACAACGATAAAGAACAATGATCAATCTGCGAAACATCTCACAACATGAATAAATCTGGAGGGCATCATGCTGAGTGAAATAAGTCAATCACAAAAGGACAAATATTATGTGAGACCACTAGTATAAAAACTCATGAAAAGGTTTATACACAAAAAGAAACATTCTTTGATGATTATGAGGGAGGGATGGGAATGGAAGAACACTAAATAGACAATAGGTAAGTGGTAACTTTGGTGAAGGGTAAGACAGTACACAATACTGGGGAAGCCAGCACAACTTGTACAAGGCAAGGTCATGGAAGCCCCATAGACACATCCAAACTCCCTGAGGGACCAAATTGCTGGGCTGAGGGCTCTGGGACCATGGTCTCAGGGAACATTTAGTTCAATTGGCAGAAAACATTCTGCATTCTATTTTGGTGAGTAGCATCTGGGGTCTTAAAAGCCTGTGAGCAACCATCTAAGATACTCCACTGGTCTCACCCCTTTGGGAGCAAGGGAGAATGAAGAAAACTAAAGATACAAGGGAAAGATTAGCCCAAAGGACTAACGGATCACAACTCCACGGCCTCCACCGAACTGAGTCCATTACAATTAAATGGTGCCCAGCTACCACCACTGGCAGCTCTGGCAGGGATCACAATAGAGGGTCCCAGACAGAGCTGGAGAAAAATGTAGAACAAAATTCTAACTCACAAAAAAAGGCCAGACTTACTGGCCTGACAGAGACTGGAGAAACCCCGAGAGTATGGTCCCTGGACACCCTTTTAGCTCAGTATGAAGTTACTCCCGAAGTTCACCCTTCAGCCAAAGATTAGACAGGCCCATAAAACAAAACAAGACTAAAGGGGCACACCAGCCCAGGGGAAGGACCAGAAGGCAGGAGGGGACAAGAAAGCTGGTAATAGGGCAAGGTCAAGAAGGGAGAGTGTTGCCATGTCATGGGATTGTTAACCAGTGTCATAAAACAATATGCGTACTAATTGTTTAATGAGAAGCTAGTTCTGTAAACTTTCATCTAAAATACAATTTAAAAAAAGAGTTCTTTGGGGGCCATTAGGATGTCTTGAGAAGCCATATGTGGTTCCCTTGTGTTTTAGGTGGTATCAGAGACTAGGAGGGTGTCTTGGGGACTGTGTGACAGGGTATTCCAGAAACTGAGGGATCCTGTCATCCATGGGCATGTCTTGGGGGCTGTGAGTGATTTCTGAGAAAGAGAGTTCGGGTCTTAGGGGAAACACCAGTATTTTTGGGGTGGGGAGTGGCTCAGATTCTGGGCCCAGTTTGCCCACGTGAGCCTGGGATCAGATGAGATATGGGGTCAGGCTGGGGCTCAGAGCTACCCCTCTGAGCTTTGTTCTACCTCGCCCCTCCCCTGCCTCCTCCCTAATATCCCACAGGTACAGACTCATCTGGAGAACCCAACACGCTACCACCTGCAGCAGGCTCGCCGTCAACAGGTGAAACAGTACCTGTCCACTACACTTGGTCCCAAGCTGGCGTCCCAAGCCCTCACCCCACCACCAGGGCCCACTAGTGCCCAGCCACTCCCTGCCCCTGAGACTGTCCATGCTACCGGCCCTGCAGGCAGTGCTCCCAACAGTCCCATGGCACTGCTCACCATTGGATCCAGCTCAGAGAAGGAGGTGAGTAGCTGCAGACAACTGTCCCGCCTCCCCATTCCTCCCCCAGCATCTTCTAATGCTCTTCCATATTTACATTTTCCCCCAGATTGATGATGTCATTGATGAGATCATCAGCCTGGAGTCCAGTTACAACGATGAAATGCTTAGTTATCTGCCTGGAGGCACTGCAGGGCTGCAGCTCCCCAGCACGGTGAGGCCCTAAGATGGGAGCTTGGTCTGAAAATTAGGGCATTCCTCTATCATTGAGACCTCACCTGCTGCTGGCTGTGTACATATAGACCCTTGCCTTGGATTGTACTAAGATAGAAAGCGAGTCCTTATAAAGAGAACGGGACATACCAGTGCTCTTGGGTCTTACATTGAACTGTATCAAGAGGTGGGCCTTATAGAGTTTAATATTTGCAAGGTAGAGAGTTTGTGGAGATATTAGGGTGTACCAAGGTACTTGGGCTTCACTGTGAGAGGTACCAAGAAGTAGGAATCCTGTAACAATTTGAATGTACAAAGGGATTCAGATCCTTGGGACATACCCAGACTGTGTAATGATTAGAAATTACCAAAAGTCTCAAAAATATGGTATGGGATATAACAGGTGGTTTGGCCTTGTAGTGATTGGAGTGTACCAAGTCACTCTTTGTTGATAAAACTTTGTAGAGCAAGAAATGTAACGAAATAGTAACATTCTGGTTCTAGAACATTCCAAGAGTCACATAACTTGTGCTGGGATATAACGTGGCTATAACTTTGATTTTTCCAACTTACCAAGCAGATAGAAGCAGATATAAAAATGGTACCAGTTTATCAGAACTTTTTATTGATTTGGACATAGCTAGGGATTAGAACCTTATATTAGATAGATCTAGCAGACTGGAGGAGGTTTCAAGAGGTGAAAACTCATCAAGAAGTGGGACTAATTACTATAGGTTAGTATATTGCCCTGGAGTATATGCAGGAGAGTGCAAAGGAGAGAAAACAATCCAGGCAAACATAACAGCAGTGCTAGTTGAGTAGTTCGAAAAGAAATCCTGAGATCAGAATGTGCAGAGAGGTGTTAGAGTCAGAGATTCTAGAGTCAGGGTAGCAGGAGAGCATGTACCTAATGTGGTGTGACGTGATTGCAAAAAAAGACTGGAGATTGGGTTGGAACTTTCCAGAAGACCAGATTTGGGGTGGAATATTGCCATGTCCAAGGTCTGAGAAGATTGGGTTGGAGTGTTCCGAGAACTCTGTATCAGAGTGTAGTGCTGGGCTAGTGGACTGGAATGTTGCACTGGAGTAGACAAAGACCTGAGAAGAGTGGTTTTCAAGCATTTTTCCTCAGAGCCAACCCATGGTTTAGGAGAGGAGCTTCAGAAGTCACTGAGGGGCTTGAGGGATTGGTCGGGGGGTGGTGGTGAGCAGACCACACAGGCTCCATTCCCTAGAAAATCAGGGTAGGTCCACTTTGCCCTGTCTTCCCTGTTGGATTGCCATATAAAATTCTCCTAAAGGAGAAGGAAGGTTTTCCTTGCCAAGCAAGCCAATCCCAGAGTTAGTAAGCCCCCACTTTGGAGTGTGTGGAAAGTCAGGAACCTGGTTCTAAGGAGGGGCCGAGCCTAGGGTTTGTTCCCAAACTATTGTTTCTCTCCCCTCCCTGCCCCCAGCTGCCTGTGTCAGGGAATCTTCTTGATGTATACAGTAGTCAGAGCGTGGCCACACCAACCATCACTGTCAGCAACTCCTGCCCAGCTGAGCTGCCCAACATCAAACGGGAGATCTCTGGTAAGTGCCAGGATCTTGCCCACATGCCCTCACCCTGTGTCCCGAGGTGAGTACCATGTCTTCCAGGTCTGGGGATGGGCCTGGTTGTGTGAGAAGGGGGTTAAGCATACAAAAAGGGGGCTGTTTGCTCTCTTTTTCCACATGGCCCATGGTCCTGCTTTCACCCCACTTCTTACAGCGTCTCATCTCAGGTTTAACAACTGGCATGTCACCATGATTTTGAAAAAATAGTAAAGACCAGCATTTTTTTTAAAAAGTCACTTCCCCTTGTGTCTGCCCAGCAAACCCCCTCCTCAGCAGCTGCATGTGCTCCCCTCTTTCCCATGCCCAGAGGCTCTGACCACCCACACTCTTGCACTCTCTTCCAGAGACAGAGGCAAAGGCGCTTTTGAAAGAACGGCAGAAGAAAGACAATCACAACCTAAGTAAGTGAGAGAGCGTGTGCACTTGGAAGCATGTTGCACAGTCCTTTTTTCTTCTGAGTCCCAGCCCTCCGTGGGGAACCCTTCCCCACAATAGCCTCCCAACTCTCCAATATCTCTCCTCCCTCCTTCACCTATTGATGACTCATTCCAACTCTTTATCTCTCTCCCCCTACCTCCAAAGTTGAGCGTCGCAGGCGATTCAACATTAACGACAGGATCAAGGAACTGGGCACCCTCATCCCCAAGTCCAGTGACCCGTGAGTCTGGGCTGGGAACACCAGGCCAGTGGAGGGTGGAATAGGGGCCCTGTTCTCCCAGATTTGTTTCTAGGTGGGCCTGTCAGGCCATCTTGCCCCCGGCAGTTTTTTTTTTTAATTGTGCTTTAGGTGAAAGTTTACAGCTCAAGGTAATTTCTCATTCAAAAATTTATACACATATTTTGTGACGTTGGTTGCAATCCCCACAATGTGACAGCATGCTTCCTCTTTCCACCCTGGGTTACCTGTGTCCACGGAAACCCTGGTGTCATAGTGGTTAAGAGTTATGGCTGTTAACCAAAAGGTCAGCAGTTCAGATCCACCAGGCGCTCCTTGGAAACTCTATAGAACAGTTCTACTTTGTCCTATAGGGTCGCTATGAGTCGAAATTGACTCGATGGCCGTGGGTTTGGTTTTTTTTTTTAATTGCATTCTTCCAGTTCCGGTCCCTTCCTGCCTTCTCGTCCTGCTTTTGGACGGGAGTTGCCCATTTGGTCTCGTATATTTTATTGACTAAGAAACATGTTCCTCATGTGTGTTATTTTTTTGCTTTATAGGCCTGTCTAATCTTTGTCTGAAAAGTGGGCTTTGGGAATGGTTTCAGTTCTGGGTTAGCGGAGTCTTCAGGGGCCATAGTCTCAGGGGTCCCTCCAGTCTGTCAGACCAGTAAGTCTGGTCTTTTTCCATGAATTTGAATTCTGATTTACATTTTTCTCCCATTCTGTCCAGGATTCTTTGTTGTGATCCCTGTCAGAGCGGTTGTTGGTGTTGGGACCATCTAGTTCTTGCTGGTCTTAGCCTGGTGAAGTCTCTGATTCATATGGTCCTTTGGGCTAATATTTTCCTTGTGTCTTTGGTTTTCTTCATTCTCCTTTGCTTTGCATGGGATGGGACCAATAGATGTATCTTAGATGGCCACTTGCAAGCTTTTAAGACCCCAGATGCTACTCACCAAAGTGGGATGTAGAATATTTTCTTTATGAACTATGTTATGCCAATTGACCTAGATGTCCCCCGAGACTACAATCCCCAGCTCCGAACCCCACTTAGTCTCTCCAGGTGTTTTGATGTGTCTATGAACCCAGGCAGTTCTGGTGCTATTCTCTGGTCCTTTCTCACCCAGTTTTCTTCACCCTTAGCAGTGTTGTAGACTCTCATTGTACCTCCAACTAAAATTTTAGGTGCATGATGTTATGGTCCATACGCTTTATCTGCTCCCCATGTGACATATGTAGTTTCCTGTTTATTTAGTACTTTATTTATTTATTCAAAGGAGCCCTGGTGGTACAGTGGTTAAGTGCTTGGCTGCTAACTGAAAGATTGGCGGTTCAAACCTGTCAGCCACTCTGTGGGAGAAAGGTGGCAGTCTGCTTTCATAAAGATTACAGTCTTGGAAACCCTATGGGGCAGTTCTCTGTCCTATAGGGTTGCTATGAGTCAGAATTGACTCTATAGCAATGGGTTAGGTTTGGTTTCTTATTTATTCAAGAAACATTTATTGAGCTTCTGCTTTGTGTCAGGCACTGTTTGAGACCCTGCAGATACCAAACCAAACCCATTGCCATTGAGTCGATTCTGACTCATAGCAACCCTATAGGACAGAGTGGAACTGCCCCATAGGGCTTCCAAGGGGCGGCTGGTGGATTTGAACTGCCAATCTTTTGGTTAGCAGCTGAGTTCTTAACCACTGTGCCACCAGGGCTCCCTGCAGATACCAGACGGAACAAAACAGACAAAAACCCCAGATCTCACAAAGCTGATGTTTTAGTGGGACCAAGCAGACAGTGAATAAGATAAAATATAGGAGATGATCACGAGTGTTATGGAGAAAAATCAAGAAAGGAAGAAGATGCGGAAATATTGGGGAGGTATATTAGTCTCTTAGGGCTGCCATAAGAAAATTCCACAAAGTAGGTGGCTTATAAGAACAAATTTATTGTCTCACATTTCTAGGGGAAGTCTCTCTCAGCTTCTGGTAGCCCCCAAGTGTTCCTTGGTGGGTAGATGCATTTTCACATTGCTTTCCTCTGTCTCTCAATATCTCCTCTCCTCTTTTATAGTCACTCATATTGGGTTTGGAGCCACCCTTCTCCAGTATGACTTCATGTTAACATCTTCAAAGACCCTATTTCTAAACAAGGTCATGTTCATAGGACCAGGAATTAGGACTTCAACATCTTTTTTTTTTATTATACTTTAAGTGAAAGTTTACAAAGCAAGTAAGTCTCTCATACAAAAATTTTCATACACCTTGCTGTGTACTCCTAGTTGCTCTTCCCCTAATGAGACAACACACTCTTCCTCTCCACCCTGTATTCCCCATGTCCATTCAGCCAGGTTCTGTCCCCCTCTGCCTTCTTGTCTCCCCTCCAGACAAGAGCTGCCCACATAGTCTCGTGTGTCTACTTGAGCCAAGAAGCAGGACTTAAACATCTTTTGGGGGGACGCAAGTCAATCCATAAGAGTCCACCCTCTGCCCCCCCCAGATTCATGTCTTTCCTATGTGCAAAATACATTCACCCCATCCCAATACCTCTAAATGTCTTAACTCATTCCAGCATGCATTCTTAAGTCTAAAATCTCATCATCTGAATAATCTAAATCAGTTATGGGTGTGAGACTCTGGGTATGATCCATCCTGGGGCAAGATTCCTTTCCATTTGTGGATCTGTGAAACCTAGAATACAAGTTATGTGCTTCCAAAATACAATGATGTTACAGGGATGGAATAGACATTATCATTCCAAACAGGAGAAATTGGAGAGAAAGAAGGGGTCACAGATCCAAAGCAAGTTTAAAACCCAGCATGGCAAATTCTATTAGATTGCAAGGCTTGAAAATAATCCTCTGTCCTTTGGGCCCACCTGGGCAGCGGCCTTGACCCCTCTTACCTGGACCCAGTGCCGGCAGCCCTGCCACCCTCCAAGCTGCTTTTGTGATCATCCTGTCCTTTCCTTGAAGGGCGACAGATGTTTATAGTCAAACGCCTCCATTGGCCCATTTTCTGCCTGTAGAATTCTAGTCGTCCAACAGCTCTACTTTATTTTGTCCCCTTCAGTCTAAGCTGATTGAGACAGTTGATTGGATCCATAAGTCACATGCCTAATCTCTTTAGCAAATGGTTGTCTAGCCACACCCTTGGTATCCTTTCCAGGGCACACTTTTTCAATTTTTACAATATGGATAGGCTGAAAATTTTCCAAATCTTCAAGTTCTGTTTTCCAGAAAACATTTGAACATAATTCAGCCAAGTTCTTTGCCACTTTGAAACAAGGGTCAGCTTTCCTCCAGTGTCCAAAAACATTGTCATCATTTCCTTTAAGGCCTTACTAGAAGCACATTTAATATCTACATTTCTAGCAACATTCTGTTCTTGACGATGGAAGCTTTCTCTACAGTTCTCCTCAATTATTCTGAGCCCTCATCAGAATCACCTTCAATGTCTATAATTCTAACAATAATCTCTTCAAGGCAATCTAGCCTGTTACTATCAAGTGCCGCAGAACTCTTCCAGCCTCTACCCATTACCTAATTCTAAAGCTGCTTCCACATTTTTAGGTTTTTGTTACAGCAGCACCTTGCTTCCTAGTACCAAAATCTGTATTAGGTTCCTAAGGTTGCCATAATAAAATACCACAAACTGAGTGGCTTATAAGAATAGAAATTTGTGTCCCAGTTCTGGAGACTACTGGTTAAAAATCAGGATATCCACAGGACCATGCTTTCTCTAAAGGCTCTAGGGCAAGAGTCTTCTTGTTTCTCTCAGCTTCTGGTAGCCCCAGGTGTTCTTTGGTGTGTAAATGCATCTTCACATGGCTGTCTTTTCTCTGTCTCTCTGTGTCTTCTCTTTTATAAGGAGTCGCTCATACTGAATTAGGACCCATCCTACTCTGGTATGACCTCATATTAACAGATAACATTGTCAGAGACCCTATTTCCAAACAAGGTGCTGTTCACAGGTATAGGGGTTTAGGACTTCAACATATCCTTTTGGGGTACACAATTCAGTCCATAACAGGATGGTCACAATTTTGGATGAGGAGACTGGGACAGGGCGGGCCTCAACTGACAAGGAAACATTCAAATAAAGAGCCTAAGGAGGTGAGGCAGGGAGCCATGTGGATATCAGGGGGAAGAGTATTCAAGGCAAAGGGAGCAGCCAGAACAGAGGCCCTGAGATGGAAATGGTTTTCCATGTTACAGGAACACTGAGAAGCCAGTGTGGTTGTCATGAGATGAATTAGAGGGAAATAGGTGAGAGGTCGAGTCCCTTGGTGGCATAAATGGTTAAGTGCTCTGCTATTAACCAAAAGGTTGGCGTTTCGCAATCTACCCAAAGGCATCTTGGAAGAAAGGCCTGGTGATCTACTTCTGAAATATCAGCCATTGAAAACCCTATGGAACTCAGTTCTACTCTGACACATGTGGGGTCACCATGAGTTGGAATCAACTTGATAGCAACTCATTTTTGTTTAGTTAGGTAAGAAGTAAGCAGTAACGTGTTCAATCAGAGAGGGCCGTCTTGGGTCTGGGCTGTGGTGGGCACCATTGGAAGGTTCCAGGCAGGCTGTTTTCATCTGAGCATTCCATACCCTTGATGTACCCCCACCTCAAGTTCTAGGCATATGGTGGTGGGGTCCATCTACCTGGTGCAGTTCCCTCTCCCAGCTCCTGAGAGACTTCATATGCAACACTCCCTTCTTTCCTCCCCCTTGGGCTCCACAGGGAGATGCGCTGGAACAAGGGCACCATACTGAAGGCCTCTGTGGATTATATCCGCAAGTTGCAGAAGGAGCAACAGCGCTCCAAAGACCTAGAGAGCCGGCAGCGATCCTTGGAACAGGCCAACCGTAGCCTGCAGCTCCGAATTCAGGTCTGGAGGGAGGAAAGGATGATGCAGGTGAGGGAGGGCTTCCTGTAGGCAGAGGCAGAGGAAGAACTGGCCTGAATTTCCCTTCCTGACATACTTGGGCGATCCCTGAGCTTCCTAACTCACATGCTGCTGCCGATAACTAATAATCATAACATTAACAAGAATAATAATGAATGTTAGCTAATTTATGTAGTGTTAATCTTGTGCCATGCACTGTAACAAGAATTTATATACATTAACTCATTTAATCCTCACAACCATCCTATGAGAGAGGGTCCATTATTATACCCATTTTACCGAATGGGACACTTAGGCTCACTAGTGAGTGAAAGAGACTGAATTTGAACCCAGGCAGCTTGCCCTTTTAACCATTACACTCCTCGGCCTCTGAGGGACTCTGAATCCCATCTTATCTTATACCCACCCCTTACTTTTTACAGGAACTAGAACTGCAGGCCCAGATCCATGGTCTGCCGGTACCGCCCACCCCAGGGCTGCTCTCCCTGGCCACAACTTCGGCCTCTGATAGCCTCAAGCCAGAGCACCTGGACGTTGAAGAGGAAGGCAGGCCGGGCACATTTCACGTGGAGGGGGCACGTGCCCCAAATGCTTCTCATCAGCAGCCCCCAGCGCCACCATCTGATGCCCTTCTGGACCTGCACTTTCCCAGCGACCACCTGGGGGACCTGGGGGACCCCTTCCACCTTGGGCTGGAGGACATTCTGATGGAGGAGGAGGAGAGCGTGGTGGGTGGGCTCTCAGGGGGCACCCTGTCCCCACTGCGGGCTGCCTCTGACCCCCTGCTCTCTTCAGTGTCCCCCGCTGTCTCCAAGGCCAGCAGCCGTCGCAGCAGCTTCAGCATGGAGGAGGAGTCCTGATCAGGCCTCACCCCTCTCCTGGGGCTTCCCCATCCAGGAAAGGAGGACAAGGCAGGATGAAGCCCTGCCTTGTCCCCCACACCCTCATGAGACTGCCTTGCCCAGGTGTTCTGGGGGAAGAGGAGATGAGATCAGGCCCCACCCCTGTAATCAGACAAAGAGGAGGAGTCAGATGAGGCCCTACCCCTTACCCAAAGGAACAGCCCAGCACAGGTATTTCAGACTTGGGGGCGGTAGTAAGTTCAGGCCCTGCCCCTTGGACATCACACACAGCCTTGCCCCTGCCCCATGGAACCCGCCTTTTCCCAGATGAGGGAAGGAGACAGGATGAGGTCCTGCCCCTGTTCCCTAGGGACAGTCCTAGCCAGGCCTCCTGGGAAAATGAGGTCTCAGGATGTGGCTCCATCTTTTTTCTTGGAACCGTCAGTCTAGTCCATCCAGGAAAGGAAGAGGAGTCAAAAATGATGGAGATCCCACCCCTGGGACCTGTTCCTTCCCCATGAACCCCACCTTGCCCAGGCAAGGGAAAGAATAAGGATGAAATCCCGCCCCTTCCCCTGGGAACTCAGTCCTGACCTAGAAATTTAGGAGTCAGGACCCACCCCTTCCTTACAGGAACGGCCCAGCACAGGTATTTCAGGCATGGAGGAATCAGTAAGATCAGGCTACCTCAAGTGGAGGTCCCAGCCCCACCCTTGCTCCTTAGCAACATCCCATCCAAGCATTCCACACCACAGGAAGCAGTGCTACATAAGCTCCCCTGCCTTAACCTGGGACCAACCCCACCTAACCTATTCTGGAAGGGGGCAGACCTTGAAGTCTTGTACATTGACAGTCTAAACTGAAATCAGAAATTAGAGTTAGGCCCTGATCCTTGGTCAGTGTCCTGCCTCCTTCGTTGAGGGGCATTTTTGGAAAGTAATGGGGATTAGGGGGACTGAGTCCAAGTTCCTGGAACCAATACCCCACTACCTTTTTTCAGAATGTGGAGGAACAGGATGAAGGAAGGAGCCACTCCTGGGAATTCCCCAGCCCAGGAAAAAGTAGAGGCCAATCCCCCACCAAAACAGACTTGGAGGGAGGGTTGTAAAAGCATATTGAACTCATTTATCTGACTTTTTTTTATTAACATCCCCATTCAGAAGCTAGGTTACCCCAACCTCTGGTGCCCACCGAGTTCTCCATTTGGGAGAATCCCCCCTTCCCTTCAGAGTTATCAAGAGACACTCCCCCCATCCCCGCCCCTCCTTACCACATCCACCCGAGGTTGTCAGCTCTGGATTGTTTGGGCTAGGCCCCAAGAGGGTGTACTGAGGGGTCTGTAGGTTTGTGATTAAAATAATAAATGCTAGGCGTGTTTGATGCGCTTTTAATTTTGGCAGAGTCTCCTGTCCTTGCTTTTGACTTTGCAGTGAGTACCTTACCCCATGCAGGCCAGGAGGGGTAAGGTTCTTGGAGGAAACAGACTTAAGAGGCCTAGAGGAAAGCAGCTTGCAAACAAAAGTCATAAGTATTTTTAACTACCTATCAGGCACTGTTCTGGCACAGTGATTAAGAGCTCTGCTGCTAACCAAAAGGTTGGCAGTTCAAATCCTCCAGCTGGAAACCCTATGGGGCAGTTCTACTCTGTCCTATAGGATCACTATGAGTTGGAATCAACTCAACGGCAACTGGTTTGGTTTGGTTTTTTTCAGGCAGTGTTCTAACTACTGAAAGTGTTTGACCAAACTTATTCACCTGATAAATATTAATCAGTAAGTAGTGATTCTTATTCCCATTTTATGTTTGAAGAAGTTGGGTAGAATTTAAGTGACTGTTCTGAAAATATACAGCTAGTAGATAAAAGAAGAGCTGAAACTGTAAAGTTAGGTAAGTGAGGGCTCTGGTATGGAAAAAATGTCCTTGAAGGTACAGATGGAAAAGATTTTCTCGCACGTTCACTTTTGAAACTGATAAGGAAGGATATGAGGATACCAACTGGCAGACAATGCAAAAACCATAAACACCTCAAGTTTGGAACTAACATTGACATCTTTGGGGAATTTACATGGGAGTGAACACATAAAAGAATTTTGTTGAAGGCTGGGAAAAAAAATACTCCTGGGACTCCTCAATCAGACCATGACCCCTGAGGGCAGGACCACACTTGCTGCCTTTTTCTAACCTATCCCTAAAGCCTGGCTGCCGAGGCTCCACCACTAAACTGGTAGCTATCTTTTCTCCTCAGGTTTGCTATACTGTCTTCTTTATTTTATAAACATAACATGTAATTAATGCCCAGTATTATTTCTTTTAACTTTTTATTCTCAAATAATTTTAGATTTACAGAAGGCTTGCAAAGACATTATCAAGAGCTGCCATACCCATCAACCATTTTCCCCTAATGTTAACATCTTAGATAACCATGATACATTTATCAATGCTAAGAAAATAGCATTGGTACAATACTATTAATACTGTTCAGTTCTCTCTGCAGTCTGTTGAACTGAGAGCCTCAGTTTCTTGCTGGCTGTCAGGAGGCATGCTCAGTTCCTTGCTGTGTGTGTCTTTTTATGAGGAAGCTAACAGTATAGTAGTTTGCTTCATCAAAGCCAGCAAGAGTCGCCTAGCAAATTAAGTTACAATCTTCTGTAATCTAATCATGGAAGTAACATTCCCTCAATGTTGAACCATTCTTTTAGTAAGAATCAAGTTACTCCAGGGAAGGGGAATACACAAGACTATGAATATCAGTAGGAGGGACACTGGGGGCCATCTTAGCTATGTACCACAGATTGTTCCTTTCATGTAGTTGTCATGTCTTCTTGTTAGTTCCTAGAAATCATGATATTGCTGAAGCAATGAACATATCTAGTGCCCAGATCTTAGTTTCTAAATACCATTCTTCAATAAAAGGAACCAGATCTCCTTGGAGAAATGGCTGATTTTAAACCTGGGGCAGGGAAAATACAAGATAAGCCTGCAGCATCTTGTAGTACCATAAAATAAGACAGGGCTAAAAAAAAAAAAGATGGGTATATGTCGCCATCATGAGTCAACCCGAAAGAGCTCCCAATGGCAAAAGCTGGAAACATTTGAGTAACAAAAAACGATTGTATTATAGTCCAAAAAATAAAATAAATATTCATGATTCCATACTTGCATAAATAAATATGATTGAATAAACAAACAAATGCTAGAGTCCCTGGGTGGTGCAAACAGTTAAGCACTAGACTACTAGCTGAAAGGTTGGCAGTTCAAACACACACAGAGGCGTCTCTGAAGATAGGCTTGGCTATCTGCTTCTGAAAACCCTATGGAGCAATTCTACTCTGCATACATAGGGTCTTCATGAGTCAGAATCAACTTGACTGGCAACTAACAACAGGATATGCTAAAAAATTCCTAGACAAAGATGGCATCTAAAAAGACAAATGGTGCAATGTTCAGAAAAAAAGAAAAATATGTACAGAAATGGATCAGAATTTCAGGGAGCAGTTAACCATTTTTTGCAATAAAAGCCCAGTATTTCAGCTACTGAAAATTATTGAGTTTCAAACATTGACATTATTAGGATAGAATTACCAATCATGTTCAGAGTTAACTAAAGAATCCTCTTCGAATTATGGGGAGTGGGAGATGAAGAAATTTTAGTAACTAGTAACATTAGTGTGAACAAGAAATCAAGAAGATGCCATTTGAAATAAATTTAACAATCCGCCATCTTGACCACCAATTTGTGACAAAGCAATGATTTTAATAGAACATGAACCTGACCAAGGACAAGATGAAGGTTTCAAAGAATCTATTTCACGTGAAGGCCTAAGATTTTCAAAAGACTGCTTTTAAAAAAAAGATGTTCTAATGGCAAGTTGGTTAATCACGACTGGTTCATTAATTCCAAAGAATCCTTGTCTTGATTTTGTTTGCCATGCATACTTTTTAACAGTAATACAACAAAATCAAACATTTGCAACAAATAAGTCTCAAAGACTGGAAGAATTTGTGACCATGAAAGTTCCATTTTTCATTGTGATATTTTTCTAAAATGGAAGTGTTTTTTTGTTTTGTTTTTAATTTTTAAGCAGCCGCATTCTAAACTCCACCGCCAGCCCCACAGCCATCACACCAGGGGGCCAGGGGTGCTGGCACTCATGTTGCCTTCTTTCGCTGAAGCAGCTGCATCCTAAGTGCCACTGCCAACCCCGCTTCAGACACACCACAGGGTCAGGGGTGCACCACTTTGCTTGCCTGCTTTCGCTGAAGCTGCTGTGTCCCGGAAAGCTACCATCAGCCCTACCACAGTCGCGCCAAGGAATCCAGGCTGAGGCGCTGCCACAGGCTCCGCAACTCCTCACTGCTTCTGCACTGTCTGTCCCTCCCCCATCACTCAGTCTGATTTCTTAACTTTGCCTTTGATGCTCAGGGTTCTTAGCTTGTCATATATATAATCGATTCACTTGTTTTTCTGGGTCTTAGTTGTAAGAGGGACCACCAGAAATGTTTAACTACTCCACCATCTTGGCCTCGCCTCCCCTAAAATGGAAGTGTTTTTTAAAACATATTCAGACTGATGGTTTAATAGATTATGTTTATTAAAAAAAAAAAAAATTTTTTTTAGAAAGCAATAAAATCAGAGAGACAAAATGGTAGAATATTTTGTTAGTGATTTTAGATATTGTTATGTTTTGTGCAAAAAAAATTTACTTTTTAGAGGATCATAAGAAATTACTGGAAGTCCAAATGATGGAATGTTTCTAAATGAATAATTTCTTTTATAAGGATCAGCACAGAGCTGGTTCCTATGAGGCAAAGGTTAAAGATGTCCCAAATATCCAGCTTTTCCAAATTGCTGTACCACTGCATCATCTCTAACATCAACTACTGCTCCTCCCCTCAGTACTCTCTCTCCTGTCTTTGGGTTCTGTAATTTGCTGCGATGTCTCACGGAACTCACTAATCATATCAAGGAAATGGCTCATGCAGTTGTGGAGGCTGGCAAGTCCCAAATCCATGGGTCAGGTGTAGGCTTCTCCTGATTCACGTGGCCACAGGGGCCAATGAACCCAAATTGGCAGTCCAGACAATGGGCTGCTGGCTCAGAAGGATATGGAAGCTGGCGAATCAGGTCAGACAATAGGCTATTGGTCCACAAGGCTGTGGAAGCTGGAGAATCCCAGCATCAACAGATCAAATGGCAAGCCCTGGCTCAAGTTCCAAGAACTGGAGGTCAGACAATGACACGCTGGATGCAGGATCCAGATGCAGACAGACAGCCCCACCAGAGCACCCACATATATACATTGGATGCAGGCCACACCCCAGGGCAGGGCATGACTTGAGTAAGGGTGGTACTTGTGTCATGCCCTCCTGCAAGGCTGTGACTCGAGATACACCCCACACTAATCCTGCCTCATTAACATGTAGAGGTTATGATTTACAACACATAAAATGGAGGATAATTACATCGGATCACAAAACGGAAGGCAGCCACACAATACTGGGAATCATGGCCTAGCCAAGCTGACACACAATACCAACCACCACACCTTGTTAGGGTTCCATGCACCTTATTTGCATGGTCCCACCAAATCATTGTGTGGGAGTCACAAAGACTAGGAGGGCCATATTAGGTAATTTTCTGCGCCACAGTTTCTAAACTTAATTGAACTTATAGGTCATTATAATGTTGATAATTAACCACATAGCCAATCATGAAAAAGCATCTGTATCTTATTTGTCTAAAAAATTCAAAATGAATTTATAATGCTACTGGGTTGTTGTTAGCTGCCATCTAGTTGGCCCTCAACTCATAGTGACTTTATGTACAATGGGATCGAACTGTTGTGATTCATAGGGTTTTCATTGGCTGATTTTTCAGAAGTAGATCACCAGGCCTTTCTTCCTAGTCCATCTTAGTCTGGAAGCTCCAGTGAAACTTGGTCAGCATCACAGCAACATGCCAGCCTCTACTCATGGGTGGTGGCTGCACTTGAGGTGCTTTGGCCAAGAATCGAACCCAGGTCTCCTGGATGGAAGACAAGAGTTCTACCAGTGAACAACCACTGTCCCCAAAGCTACTGGGAAATCATGTTAAATCTGAAATACTGTTGAGAGTAAATGAAACAAAAAATATTTTTCCTTACTTTTTTTTTATTATGGTAAAAATACATGTAACAAAACATTTGCCATTTCAACATTTTCACATGTACAATTCAGTGACATTGATTATATTCATCATGTTGTGCAACTGTCACCACTATCCATTTCCAAATTATTCCACCACCATAAACAGAAACTCAGTGCCCCCTAAGCAAGGGTTCCCCCATTTGCCCTTCTCCCACCCCTGGTAACCTGAGTTTAGGTTAAAAAGTAGTAGTGAAATCATTTGGAAAAGGATATCCAGAAAGATTTCACAACTTGAAGAATATAACCAATGTCACTGAATTGTACATGTAGAAATTGTTGAATTGGTGTACCTTTTGTTGTGTATATTTTCACCAAAGAAGTGGTAAATTTTGTTATGTATACTTTGCCACAATAAAAAAGCCATGACTATATAGAAAACGGAAACCCTGGTAGTGTAGTGGTTAAAAGCTGTGGCTGCTAACCAAAAGGACAGCAGTTTGAATCCACCAGGCACTCCTTGGAAACTCTATGGGGCAGTCCTACTCTGTACTATAGGGTCACTATGAGTCCCAATCGACTTGACAGTAACTGGGTTTTGTTGTTGTTGTTGTTCTTAGGTGCCGTCGAGTCGGTTCTGACTCATGGCGACCCTATGCAGAAGAGAACGAAACACTGCCCAGTCCTGCACCATCCTTACAATCCTTGTTACGCTTGAGCCCATTGTTGCAGCCACTGTGTCAATCCACCCCGTTGAGGGTCTTCCTCTTTTCTGCTGACGCTGTACTTTGCCAAGCATGATGTCCTTCTCCAGAGACTGAACCCTCCTGACAACATGTCCAAAGAATGTAAGATGCAGTCTCGCCATCCTTGCTTCTAAGGAGCATTCTGGTTGTACTTCTTCCAAGACAGATTTATTCATTCTTCTGGCAGTCCATGGTATATTCAATATTCTTTGCCAACACCACAATTCAAAGGCATCAATTTTTCTTCCGTCTTCCTTATTCATTGTCCAGCTTTCACATGCATATGATGCGATTGAAAATACCATGGCTTGGGTCAGGCGCACCTTAGTCTTCAAGGTGATATCTTTGCTCTTCAACACTTTAAAGAGGTCTTTTGCACCAGATTTACCCAATGCAATGAGTCTTTTGATTTCTTGACTGCTGCTTCCATTGGCTGTTGATTGTGGATCCAAGTAAAATGAAATCCTTGACAACTTCAATCTTTTCTCCGTTTATCATGATGTTGTTCATCGGTCCAGTTGTGAGGATTTTTGTTTTCTTTATGTTGAGGCGCAATCCATACTGAAGGCTGTGGTCTTCGATCTTCATTAGTAAGTGCTCCAAGTCCTCTTCACTTTCAGCAAGCAAGGTTCTGTCATCTGCATAACGTGGGTTGTTAATGAGTCTTCCTCCAATCCTGATGCCCCATTCTTCTTCACATAGTCCAGCTTCTCGGATTATTTGCTCAGCATACAGATTGAATAAGTATGGTAAAAGGATACAACCATGGCACACACCTTTCCTGACTTTAAACCAATCAGTATCCTCTTGTTCTGTCCGAACAACTGCCTCTTGATCTATGTAAAGGTTCCTCATGAGCACAATTAAGTGTTCTGGAATTCCCATTCTTCCCAATGTTATCCACAATTTGTTATGATCCACAGAGTCGAATGCCTTTGTATAGTCAGTAAGACACAGGTAAACATCCTTCTGGTATTCTCTGCTTTCAGCCAGGATCCGTCTGACATCAGCAATGATATCCCTCCCTGGTTCCACGTTCTCTTCTGAAACCGGCCTGAATTTCTGGCAGTTCCCTGTCGATATACTGCTGCAGCCACTTTTGAATGACCTTCAGCAAAATTTTGCTTGCGTGTGATATTAATGATATTGTTCTATAATTTCCACATTTGGTTAGATCACCTTTCTTGGGAATAGGCATAAATATGGATCTCTTCCAGTCAGTTGGCCAGGAAGCTGTCTTCCATATTTCTTCGCATAGACGAGTGAGCACCTCCAGCACTGCATCCGTTTGTTGAAACATCTCGATTGATAGTTCATCAATTCCTGGAGCCTTGTTTTTCGCCAATGCCTTCAGAGCAGCTTGGACTTCTTCCTTCAGTACCATCAGTTCCTGATCATATGCTACCTCTTGAAATGGTTGATCATCGACTAATTCTTTTTGGTATAATGACTGTGTGTATTCCTTCCATCTTCTTTTGATGCTTCATGCGTCATTTAATATTTTCCCCATAGAATCCTTCACTACTGCAATTCGAGGCTTGAATTTTTTCTTCAGTTCTTTCAGCTTGAGAAACACCGAGTGTGTTCTTCCCTTTTGGTTTTCCATTTCCAGCTCTTTGCACATGTCATTATAATACTTTGTCTCCTCGAGCTGCCCTTTGAAATCTTCTGTTCAGTTCTTTTACTTCATCAATTCTTCCTTTTGCTTTAGCTGCTCGACGTTCAAAAGCAAGTTGCAGAGTCTCCTCTGACATCCATCTTGGTCATTTCTTTCTTTCCTGTCTTTTCAATGATCTCTTGCTTTCTTCATGTATAATGTCCTTAATGTCATTCCACAACTCGTCTGGTCTTCGGTCACCAGTGTTCAATGTGTCAAATCTGTTCTTCAGATGCTCTCTAAATTCAGGTGGGATATACTCAAGGTCATATTTTGGCTCTCGTGGACTTGCTCTGATTTTCTTCAGTTTCAGCTTGAACTTGCATATGAGTAATTGATGGTCTGTTCCACAGTCGGCCCCTGGCCTTGTTCTGACTGATGATATTGAGTTTTTCCATCGTCTCTTTCCACAGATGTAGTCAATTGGATTTCTGTGTGTTCCATCTGGTGTGGTCTATGTGTATGGTCGCAGTTTATGTCGGTGAAAGAAGGTATTTACAGTGAAAAAGTCATTGGTCTTGCAAAATTCTATCATATGATCTCCGGCATTGTTTCTATCACCAAGGCCATATTTTCCAAATACTGATCCTTCTTCTTTGTTTCCAACTTTTGCATTCCAATCGCCAGTAATTATCAATGCATCTTGATTGCATATCCAATCAATTTCAGACTGCAGCAGCTGATAAAAATCTTCTATTTCTTCATCTTTGGCCCTAGTGGTTGGTGCGTAAATTTGAATAATAGCTGTATTAACTGGTCCTCCTTGTAGGGGTATGGATATTATCCTATCACTGACAGCATTGTACTTCAGGATAGATCTTGAAATGTTCTTTTTGACGATGAATGCAACACCATTCCTCTTCAAGTTGTCATTCCCAGCATAGTAGACTATATGACTGTCCAACTCAAAATGGCCAATACCAGTCCACTTCAGTTCATTAATGCCTAGGATATCAATGTTTATGCATTCCATTTCATTTTTAATGATTTCTAATTTTCCTAGATTCATACTTCATACATTCCAGGTTCCAATTATTAATGGATCTTTGCAGCTGTTTCTTCTCATTTTGGATAGTGCCACATCAGCAAATGAAGGTCCCGAAAGCTTGACTCCATCCACATCATTAAGGCTGACTCTACTTTGAGGAGGCAGCTCTTCCCCAGTCATCTTTTGAGTGCCTTCCAACCTGGGGGGCTCATCTTCCCGCACTATATCAGACAATGTTCTGCTGCTATTCATAAGGTTTTCACTGGCTAATGCTTTTCAGAAGTAGACTGCTGGGTAATTCTTCCTAGTCTGTCTTAGTCTGGAAGCTCAGCTGAAACCTGTCCTCCATGGGTGACCCTGCTGGTATCTGAATACCGGTGACATAGCTTCCAGCATCACAGCAACATGCAAGCCCCCACAGTATGACAAACTGACAGACAAGTGAGGGAATGGGATTTTAGTTATACAGAAAACTGTGTGTTTAATAGAAGCCCTAGCCCTTTGCTTACAACAAGAGAAAGTAACTTTGAAGAAGAATGTTTGGTGAATGTACAACTTTAGCACACGATATGAATATACTCCCTAAACTTGAACATAAACGAAAAAGAAAAGAAATTGGAAACGTAGTGATCATTAGATTAGGGTACCAATTAGTATGGAAAAAGTGCATATCAAACAGAATTGAAGGAGGCTATAGACATTCCAATTTTACATTTGAAATGGAGATATGAAAAATTATCGAAGTATCTTCAGACTTTGAATTTTTAACCAGGAAAAAATTATTTTCAATGAATACATCAGATTTACAAAAGGCAGCCACTGACTTGGCTCTTAAATATTCTGGTGATTTCAGTCCTTTGGAAATTTCTTCTGAAATCATTTTTAGCAACATGCAATAATAATAATTTGCAAGGTAAATTCAGCATTGTGTTTGGATTTTCAGAAACCAGTTCACAAATTTTACGTAGTACAGTCTTATCCAAATTTGGGGGTGGCCTTGAGGATTTTTTTATTGGTGTCACTTTCAGTGGTGTCCTGCAAAAGAACTTTCTGCAAACTAAAGTTAATTAAAAATTACTTGAGATTCTCACTTGATCAAGAGAAATTGTCGAACATGGCAGTTCTCTCAGCTGAAATCAAGATAAGTAATGAAGTAGATTTTGAAAATATTATTGATGAATTTGTTTCTATTAAAGTAAGGAAAGCAAAATTATAATAAATTCTGATCTGGTATAAATAAAATATTTAAACTTTAAATAATGTGATTTTAAGACAACTACTTCTCAATTTGTCAATTATTTTCAATGACTTTAATGTCCTGGAAAAGATTTAAACATTACAAAATACATCAAAACATGTATATGGGACACACATTTTTCCTTCTGCTTCAGGCTCCGATATGGCTTGGTATGGCACTGGACTCAACTATATGCTGCCTACAGAAGAAACACATTAAATATAAAGACACAGAGAATTTGAAAGTTAAAGCATAGAAAAATATATATATACCATGCAAGCACTAAGCTTAAGAAAGCTGGGCAAAATAGACCTCAAGACAATGAATATTACTGGATACAGAGGGTCATTTGATGATGATAAAAGGGTTAATTCATCAGGACAACATAACATCACCAATGCATAAGATACTTAATAATACATGTCATAAAATAAAATACATGACACAAAAGCCGACATAAATAAAGAAATAGGCAAATCCACAATCATGATTGGAGATCTTAACACCCCTCAGTAGTGGATAGAGCTACTAGAGTAAAAAAAGAAAAAAATAATATGGAAATGTAGCTTCCAGTAAGATGGAGACAAATCCATACAAAATATATGAAACAACAAATCTCAAGCTATTGGACATTGGGAGTGAAGGAAAATCAACCCTGAGAGATGGAAAAGAAAAAGGTGAGCCTTATGGTTGCCCAGCTTACTTTCTGCAGACAGGGAGGAGGAACCTAGGCAAAGCCTGAAGTCTGCTGTGTTGAGGAGATGGAGCTGAGAGTCTGGGGAAAGCTAGAGTCAGCAAGGCAGAGTACCAGAGAGGGGAGAGGTGCATAGAGAGACAATTCTAGAGACCTTCAGAGGGTCTCCACTGGTATCCAATTGAGTACTGATCAGAGCATGCATGTGAGGAAATTACCTAAGTCCAGAGAAAAACACCTGAAATGACTACAGGAATTCACACAGGGCAGAAAATAAGGTCTGTTCCCAAAAGCCAGAGAGGAAAACCTCATAAGTCGTGGAACTTTGGGTAAGGAACTAAGAAGGGTCCTGCCTTAGTAGTAAGAGAAATTAACCATAGACTTAACACTGCTCTGGTTTTGCCTAATAGAGCTTAACATCAGGACCTGAAAAGATCAAAGTGTTTCCAAGTAATTTAACTGCATCCCAAAACAAACTTAAAGAATAATTAGAACCACCTACAGACTGGGAAAGAATATTCAGCTATGACATCTCAGACAAACGCCTGATCTCTAAAATCTATATGATTCTGTCAAAACTCAACCACAAAAAGACAAACAACCCAATCAAGAAGTGGGCAAAGGATATGAACACACATTTCACTAAAGAAGATATTCAGGCAGCCAACAGATACATGAGAAAATGCTCTCGATCATTAGCCATTAGAGAAATGCAAATTAAAACTACGATGAGATTCCATCTCACACCAACTAGACTGGCATTAATCCAAAAAACACAAAATAATAAATGTTGGAGAGGCTGCGGAGAGATTGGAACTCTCATACACTGCTGGCGGAATTGTAAAATGGTACAACCACTTTGGAAATCCATCTGGCGTTACCTTAAACAGTTAGAAATAGAACTACCATACAACCCAGAAATCCCACTCCTCGGAATATACCCTAAAGATCCAAGAGCCTTCACACAAACAGACATATGCACACCCATGTTTATTTCAGCTCTGTTTACAATAGCAAAAAGCTGGAAGCAACCAAGATGTCCATCAACGGACGAATGGGTAAATAAATTGTGGTATATTCACACAATGGAATACTACGCATCGATAAAGAACAGTGACGAATCTCTGAAACATTTCATAACATGGAGGAATCTGGAAGGCATTATGCTGAGCGAAATGAGTCAGTTGCAAAAGGACAAATATTGTATAAGACCACTATTATAAGATCTTGAGAAATAGAAAAAACGGAGAAGAACACATACTTATGTGGTTACAAAGGGGGGAGGGAGGGAGGGAGGGAGAGGGCTTTTTATTGATCAATCTGTAGATAAGAACTGCTTTGGGTGAAGGGAAAGACAACACTCAAAACAAGGAAGGTCAGCCTAATTGGACTGGATTAAAAGTAAAGAGGTTTCCGGGATAAAATGAAAGCTTCAAAGGTCAGCGGAGCAGGGGCTGGGGTCTGGGGAACTTGGTTTGAGGGGACTTCTAAGTCAATGGGCAAAATAATTCTATTATGAAAACATTCTGCATCCCACTTTGAATTGTGGCGCCTGGGGTCCTAAATGCCAACAAGCAGCCATCTAAAATACATTAATTGGTCTCAACCCACCTGGAGCAAAGGCAAAGGAAGAACACCAAGGTCACACGACAACTAAGAACCCAAGAGACAGAAAGGGCCACATGAACCAGAGACCTACATTATCCTGAGACCAGAAGAACTAGTTGGTGCCTGGCCACAATCGATGTCTGCCCTGTCAGGGAGCACAACAGACAACTCCTGAGGGAGCAGGAGACCAATGGGATACAAACCCCAAATTCTCACTAAAAGACCACACCTAATGGTATGATTGCGACTAGAGGAATCCCAGAGACAATGCTCCCCAGAACTTCTGATGGCACAGGACAGGAACCATCCCCGAAGACAACTCATCAGGCATGAAAAGGACTGGTCAGTGAGGGGGAGAGAGATGCTGATGAAGAGTGAGCTAATTAAATCAGGTGGACACAGGAGAGTGTGTAGGCAACTCTTGACTGGAGGGGGGATGGGAAGATAGAGAGAGAGGGAAGATGGCAAAATTGGCACGAAACGAGAGACTGTAAGGGCTGACTCAATAGGGGGAGAGCAAGTGGGAGAAGGGAGTAAGATGTATGTAAACCTACATGTGACAGACTGATTGGAATGGTAAATGTTCACTTGAAGCTTAATAAAAATTAAAAAAAAAAAAAGAAGAATTAGAGAAATGCAAAAATATCCAATACCCAACAAGGTAAAATCCACAATGTCTGGTACCCAATAATAAAAAAATTACCAGGAATGCAAAGAAGCAGGAAAATACAACCCGTAATGAGGAGAAAATGAGCCCTTGTATCACAGTGGTTAAACCTGCTCAGCTGCTAGCTGAAAGGTTGGCAGTTCAAACCCACCAGCCACTCCAAGGGATAAAGATGTGGCTGTCTGTTTTCGTAAAGATTACAGCCTTGGAAACCCCATGTGGCTGTTCTACTATGCCCTATAGGGTTGCTATGAGTCAGAATTCACTTGATGGAAACGGGAACGAGGAGAAAACTCAATCAATACAAATAGACCCAGAAGTGACAAAGATGAGTGAATTAGTAGACAATAACATTAAAACAGTTATTATAACTGTATTCCATATATTCAAGAAGATAGAGGAAAGATTGAACATGTTAAGTAAAAACATGGTACATATTTTTTAAAAGACCCAAATTGAGGAGCAAACATGGTGGAATAGACAGACGCTTCTGTCGAGCCCTCTTTACAACAAAGACCCAAAAAAACAAGTGAAACGAGTATATTTGTGACAAGCTGGGAGCCCTGAGCATCAAAGGCAAGCTTAGACAACCAACTGAGGGGCAGGGGGAGGAAGAGACCGTTCAGAAGCGGAGTGGAGTTACCAGACCTGAATCACGGGGAGCCCTCAGGTACCATTCCTGGAGCGGCAGTGGCAGCGAAGGGCTGGTCCTAGTGTTGGGCCGCAGTTTCCGCAGGGAGAAGCAGCCAGCCACACAGCCCACTCACACCTCCGGAACCTGAGGAGAAGGGCGCTGTTGGCAAAAGCTAAGTACTTGCATATGTTTTACCGTGCCCTGCCCCCAACCCCAAGTCAGCTTCAGTGGCTGAATCCCTGGGCCTGAGATAGACCCTGGTGAGCACCTGGAGCCGTCCTCCTGGACTTGGGGAAGGAAAAAATTTCCAACTGGGGGGAAAAGATAATTTCCTAGCTCCATTAACTGGGGGAGCCCAGGACAGAAGTGGCTCCTGTCCAGGCATAAACCGTCCGTGGACCTTGAGCACCTTTCCCTTCTGCATGGACCTGTGTGGGCCTATTTCGGGAGAATAGGCCCTTGTTGGCAAACTCCAACCATTTCAGCTACGCGGTGGAGAGGTGGGTGTTTGACGTTTGACATTGCTTTGCCTATTAAACAAGGTCCTCACCTACCCACAACAGGGACCTAAGGACTGGTGGCTCCACTTGGGTCACCCAGCCACCTGCAACAGGGGCCCAGGGATAACTGCTACCTCCCAGTCCTGACATCAAAATCTTTGGGTGCCCATGGTCCCTCTGCAGAGCCCACCCACCAGCACGCTCTAGGGAACAGAGACGCGGTTTCCTCAGAGACACTTGGGGGTCGGTTCTCAGCCCCCTGCCTTGTTCAGAGCGTGACCCCCTGCTGCAATCAGATACCGGTATATACGCCAATCACCCCTGCCCCTCTAAGACTGTAGGACAGAGCCTGTACCACACACTTGATATCAGCTACCTGGAAACCTGAACTGAATTCATACAAGAAAACTGAATGGACCCCTAGACTGATATACCTGATAACAGCTCTAGCCAGCTGGGGGCAGGACACCAGAGTTCCAAAGGCAAAAATAATCAAGCTAGCTCACTCAAACAACCCATAGGGGTACACTAAAACAAAACAAAGCAAGCAGCTATGACACAGTAAGCAAGCATAAACTAATACAATAACTTAGAGGTGGCTCGGAGACAACAGTCAATATCAAGTCACATAAAGAAACAGGCCATGATCACCTCAACAGGCTCTCAAAACAAAGAATCCAGGGATCTTTTAGATGAAAGTGCATTCCTGGAATTACCAGATGCAGAATACAAAAGTTTAACATACAGAACCCTTCAAGACATTAGGAAGGAAATGAGGCAATACGCAGAGCAAGCCAAGGAACACACAGATAAAGCAACTGAAGAACTAAGAAAGATTATTCAGGAACATAATGAAAAGCTTAATAAGCTGGAAAAATCCATAGACAGACAGCAATCAGAAATTCAGAAGATTAACAATAAAATTACAGAATTAGATAACTCAGTAGAAAGTCAGAGGAGCAGAATTGAGCAAGGAGAAGCTAGAATTTCTGAACTCGAAGATAAATCACTTGGCACTAATATATTTGAAGAAAAATCAGATAAAAGAATTTTAAAAAATGAAGAAACCTTACGAATCCTGTGGAACTCTATCAAGAGAAATAACCTACGAGTGACTGGAGTACCAGAACAGGGAGGGATAACAGAAAATACAGAGAAAATTGCTGAGGATTTGTTGGCACGAAACTTTCCTGATATTGTGAAAGATGAGAAGATATCTACCCAAGATGGTCATCGAACTCCACATAAGGTAGATCTTAAAAGAAAGTCACCAAGACATATTATAATCAAGCTTGCCAAAACCAAAGATAAGGAGACAATTATAAGAGCAGCGAGGGATAAAAGAAAAGTCACCTGCAAGGGAGAGCCAATAAGAATAAGCTCGGACTACTCGGCAGAAACCATGCAGGCAAGAAGGCAATGGGATGACATATTTTAAAAATTGAAGGAAAAAAATTGCCTGCCAAGAATCATATATCCATCAAAACTGTCTCTTAAAGATGAAGGTGAAATTAAGACATTTCCAGATAAACACGAGTTGAGGGAATTAGTAAAAACCAATCCAAAACTACGAGAAATACAAAAGGGAGTTCTTTGGTTAGAAAATCAATAATATCAGGTATCGACCCAAGACTAGAACACTGGGCAGAGCAAACAGAAGTCAACCCCAGGCAGGGAAATCAAAAAAAAAAAAAGCAAGATTTTAAAAAAAAAAAAGCCCAACACAGGGCACAGAGTAACGGCGATGTTATTATATAAAAGAAGATAACATTAAAATAATAAAGAGGGATTAAGAAATGTAATCATACACCTTGCATATGGAGAGGAAGATACAGCGATACAAAGAAATAAAAGTTAGTTATAAATTTAGAAAAATAGGGGTAAATAATAAGGTAACCACAAAGGAGACAAACTATCCTATTCATCAAAATAAAATACAAGGGAAAAATACAGACTCAGCAGAAACAAAATCAACAACAACAAATATGAGAAAAGGGCAATACATAACGAAAATCTACTCAGCACATAAAATCAAGTGGGAAAAAGAAGCTGTCAACACACAAAAAAAGACGTCAAAATGATAGCACTAAATTCATACCTATCCATAATTACCCTGAATGTAAATGGGCTAAACGCACCAATAAATAGACAGAGAGTGGCAGAATGGATTAAAAAACAAGATCCGTCTATATGCTGCCTACAAGAGACATACCTTACACTTAGAGACACAAACTAAAACTGAAACAATGGAAAAATATATATCAAGCAAACAACAGTCAAAAAAGAGTGGGAGTGGCAATATTAATTTCTGACAAAAGACACTTTAAAGCTAAATCCATCAGAAAGGATAAGGAAGAACACTATATAATGATGAAAGGGACAACACACCAAGAAGATATAACCATATTAAATATTTATGCACCCAATGACAGGGCTGCAAGATACATAAAATAACACTATCAGCACTGAAAAGTGAGATAGACAGGTCCACAATAATAGCAGCAGACTTCAACACACCACTTTCAGTAAAGGACAACATCCAGAAAGAAGCTCAATAAAGACACGGAAGATCTAAATGCCACAATCAACCAACTTGACCTTGTAGACATATACAGAACACTCCACCCTACAGCAACCAACTACACTTTCTTTTCTAGTGCACATGGAACATTCTCTAGAATAAACCACGTATTAGGTCATAAAGCAAGCCTTAGCAGAATACAAAACACTGAAATATTACAAGCCATCTTCTCTGACCATAAGGCCATAAAAGTGGAAATCAATGACAGGAAAAGGAGGAAAAAGAAATCAAACACTTGGAAACTGAACAATACCCTGCTCAAAAAAAAAACTGGATTATAGAAGACATTAAGGATGGAATAAAGAAAATTCATAGAATCCAATGAGAATGAAAACACTTCCTATGAGAACCTTTGGGACACAGCAAAAGTGGTGCTCAGAGGCCCATTTATATCAATAAATGCACACATCCAAAAAGAAGAAAGGGCCAAAATCAAAGAACTATCCCTACAACTTGAACAAATAGAAAGAGTGCAACAAAAGAAACCCACAGGCACCAGAAGAAAACAGATCATAAAAATTAGAGCTGAACTAAATGAAATAGAAAACAGAAAAACAATTGAAAGAATTAACAAGACCAAAAGCTGGTTTTTTAAAAACTCAACAAAATTGATAAAGCATTGGCCAAAATGACAAAAGAAAAACAGGACAGGAAGCAAATAACCCAAATAAGAAATGAGATGGGCAATATTACAACAGACCCAACTGAAATTAAAAGAATCATATCGGATTACTATGAAAAACTACACTCAAACAAATTTGAAAACCTAGAAGAAATGGATGAATTCCTAGAAACACACTACCTATCTAAACTAACACAAACAGAGGTAGAACAACTAAATAGACCCATAACAAAAGAAGAGATTGAAAAGAAAATAAAAAAACTCCTCCCCTAAAAAAAGCCCTGGTCCCGACGGCTTCACTGCAGAGTTCTACCAAACTTTCAGAGAAGAGTTAATACCACTACTACTAAAGGTATCTCAGAGCATAAAAAAGGATGGAATACTACCAAATTCATTCTATGAAGCCACCATATCCCTGATTCCAAAACCAGGTAAATACACCACAAGAAAAGAAAATAATAGACCTATATCCCTCCTCATAAATGTAGATGCAAAAATCCTCAACAAAATTCTAGCCAGTAGAATTGAACAACATATAAAAAAAATAATTCACCATGACCAAGTGGGATTCATACCAGGTATGCAGGGATGGTTCAACATTAGAAAAACAATTAATGTAATCCACCACATATATAAAACAAAAGACAAGAATCACCTGATTTTATCAATTGATGCAGAAAAGGCATTTGACAAAGTTCAACACTTGTTCATGATAAAAACTCTCAGCAAAATAGAAATAGAAGGAAAATTTCTCAACATAATAAACGGCATTTATACGAAGCCAACAGCCAACATCACCCAAATGGAGAGAGCCTGAAAACATTCCCATCGAGATTGGTAACCAGACAAGGATGCCCTTTATCACCACTCTTATTCAACATTGTGCTGGAAGTCCTAGCCAGAGCAATTAGGCTAGATAAAGAAATAAAGGGCATCCAGATTGGCAAGGAAGAAGTCAAAGTATCTCTATTTGCAGATGACATGATCTTATACGCAGAAAACCCTAAGGAATCCTCCAGAAAACTACTGAAACTAATAGAAGAGTTCAGCAGAGCATCAGGATACAAGATAAACATACAAAAAGCAGTTGGATTCCTCTACACCAACAAAAGCAACATCGAAGAGGAAATCACCAAATCAATGCCATTTACAGTAGCCCCCAAGAATAAAATACTTAGGAATAAATCTTACCAGAGATGCAAAAGACAGTCTTTTTAACAAATGGTGCTGGCATAACTGGATATCCATCTGCAAAAAAATGAAACAAGACCCATACCTCACTCCATGCACAAAAACTAACTCAAAATAGATCAAAGACCTAAATATAAAATCTAAAACGATAAAGATCATGGAAGAAAAAATAGGGACAACGTTACCCAAAAACAAAACAAAACAAAAACCCACTGCCGATAGGACAACGTTAGGAGCCCTAATACATGGCATAAACAGTATAGAAAAGATTATATAGAACGTAGAAGAAAAACTAGATAACTGGGAGCTCCTAAAAATCAAACACTTATGCTCATCCCCAAAAAAAAAAAAAATCCAAAGACTTCACCAAAAGAGTAAAAAGACTACCTACAGACTGGGAAAAAGTTTTTAGCTATGACATTTCTGATCAGTGCCTGATCTCTAAAATCTACATAATATTGCAAAAACTCAACTGCAGAGAAACACATAACTCAATTAAAAAATGGGCAAAAGATATGAATAGACACTTCACTAAAGAAGACATTCAGGTAGCTAACAGATATATGAGGAAATGTTCACCATCATTGGCCATTAGAGAAATGCAGATCAAAACTACAATGAGATTTCATCTCACTCCAATAAGGCTGGCATTAATCCAAAAAACACAAAATAATAAATGTTGGAGAGGCTGTGGAGAGAATGAACACTTCTATACTGCTGGTGGGAATGTCAAATGTTACAACCACTTTGGAAATCGATTTGGCGCTTCCTTAAAAAGCTAGAAATAGGGGCGGAGCCAAGATGGCGGACTAGGCAGACGCTACCTCGGATCCCTCTTACAACAAAGACACGGAAAAACAAGTGAATCGATCACATACATAACAATCTACGAACCCTGAACAACAAACACAGATTTAGAGACGGAGAACGAACTAATACGGGGAAGCAGCGATTGTTTCCAGAGCCTGGAGCCAGCGTACCAGTCAGGTACGGCACAAGCACAGAGACCTGCTCCACCCCCTTGAACTAACCCCGGGAGGGGGACCAGCTGGTTCCACGGGCGGCGTGGGACGCAGCCGGTAGGAGAAGTCCCCGGGAGGCAGTGACTGATCTTGGAGCAGAAAGAGCAGCATCCGAGCCGGGGAACCGTCCCGCAGGGATTAGGACTGCACGCAGGTACGCCATAAACACGGAGAGTTGCTCCACCCCCTGAACTAACCCCGGGAAGGGGACCGGCCAGGTCGCGCGGGCGGCGAGGGACTCAGCCGGTAGGAGAAGTCCCCGGGAGGCAGCGACTGGTATTGGAGTGGGGAGAACAGCGTTCCAGCCAGGATACTCGGTCGCGGCACAAGCACAGGGAGCTACTCCACCCATCTGAACTAACCCCGGGAGGGGGCCCACCTAGTTCACGGGGGCGGCACGGCCACGCGGCTGGAGAGACGAGAAGTCCCCGGGAGGCAGCGACTGATTTTGGAGTTGAGAGTGCACCGTCCCAGCAGGGGAGCCTTGACGCGGGGCGTGGGGCTGGAAGCGGAGGATCTGACCGTGACTCCAGCGGGCCAGACCCCCCGGGGGCAATCTCCACACAGCCAGCACACATAGGCGACGCGCCCGCGGGAATCTCAGATATAACAGTCATTCCAAGCAAGACAAGCAACTCTGGCTATATTCTGAGGTGCTACTCTCCTATCTCTCTGTTCCCTCCCCCACCCTTCCCAGGCGGCTTCATTAACATCTGAATAGCCTGAGCCAAAGGGAGAACTCTGATAGGGATCTGACTGCAGTTTTTTTTTTAGCGGATTTTCTGGAAAAACTAGTTTCCCAGTGATGGCTCGGAGACAACAATCCATATCAAACCACTTAAAGAAGCAGACCGGGACAGCTTCTCCAACCCCCCAAACAAAAGAATCAAAATCTTTCCCAAATGAAGATACAATTTTGGAATTATCAGATACAGAATATAAAAAACTAATTTACAGAATGCTTAATGATATCACAAATGAAATTAGGATATCTGCAGAAAAAGCCAAGGAACACACTGATAAAACTGTTGAAGAACTCAAAAAGATTATTCAAGAACATACTAGAAAAATTAATAAGTTGCAAGAATCCATAGAGAGACAACATGTAGAAATCCAAAAGATTAACAATAAAATAACAGAATTAGACAACGTAATAGGAAGTCAGAGGAGCAGACTCGAGCAATTAGAATGCAGACTGGGACATCTGGAGGACCAGGGAATTAACACCAACATAGCTGAAAAAAAATCAGATAAAAGAATTAAAAAAAATGAAGAAACCCTAAGAATTATGTGGGACTCTATCAAGAAGGATAACCTGCGGGTGATTGGAGTCCCAGAACAGGGAGGAGGGACAGAAAACACAGAGAAAATAGTTGAAGAACTTCTGACAGAAAACTTCCCTGACATCATGAAAGACGAAAGGATATCTATCCAAGATGCTCATCGAACCCCATTTAAGATTGATCCAAAAAGAAAAACACCAAGACATATTATCATCAAACTCACCAAAACCAAAGATAAACAGAAAATTTTAAAAGCAGCCAGGGAGAAAAGAAAGGTTTCCTTCAAGGGAGAATCAATAAGAATATGTTCTGACTACTCAGCAGAAACCATGCAGGCAAGAAGGGAATGGGACGACATATACAGAACACTGAAGGAGAAAAACTGCCAGCCAAGGATCATATATCCAGCAAAACTCTCTCTGAAATATGAAGGCGAAATTAAGATATTTACAGACAAACACAAGTTTAGAGAATTTGCAAAAACCAAACCAAAGCTACAAGAAATACTAAAGGATATTGTTTGGTCAGAGAACCAATAATATCAGATATCAGCACAACACAAGGTCACAAAACAGAACGTCCTGATATCAACTCAAATAGGGAAATCACAAAAACAAACAAATTAAGATTAATTAAAAAAAAAAATACACATAACAGGGAATCATGGAAGTCAATAGGTAAAAGATCACAATAATCAAAAAGAGGGACTAAATACAGGAGGCATTGAACTGCCATATGGAGAGTGATACAAGGCGATATAGAACAATACAAGTTAGGTTTTTACTTAGAAAAATAGGGGTATATAATGAGGTAACCACAAAAAGGTATAACAACTCTATAACTCAAGACAAAAACCAAGAAAAACGTAACGACTCAACTAACATAAAGTCAAACACTATGAAAATGAGGATCTCACAATTTACTAAGAAAAACGCCTCAGCACAAAAAAGTATGTGGAAAAATGAAATTGTCAACAACACACATAAAAAGGCATCAAAATGACAGCACTAAAAACTTATTTATCTATAATTACCCTGAATGTAAATGGACTAAATGCACCAATAAAGAGACAGAGAGTCACAGACTGGATAAAGAAACACGATCCATCTATATGCTGCCTACAAGAGACACACCTTAGACTTAGAGACTCAAATAAACTAAAACTCAAAGGATGGAAAAAAGTATATCAAGCAAACAATAAGCAAAAAAGAAGAGGAGTAGCAATATTAATTTCTGACAAAATAGACTTTAGACTTAAATCCACCACAAAGGATAAAGAAGGACACTATATAATGATAAAAGGGACAATTGATCAGGAAGACATAACCATATTAAATATTTACGCACCCAATGACAGGGCTGCAAGATACATAAATCAAATTTTAACAGAACTGAAAAGCGAGATAGATACCTCCACAATTATAGTAGGAGACTTCAACACACCACTTTCGGAGAAGGACAGGACATCCAGCAAGAAGCTCAACAGAGACACGGAAGATCTAATTACAACAATCAACCAACTTGACCTCATTGACTTCTACAGAACTCTCCACCCAACTGCTGCAAAATATACTTTTTTTTCCAGCGCACATGGAACATTCTCTAGAATAGACCACATATTAGGACATAAAACAAACCTTTGCAGAGTCCAAAACATCGAAATATTACAAAGCATCTTCTCAGATCACAAGGCAATAAAACTAGAGATCAATAACAGAAAAACGAGGGAAAAGAAATCAAATACTTGGAAAATGAACAATACCCTCCTGAAAAAAGACTGGGTTATAGAAGACACCAAGGAGGGAATAAGGAAATTCATAGAAAGCAACGAGAATGAAAATACTTCCTATCAAAACCTCTGGGACACAGCAAAAGCAGTGCTCAGAGGCCAATTTATATCAATAAATGCACACATACAAAAAGAAGAAAGAGCCAAAATCAGAGAACTGTCCCTACAACTTGAACAAATAGAAAGTGAGCAACAAAAGAATCCATCAGGCACCAGAAGAAAACAAATAATAAAAATTAGAGCTGAACTAAATGAATTAGAGAACAGAAAAACAATTGAAAGAATTAACAAAGCCAAAAGCTGGTTCTTTGAAAAAATTAACAAAATTGATAAACCATTGGCTAGACTGACTAAAGAAATACAGGAAAGGAAACAAATAACCCGAATAAGAAATGAGAAGGACCACATCACAACAGAACCAAATGAAATTAAAAGAATCATTTCAGATTATTATGAAAAATTGTACTCTAACAAATTTGAAAACCTAGAAGAAATGGATGAATTCCTGGAAAAACACTACCTACCTAAACTAACACATTCAGAAGTAGAACAACTAAATAGACCCATAACAAAAAAAGAGATTGAAACGGTAATCAAAAAACTCCCAACAAAAAAAAGTCCCGGCCCGGACGGCTTCACTGCAGAGTTCTACCAAATTTTCAGAGAAGAGTTAACACCACTACTACTAAAGGTATTCCAAAGCATAGAAAATGACGGAATACTACCCAACTCATTCTATGAAGCCACCATCTCCCTGATACCAAAACCAGGTAAAGACATTACAAAAAAAGAAAATTATAGACCTATATCCCTCATGAACATTGATGCAAAAATCCTCAACAAAATTCTAGCCAATAGAATCCAACAACACATCAAAAAAATAATTCACCCTGATCAAGTGGGATTTATACCAGGTATGCAAGGCTGGTTTAATATCAGAAAAACCATTAATGTAATCCATCACATAAATAAAACAAAAGACAAAAACCACATGATCTTATCAATTGATGCAGAAAAGGCATTTGACAAAGTCCAACACCCATTCATGATAAAAACTCTTACCAAAATAGGAATTGAAGGAAAATTCCTCAACATAATAAAGGGCATCTATGCAAAGCCAACAGCCAATGTCACTCTAAATGGAGAGAACCTGAAAGCATTTCCCTTGAGAACGGGAACCAGACAAGGATGCCCTTTATCACCGCTCTTATTCAACATCGTGTTGGAAGTCTTAGCCAGGGCAATCAGGCTAGACAAAGAAATAAAAGGTATCCGGATTGGCAAGGAAGAAGTAAAGTTATCACTATTTGCAGATGACATGATTATATACACAGAAAACCCTAAGGAATCCTCCAGAAAACTACTGAAACTAATAGAAGAGTTTGGCAGAGTCTCAGGTTATAAAATAAACATACAAAAATCACTTGGATTCCTCTACATCAACAAAAAGAACACCGAAGAGGAAATAACCAAATCAATACCATTCACAATAGCCCCCAAGAAGATAAGATACTTAGGAATAAATCTTACCAAGGATGTAAAAGACCTATACAAAGAAAACTACAAAGCTCTACTACAAGAAATTCAAAAGGACATACTTAAGTGGAAAAACATACCTTGCTCATGGATAGGAAGACTTAACATAGTAAAAATGTCTATTCTACCAAAAGCCATCTATACATTTAACGCACTTCCGATCCAAATTCCAATGTCATATTTTAAGGGGATAGAGAAACAAATCACCAATTTCATATGGAACGGAAAGAAGCCCCGGATAAGCAAAGCACTACTGAAAAAGAAGAAGAAAGTGGGAGGCCTCACCTTACCTGACTTCAGAAACTATTATACAGCCACAGTAGTCAAAACAGCCTGGTATTGGTACAACAACAGACACATAGACCAATGGAACAGAATTGAGAACCCAGACATAGATCCATCCACGTATGAGCAGCTGATATTTGACAAAGGACCAGTGTCAATTAACTGGGGAAAAGATAGCCTTTTTAACAAATGGTGCTGGCATAACTGGATATCCATTTGCAAAAAAATGAAACAGGACCCATACCTCACACCATGCACAAAAACTAACTCCAAGTGGATCAAAGACCTAAACATAAAGACTAAAACGATAAAGATCATGGAAGAAAAAATTGGGACAACCCTAGGAGCCCTAATACAAGGTATAAACAGAATACAAAACATTACCAAAAATGATGAAGAGAAACCCGATAACTGGGAGCTCCTAAAAATCAAACACCTATGCTCATCTAAAGACTTCACCAAAAGAGTAAAAAGACCACCTACAGATTGGGAAAGAATTTTCAGCTATGACATCTCCGACCAGCGCCTGATCTCTAAAATCTACATGATTCTGTCAAAACTCAACCACAAAAAGACAAACAACCCAATCAAGAAGTGGGCAAAGGATATGAACACACATTTCACTAAAGAAGATATTCAGGCAGCCAACAGATACATGAGAAAATGCTCTCGATCATTAGCCATTAGAGAAATGCAAATTAAAACTACGATGAGATTCCATCTCACACCAGCAAGGCTGGCATTAATCCAAAAAACACAAAATAATAAATGTTGGAGAGGCTGCGGAGAGATTGGAACTCTCATACACTGCTGGTGGGAATGTAAAATGGTACAACCACTTTGGAAATCTATCTGGCGTTATCTTAAACAGTTAGAAATAGAACTACCATACAACCCAGAAATCCCACTCCTAGGAATATACCCTAGAGATACAAGAGCCTTCATACAAACAGATATATGCACACCCATGTTTATTGCAGCTCTGTTTACAATAGCAAAAAGTTGGAAGCAACCAAGGTGTCCATCAACGGATGAATGGGTAAATAAATTGTGGTATATTCACACAATGGAATACTACGCATCGATAAAGAACAGTGACGAATCTCTGAAACATTTCATAACATGGAGGAACCTGGAAGGCATTATGCTGAGCAAAATTAGTCAGAGGCAAAAGGACAAATATTGTATAAGACCACTATTATAAGATCTTGAGAAATAGTAAACCTGAGAAGAACACATACTTTTGTGGTTACGAGGGGGGGAGGGAGGGAGGGTGGGAGAGGGTTTTTTATTGATTAATCAGTAGATAAGAACTGCTTTAGGTGAAGGGAAAGACAACACTCAATACATGGAAGGTCAGCTCAATTGGACTGGACCAAAAGCAAAGAAGTTTCCGGGATAAAATGAATGCTTCAAAGGTCAGCGGAGCAAGCGCGGGGGTCTGGGGAACATGGTTTGCGGGGACTTCTAAGTCAATTGGCAAAATAATTCTATTATGAAATCATTCTGCATCCCACTTCGAAATGTGGCGTCTGGGGTCTTAAATGCTAACAAGCAGCCATCTAAGATGCAGCAATTGGTCTCAACCCACCTGGAGCAAAGGAAAATGAAGAACACCAAGCCCACATGACAACTAAGAGCCCAAGAGACAGAAAGGGCCACATGAACCAGAGACCTACATCATCCTGAGACCAGAAGAACTAGTTGGTGCCCGGCCACAATCGATGACTGCCCTGACAGGGAGCTCAGCAGAGGACCCCTGAGGGAGCAGGAGATCAGTGGGATGCAGACCCCAAATTCTCATAACAACACCAAACTTAATGGTCTGACTGAGACTGGAGGAATCCCGGCGGCCATGCTCCCCAGACCTTCAGCTGACACAGGACAGGAACCATCCCCGAAGACAACTCATCAGAAATGAAAGGGACTGGTCAGCGGGTGGGAGAGAGATGCTGATGAAGAGTGAGCTAATTATATCAGGTGGACACTTGAGATTGTGTTGGCAACTCTTGCCTGGAGGGGGGATGGGAGGATAGAGAGAGAGGGAAGCCGGCAAAATTGTCAAGAAAGGAGAGACTGAAAGGGCTGACTCAAGACGGGGAGAGTAAGTGGGAGTAGGGAGTGAGATGTATGTAAACTTATATGTGACAGACTGATTGGATTTGTAAACGTTCACTTGAAGCTTAATAAAAGTTATTATAAAAAAAAAAAAAAAAAAGAAAACACACAAAAAAAAAAAAAAAAAGCTAGAAATAAAACTACCATACAATCCAGCAATCTCACTCCCTGGAATAGATCCTAGAGAAATAAGAGCCTTCACACGAACAGATATCTGCACACCCATGTTTATTGCAGCACTGTTTACAATAGCAAAAAGATGGAAGCAACCAAGGTGCCCATCAATAGATGAATGGATAAATAAATTACGGTATATTCACACAATGGAATAACTACACATAGATAAAGAACGGTGAGGAATCTGTGAAACATTTCATAACATGGAGGAACTTGGAAGGCATTATGCTGAGTGAAATCAGTCAGTTGCAAAAGGACAAATATTGTATAAGACCACTATTATAAGAACTTGAGAAATAGTTTAAACTGAGAAGAAAATATTCTTTTGTGGTTACGAGACGGGGGAGGGAGGGAGGGTGGGAGAGGAGTATTCACTAATTAGATAGTAGATAAGAACTACTTTAGGTGAAGGAAAAGACAGCACACAGTACAGGGGAGGTCAACACAATTGGACTAAACCAAAAGCAAAGAAGTTTCCTGAATAAACTGAATGCTTTGAAGGCCAGCGTAGCAGGGGCAGGGGTCTGGGGACCATGGTTTCAGGGGACATTTAAGTCAATTGGCATAGTAAAATCTATTAACAAAACATTCTGCATCACACTTTGAAGAGTGGCATCTGGGGTCTTAAATGCTAGCAAGTAGCCATCTAAGATGCATCAATTGTTCTCAACCCACCTGGATCAAAGGAGAATGAAGAACACCAAGGACACAAGGTGATTAGGAGCACAAGAGACAGAAAGGGCCACATGAACCAGCGACGACATCATCCTGAGACCAGAAGAACTAGATGGTGCCCGGTTTCAACCGATGACTGCCCTGACAAGGCACACAACAGAGAACCCCTGAGGGAGCAGGAGAACAGTGGGATGCAGATCCCAAATTGTCATAAAAAGGCCAGACTTAATGGTCTAACTGAGACTTGAAGGACCCCAGTGGTCATGGCCCCCAGACCTTCTGTTGCCCCAGGACAGGAACCATTCCTCAAGCCAACTCTTCAGACATGGATTGGACTGGACAATGGGTTGGAGAGGGATGCCGGTGAGGATTGAGCTTCTTGGATCAGGTGGACACTTGAGACTATGTGGGCACCTCCTGCCTGGAGGGGAGATGAGAGGGTGGAGGGGGTTAGAAGTTGGCGAAAAGGACAGGAAAAGAGAGAGTGGAGGGAGAGAGCAGGCTGTCTAATTGGGGAGAGGGTAATTGGGAGTGTGTAGCAAGGTGCAGTATATGGGTTTTTGTGTGAGAGACTGACTTGATTTGTAAACTTTCACTTAGAGCACAATAAAAAATTATTTAAAAAAAAGACCCAAATTGAACTTCTAGAGATAAAAACAATGTCTGAGATGACATTGTACACTGGATGGGATTATTGGCAGATTACGCATCCCGGAAAAAAAGATTAGCAAACTTGAAGACATAACAATAGGAACTATGCAAAATAAAATGAACTGAAAAAAAAGACTTTTAAAAATGATTATTCATAGTAGCCAAAATGTGGAAATAATTCAAATGCCCACTGACTGATGAATGGATGAATAAAAGGAGGTATATCTATACAATGGAATATTATTCAGCAATATAAAGGAATAAATTACTGATACATGCTACAACATGGATGAACCTTGAAAACATTACGCTAAATGAAAGAAGCCAGTCAGAAAAGATCACAAATCGTATGATTCCATTTATATGACGTGTTCAGAATATGCAAATCTATAAAGATAGAAAGTAGATTAGTAGTTGCCTAGAGCTGGATTTGGGGAGTGGGGAATGACTGTTACTGAGTATGAGTTTTCTTTTTGGGGTGATGGTGGTTGCACAACTCTCTGAATATACTAAAAACCAATGACTTGTATACTTTGAATGGGTGAATTGTATGGTATATAAATTATATTTCAATAAAGCTATTAAAAATGAAAAAAAATTCAATATGTTAGCATACAATTCTGCAGATAAAGTAGGAGAGGTCAAAATAAAAGCTATCTAAACATGAAAAATAAAAGAGCTGAAATAATTCCTCACCAGCAGACCTGCACTACAAGAAACATTAAAGGGAGTCCTTCAAGCAGAATGAAAATGATACCATATGGAAATCTAGATCTCCACAAAGGCATGACGAGTGCAGAATTGGTAACTACATGGGTAAATATTATTTAAATCTCTTTAAAAAACAATAGACTTTTGAAACACACAGAGAGAACAATGTATTATGAGGTTCAAAACATATGCAGAAGGAAATGTATGGCCATCAGTAGCACACAAATTGGGAGGTGAGAAATGGAGGTATACTGTTATAAGGTTCTTATACTATGTGTGAAATAGTACACTCTTATTGGATGGTAGACAGTGATAATTTAAAGATATATACAATAAAGCAACTACTAAAATAACACAACAAAGAGTTACAGTTAATAAATCAACAAAGGAGATAAAATGGTCTAAAAATATTCGATAAATAAAAAAAAGGTAGAAAAAGAGAAAGGGGAACAAAGAACAGGACAAATAGAGAACAAATAGTAAGACAGTAGATTTAAATTTAACTATATCAACAATCTAATAATAGAGCTTAAAATACATGAAGCAAAAACCGATATACAAATTCATAAAAAAGACCAGACTTCTCATTAGGGGAGAGTAATTGGGAGTGTGTAGCAAGGTGTATATGGGTTTTTGTGTGAGAGACTGACTTGATTTGTAAACTTTCACTTAAAGCACAATTAAAATTATATTAAAAAAAAGACCAGACTTACTGGTCTGATAGAGACTAGAGGAACCCCCGTGCAGTGTGATGGATAGCTTTTGTGTGGCCCTTCTCGCCAGGGTCTTGTAACTCCCACCCAAGTGATTGGGTGGGACTGTGCAAATAAGGTAATTGTGGCCCACCAAAGGAACTGGTCAGTTTTGGCATTCTGCGAGGCTTAAAGTGAGCCATTCCAGAGGCACGAAAAGAGGATCCCACCACCACCGGGGAAGTACAACCAAGAGCAGAGCGCTGTCCTGGGAATCTCCTGGAACCAGGAGACAGAGAGAGAGAGAAACTGAGTTGTAACACAGAAGATGGCGAGAAGCAGTGTCAGAGAAATGGCGGCAGGAGAGACCAGCAGCAGGAGATGGCATGGTGGGCTTCCTGGCCCACAGAGCAAGAAAGCTGAGCGCCTTTGGGAAACAGGCTTGCTAGAGGAGTAGGGTGCCTCCGGACACTTAGTGGAGCTAGGTTTGCTGATCCACAGAGCTAGAGCTGAGCCCTTTGGCGGAGGCTTACTGGTGGAGCTGGGTGCCTCTGGGAATTTATCAGCAGAGCTAAAAGAGCTTTGTTACACTTGCTGCTTGGGCCGGGGGTCAGAGAGAGGCATGCCTGCAAGCACTGCTGGGAAGAAGCTGTCCTGATGGAAGACCTGTATCCTGAGTGTTCCTGAACCTGAATTGTAACCTGTTACTTCCCTAATAAACCCCATAATCGTGAGTATTGTCTGTGAGTTCTGTGTGGCCATTGCAAGGAATTACCAAACCCAACAGAGCAGTAGAGAGTGCTGTGGGAGGGACGGCTGGTGTCAGAATTGGTAAAGATGGTGGAGAGAGGAGGCATGTTAGACCTCCACCTCACAGGAAATCAGCCTTGGGCTGTTGATCTTGATTCTCCTTCCCCCTTGTGAAGACAGAGGAGGTCATACACTGCCCCCACGCCATTTTTACACCCTGAGACTATGGCCCTTAGACACCCTTCAAACCTGGAACAGAACCCACTTGCAGAGATGGCCTTTCATCCAAACAATAGACAGACCTATAAAGTGAACAATAACACTCCTGAGGAACATGCTCCAAAAGGGCAGCATTTGCCCAAAAACAAAGCTCAGAAGGCAAGAAGGGGCAGGAAAGATGGGCAAATGGAAACAGGGAACCCAGGGAGGAAGGGGGTAGAGTGTTGTCACAGTGAAGGGATTGCAACTAATATCACGAAAAAAATATGTATAAATTGTTGAATGGGAAACTAATTTGTTCTGTAAACTTTCACACAAACCACAATAAAATATTAAAAGCAAACCAAAAGAAACAAAAAAACTGATAGAATTGTAAGGAGAAATAGACAAATGCATGAATAACCATTCAGGTTCTCCGATATTAACATTTTACTACCTTTCCTTCATCATTCTCTCTTTCTCTCCCCCTCTCCCCTCTCTCATTGTATGTATGTCTGTATGTATATTTGTCTACATATAAACCAGTACCAGTTGCAGATGAGTCCATTTGACTGATGGCAACCCCATGTGTGCAGAGTAGGACTGTGCTCCATAGTGTTTTCAATGGCTGATTTTTCAGAAGCAGATCACCAGGCATTTCTTCTGAGATGCCTCTGCCTCTGGGTAGATTTGAGCCACCAACCTTTTCATTAGTAGCCAAGACCTTAACCATTTGTGCCACACAAGGACTCCTGTTTATATTATATATTAATATATATTATATAAATGCACACATATATATATATAATATATATTATATATATATAATGGAAACCCTGGTGGCGTAGTGGTTAAGTGCTACAGCTGCTAACCAAAGAAAGGGTCGGCAGTTCAAATCCACCAGGCGCTCCTTGGAAACTCTATGGTGCAGTTCTACTCTGTCCTGTAGGGTCGCTATGAGTCGGCACTGGGTTTTTTTGGGTATATATATAATATGGAAACCCTGGTGGTGTAGTGGTTAAGTGCTTCGGCTGCTAACCAGAGGGTCGGCAGTTCGAATCCGCCAGGCGCTCCTTGGAAATTCTATGGGTGCCATGAGGAGGGGGTCATTATCGACTACTCTAAACGATTTGTGCCTTTCCACAACGTCCTTATTAATTATTAAACACACAGGTTCTTGGCTACCCCGGACGCCAGAGGCCTCAGTCACCAAAAGGGTAAGAGAGAGAAAGAGCAAGCAAGCTTACGGCAAACAAACTCCAACGTCCAAAGTCTAAGGTCCAAAGTCCAGACACCTCTGTCACTCTTGACCGCGTTGTCTCGTTGGGCTCAGGAGCACTATATCAGGCCTCTATCTCAGCAAGACTTTCGTCAAGCAAGGGTCGCGGAGGGATCGACTTCCCTTCAGACTGAGTGGAGACCGGGGTGGCTCGAAGGCCAATCGCCCTTACCTCCATACTCAGCTGGCTCTGGGACCTCGGTCAATCAACCTCTCGCACAGGGAGTCCTCTGGTAGGTGAGGGGTTTCACACCGCCTCTCCACTGTCCGAAAGAGGGCGGCTCTGATATGCAAAGTTGAGTCTTAGTGTCTCTTCTTTTATACACATTGGGGCTCTCTGAGCCCTTTTGGTTGGTGTTGATAAGTATTTGTTTATGACTTAGCAGGAGCTCTTTGAGCCTGTTTGGTTGATATCCATAAGTCCTTGTTTGTGACTTAGTTGGTCTCGGTTCTTCTGTTGTTTTTCTTCTCTAGGTTATATCTTCTTTATCTCCTTTCTTCACATGTTGTTTACTTCTTCATTTGCTTTCAGGTAGCCTGCTCTCCACAATGGAGCATTTCTACTCTGTCCTATAGGGTCGCTATGAGTCAGGATCGACTGGACGGCACTGGGTTTGGTTTTTTTGGTTATATATATCAGGACCCCAAGACCATCTCCAGGTTCAGTGATTCACTATGCTTCGCAGGACTCAGCATATAGTTCTACTCACAGCTAAGATTCATTACAGTGAAAGGATACACAATAGGATCAGCAAGAAAAAAAGACACAGGGGGAGAAGAGAGAAATCCATGCACAAACTTCCTTTTGCTTGTTCCCTCCGTTGAACAAAAGGAAAAGGCACATGGGGTGAAATGAAGTCCAGAGGAAACCAGGTGCAAGCTTCCAAGAGTCTTCTCCAGTTGAATCACACAGGACACACTTAATTCCTCCAGCAATGAGTTGTGACAACATGTGAGAAATGTTGTCTAATAGGGAAGTTCATTAGAGATTCAGTGCCCAGCAATGTACCAAAATTCCAGACTCACAGAAGGAAAGTAGGGGTTTAGCATGAACCATCACCATATGTTTGTCAGTTGGTCGTACTGTGGTAGCTTGTGTGTTGCTGTGATTCTGGAAGCTTTGCCACCAGTATTTCAAATACATGGGTCACCCATGTCAGATGGGTTTCAGCTGAGCTTCCAGACTAAGACAGACTAGGAAGAAGGACCCGATGATCTACTTCTGAAAAGAATTAGCCAGTGAAAACTTTATGAATAGCAGTGGAACATTGTCTGATATAGGGCCAGAAGATGAGCCCCTTCAGGTTGTAAGGCACCCAAAATACAACTGGGAAAGAGTTGCCTCCTCCAAGTAGAGTCGCCCTTGATGACATGGGAAGAGTCAAGCTTTTAGGACCTTCATCTGCTGATGTGGTATGACTCAAAATGATAATAAACAACTGCAAATATCCATTAATAATCGGAACATGGAAAGTACAAAGTACGAATCTAGGAAAATTGGAAGTCATCAGAAATGAAATGGGATGCATAAACATCGATATCCTAGGCATTAGTGAGCTGAAATGGACTGGTATTGGCCATTTTGAATCAGACAATCATATGGTCTACTATTCCTGGGAATAACAAATTGAAGAGGAATGGTATCGCATTCATTCTCAAAAAGAACATTTCAAGATCTATCCTGAAGTACAGTGCTGTCAATGATAGGATAATATCTGTATGCCTACAAGGAAGACCAGTTAATACGACCATTATTCAAATTTACACGACAAACACTAAGGCCAAAGATGAAGAAACTGAAGATTTTTACCAACTTCTACAGTCTGAAATTGATCAAACATGCAATCAAGATACATTGATGATTACTAGCAATTGGAATATGAAAGTTGGAAGCAAAGAAGAAGGATCAATAATTGGAAAATACAGCCTTGGTGATGGAAATGAGATCTCATGATAGAATTTTGCAAGACCAACAACTTCTTCATTACAAATACCTTTTTTTTAACAACATAAACAGCAACTATATATGTGGACCACTCAAGATGGAATACACAGGAATCAAATCGACTACATATGTGGAAAGAGATGATGGAAAAGCTCAATATCATCAGTCAGAATAAGGCCAGGGGCCGACTGTGGAACACTCAATTCCTCATATGCAAGTTCAAGGTGAAGTTGAAGAAAATTAGAACAAATTAGAGACCATCTCAAGAATAGATTTGACGCACTGAACAGTAATGACTGAAGATCATATGAGCTGTGGAATGACATCAAGGATACCACACATGAAGAAAGCAAGAGGTCATTAGAAAGACAGAAAAGACCAAAATGGATGTCAGAAGAGACTGAAACTTGTTCTTGAATGTAGAGTAGCTAAAGCGAAAGGAAGAAGTCATGAAGTAAAAAAGTTGAATAGAAGATTTCAAAGGGTGGCTCGAGAAGACAAAGTTAAGTATTATAATGACATGTGCAAAGACCTGGAGATAGAAAACCAAAAGGGGAGAACACACTCAGCATTTCTCAAGCTGAAAGAACTGAAGAAAAAATTCAAGCCTCGAGTTGCAATACTGAAGAACTCTATGGAGAAAATATTAAACGATACAGGAAGCATCAAAAGAAGATGGAAGGAATACACAGAGTCATTGTACCAAAAAGAATTGGTCAACTTTCAGCCATTTCAGGAGGTAGCATATGATCAAGAACTGATGGTATTGAAGGAAGAGGTCCAAGCTGCACTGAAAGTCTTGGCAAAAAAAGAAGGCTCCAGGAATTGACAGAATACCAATTGAGATGTTTCAAGAAACAGATGCCGCTCTGGAAGCACTCACTCTATGCCAAGACATTTGGAAGACAGCTACCTGGCCAACCAACTGGAACAGATCCATATTTGAATGCATTCCAAAGAAAAGTGATCCAAAAGAATGCAGAAATTATCGAACAATATTATTAATATCACATGCAAGAAAAATTTTGCTGAAGATCATTCAAAAATGGTTGCAGAAGTACATCGACAGAAACTGTCAGAAATTCAAGCCAGATTCAGAAGAGGACATGAAAAGAGGGATATCACTGCTGATGTCAGATGGATCATGGCTGAAAGCAGCGAATACCAGAAAGATGTTTACCTGTGTTTTATTGATTATTCAAAGGCATTCAACTGTGTGGATCATAACAAATTATGGATAACATTGAGGAGAATTGGAATTCCAGAACCCTTAATTGCGTTCATGAGGAACCTGTACATAGATCAAGAGGCAGTTGTTCAGATAGAACAAGGGGATACTGCATAGTTTAAAGTCAGGAAAGGTGTGCATCAGGGTTGTATGCTTTCACCATACTTATTCAATCTGTATACTGTATTCCAAGCAGTTGGACCATATGAAGAAGAAAGCAGCATCAGGATTGAAGGAAGATTCATTAACAACCTGTACTTATGCAGATGACACAATCTTGCTTGCTGAAAAGTGAAGAGGACTTGAAGCAGTTACTGATGAAGATCAAAGACCAAGCCTTCAGTATGGGTTACGTCTCAGTATGGATTACACCTCAGCATAAAGAAAACAAAAATCCTCACAACTGGACCAATAAGCAACATCAGGATAAATGGAAAAAGGATTGAAGTTGTCAAGGATTTCATTTTACTTGGATCCACAATCAACGCCCATGGAAGCAGCAGTCAAGAAATCAAACAATGCATTACATTGGGCAAATCTGTTGCAAAAGACCTCCTTAAAGTGTTTAAAAGCAAAGACGTCACTTTGAGGACTAAGGTGTGCCTGACTCAAGCCATGGTGTTTTCAATCACCTCATATACATGCAAAAGCTGGACAATGAATAAGGAAGAGCAAAGAAGAATTGATGCCTTTGAATTATGGTGTTGGTGAAGAATATCGAATATACCATGGACTGCCAGAAGAATGAACAAGTGTCTCTTGGAAGAAGTACAGTCAGAATGCTCACTAGAAACAAGGATGGCGAGACTTCGTCTCACATGCTTTGGACTTGTTATCAGGAGGGAACAGTCCCTGGAGAAGGATATCATGCTGGGTAAAGTAGAGGGTCAGAGAAAAAGAGGAAGACCCTCAATGAGATGGATTCACACAGTGGCTGCAACAATGGGCTCAATCATAACAACGATTGTGAGGATGGCGCAGGACCAGGCAGTGTTTCATCCTGTTGTACATAGGATCACTATGAGTCGGAACCAGTTCCAGGGCACCTGACAACAGCATGAACCACGTTATTTGTACAAATAATTTAGGCACGGTGAGCCACACTTAGGGAAGTGTTTTGTATCAGTGTGGGGAACTGCTTACCAGCCAAATCCCCAGATGCCAGCCAAGGGCCAACCTTGCAAACAGGTTTTTCTAAGCAGAGGCAGTCTCAGGCCTGCTATGTTAACTCTTCTGCATAAAGACATGTAAGAGAATGACATTCTCTAATGTAACCACAGTATGATTATCAAAAGCAGGAAATTAATACTGATACAATCCTATTGTCATTCAATTTTTGCCAATTGTCACACCTAAGTCCTCATAGTCAAATAAAAAATATTATTTTCTGGTCCAGGATTCAATCCAGGATCACATGTTGCATTCCGTTGTCATATTCCTTTAGTCTTCGTTAATATGGATCAGCTCCTCAGTTTTGTTTTTTATGACCTTGATGTTTTTGAAGAATATAAGCTAATTATTTTGTAGAATATCCCTCAGTTGGGGTTTGTCTCATGATTTCTTGTGATTAATTACATTCAGGTTATGCATTTGTGGCAGGAATACCAGGGAAGTGATGTTGTGCATTATACTAGGAGGCACGGAATACCAGTTTGTCTCCATATTGGTGCTGTTAATGTTGATTACTCGGTAAAGGTCGTGTCTGCCAGGTTTCTTCACTATCAAGTTACCCTTTCTCCCAGTATAATCAAGAAGCAAATTGTGGGGCAATACTTTAGTATTATGTACCTATCCTGTTCCTCATCACACTTTCACCTACTAGTTTTAGCATTCATTGATGACTCCTGCCTGAAACAACATTACAGTAGTGGTTGCTAAATGGTCATTATCTAATGCCATCATCCCTTCTACATTTAGTAGTTGGCATTCTACTGTAAGGAAGTTTTCTCTTCTCCTCCATTTACTTATTTATGTCAGTATGGACTCATGGATCCTTTTTTTATGCAGTCTCATTCAGTGGATGCTAAAACAAGATGTTCCAGGGCTCATCTTGTACTTTCCCTGCCCTAGCCCTAGAATCAGCCATTTCTCCAAGTAGCCCTGGTTCCTTTTAGTGGAAAGTGGTAATAAGACAAGATAAATCGACTATAGGCATATGAATTGGAAAAGAAGAAATAACAATATCTCTATTTTCAGATGATATGATTTTATGCAAAGACATTCAACTGTGTGGATCATAACAAATTATGGATAACATTGTGGAGAATGGGAATTCCAGAACACTTAATTGTGTTCATGAGGAACCTGTACATAGATCAAGAGGCAGTCGTTCAAACAGAACAAGGGGATACTGCCTGGTTTAAAGTCAGGAAAGGTGTGCATAACTCTAGAGAATCAGTGATAAAACTAATTCTAATAATAAAAGTATTCAGTAAGATAGAAGAATATAAAATTACCACTGAGAAATCAATGGTCTTCATATATACAAACAATAACCAATTGGAGGATATAATGATAGAGAAAACCCTATTTACAATAGAAACAGAGAAAATAATATATTCAGGAAGGAACTTGAAAAGAAATGTGAGAAAACCTATGTGACGTAAACTTTAAAATTGTTGTTGTTAGGTGCTGTGGAGTTGGTTCCAACTCATAGGGACCCTCTGTACAACAGAACAAAACACTGCCTGGTCCTGCCCCATCCTCACAATCATTGGTATGCTTGAGCCCATTGTTGGCAGCCACTGTGTCAATCCATCTCATTGAGGATCTTCCTCTTTTATGGTACCTTTCATGTCTTTTACCCATTTTTTATTTTATTTTTTAAATTATTGAGTTCTAGGAGTTCTTTAAATATCCTATTTACCAGTCCTTTGTCAGACATATGTTTTGTAAATATTTTCTCCCTTTCTGTGTCTTGAGTGTTTGTTTTCTTTTTAATAATATTTTATTGTGTTTTTTTGTGAAGGATTACACAGCAGTTTGGGTTCCCGTTCAACAATTTCTACACAAGTTGTTCAGTGACATTGGTTACATTCTTCACAATGCATTTTTTATTTTTGACAACCGTATTTTAAAGTTTACATCACATAGATTTTCTTTCTTTTTTTTTTTTGGGCAAACGTATTTTAAAGTTTATGTCACAGGTTTTCTCGTAAACTTTAAAATACCTTTGTCAAAAAAATGTATTGTGAAGAATGTAACCAAAGTCACTGAACAACTTGTGAAGAAATTGTTGTACGGGAACCTAAACTGCTGTGTAATCCTTCACAAAAAACACAATAAAATATTATTAAAAAGAAAACAAATAGGCAAGACACAGAACAGGAGAAAATATTTACAAAACATGTATCTGACAAAGGACTGGTAAATAGGATATTTAAAGATCTCCAACAACTCAATAATTTAAAAATAAAATAAAAAATGGGTAAAAGATGTGAAAGACATCACAGAAGATATACAGATAGCCAATAAACATTAAAAAGTGTTTTTTGAAGTATTTTTTATAGCTTTCCCATATGACTCCAATGTGCAGATAAGTTAGGAACCACTGTTCTGGGTTTATCATAATGTTCTGTATCTTAGTAGGGGGCTGGGTTATACAAGTATAACCCACTGCAGTCGAGTCGATTCCGACTCGTAACGACCCTATAGGACAGAATAGAACTGCCCCATAGAGTTTCCAGCTTGTCAAATTCAAAGAATTAGGCAATTAAGATTTGTGTGTTTCACTGTATGTACATTTTACATACAATAAAACCTCAAAAGAAAAAAATGTAAGCAAATACTAAATTCTCATCAATTATATTAAAAAATGCATTTTTCAAAACCTGTAAACCTTTACAGCACAAAGAATTCACGTTACGGAATTCGAAATGGTGTGGCCACTGTAGAAAGCAGTTTGGTGGTTTCTCAAAAAGTTAAACATAGAACTATTGTATGACCCAGCAATTCTACTCTTAGATACGTACCCAAAAGAACTGAAAGCAAGAATGCAAACAGAAACTTATAACACCAATGTTCATTGCAGCACTGTTCACAGTTGCCAAAAGGTGGAAATGACCTAAATGTCCATCAACAGATGAATGGATAAACAAAATATGGTATATTACTCTGCCATAAAGAGAAATGAAATTCTGATACTTCTACAACATGAATGACTCTTGAAAGCATTATGCCTAATGAAATAACCAAACCTGTTGTGGTTGAGTCGATTACAACTCATAGGAACCCTTAGGACAGAGTAGAACTGCCCCATAGAGTTTCCAAGGAGTGCCTGGTGGATTCGAACTGTGGATCTTTTGGTTAGCAGCTGTAGCACTTAACCACTACACCACCAGGGTTTCCTAATGAAATAAGTTAGTCACAAAAGGATATGTATTGTATGATCCCACTTATATGAAAGAGGCAAATGTATGGAGATAAAGTTTATTACTGGTTAATAATAGGGATGGGAGGGAGGGGCAAAGAGGGAACCTTAGTTTAGGGGTATTTAATTTTTGTAAATGGTGTTGGAATAATTTGGAAACAGGTAGTGGTGATGGTTGTGCAATATGATGAATGTAACCAATGTCACTGAACTGTACATGTAAAAAATGTTGAATTGGCAAATGTTGTGTTACATATATATTTTTTTTACCATAATAAGACAATTTAAAAAGTTGAAGCACACAAACAAATGTATTACTCGCCTGCTAAAAATGCTTCGGTGGCTTCTCATTGCCTTTGAAATAAAGTCTAAATAAAAAAAGAACAAAAAGAATGCACCTTAATGTATGCAAATTAAAAAGAAACGACCAGGAGGCTAGGGGATCCCAGTATGGAATGGAGACTGTGACAACATAATCCAACCGTATTACAAACGTATGACATAACCTGACCGACGAAGGTGGAGGTAAAAAGGAGCTGACCTAGGTGATTTTGAAATGGTGTATTGACTGGAAAGTACAAGACTAAAGACAAAAGGAACTGTACATAAGCACTGTAGTCTAGTTGGTAAAGTTGTTTCCCACAGAGGTGTGGGTTAACAATTTTGAAACTGCTGTACGTGTACACTGGGATTGGACAAATAAGTAAATGGATGGTGAATGGTTGGTGCCAGGTTCTTACCGTTAGAAAGGAAGGTTAGAGATAAGCAGGGGGGGAAAGCTAGAACAAAGCATGTGGTACTGGAACATCTGTATGAATTTATGTTTATCTTACAATACATACAGATAGATAGATAAAGAAATATAGACATGTGTCTGTGTACGTGGGTTAGTACACATACATAGATTTCCTAGTTCTGTTTACTGAGAGGGCCTGGAAGCAATGATACCCCTATAACAATAATCACATCCAGCACCCAGATCTGGGTTTCTAATACTATTCTCCAATTAAAGGAAGCAGGGCTTAGATTTTTATTTATTGGTCCAAGAAAGTGTAATATGTGCTGTAACAAATACCTCTTGTTGCATTTGGATAAATAACACAGGAGAAATAGAACAGGATATACATAACATTAGATAACAAGCTACTTGGTTACACACTGTAACACCCTTAAAAACACCAGATTTATTTGCACTACTACAAGTAATATTCTTAGTCTACATCCTGATAGTATTAACAACCAAAAAAAAAAAACAAACCTGGTGCCGTCGAGTTGATTCCGAACTCATAGCGACCCTATAGGACAAGGTAGAACTGCACCATAGAGTTCCCAAGGAGCACCTGGTGGATTTGAACTGCTGACCCTTTGGTTAGCAGCTGTAGCACTTAACCACTATGCCACCAGTATTAGGCATAATAAACTTTATCCTCTATTGTCTTACATACCTAAAAGGCAAACGAAAGGCTCGGGCTAAAATTGAGTCTGCTCACTTCAACAATTCAATTGACGAAAACTTTGCTCTTACTTAAGATCCTGGTGAAGAACCAGATGGTATCCGGTGGAAAACCAGCACCGTGAGTTTAAAGAGCCTGCCATGGTCACCATCTAGGAGCTCAACTAAGTCCAGGTATTGATCATCGATGTGGTATCTCGAATCTCCGATCAAAAGGAGGGAATGATTTAGGAAATAATATTGGAGTCATTATTCCCTGCCCTTGAGCATAGAGAATGTGACCCAGCTGGGGCTGGACTCACAAGGACTCACAAGGACACATCAACTGGGCCCTGAGGTATAAAAACAATAGATAGGATAATCTTGGAAAATATCTTTTAGGGAAACTTTCACAGAAGCCAGAACAGAAAAGACTTCCCCCTCTTATCTTTTTCTACTAACATTTAGTGAATAGAAATTTGTTGGACCAATGAAGACCCTCCTGACTGTCTTAGTGAAACCTGTACCAATGATTGTTAAGAAAGGCAATTCAAAATGTAGGATGACAGTTTCCAGCCAACCTGTGAAAAGGTGAAGTTTTCAATGGTTTTGCCCATTTGTAACGTTAATATATACTGATGACTCTGTAAGCTTCTTTGGTCTCGGGCAGACATGGCTGTGGCAGCATGCTTGTCCGTTTTCCCATTCTTGCTTACTCTGTAATATTTCCTTAGACTCAGGCAGACATAGCTCTGGCAACATGCTTTGTCCGCTTCTCAGCTTTTGTCCTTTTGAATATATACCGAATAAAACTTTCTTTTTGCTTTACAAAAAAAATAAAATAAAGGAAGCAGGGCTTGTTGGAGAGATGGCTGATTCTAGGGATGTGGTCGAAAAATATATAAGATGAGCCTGGAACATCTTGTAGTGCCAGAAAGTAAGAAAGTGCTCAAAAAAACAAAAGAATGGGGTAGGTCAAAGAGACACAGGAGCCAACCTGAAAGAACTCCTATGAGCCAAAGCTGGAACAATTTGAGCAACAAAATAAATAATCTAATATTAAATTATGACCCAAAGTATAAAGTAAATATATAAGTCCATTTGTTGTTGGTTGGTTGCTGTTAAGTCGATTCCAACTCATGGCAACTCCACATGTGCAGAGTAGAAATGCTCCATGGTGTTTTCAAGACTGTGACCTTTTGGAAGCAGATCGCTAAGCCTGTCTTCTGAGGTACCTCTGGGTGGGTTCGAACCTCCAACCTTTCGGCTAGTAGTCGATCACTTAACCATTTGTGCCACCCAAGGACTCCTTAGTTCATACTGACATGTATATAAATGATTAAATAAATAAACGGTAGATAGTAGACAAGAACTATTTTAGGTGAAGGGAAAGACAACACACAATACAGGAGAGGTCAGCACAACTGGACTAAACCAAAAGCAAAGAAGTTCCCTGAATACAACCAAACACTTCGAAGGCCAGAGTAGCAGGGACAGGGGTCTGGGGACCATGGTTTCAGGGGACGTCTAGGTGAACTGGCATAATAAAATGTATTAAGATAACATTCTACATTCCACTTTAGTGAGTAGTGTCTGGGGTCTTAAACGCTAGCAAGCGGCCATCTAAGATGCATCAATTGGTCTCAACCCACCTGGAGCAAAGGACAATGAAGAACACCAAAGACACAAGGTCAATATGAGCCCAAGGGACAGAAGGGGTTACATAAACCAGAGACTCCATCAGCCTGAGACTGGAAGAACTAGATGGTGCCCGGCTACCACTGATAACTGCTCTGACAGGAAACACAACAGAGAACCCCTGAGGGAGCAGGAGAGCAGTGGGATGTAGACCTCAAATTCTTGTAAAAAGACCAGACTTAATGGTCTGACTGAGACTAGAAGGACCCCTGAGGTTATGGTCCCCGGACCTTCTATTAGCCCAAGACTGGAACCATTCCCAAAGCCAACTCTTCAGAGAGGGATTAGACTGGACTATAAGACAGAAAATGATACTGGTGAGGAATGAGCTTATTGGCTCAAGTAGACAAATGAGACTAGGCGTGCAGCTCCTGTCTGCAGGCAAGATGAGAAGGCAGAGGGGGACAGAAGCTGGTTGAATGGACACGGGGAATACAGGGTGGAGAGGAACAGTGTGCTGTCTCATTAGGGGGAGAGCAGCTAGGAGTACATAGCAAAGTGTATTTAAGTTTTTGTATGAGAGACTGAATTGATTTGTAAACTTTCATTTAAAACACAATAAATTTAAAAAAAGAAGAAGAAATAAATAAATGGGGGAGAAGGGACAAATCTCTCATAGAGAAGAATTCCAAATAATTTATGTAGATATTCTGCCTTCAAGTAGGTGGAGTACAATTTCTTCCACTTTTTGTGAGTCATGTTTAGTGACTGGCTTCCAAAGAGTAGGATATTAAAATGCCAGAGGGGGAGCGGAAGGGAGAGATAATTTTACAGTGGAGAAATCCGGCATAGGTGATTAAGGTTAACATCATCTGTGATAAGTCATGTTGATAGCATGTACCCTGATATGATATGATATGATGAGAAGGACACTTCACCTTTGTGGTCTTCTTCCTCAAAACCCGTGATCTCAGTCTAACCATGAGAAAAATATCAGACAAACCCCAACTGAAGGGCATTCTATAAAATAACCTGACCAGTACTCCTCAAAACTATCAAGGTCATCAAAAACAAAGAGTCTGAGAAAATGTCACAGCCAAGCGGAGCCTAAGGAGACACGACAATTAAATGGAATATGTTGTCCTGGATGAGAACCTGGAACAGAAAAAGGATATTAAGGAAAAACTCAGGAAATATGAATCAAGGATGTAATAATAATAACCAGTTGCCTTTGCATCGACTCAACTCATGGCGACTGACCCCACACGTATCAGAGTAGAACTGTGCTCCATAGGGTTTTCTATGGCTGGTTTTCCAGAAGTAGGTCACAAAGCCTTTTTTCCAAAGTGTCTCTGGGTGGACTCAAACCACCAAACTTTCTGTTAGCAGCCAAGCTCAATAGCCATTTGCATCACCCAGAGGCTCCTGAACAAAGCATGTACTTTAATTAATAATAATGTCCCAATATTGATTCATTAATTGTAACAAATGTATTATAGTAGTGTAAGATATTAGTGATAGGAGAAATGGTGTGGGGTATACGGGAACTCCATACTATCTTTGAAATTTTTCTGTAAATCTAAAAATATTCTAAAATAAAAAGTAAAAAACAAAAACTTCTGAAAGACACAAATGTAGACTTGAACAAATGGAAAGTCATGCTTTGCTCTTAGACAGGACAACTCAACATTACAAGGATGTCAGTTTCCTTTATGCTGATTTATAAATTTACCACAATCCTAATAAAAATAGAGAGCTAGATAATTTGACTGCAAAGTTCATAGGGGAAAACACCATGCAAGTATAGCCAGGAAAACACTAAAAAAGAAGAGAATTTTTGGGGAGGGGGGAACAAGACTAGCCCTAGCAGACATGAAAAGGTACTATAAAGCCTCTATAAAACAGTGTGGTACTGGCACATGAACAGGCAGAAAGAGCAGTGGAACAGGATGGAAATTTCAGAAATAGACCCAAGTACTTAAGGAAACTTAGTATATGATAAAGGTGGTATCTCAAACCACTGAAGCAAAGATGGTCTTTTACAAAAGATGCTGGAACAACTGGGTAGCCATGTAGAAGAAGATGAAATTAGATCTACTCCACATATCATATGGAAAAATAAATTCCAAATCATCTAAATATAAATAATTAAAATTTATTGGCAGTAAAAGAGAGCATGGGTAAATTCTTCTTTAACCTCGGTGTACGGAAAGGTTTTTCTAAACATGATTCAAAATCCAGATATAATAGAATAAAATTTTGATAAATTTGACTACATAATTTTTGTAATTGCATGGAAAAAATAACACCATAAACATGGTCATCAGACAACTGACAAACTGGGAGAAAATATACGCAACATTTATCATAATAAATTGCTTACATCTCTAATATACAAAGAACTCCTGAAAATTGAGGGAAAAAGATCAAAAAGCCAATAGAAAACATGGGCAAAAGATGTGAACAAATTCAAACATTAAAAATTGTATTAAAATGGCCCTTAAACAGATGAAAAATGCTCAATCTCACCCATAATTATAGAAATGCAGATTTAAACTAAGAGAGCAGATAAATTATGGTATAGCCATACTTTGGGATTTTACTCATCAATAAAAAGGAATGAAGTACTGATAAATACAACAACTTGGATGAATCTGAAGAGTATTATATTGAATGAGAAGCCAGACACAAAAGAGTACATACTGATTCCATTTATGTGAGATTCTACAAAAGACAAATCTAATGTACAGTGACAGAAAGTAAATCAGTGGTCACCTGGGGTATGGGGATTTTTTTGGGATGGAGCACAAGGAAACCTTTTGGGGTGATGGAAATTGTCTATATCTTGATTATAGCAGTGGTTACATGGTTGTATACAACTGTGGAAACACACTGAACTCTACCCTTAAAATGGGTGCATTTTATTACAAAATGTATCTCAGCGCCTGGGTGGTGCAAATGGTTAAGCAATTGACTACTAATCAAAGGTTGGCGGCTTGAACCCACCCAGAGGTGAGTTGATTAAATTACAAGAGAAAAGGAAGAGCCCTCTTGGAGAAATTTCCTGAACAGCAGGCAAATCATCTACTCCTATTTTAAAATGAGGGGGGGAGTACACTGAGATACTATTTTTTTTAAACCTCTCAGATCAGTGAAAATTAAAAAAATATGATAGCACATTGTGTTGGCAAACTGTGGGGAAACAGGCACTCACATACATTGCCAGTGGGAATGAAATTGGAACAGCCCTTTTGGGAGGGAATTTGGAAATATATAACTAAACTACATACACACTATTCGGAGCAGCAATTCCAGTTTCTTGAATTCACCATGAAGATAAACACCTCAGATAATAATAAAAAAGTGTTTCAAGTTCTCTTATCTTTCAGCAAGCAAGGTTGTGTCATCTGCATATCACAGATTATTAATGAGTCTTCCACTGATCGTGATGCCAAATTCTTCTTCATATAGTCTGACTTCTTGGATTATTTGTTCAACGTACAGATTGAATAAACCCTGATGCACACCTTTCCTGATTTTAAACCACAAAGTATCCCCTGGCTCTGTTAGAACGGCTGCCTCTTGATCCATGTACAGGTTCCTCCTGAGCACAATTAAGTGTTCTGGAATTCCCATTCTTTGCCATGTTATCCATAATTTGTTATGATCCACACAGTTGAATGCCTTTGCATAGTCAATAAAGCACAGGTAAACATCTTTCTGGTATTCTCTGCTTTCAGTCAAGATCCATCTGACATCAGCAGTGATAGTCCTCGTTCCATGTCCTCTTCTGAATCCGGCCTGAATTTCTGACAGTTCTCTGTCGATGTACTGCTGCAATCGTTTTTGAATGTTCTTCAGCAAAATTTTACTTGCATGTGATATTAATGATACTGTTTGATAATTCCCGAGAGAAGCAATTACATCCTAGCAAGTAGCAGCGAACAGATCTTGGTTCTAAATATCATTTCCCCCACTAAAAGAAACCAAAGCTTCTTGGAGGAATGGGCAGATTCCAGAGCTGACCCTGGGAAAGACTACCGTGAGCCCTGAGCACCTTGTAGTCCCAGAAAGCAAGGAAGTGCTAAAAAAAGAACAATTTTTTTTTTTTTGTTGGGAGTGTGTCAAAGGGACACAAATCAACTTGAAGGTGCTTCTACTGACCAAATCTGGGACAATTTAAGTGTCAAAGGAAATAATGATAGCAATTTAATAAAATTAATTGGATGAAATAATAACACTAGTTAATACTGATATAAAATAAACAGAGGAGAAAAGAAAGTTCTTCCTTACAGTAGAATAAACAAAAAACTAAACCCACTGCCTTCCAGTCAACTCTTAGCAAGGCCATAAATCTTCAGGGAATCACACAGCCTCCTGGAGAGGGGCAGCTGAGCTCTTATCCACTGCACCACCAAGGCTCCTTACGGTAGAGTAAACCTAAACTAAACCCATTGCTGTCAAGTCAATTCAACTCATTGCGACTCTATAGGACACAGTAGAACCCCATAGGCTTTCCAAGTACCAGCTGGTGGATTTGAACTGCCACATTTTGGTTAGTAGCGGAGCTCTTAACCACTATGCCACCAGGACTCCTACAGTAAACCAGGGTACCTACAGTAGGGTAAACCAAACCCGTTGCCGTCCAGTCGATTCCAACTCATAGCGACCCTGTAGGACAAAGTAGAACTACCCCATAGTGTTTCCAAGGAGCAGCTTGTGAATTCAAACTGCTGACCTTTATGGTTAGTAGCCGTAGCTCTTAACCACTATGCCACGAGGGTTTCTTTAAATCCACAGTAGAGTAAAAACGGTAGCAACTAATAAATATCAATAGAATGTTGGCGTTAGAAAATCATCAATGGATGCTGAAGTCAGTGGCTCGAAACATTTTATAGATAAATAGGATGATAAAGCAAGGGTGGCAAAATGTAAACAACTGATTAATCTGGGCAAAGATATATGGAATTTCTTTGTACCATTCTGGCAACTTTTCTACACGTACTGATTTAGGAAATAATATTGGAGTCATTATTCCCTGTCCTTGAGCATTGAGAATGTGACCCAGCTGGAGGTGGGCTCACAAGGACTCACAAGGACATATCAACTGTGCCCTGAGGTATGAAGACAATAGATAGAATAATCTTGGAAAATACCTTTTAGGGAACCTTTCACAGAAGCCAGAACACAAAAGACTTCCCACTCTTATCTTTTTCTATTAACATTTAGCGAATAGAAATTTGCTGGACCAATGAAGACCCTCCTGACTGTCGTTAGTGAAACCTGTACCAGTGATTGTTAAGAAAGACAATTCGAAATGTAAGATCACAGTTTCCAGCCAATCTGAAAAGGTGAAGCTTTCAATGGTTTTGCCCATTTGTAATGTTAATATATACTGATGACTCTGTAACCCTCCTCAGACTTGGGCAGACGTGGCTGTGGCAGCATGCTGGTCCGTTTTCCCACTTTTGTCTACTCTAATATTTTCTTGGACTCAGGCAGACATAGCTCTGACAACATGCTTGTCCGCTTCTCAACTTTTGTCTTTTTGAATATATGCCGAATAAAACTTTCTTTTTGCTTTACTAAACTTTGAGATGTTTTTTCCCCTACAACAGTTAATGGCGTAGTCGGCAGGATTTCTGAAGCTAAGTATCCGGTCGAACTCGAGGAGACCTGAACTGCGGAGCAAAAGCTAACAAAAGTCCTATTTTCTGGACCCACGTGTTCCTGTTCCATGTCCCTTCGACACCGACAGGGTGCGTGCTCTCAGAAAAGAAAACAAGCCTTTGCTTATTCTTTGTTCTCTTTCTCAGGTGTTGTTAAGCTTTGTTCGGCATATTTGTTTGGAAAACCGGTTGGTTGATTAATGAGAATCTTTCTTAGATGTTTGCTTGATCGTTTGGCTAAGAGTGATATTTCATAACTCTTTAGGTAAACTACAGTTTAGGTTCAGATTCAGGAGTATGAAACATTAAAGAGGTAATTCGATTTTCAAAGAGTTCTGGCTCACCATAAGCCACAAAGTTTGGGCCTTTTTGTGACACAGAGAAAATCTAGAAAATAGTGCTCTGTTTTGCCAAATTTGCCGGGGGGGGGGGTAGCAGCTCCTGACCTGTTTTGCCAAACTCTCAAGGGGAGATGGCAGCTCCTGAACTGTGTTATGAAATTTGAAGGGAGAAGTGGTGGTTCTGTACCTTTTTTACGATATAGTTTCTGAATGAGATCACAGTGTGAAAATTAAAATCATCAGTAACTTTAAAGTACTTTCCAATTAGAAGGACTAGTATATTTAAGGTCTAAAATAAGAGACTAGGTCTCTAGCCAACAGAATGAACTAAGATCAAGAAGAGGAAACCAAAAGCTTGAACCTTAGAACTTAATGTCTTTGATAAATATTTGCCCCCTGCTTTTTTTTTTTTTTTTACTGAGACACCGGTTCGGGGTTCATATTTAAAAATACTATAAACTGAGTATACTAAAAGTAATTTGGAATTTCAGTGACCATTTTGTGTTGTCCTTTCCTCTTTAGAGAACTTATGTTTGATGCTCAGGTTTTGTCAAAAGTTTTAATATTCCTCTATCTGAAGCTCTGGCAAGTTAATAAGCTTTATCTAGAACCTGTTTTTTCTGTTGAATTGAGTCAATCTTACCAAAAAATTGCTACATACACTTTTAGGAACTAGGATTCCCATATCCGTATTTTGTGTGGTATTGTTCAGTGAATTTATGTGATCTTTCTGTCTCCTTTTATTCTAAGACCTTGTTTCTGGTCTAGAGTGTTGTGTCTAAGTTTCTGTCTTATATCAGGTTAGAGGCTATGGCTTAGAATTGTTGGGTTTTTTTAAGGCTGTCTTAGAACCTCAGTTTTTTCCTTGTTCAGAAAAACTGGATCTCGTGTCTTATGATTTAGGCTTTTAGTAGCTACTTAGAGAAACTTTGATATAAATTGGTCTATTTAAAAAGTACACCAAGATCTTTATGTTCTGTATGTCAGTCTTAGAAGCAAAACCTTTCTAAGTAACTTAAGTGAGATGTTATATGAAATGTCTTGTTTAAATAAAAATGATAGTTTTGTCTTAAAGTAAAAGTAACAGTTCCAGAACAACAAAAGAGAAATGAGTTACTACTGCCTTTCAAAAATGTCTAGGTGCACTTAAACATATATAAATTAATTGAGAGGACTCCCTTCAGCCCCCAGTCTCCCTAACTAAGAATTGATGGATTCCTTTACAAAGTTGCTACAGAGTTTTGGTATTTACTGGGTAGATAGCCTTTCAAAATGCCTCCTTCAATTTAAACATAGTGACCGAATCTTGTCTTCTACCTTGAGTTAAAAGGTAGGTAGAGCACGACCCAAATCACCCAGCCCTCAGCCACCAGGGTCAAATAAAAATCATAATGAAAAACCGCCTGAAATGGCCTGAAAAAATGTTTTCAACCTTAGCCAGAGACTTAAGTTATATCCATATCAATGAATTGGTCAATTAAACAGAGTCTTTGTGATTTCCAAAGCCAGTTGATAAAATTAGATTAGAAAAAACTGTAAGAAATAATAAAAGTTAAATAAAAACTTAAAATGTTTAAACAAACTATTTCAATTAGTTATGTTTTATGGTATACAGGCTTAAAATAATTTCTAAGACCTTTTAGATTGATGTTGAGTTAATAGATACCTGTCGTAATTTAAGCTTAAATATTTTTGCTTTATATACCACAAGAGAAAGGATATATGTATATTTGGGTCAGCTAATGAGTTCATTTTTGCCATTTTAAAGTGATGTAGTATAACAGATACACAACAAAGACAACTTTTAAGAAGTTTATTAAAAAGAAATTTATTTGATACAAAGTTTTATCTGTCTGACTGAAGTTTAATGGTTTAATTTATGAGATTTTTAAGAGCTTTTATAGCATATAAAACAAAGAATTAGGTTTCTAGCTGTTAAAATAACAAAATTTTCTTTGATTTCTGAATTAAAGAGTTAATTTATTAGTAAAATCTGCCTCTAAAACAAAGGTTCGGTCTCTTATTAGAATAAGATTCCTAAGTCAGAAACCAAGCTACATGGTTCTAAAAAAAAAAAAAGCTAAGGTTTTTATTTTAAGATCTTTGGTTAAATATCTTAAATATTGTTTCACAGTAACTTATGATAAACTCCTGGCAAGTTTGAAATTCATAGAAAGTCACATTTTTATAAAAGTGCTAAAAACATTTACTTAACATGTTATAAATTACATAGGCCCTGTTAAAATCAAATGAAATGCTGAGTCTCTGGGTTAAAATTTATATGTTAGTATTTCTTGTTGTGTTTTTGCCTAATATTAAACAACAAATGCATAATATTATGTCATAATTTTATTATTATTTCTTAATTGCTAACCTGGTTCAAACCTTATTTTTTTAATCTAACATCATCAAAGCCAATCATTTGACTAGAAAATTCAAATTATTTACCTGTGAAGTTATTTTTTATTAACTATTCAGGTATTTACAGACTTGATAATCTTGGTATATTCTTAGTATATCCTGACTATATGATATTAGGTCTCAAAGTTATTATCTGTTACATCTGAAGTTCTTTAAAAATATGGTTAGTGGGTATATTTAGAAATATTTTTATCTAAAGTTTTCTAAACTAATTTTACTTGGCCTTTACATTATGCTTATAATTAATTTCTATCAGGTCTTTCACCATTAAGAATTATGTTTATAAATTAATCATGGCCATATTAAGTTTTGTCATCTACAGATAAATTTTTACTTTGCTGATTTTCTGAAAACATTTGACCAGAATATCTCAACAAAAAAGATGGACTATATTGGACTTATGAAAAAGACTGTGACTAGACTAAATCAAGATTTGCAGAACTCTTATACAGAAGCTGATGGTTTTACAGACTGTGGTCAATCCAGAATCACATGAAACAGAAATTAACTACAGAAGACTGAGTAAATGAAAGGATATTATGGGTTTTATGTGAGAATATTTCTGATGTTTTAATGTCTTTCTTTCTGAAAATAATGCTTTATGGTCCCACTTTCCGAATATAAGAAACCATTTTCTTCTAAATTATCTAATGGGTTTAGTGATTTTAACTCTTGAATTAGAAGTTCCTGTTGGTAAACATAAGAAAGTTGTAAATATCATAACCAGAAAAGTGTCTGAAATTTGAGCTATAATTTTATAAATTAGCATATTCTCTCAAAGAATGGTTTGTTCCTTACTAGATAAATGTTGCTATATTTATGTAAATACATAGTCATAGGTTTTATAGAATGTGGTTGCTACAGAGGCACTTGAAAAAGTTACTGATGCTGCTTATGCATAAACAAACACCTCATGAGATTTGTTTCCTTGGTTCAAAGACCTTAGAGTCATGGTTCCATTGATTATTTTGGACAACTGGCCTAATGTTACTGTTTCTATTCTACCTCCTGATTTGTTGTATGGTGCCTGAGATCTTAAAAACCAGATTACCAATTACCATTTATTGAACATTTTTGATCAGTGATTCTATAACAAGGTCCTGATCCAAAGGAGGGAAATATGAGAGACTATATATAATTCTCCTGGAGTCCAGATTTCTGACTTTCATAGAGGTTGGGGCAACCTACATAGGCCATCGTTTTTGGGTGTCCTTTTGAACCTAAAGCCTTGAGAAAAAAACTGATTCCTGAAGCCACTTTGAGTCAAACAATTGTCCAAATAAACTAACAAGACCATTTTGCTCTGGGCATTGTGCTTTTTTTTTTTTTTTTTTTTTGAAGAATTCAGTCTGTTTTGAGAAACTGACTCCAAAGATCAATAAATAGAGTTATGTTTAGGGTAAATCAGTAATCACTTTAATCAGTCTTCAAGACAATGCTGTATGAAATACCTGTATAATGCTTGTAATCAAAGTCTCACCATCTTGCTATGTAGAAAATTACATATCTTAAAGAAATCAGGTTCTCAGAAGAGATCAACCTCATGGCTCAGACTCCATTTTGTCTTAGATTCCACTTCTACTTCTAAGTGATCCATGACTGTTAATAGATAAACCAGAGGGGCAGCTTGCCCTTGAGAAGAACACTTAGTATATTTTAGACAGATTAACTGGAGACCTCCAACAGGAGAAGTCCATCCTGTATTATATTGCTAATCATGTATTCTTTAACAGAAACTTGTTTATCACATGTAAATTTTTCTGTACCTTCTTTTTTCTCTAGATGAACTTTGTGTGCTTTATAGATACATGCTTTTGTGTGGTAGATTCAACTAAACTAATTTAAATGATCCTTAGTGAATTTATGTGGGCAATCTCTTATTTAAATTCCTAGCGAATACATGGACAATATGATACTGGAATAAGGTTCTTGTCTCTCACTGGTCAAGAATGAGCAGGTAAGGCACGTAGTTTTCCACACAAGCAAAGCTTTATTGAAGAGGCTTGCAAGCGGAGACAAGGAGGGGTTAGAGCAAGGCATACCCTCATCTCACAGAACAAAAGACAGACCCAAGTTTTTTAAAAGTTTTTGGGCGGGAAAACATTCATGTTTATTCATAGACACAGGCCGGGATATGTTAACTAAGGTGCCTGTGTAGCCCCTTCCTAAGATGGCTCCTGTCCCAGAGGCCCGTGGCGTTCGTTGCAGGACTTAACTATGGGGTGCCGCGCCTGCCCAGTCTCTCTCTCCCCAGGTCCGATTCCCTGGCTGGGGCTGTAGCCCCTCACTGCCCCTGGTGGAAGGTCACACAGCGGTCACAGGTGGATGTTCTGTGCATGTCTCTGGGCCTGGTTTTCTCCAGCTGCTTCTGAAAGGCAACTTTAAAGAAGTTTGCAGGCTATTTTTAGATACCCTGCCCCATTGTTCTGGGGAATGGCTTTGTTTCTGCACCCTGGCCCATTTCTTGTTATTTTGTTTGCAGATTTGGGGGGCCCCTCTGTTCTTTCTCTTACAAAGTCTCTAGGTTCCACACTCAACCTCCCATTACCTCCCTGATAGTATAGTCTATTTCTCTTTTACTTGCTTCTCTTCTAACCACACCAGTCTCTTTGCTATTTCTCAAACAGGCACCCTCCAATCTCAGGGCCTTTGCTCCCTGTCTTAAATACACTCTGAGAACTTTTAAGATTATCTTTAGATATTCACAGTAAATACTAGAAAGGTAATGTTAATTTGTTATCCTTTGTAAAACAAGAGTCAGAAAAAGCCCATTGGTCCAACACTCGGGTATGGTTGGTAAATTTAATTCCTACTTTTATGGTATATTTAAATTAGAGAATTCTTAAAATTTTATCAATCACTATGGGACAAGTAACAGACAAAGTTGCTAGTGGGATAGAAACGCAACAGTGATCTCTGACGTTATAAAGCCAAGGTGACATGAGATAACAAAATAGCCTTAGATTTTTATTTATTGGTCCAGGAAAGTGTAATATGTGCTGTAACAAATACCTCTTGTTACATTTGGATAAATAACACAAGAAAAGAACAAGATATACAAATAGTATTAGATAGCAAGCTACTTGGTTAAATATAGTAACACCTGTACAAACACCAGATTTATCTGCACTTTTTTACTAGAATATTCTTAGTCTACATCCTGATAGTATTAGACATAATAAAACTTATCTTCTATTGTCTTACACACCTAAAAGCCAAAAAAAGGCCTTGGGCTAAAATGTTGATGTACATTGCATTTGCTCACTGACAATGGGATTGATGAGAACATCACTCTTAAGATCCTGGTGAAGAACCAGATGGTATCCGGTAGAAAACCAACACCATGAATTTAAAGAACCTGCCATGGCTGCCATCTAAGAGCTCAACCAAGTCCAGGTATTGATCATCGATGTGGTATCTCCAATCTCCGATCAAAAAGAGGGGATGATTTAGGAAATAATATTGGAGTCATTCCCTGTCCTTGAGCATAGAGAATGTGACCCAGATGGAGCTGGGCTCACAAAGACAAGGACACATCAACTGGGCCCCGAGGTATAAAGACAATAGATAGGATAATCTCGGAAAATATCTTTTAGGGACACTTTCACAGAAGCCAGAACAGAAAAACTTTCCACTCTTTTTCTATTGACATTTAGTGAATAGAAATTTGTTGGACCAATGAAGACCCTCCTGTCAGTTACTGAAACCTGTACCAATGATAAGAAAGACAAATCAAAATATAAGATCACGGTTCCTAGCCAATCTGAAAAGGCGAAGCTTTCAATGGTTTTGCCCATTTGTAATGTTAAAATATACTGATGACTGTAACCCTTGGACTCCCAGCATGCATGTCCGTTTTCCCACTTTTGTCTACTCTAATATTTCCTTGGGCTCGGGCAGACCTTGGGCTCAGGCAGACATAGCTCCGACAACATGCTTGTCCACGTCTCAGCTTTTGTCTTTTTAAATATATGCCGAATAACATTTTCTTTTTGCTTTACTAAACTTTGAGATGTTTTTTCCCCTACAACAGTTCGAAATGTCAAAATTAAACTACCACACACGCAAAAAGATACAGAAAATGGGAATTACCCTAGTATTGAAATGCTGTCAAGTCTCATTTTTTTACTTTCCCAAATAAAAGTTTACTGCTTGGGCGGTGGGGTTTACAGAGATGGAAGGAAAGCACAAGAGAGGGTTACAGTGCATTTCAACACTTATTTCAAGTTCCTGGTGTTTCACCATTTTGGTTTTTTAAATTAAGTTTTTCGTTTGTTTCACTGCCATTCTGTCCTCTCTGGTATTTTTAATTTATTGGCGGCTAAGTCCTTTACCTAACATGGTAGTCATGGTAATAAAATAAGTGTTAAATTTTTAGAAAGAAAAGCCAAGGCCTTCAGAAGGGGCGAGATTCCCGTTCGGGGTCACCGGGAAAAGGGCGGAACAAGGCCAAAGCCAAGCTTCCGCTTTCATTTCTACTGTTCTTCAGTGAACCATTCTCATTAAAGGAGTACCTCACAAGGTTGATTTTCTGTCGGCATACACTTCCCTAGCGACGAGTCCACTCATCAGGCAGGGATGTCGTAATGTCGCACCACAATGGGTAGCCTATGCGAGCTCAAAAGCCAGATTAGATAACCTAATTCTGGTAAAACATACTAAAAATTCGCCCGACCTGTCAATTTTGTTCTCTTCGTCTCCAAAATACTGAACTTCCGGATTAGGCTCTTCCCCCTGCATTCCTGGTCAGTGGTTTGGTCCAACCCTAAGCCTGACAGGCGGCACGAGGTGCGTCTGCGCAGAAAGCTGTTGGGGGGGGTGGGGGGAGGAACATGGCGCAAGCTCTGTCTGAGGAGGAGTTTCAGCGGATGCAGGTGCCGCTTGCAGGGGGCTAGACCACAGGACTAGGCGACTAGGGGGCGGAGTAGAGAGAGGTTGTGCCACCGGCTCTGCGAAGGGGGTTGGCTGGGATAGACCCTGAATCTATGGGGTTTGTATGGAGAAGGGAAACAGGCTCTGAGTGGTGAGACTTGGATTCTGAGATTCTGTTGGGCTCTGAGGGGTTAGATTTAGTTAGCCTTGTGGACAGAGGACAGGCCTTGACTGGGAGATAACTTACTAAGATCTAGAGGGATCGAGACCTCTGCGTCCATGCGGGGGACACCATGGTCGGGCCATAACACTGGGCTTTGAGGGAAGGAGATCCCGAGAGGACGAAACCATTTTGTCTGGAGAGGAAGGAAGCGGGCGTTGAAATGTTTGCGTCACGGTGGGGAGCCCTAGGGACGGCAATACCATTAGCCGGTGGGAAGTGGAAATTTTTGTGGGAGATACCACTATGCCAGGGAAGTGAGGAAAGACCCCAGATGTAATTGTTCTTGGGAGGTGCAGATCCTGTGTGAGTGTGGTAGTGGACCCTAACAGGGAGCTGTACGATTGGATAATTCCAAATCCAAATCTGCTGCCATCTGCCGTCGAGTTGTTTCCGGCTCGTAGTGACCCTATGGGACAGAGTAGAACTGTCCCCATAGGGTTTTTGGATGATTAGGGGTGATCTTATCAGGCCTGGGGTGAAGAATATTCTGAATGGGTAATACCATTAGTCCTTCTTGGGAGGAGGACCAGAGAGAATGAAAGAGATACCATTGGACCTCATGTGGGAGAGATCAATGAACTCTTTGGGAGGTACCTTGACTTGGTACTATGACCACTTGACTCTTTTTCTTGGGGAGGGAGGCTGTGAGAGGGGATGAAGGGTGATAGCATTGCACCATGAGTGGGCCTTTGTTGAGGGAGTTTTTCATTGGGTAGGACCATTGGAATGACTGTGTGGAGAGACTCAGAGGGGAAGGCGCCACACCGTTGATCCTTGGGTGTGAAAAACCCTGAGTAGGATCGTGGGGTGGGGGGAGGCAAGAACTCATAGTGAGGAAGGGTAATCCCACTGGGCCTTGAATGAGGGAAACTAATTGTCCCTGTGTGAGGGACTCTGAGGGTGAAAGGGTGAGACCATTGGGCCATGAATGGGGGAGACCCCTGTAATCTGTGGGAGGGGTTCTGAGTAAGGGTAATCCAATTGTCCCACCCAAGGCCTTGTGGAGGAGAGACCCCAGTGGGAGTAATTCTATCCCATTGGATCATAACTGGGGAGATCTTGAGGGGCAGGGGGGACCCTTGAGTGAGAAAAGTTGATACCATTGGGCTATGAGTGAGGGAAAACCATTGGACTCTGTTGGGTTGCTGGTGCTGTGAGAGGGAGAGGAAGGTCCTGGTGAGGTGAGAGACAATGGGTTTGGGAAGAACTGACCTCGGCCCTACAGGGCTGGTAGGGAGAGATGTGCTGTTTGGAGTGGCCTGTGCTTCACTTTCCTTTAATTCTTGAAGGAGGCCTGGGCATGTTTTTCAAGGCTTAGGTTGAGGGAAGGGCAGCTCCCTGACTCAGTGAAAGTTGAGCAGGGGAATACCAGGCTGTCTTCCTTTGGGAAAGAGAGAGAAAGGTAAGCCCCTGCCTCTACCCTCAGGGCTTCCAGGTCTGGCCAGGAGGATGCACAACATTCACTCCTGACAGAAAGGTAGAACAGTGTTCACTGTGTGAGAAAATCTACTCATAGCAAGAGAAGGGAGAGGAATTTTATCCTATGGGCATGGAGAGCCACAGAATGCACATGAGGAATACCCTGACGTGGTCAGCATGGAACATTGGAAAGCACCCCGTGATGTCCTGAGTACAGAGTGAATTGGAGGGGGAGAGATGGAAGCAGCAGGGAGATGGAGGGGTGAACCTGGCTGGGGTTATAAATGGAGTTGGAGAAGGTGGGACAAGGGCTGAGCTCATTTAGGATGCAACATGCACAGGTCTTAAGGAGTGGCTAGAGAGGCACATGGAGGGTAGCAGGGTCCATGGGACTCAGGGGTTTAGTTCCCTCATGGCGGAGATGGGGGCACGTTCCTGATCCAGGTCTTTTCCCCGCTTCTCCCAAAGGCTCAGCTTCTGGAACTCCGGACAAACAACTATCAGCTTTCAGATGAGCTACGCAAGAATGGTGTTGGTGAGCCAAGAGGGTCTCATTAGATGAGGGTAGCTTTGGGGGGATAGAAGCCAAGGTTTTTTCCCTCAGAGGCCTGGCAGGGGGACCTTTCAGCTCCTTGCCACTGACTGAGGCCAATACTCCCTGCTTTCTCCACAACAGAGCTCACCAGTCTTCGACAAAAGGTCGCTTACCTGGATAAGGAGTTTGCCAAAGCTCAAAAGGTACCTCCCTCCGCCTTACCCACCCACCTATCATTCCCTCTACCCATCTCACTCATTTATTTCTCCATTGAGCACCAACAGTGAAACAGGCCTGTTGTTACATGCTGTTTTCATATAGTCATATTTAAAATTCTCCTGGAAATCTCCTTCACTTCCTAAATTTTATCTAATCCTGCTTAATCGATTGATTAATTTTAATTTACTCCTAATTCATTCCTAATTCAAATTAATTAGTCATTCTCATTCATTGACTTCTAGTTAAATAGTGAAATCTATCAGTAAATCTTCCTTGAATCTGCCCCCCATCCTCCACTCAACCTCCTGCCTTGTGCTGTAACCTTCCATGCCTGTCCAGGTACTGTTAGTAAAAATGAAGCTTAAACCTACCTCTCAGATCCTCTAAAGATGAGATAGAATATAACTTATCATGGCCCCGCAAGACATTCAAGGCCCTACTTTGTCCCTTTCTTCACTGCTCTGTCTCCATGCATAGCACAATGTTACGTATAGTATGTGCTCAATAAATACTGTTGAATGAAAGAATACAGAATGTAGAAAATCTCACAATCAGGAAGGCTGAACTTTTCTTTGGGAAGGTGGGTGATTCCTCAAATCTAGCACTGCCCTTGGATGGACAGCAGGGGAGTCCATTTTCCAGGCTGAATGGGAGGGATCCACATAGATGTGTTTGGACAGCTGTAGCAATGAAGCCATCATTTCTGAGCCCAGAGATCCAGCCCATAACAGGTTAAATACTAAGTCCTATGAACAGCCTCAACAGCTTAGAGGAAAGGGTGATTTCTGTGTGCTGGGGTGTCAAGGCCGAATTCCCCTTATTCATTCATCCCATAAGTCCTGTCGGCTCCAAATTACACAAGTTCTGTGATTGAAGACTCCCCCATCCCCCAACTCCTATTATCATTTTTGCCCCTTAAGACTTGTCACAATCATCTTCATACCCTAGTGAGGAGGTCCATCTCTGTTTACCTTATCTCTCTTCCCACCCCCTCCCCTTTAGGCACTGAGCAAGAGCAAGAAGGCTCAGGTAAGAATATCCATGGTGGGTGAATGTGTCTGGGAGACTGTCTTAATGGGGATACTTCTGTATGCTGGGATCTCCTTGTGCTGGGCTTTCTTTTTTCTGTGTGTGCTCTTGCATCTGTGACTGTCTGTCTCACTACTCACTGCCATTACCTCTAATTACTGTTACTATCTCACTGCCACTGTCTGTCAATCTGTGCCTGTCTCTCTGTCTATTTTCTTCTCCTTTTCTCTCTCAGTCTCTGTCTGCCCCTGTCTCTGTCTTCCTGTTCCCCTTTCTCTGACTTTTGTTTGTCTTCCCAATCTTCTCTTTGTTTCTTCCCCATCTCCATTCCTATCTCTGTCATTTCTTTTTTCTTTTTTTCTGTCTCTCACTCCTTGTTTCTTGCCCCATTCTTCTGTCTTCCTGACTCTTATTTCCCTGACCTTTTCTCTCCTCTCTTTGTTCTATTCTCTCCCTGTTGATCTGTCTTTGTTTCTATCGCTGTCTTTCTGCCTTTTCTTTTTCTCCTTCCCATCCCTTTCTCCTTCCCTATCTATCCCCCTTTCCCCATCTCTCTATTCCTCATCTATCCCCCATCTGTATCCCTCTCTTCCCCCGACTCTCCCCTTCCTGTCTTTCTCTCCCTCCCCATCTCTCCCTCTTCTTACCTCTGTCCTATCTCTCGCCCCCTGCTCATTTTTCTCCCCCTTCCTATCTCTCTCTCCCTCCCCATCTGTAATCTTTCTTTTCCCCTTCCTTTCTCTCTCCCTGCACTCTATGACATTCTCTCTCCTCCCTGTCTCTCCTCTCCTTTTATCCCTTACTGTGTCTCTCTCTTTTCCCATATCTCTGTATCTCCTCATTTCCCCTGTCTCATGCTCTGTACCCTTTGTTCTCTCCGTGCCCCATGTCTTTTGCTCCCTTCACTGTTTCTTTGCCCCACCTTCACTTACTTTCTGCCCCTGTTGGAGAGCTGGCTCATGTCTGCTACTGCAGGAAGTCGAGGGGCTGCTGAGTGAAAATGAGATGCTACAAGCAAAGCTGCATGGCCAAGAGGAGGACTTCCGTTTGCAGAACAGCACGCTTATGGCCGAGTTCAGCAAGGTGCTGGTGCCGGGAATAACCAAGGGGTAGGGGCCATCTGGGCTGAAACCAGAGGGCACAGAAGATGGGTTAGACAGAGGCTGGCACTGGAGCACTGTCCATGGTGCTGAAACTTCCCGGATTGCTGCTGGAGGGGTCAGTGATTTGACAGATGGGGCCACTCACTGTGCTGGGATTAGAAGGCTGCAAGCCATGAGATCATCTGATTCCTGGCCAAGTCCCTCCTTTTCTTTGAGCTTCAAGTCTCCTTTTTTATGATTTAGGGCTAATGCTGTGGAATCCTAGGAGGGAGTCTTAGGTAAAGTTCTTCTACTTAATATGGGATAAAGAGATGCTCGAGCTCCTTTTCTTTTCTCTTCCTTTCCTTTGTCTGACATGATCCTGGGATTCTACTTCTTTCGTATGATTCATCTTGGATCAGATAATTCTATCTCCTTAGTGATTTTAGTGTCCAGGCAGTCTTTAAACCTCCTGGGCAGTTGGAGACATTGTTTTTTCTCCATTATCTATCTTCTGTATCCATTGTTAATAATTATCTAAGGTTTTAATGTATTTTAAGGAAAAAAAGGTCCCATGGCAACAAAAGGGTATTTTTAAGGTTCTACTTGAGAATATAATAAGATCTTAAACACACACACACACACACACACACACACACACACACACACACACACACACACACACACACACACACACACACACACACACACACACACACACACACACACACACACACACACACCGCCCCCCCCAATAAAAGAAGATAAATAAACAGGTACAATACCAGAGAAGCAGTTTAGGAACTAGTCGTTAAGAGTGAGGACTGTGGAGCCAGAAGGCCTAGATTAAAATCTTGGCTATACCTTTTAGTAACTGTAACCTTGAGCACATCATTTAACCTACCTGTTTCTTGGTTTCCAAACATTTAAAATGGAAATGATGATAATAACAGTACCTGTCTCATAAGGCTTTTGTGAAGATTAAGTTGTTGATGTATATAAACCATTTAGAGCAGAACCTTGCACACAGTATTAGGCACTAATATCCTTTTATTAACTTATTTCCCCTCAAATATTTCTGGACTTCTAGAAAGTTTTATATTCTTCCTGTGGCCTTGCCCTGCCTCAGCTCTTACCACCTCCCACCTGCTCTATTTCCACAGCCTCTTCACCAGGCTCCTCACTTCTAGCTTCCTCTACCAGTCCACACTACAGAGGTTGTTCTGACCTGCAAGTCTCACCATATCACTCCTTGAAACAATACCTTCCTGTGTGGTTCCCCGTCCCCTACAGTTTAGAGCTTCTGAAGCTCACATCACAGCTGACCTCATGCTCACATCACAGGTGACCTCACCACCTCCCTTCTCACTGCCTCCAGCCTCAATGGTATTATGACTCTTGCGGGGCGGGGCAGGGGCAGGCATCCCTCCATAAATCCAGCTCATGTTTCTTGACACCTATCCTATGCCAGGAGTCTCTGGAGGGTTCAAATGGTTAATGCACTCAGCTGCTAACCAAGGGGTTGGCGGTTTGAGCCCACCCAGAGGCACCTCAGAAGAAAGGCCTGGCAATCTACTTACGAAAAATCAGCCATTGAAAACCCTGTGGAACACAGTTCTATTCTGACACAAATGTGGTCACCATGAGTTGGAATCAACTCAGCAGTAACTGGTTGTTTACCCTGTGCCAGGCACTGAGCCAGGCATAGAGACCTCTTTCATATTCTCTCTTCATCTTCTTCCAGGAACTGGAAATTCTCACTGAGAGTCCCAGGTTAAAGTCCTGGCCCACCACTTATTTGCCAAGACATTTCAGCTCAGTTATTCCTTCAATAAATACTTAGTAAGCACCCACTGTGTTCTCTTATGTTCTGGAAATACAGTTGTAAATAACACAGAATGACCCCCGCTCTCAGATAGCTTACATTCTAGGCATGGGATGGAGAAAAGATGTTAACATAGTGAAAGATAATAGTAGTGATAGCTGATATTTATATAGCATTTACTGTGTGCTAGGTCTTGCTTAAACTACTTCACATTATTAATTCATTTCATTCTATGAGATGTTACTATTAGTATCACTATTTAACACATAGGAAACCTTGGTGGCGTAGTGGTTAAGTGCTATGGCTGCTAACCAAAGGGATGGCAGTTTGAATCCACCAGATGCTCCTTGGAAATGCTATGGGGCAGTTCTATTCTGTCCTATAGGGTTGCTATGAGTCGGAATCGACTCAACACCACTGGGTTTCTGGGTGGGTTATTTAACACATGAGTGGGCATTGGCAGTTCAATGGTAGAATTCTTGCCTGCCATGCAGAAGACCTGGGCTCAGCTCTCAGCTAATACACCTCATGCACAGCCACCACCTGTCAGTTAGTGAAGGCTTGCATGTTGCTGTGGTGCTGAACAGGTTTCAGCATAGCTTCTAGACTGACTAGGACGAAAGGCCTGGTGATCTACTTCTGGAAATCAGCCAGTGAAAACCCTGTGGAGCACAATAGTTCAGTCTACAACTGATTGTTGGGAGGGCGCAGGACCGGGCAGTGTTTGGTGGTTGTGCATGGGGTCGCCATGAGTTGGGGGCCGACTCAACAGCAGCTAACAACATTTAAGAGATGAGGAAAACTGAGCCCCAGAGAGATTAAGTCATTTGTTCTAACATCACATAGCTAATAAATGGCAGAGTAGAAATTCACATCCAGGCAGCCTGGTTTCAGAATCTGTACTTATACCCCTATGTTACAAAATTAAATTTAATTGTCATAAGCACTAGGTAAGAAAGAAATGATCGGAGTGCTGTGATAGAGAGTACTGTGGTGTCTGTGTCAGAGGATGTTACCTTAAAGGTGACATTTGAGCAGAGCCCTGAAGCCTGTAAAGAAGCTAGTCATGTGAGGAGCTCGAAGAAATTAATAGTGTTCTAGGTAGAAGAATATCCCAGGCAATGAAGTAAGAATTCTCTGTGGGCCTCAGTATTCTCATCTGAAAATGGAGACAAGGGATCTCCTCAGGACTTTGAGAACTGTACATTAGTCAGGAGTTCAACAGGGCCTGGCTTAGGTTTATTTGCATTGTATACTGCTCCAAGGCCAAGGGCTGACCCTAGAAATGACCTGAGATCTGTCTCTGGTCCCTGGGCTGAGAGGGAGCTGCCCCTGGGCCTAGAATCCAGGATATAAACCCATCCACAAAAGAGGGCTAGTGGTGGGCCTGTCCGTGGTGCTGACGTCCAAGGAACTTCCAGAGCAACCTGGGGTCTTGGATTGTGTCCTTGAAGTTGGGAGTGTGTAAGGGGGAAGTTGTTCTCAGTATCCTCCTCCTCTTTGATTCTGCTACTTGCCAGATGTGTGAATTTGAAGTTGCTTGACATCTCTGTGCTCCCTTTATCAGTAAAGGGAGGATAATGAGAGCAGCTACCTCCCAGGGTTGTTACAGGAATTAAATGTGCCAAGTGCTATGCGTGTTTCAGAGAATATCGTTATGATTCTTTCTGCTGCTTCCTCTTTCCCTGCTCAGCTCTGCAGCCAGATGGAACAGCTCGAGCGGGAGAACCAGCAACTGAAGGATGGGGCTGCCAGGGAAGGGGCTACCCAAGCTGGGAGCCTTGTGGACGGGGAGCTGCTGAGATTGCAAGCAGAGAATACAGCCTTGCAGAAGAATGTGGCAGGTGCTTGGAGACCCTTCTGGGGATGTAGGGACCTCAAGTCTTGAATAGGGCAAGGAAGGGTATTCCCTCTCCAGGGGAAGAAGAGAGGCTTCAGAATCAGACTTGGCCCTGCCACGAACCAGTGTGTGACTTTGGACAAGCCTTTTCACCTCTCTGGGCCAGTGTCCTCATCTACAAAGTGCAAATAGTGGTGTCTGCCATCTGGCAGATTATAGTACAGATAAGAGGTAGTACCGTTTTGCATTTAGTTCAGTGCCTAGCACATAGCATACGTTAAGAGATTAGATGATAGAACGTCAAAAAGGACATGTCTGTTAAGCAGAGAAAGTAAATGAAGGAGCATTGGGAAGTAGGGTCTGGGATGAAAGCTGAAAGAAAGCTTGATAGAGTATAGGAGGGTTCTGGTGTGTGGACTTTTGGAGAGCGGCTGGGGCTTGTGGAGTAGTGGTTTGGTGATCAGGAGGGAGACTTTGTGGAATGTGGGTGGGGATCAGGAGATTATAGGAAGAATTCTGAAAGGTCACAGCATTGAACACCCTATGAAGCACTTTTACTCTGTGCACATGGGTTCATCATGAGTTGGAAATGACTTGACAGCAACTAACAACAAAGGAGGCATTCAGCTCTAAGTAGGGGGTAGAGCATAGTGGGCATGGCCTGAGAATGTTGTAGGTGGGGTTTGGAGAAATGAGGATGGGGTTTGAAAAACCAGCTTGGGCTAATTTGATGGTATGCAGGATCTCAGTGGTTGGTGGGGCTTAAAAGATTTGTGAGAGCTGTGGATAGGGCTGAACCTTTGGTTTGTAGCTGAACGTGGCTTATGGTCATTTGGGGTAGGGTCTGTGCTACCTGAGGGGTCAAAGGCCAGTTCTCCCTCTATTTGAGGTATGGCAAGGATCTTTGGAAACGAACTTATCCATCATATATCCCTGTCCTACCCATCAGCCCTGCAGGAGCGCTATGGGAATGAGGCTGTGAGGTTTCCAGCTGTCAGTGAGGGCCAAGGTGACCCCCCAGGGGGCCCAGCCCCTACCGTCCTGGCCCCCATGCCATTGGCAGAGGTGGAGCTGAAATGGGAGATGGAGAAAGAGGAGAAGAGATTGCTCTGGGAGCAGCTGCAAGGCCTGGAGGTGAATTTGGGTTTGTTGGGGCTGGGGTGCCGGGAGGCAGGCAGATGCCCTGGCCCTATTTGTCGTCCCATGGAGATGTCTGTGACATCACCTTCTCGTGGGCTGACAGGGGTAGGGGAGGCAGGAGGGTAGGGGAAGTCAGATACCATACCCCTTCCTTGCTGATAACAACCCCATCCTTCCCTGCAGAGCTTGAAACAAGCCGAAACATCCAGGCTGCAAGAGGAACTTGCTAAGGTGGGGCTGCTAGGTTTTTCCCTGAGCTTTGCCTCACTCCACTCCCCACCTGCTGACCTTCCCCTAACAGGGCAGAAAGGGCATAGTACCTCTCAAAGCCTCAATTTCATCATCTGTGGAACGGAGAAACTCACAGTTATATCTCAGAGTCGCTTTCAGTGTGAAATGGGTCCCACCATGTCTTGTGCATGGCAGGCCCCATCCCTTCCTTCTGTTTCCTCCCAGTTCTGCTTGTTTATTTGTTCATTCATTCATTCATCCATCCAAGCATTAATGGACTGCTGGCGCTTGTCTTAGGAACTGGAGACCCAGTGGTGAGGTATTTAGTCATGGCTGTACTTGCCAGGCCTTCCAGCCTAGCTTTTCTATGACATGGCCATTGGTCAATATTCTGGGGGGCATGAATGCTGGGCTTTGGAGCTTGAGATCATGTTACTGCTAACCAGCTGGACAACCAAATTACATAATGCTTTTGAGATTCAGTTTCCCCATTTGTAAACCAATACACTCACTTCTCAGGGCTATTTTGAGGATTCTGTAAGATAACATAAGTAAATCCTGGCTTCCAGAAAGAACTTAGTAGGAAGTGTCTGTGATTATTAAGTTTATCTTTGCCTTATTAATATTATTGTTATCACTTGTCTGTCCCCCCTCCAGCTCTCCGAGAAACTGAAAAAGAAACAAGAAAGGTACGGTTCTTTTTTCCAGAGGTGGGAGAAATGGTTTTGGAGGACTAGGAGGTAGGAGACTTGTGGAACGGACAACTGAAAAGTCTATGTCTGTTTTTCTGTGCCCAGTTTTTGCCGTCTGCAGACAGAGAAGGAGACACTATTCAATGACAGCAGGTAACTGCCAGGATTGGGACCGTTGGTGGACAACAGGAACAGTGCCCAGCAGAATTAACCGAAGGCTACTGGGGTAGAGCTGGGAGACTAGACCTCAAGCTGTGCCCACTGTCCCTAGCTGCCCCCTTCCCGCTATCACCTCCAGGAACAAGATTGAGGAGTTACAACAGCGGAAGGAAGCTGATCTCAAAGCCCAGTTGGCTCGAATCCAGAAGCTCCAGCAGGAACTTGAGGCTGCCAATCAGGTGAGGGCAGGTGGGGGGAGGCGGGGAGGCAGGCTCTGAGATCCCTGGGATAGGGACCAGGGCTAGGAGTCTGGGGAGGTTTGAGGTCCATAGGGGCTGGCTGGTGAGTCTGAGATTTCCTGTGTTAGAAATATTAGGGACTAGATGGGTCCTAGGCCCCCTAGGAGCTAGGAAAATGGAAGCTGGGTAGCCCCAAGACTCCTGGGAGTTGGGATAGGAATCTGTATGAATCTAAGATCCCGGGGGTCTAAAGACTTGGGGGCTGTGTGCCAGGAGTCTAGGTATATCTGTGGTCACTGGATTTATCTGGGATTGAGAATAGGATTTGAGGTGAATCTGAAGTCCTTGGAGGCTGGATGACTTTGAGACCTTTAGGCTCTGGAGTGTCAGTAAGTTTGAGACTCCCAGGGTCTGAGGACATGAGGGCTGAGTAGTCACAAGACTTCCAAAGGTGGGAGAGTTGGAGCTGGAGACTGGGTACATTTGAGACCCTCAGCATCTGGGGGCTGAATTGGGTCTGAGATACCTAGGGACTGGGATCACATGGGCTGGGTGGTCCTGAGACCATGGGGGATGGGAACAAAAAACTGGTGAGTCTGAGACTTCCCAGGGGCTAGAGAAAAAGTCTAGATGTGTCTGACGCTCCTGAAGGTTGGAGGTTGGATGAGTTTAAAGCTTCTAGGTTTCTCTCTAGAGGCAGTGAGTCTTAGGTCCTTTTGGATGAAGGATATGGTGACTTGTGGGTCTAAGGTTCCTCAGAGCTAGGAACACAGGTGCTGGGCGAGCCTAAGACCCCTGGGGACTGGGGATAGAAATCTGAGTAAAGCTGAGACCCAAAGGAGCTGGGGGCTAGCTGAAGATCCCCAAATGGTGGGGTGTGGGGGCAGTCTAAGACCTCACCAGGAGCTGAAAACTAGAAGGTTGTATGAGTTTGAGACCTCCAGGGTCTGAGACTGTGAGTTTGGATGAGTCTGAGGCTTTTGGGGGCTAGGGACATTGGAGTTGAGTGTGTCTAAGACCCTTGGGGGTTGAGGTCATGAATCTGGTGTCCTGAGGGCTGATTGAATCTGAGATTTACAGAGCCTGAGTTTGTCTGAGAATCCTAAGGGCTATGATCTGGAATCTGGGTGAGTCTAGATCTCTTATAGATGGAGGCTGGATAAGTTTGAAGTCCCCAGGGGGACTAAGGTCGGGAGCTTATATATGTCTGAGATGCTTAGAGGCTTGGGACATAGGGGTTGAATGTGTCTGAGGCCCTAAATCTGGGTGAGCCTGAGACCTCTGATGGCTGGGTAGTCTGGTACCCTCAAGTGCTAGAGGCATGCTGCTGGGTGGTCAAAGAGGGAGTCTGTGTGGGTCTGTGCACTCAGGGGAGGCTCAGGTCTGGAATGCACTTACCTGATCTTCTGGTCCCCAAAGAGCTTGGCAGAGCTGAGAGATCAGCGGCAGGGGGAACGCCTGGAGCATGCAGCAGCTCTGCGGGCCCTACAAGATCAGGTACATTCAAGGGGTGGGCCCAGGGAGTGGGGGTGAGGGTGCGGGGAGCCTGAATGGGTGATATACAGGCAGGCAAGGCCCCAGGGATCCTGCTCCCCCCGGTCTGGTTCCCGTGTGTGTGCGCGTGTGTCTCTTTCTCCTTTAGTTCCTGTCCCCGTCTCCTGGGCCTGCTCTCACCTGTTACGGGGGTGGGGCCAGGTGTCCGTCCAGAGTGCAGATGCGCAGGAACAAGTGGAAGGGCTTTTGGCTGAGAACAATGCCTTGAGGACTAGCCTGGCTGCCCTGGAGCAGGTACGGGACACCTGGAAGCCCTCACTGATCCCTCCCCTATCCCCTTCACCTCCCTCTGCTTCTGCTCTAATTGGGGCAGTGTGGTCTGGACCACATGCCGTTCTCCTGCCTTTGTTTTTGTTTCATTTGCAATTTCTCTCTGATCATCCATCTCTGCTTCTCTTGCATTCTAGTTTCTTCCACACCAATGAAGTGTGTGAAGTGTACTAATCTTAAGTGTACAGCTCAGTGAATCATATCTGTGTGTGTATATATATGTTTCCATGTATATACATGTATTTTCAGCTGCTCATAAGGTTCCATTGTACCCTTTCTCAGTCAATATCCCCTTAGAAGTAACCACTATTCTGATCTATATCATTTTAAGTTAATTTTGCTTGTGCTTTAACATCATATAAACAGAGTCTGATACCTTTTTTGTCTGGCTGCTTTATTGAGGCGTTATATCTTTGAGTTTTATCCATGTGTAATAGTGGTCTATTCTTTTATTGCTGTATAGTTTTCCGTTGTATGAATATGCTACAATTTATTTATCCATTCCCTTGATCTCTTTTTCTCACTGTTATTTTCTCTGAAATTCTCTCTCTTCCTGGCTTTTTTTCCCACCTCTCTCCCTGTCTCCCTGAAACTGGGAGGCCCACTCTCTGTGCCTGGCTCCCGGGACCCCTTACACTCCACTTCCCATCAACACCACTTTCTGCAGATCCAAACAGCAAAGACCCAAGAACTGAATATGCTCCGAGAACAGACTACTGGGCTGGCAGCTGAGTTGCAGCAGCGACAGGCTGAGTACAAGGATCTCATGGGACAGAAAGATGACCTGAACTCCCAGCTCCAGGTGACACCTCCAGTCCTTGTCTGCCTTCTCCTAGTTCCCTAGTAGTGGCTCAGTGGAGTCCCCCATGAGGTACAGTGGGAAGATTGTGGAGTCAAAAGGGGCTAGGCTTCAATCTGGCTCCCTAACTTATCAGCATCTGTGTGTCTTAGGACAAGTCATTTCACTTCTGTGAGAATAAGCCTCTTCAACTTCAATTAGTTAGGACATCCATTTTGATTCCATAATAGAAACCAAAATAATAGTAGATCAAATAAGATAGAAATTTACTTATCTCCCATGTAAAAGTCCAGTTAGGTTCTCCAGGGATAGAATGATGGCTTTATAATCATCAATGACCCAGGTTCCTTCTACATTGCCATTCTGCCACCTTCAACATTTCTATCTTGTCATCCAAGATGATTACTCAAGCTCCCCCACCATCATGTTTGCGTTCCAGTTGGAAGGAAGGAGGAAGGGGGATGGGAACAGCATGCCTTTAAGAGCGTAATCTAAGTTACACTCGCCACTTCTGCACACAGAAATTAATCACATGGCCATACCTAACTGCAACGGAGGAGGAGAAACATCAGCTAGACAGCCATGTGCCCAACTAAAAATCCTATTGCTAGGGAAGTAGGGGAGAATGAATACTGGGGAACAACTAGCAGTCTCTGCCATACTTATCTATAAAATGAGAAAACTATCAGCAGCCTGAAACAGGTCAGTGGTCCTGCCACAGCCCCCAGACACACCACTGGGCCTCAGTGTGCAATAAGGGGTCAGGGTTAAGGGAGATGGTCTACCAGAAGTGTCCTAGGTTATTGGCACCCATTGGAGGCACTTATCAAACTCACCCCTTCATCCCTGCATTAGGAGTCATTACGGGCCAATAATCGGCTGCTGGAACAACTTCAAGAGCTAGGGCTAGAGAAGGAGCAGTTGAGCCAGGACCTTCAGGAGGCTCGAAAGGTGAGGTACAAGAGGAGTGGGGGTGGGAAGGGTGGGGATTGACCCAGCCTGTGGGGACAGGGGATGTGATGTAGCCAAATCCATGGAGATAGGAAGAGTAAAAAAGTTGACCAGTTCCATGATTGACCAGTTCCTTGGCCAAACCCGTGGGAATGTGAGGGGAAAGAAAGTGACCAGGTCCGTGAGGGTGGGTGAGTGACTTAGTCAGTTATATGGAGTAGGGGAGGGAATGGAGTCTGGTGAGTTCCTTGGGCATGGGGAGAAGGCGGTGGGTCTTTTTTGGTGCTGGGGCAGAAAGTTGGCTGCCATCCTCCTGCCCCAAACTCCTGGCCCCCAGAGTGCTGAGAAGCGGAAGGCCATGCTGGATGAGCTCGCAATGGAGATGCTGCAGGAGAAGTCACAGCACAAGGAGGAGTTGGGAGCAGTTCGACTACGGCATGAGAAGGAGGTATTGGGGGTACGTGCCCGCTATGAGCGTGAACTCCGAGAGCTGCATGAAGACAAAAAGCGTCAGGAGGAGGAGCTCCGTGGGCAGATCCGTGAAGAGAAGGTGGGTGGGTAGATAATGATGTCCTTCCTCCTCTAAACTGAGGGACCACAGTTTTGCCGATGGGCCAGTGGTTGGCGGGAGTGAGGTGACCACTCCCGTGCCTGCCTGGCCCATTACAGTCTATTCCCTCCCAGGTCCGAACACGGGAGCTGGAGAATCTCCAGCAGGCAGTGGAAGAACTTCAAGCTCAGGTACACTCCATGGATGGAGCTAAGGGCTGGTTTGAACGGCGCTTGAAGGAAGCTGAGGTGAGTTGGTGGTGCCTGGTGAGGAGGGGTACCCATTCCAAGCAAGTGGAACAGGAGTGTTCAGGCCCTGGAACTTTCTGAGAAGCCTTTTGGAGGGAGTCAGGGAATGACCAGTGAATAGGACAGAACATCAGGTGTGCAGGGCTCCCCTGCCTTTTTGCAAATTTGAAAAGGCACCCCTTCCTCCTGAAACTCTGCTTCCATCTGTCAGAAAATTATAGTAGTACACTGTTTTGTTCGAATAAGAACTTTTATTACCGCTTTCTGGAAAATTTGTAATAATTGATAAGAGGCAGTGTTACGTAGTGGTTAAGAGTACAGGCTCTAGAGCTGGTTGTTTGCTTGGTGGGAATCCTGGCCGGACCACTTATTAGCTGAATGACCTTGCATAAGTTACCTTACCTCTTTTTCATCATCCATAAGAAGAGGATAACAATAGTACCTACTGTCTAGGTATATGGAGCCCTGGTGGTGCAGTGGTTAAAGTGCTTGGCTGCTAACCAAAAGATCAGTGGTTCAAACCTACCAGCTGCTCTATGGGAGAAAGATGTGGCAGTCTGCTTCCATAAAGATCACAGCCTTGAAAACCCTGTGGGGTAGTTCTACTCTGTCCTGTAGGGTTGCTATGAGTCAGAATTGACTCAATGGCAGTGGGTTTTGGTCTAGGTAAAAATGAGTTAATATAAGTGCAGTCCTTAGAACATTCCTGGAATGTAGTAAGTACTATTGTTAAATAAAATGTAAATGAAAATCTAGGTCTCTGATGTGAATGGCACAGGCTTAGATGTGACACTTTTGTATACTGCCTAAGGGCACACAGTGTTCCCTGCAGGAGTGTCTTTTCACTGCCCCACTGCAACCCTCCACACACACCCCTAACTGGGCGTAATGTCTTGTGAGGGCTGTGACCAGCCCTTGGACTTATCTTATAGGAATCTCTGCAGCAGCAGCAGCAGGAACAAGAGGAAGCCCTCAAGCAGTGTCGGGAGCGGCACGCTGTTGAGCTGAAGGTACCTGTGGCATGATGGTGTTCTTCTCTCTGGGGAGTGGCAGGCCCTAGTCTTGAGGCTCAAGTTTCTCAAGCTGAGGCCTGACCTGCCTTCTGCTTTGCAGGACAAGGAGGAGGAGCTACAAGGTGTGCGGGATCAGCTCCAGCAGGCCCAGGGGGAGCGAGACAGCCACCTGAAAACTATCAGCAGCCTGAAACAGGTCAATGGTCCCACCATGACCCCCTCAGCATGCAGCAAGGGACAGCGAGGGAGCAGACTATATGTTGCCATTCTGGCACCCACCAGCCAGGTTTTCTATCCCATAGGAGGTGAAGGACACAGTGGACGGGCAACGAATCCTGGAGAAGAAGGGCAGTGCTGCAGTAAGATGGGGAAGTGCCCAAGGAAAGCCCCCTCCTGGCCTGTGGCCTCTACCTGTGAGCCCACTGGGCCTCATTCCCCGCCTCTCTCCCTACAGCTCAAGGACCTCAAGCGGCAGCTGCACCTGGAGCGGAAACGGGCAGACAAACTGCAGGAGCGGCTACAGGACATCCTCACCAACAGCAAGAGCCGCCCAGGTGAGGGAACAGAACAGACACTGGGAGGCAGAGGCACAGGGAGGCTGGGCTTGGGCCTGAAGGCCGGAGGTCCTTCCTATACCTTGCTCTGCCCACACTTCTTTCTCTCCTGCGTCTTCTGGCCCTCTTGAACTCAGTCTGTCTTTTACCCTTTCTCTGCATGTGTCTTTCTTCTGTTTCTATCTCTGCATTATCTGTTTTTTCTCTGTCTCTATCCTTTGTGCTGTGTTTTTTCTCTTTCTGTCTCTTTCTCTATTTCATTTTGTTGTCTTTCTCTGTATCTCATGTCTCTGTCTCTTCTGTATCTGCTTTCTCTGATTCTTTCCTTTTTTCCTCCCTCTTTTTCTTCTCCCTGTCTCTTTATCTCTTTCTATCTCTGTTTCTTTTCTCTCTTTCTCTCTGTCTTTTGTCTGCCTATATCTCTGTCTCCCCACTACCCCTTCATACATATTTTCATGCCTCACTTGGTGTTTCCAAATCAATAGTATCCATTCTCTTATTCTCTAAATATGGACTGAGCTGCCTCACTCAAGTACAGGGCCCCTGATAGGAGGCCCTTAGGATCCCTGCCCTCTAGGAGCTCTCAGTTTAGCTAAGGAGACAGACTTAGAAGTAGGCAGCAACACCGTGGTGTTTTAATTATACAGCTAATCCAGTCTCTGTTTCTTCTACCACTTACGGCAGAAGATGGGGAAAAAAAACCTAGAGTTGCTTTGGCCTTTTTTTCAGAAGGGGATAGCCTATAAATACATTTAAATGAATAAATAAAGACAGTAATGACTCTGGCGCATCTCCTATGTCACAGACTCAGTGAAAACTTGCCCCTTCATCCCCCAACTCAGGGAACCCATGGAACCCCACTCAAACATTCCGCCCTTTATGGAGATCCCTTGGGGTGTGGTCTCAGCCCCCTCCCCAATATCCAGAGCCAGCCACAAGAGCAGCAGCACAAGCTCAGTGCCTGTGCTTTTAAGTGACGTGGCAAAACAGCTGTATCACCAAATCAATTTCTCTCTGAGGCACTCAGTCTCCTAAAGTAACCTCTCTTTATAAAGGAGGATTTTTTTGTTTCTATTTTGTTACAGATGAATGTAAGAATCACCAAACAGGTTAGAATTGTTTACCATACACTCTCCTTGTGTATTAGGTTACATTCAGGTTTAGGTACATGGTTATGAGAGTCCATCTCCATCTTTTTTCTCTCTGTCTCTGTTCTGACTCCTGTCTTTCTCCAGGGTCTCTGTCTCTATCACCTGCTCCATCTTCTCTATCTTTCTGGGTTTTGCTCTCTACATGTGGGTGTGCATCTCTGTCCTCTCCAGCTGTCTGTTTTCCTTTCTCTGTACCCTCGCTGTTAGTGCATATGGCACTTCATGCCTGTGTGGATCCACATTTCTGTCTTTCTCCCAGTGTCTTTGACTTTGTCTCTCTTCTGTTGTGTGTGTTTGCCTAGGGAGGCCGTTGCTTTTTCTGTTTCTGTTTCTCTTTCCCTGTCCTATTGTCTGCCTCTGCCTTTCCCCATGCCCAAGTATCTCTGTCTCTTTCCATCTCTGTCAAGTCTATTTCTCCCTCTTCCTGCCTGTCACTGCCCTGGAACCCTGGGGGGTTGGGGCTCAGGTTCCTGTTCTCTCACTACCCAGGCCTCGAGGAGCTGGTTCTGTCAGAGATGAACTCACCAAGCCGGACCCAGACAGGGGACAGCAGTAGCATCTCCTCCTTCAGCTACCGTGAGATCTTGCGGGAGAAGGAGAGCTCAGCCGTTCCAGCTAGGGTAAGAGGCAAGAAAGAGCCTACTTCCCAGATTCTCCTACCGAAATCCTGGGTCCTTCCTTTCTCCCCCACCTACAGCCATCTCCTACTCTGGGCCGAGCACACACATCGTCTTGTCAAGTTTTCCCCAAGCTCAGCAACTTGGATTCAGATTTCTTAATGGGAGACAGGCAAATCATTCTCTCTCTGACTTTCTGTTTCATCCTCTGTGGGCTAATTCTACCTTTCCTGGTGCCATAAAGCATATGGTTCATAGTAGGTGCACCATCCATATATGCAATCCCTTTTTCCAACTTATAATATTACTTATTGTCATCTATCAGGTCAGCTTCCTTGCCAGCCCCTTTTATTTGGAAATAACATTTTATCATTCCATACAAAGTATGTGTGCATTGTAGAAAATTAAAAAAAAAAAAAAACAGATGAGCAAAGGTTTTTCTTGATTATTTTAAAATCACATTTTTACCATCCAGAGGTCACCACTGTAAATCCTTAGTTTGCCCCCTTCCAGATTTCTCTTTATATGTATATGCATATATATGTTTTTTATTTTAACATAATTGAGATTATATGTAACCTGCTTTTGTTCAACTGATTTTGACCTTCCCAATTTGATAAATTTTCATTTCATCTAATACTTTCACCTTCATCAAATTTCTCTACTTGGCCCCAAAATGTCCTTTATAGTTTTATGAAAACTAGCATTCAGTTTTGGAGCACTTGTTACATCTGGTTGTCTTATGTCCCTTAAATTCCTCTTTAATCTGGGGTAGTACCTTTTTTAATGACACCAATTTGTTGAAGACACCAGGCCAGTTCACACAGAAAGTCCCACCTTTTGGATTTTCCTGCTTGCTTCCTTGTGGTGTCATTTAGCTTGTTCCTTTTTCCCCTAGTTTTCCTGTTAACTGGAAGTTAGATCTCATTTGCTACAGGATCTCCCTTCCTCCTCTCTACAATGCTATGATGTGGTAGTTACTGCCTTTCGCCCTTTAGCCAAAGGAGGAGACAGAGTCTCTGAGGGTGCCAAGACCACCCTACAGTCCCCCCATCTACACTTCACCCCCAGTCTGGTTCTCCTTCTCACCCCATCACTCCTATCTGATAGGATGGGGCCTGGGGCTGATCTCACCTCTTCTTTTTCCCACAGTCTTTGTCTAGCAGCCCTCAGGCCCAGCCCCCTCGGCCAGCAGAGCTATCTGATGAGGAGGTGGCTGAGCTCTTTCAGCGGCTGGCAGAGACACAGCAGGAGAAATGGATGCTGGAGGAGAAGGTGGGTGCTGTCTGCCTGTTTGTCCCCACATGGAGTGCCCTTGAGAGATGAGTGGGGTCTGCTGGGCCCCTTCCCATGTGTGAACATGCGCAGTTGAGGGGTCTAAGGTGGACTGGGCCATCCTGCAGGTGAAGCACCTGGAGGTAAGCAGTGCCTCCATGGCAGAAGACCTCTGCCGGAAGAGTGCCATCATTGAGACCTATGTCATGGACAGCCGGATTGGTCAGTTCCCCCTTTCCTGTCCCTCACCCCTGGCCCAGCCCTCTCACCTGCCCCTGCTCTTTATTGTTCTATGCTGCAGCTTCTCTCCTCGCCTCTTGGAACTCAGCAAAGTTACTGACAAGGCTACACTGGTGAAGGGGGAGAGCAGGGAACAGCCTGCATCTGTGTGTCTTTCTCTCTGTTCTCTCTTTATCTTGGCACCTCCCTCCTTTCCATGTCTCTGTCATCTTTCCCTCCCAATCACTCTCCATTCTCTATTTGTGTCTCTGTGTCCTTCGTTCTCCTCGTATCTCATCTTCCTCTTCTCTCTCTCCCCTCTTCTGTCTTCTCCTTGTGTCTCTTCTTTCTGTCCCCCCTTCATCTTATCTCCCTGTTCCTACTCCCTCTCTATATTGTTCCATCTCTATAAATTTTCATTCTCTATATGTGTATTCCTTTTAGGGGTCCTTATCTCTTTTTCCACCCCTTGTCCTTTTCCTCCTCTCTCTTCCTCTTGCGCTTTCGCTCGTCTTTCCACCTGCCCCTCCCCTTGTCTTTGTTTCTTTCACTACTTTCTTTCACACCTTTCCTTCCTCTCTCTATTTTTTCCTTATTAACCAGAATAATACCGACTGACAGCGTGCTGAGTGTTTACTGTGTGCTCTGTGCTTCACATGCTGTCACATACGTTGTTTCAGCCCCATGAGTTACTTATTATCCCTGTGTCACAGATGCTCAGGGTCATACAGCTAGTAACTGATAGAGCCAGGTTTCACATGTCAAAGCCTCCACCTCCCACATAACATGGCTTCTTCCCCCTTTCTCCCCTGCTCTTTGTTTCCCTCTTTTCTCCTGTCTGTCCATCTCTGCTCTGGCTTTGCCGAGGGGGTGATTCTCAGCCTGAGCCCTTGCAGATGTGTCTGTGGCTGCAGGCCACACAGACCGCAGCGGGCTGGGCAGCGTACTAAGAGACCTAGTGAAGCCGGGTGATGAGAACCTTCGGGAGATGAACAAGAAGCTACGGAACATGCTCGAGGAACAGCTCACGAAGAATATGCACTTGCACAAGGCAAGTGTGGCCTACCAGCCTACCCATCTGTCCATCCAGCCACCTGCCTGCTTACCACACTGGCTCATCTACCAGTGCCCCCTCTATCCACTCACCCACCTGTCCTCCCTTCCATCTCCCTACCCATACACTGACCTGTCCTTTGTCCTCTCATCTTCTCATCCTCCTATCAACTTACTCATCAGTTTAGTCTTTCACTCTTCCCTCTGTCCTTCCATCCACCCATTCATATGGACATTCACCCATCTTGTCCGTCTGCCCACCCTACTATTTACCAATATGCCCACCTACCCATTTAATCATCTACTCTGTGTCTTTCCACACATTTCCTGATGTACTTCTCTCTCTTTCTTATCTAGTCATCAATCACTCCTGGCCTTATCTTTCACCCATCCACCCAGTGACCTGCCTGCCTACCTGTTGTCCTCTATCTGTCCTCCCCATTTACCTACCACGAGTTCCCCCATGCATCTACTTGCCCATCATGCCACCCAAATGTTTCGTCCTTCTCTGGGTGAGTCCAAAAGAAGTCAGACCCAGTCTTTACCTCTGAGAAGCAGCCTTGCCGTTTAGTAGAAGAGAAGGTAGTGAGGATGAGGGTTTTATCCTCCAGCAGAACCATGCCACAACAGATGATCCACTCCCATATCTGTAGCTCCATAGGCTTCCCACATCCAGGCATACCTCTTCTTTCTTTTTATTTTATTGTGGTGAAAATATATAAACATGCCATCTCGACAATTTCTACAAGTACAATTCAGTGACATTGACTACATTCTTTAAGTTCTACAGCCATTCTTACTATCCTTTTCCAAATCATTCCACCTCCATTAACATAAACTCAATGCCTCCTAAGCAAAAACTCCCCAGACATACATTTCCTGAGCCCAGCCTACTGCTGGGGGCTTTATGAGCTTCTCTAAGTACCTTCCCAGCCCAGGACAGACATAGTTGGGCATTGATTAATGAGGCGAGAAGGAAATCACAGATGACACCCCGGGTTTGGTGAGGGAGCTACCCTTACCCCTTCCCTGGCCCCTGATGGCTCATTTGTTTCTTAGGACATGGAGGTTCTATCCCAGGAAATTGTGCGGCTCAGCAAGGAGTGCGTGGGGTCCCCTGATCCAGACCTAGAGCCTAGAGAGGCCAGCTAAAGACCTACAGGCTGCACTCACTCCCTCCACTCCCCACTCCCCAAGATTCCATTCCCTTGGGCTGTAATGGGAAAATGGAGGCCTGAGACAAAAATGAATAGGTTGGGAAACTGGACATTGAAGGGGTTGGAGGCCTCATGGCTGGTGTTAGTGACCCTGTCTTAGGGCAGAGGCCCTGGGGAATAGGGATCCTGAGGGGAGGGGCAGGGATTTCTTCTTGGCCTGGCTCCCAGGGACCTCTGCCTTCATCTCTGCATGAGCTCTCCCTCCCACAGACCAATTTTTTTTCTTTTTTAATTTATGTCTGGAAGCCCGGCTACTCTACATTTGGGATTGGGGATGTTGGGTGGGGGTGTGGTCCATGTTCAGCGTTTTAGCAACCTGTGTGTGTGTGTATATAAAGGCTGTGCAGCCAAAATACCATCTGGCCAGATGGGCCCACCCACTGACTCTCTGGTCTCGTTCTTTCCTACAAGGAGGGATGTGCTTGGGGTGGGGCAGGATGGGAGGGTCATTTGATTGGAATGGGGAGGGTGGTCTCTGGCTACAACTTTACTCTCCTTCCCTCACCCTGACCCTGCCTGTTTCCAGTTAATATTGACCAGCCGCTCAAACTAAATGGAGCAGAAATATCTGCAGCTATGTGGGTGAATGTATATGGGAATGTAGGTATGGATGAATGAACAAATGGGAGAATGGATAAGTGGTTGCATGGACTGATAAGTAGACGTTTGCATGGACTGATGATGGATAGATTTGGGAATACATGGGCAGATGGATGGAAAGGAGGTTGGCTGAATAAATGGGTAGATTCATCAGTAGGTGGATAGGTAAAGGATGGACAGGTGGGGATGTAAATGGACAGATGGATGGATAGGTGCATGAATAAATGGACTGATGGATGGATAGGAGAGTGTATGGATGGATGAGCTAATGAATGGAAAGGGGAAAAGGTGGGTGAATAAATGATGGGTCAAGATATGGATGAATAACTGGACAGATAGATGAGTAGATGGATGGGTTGAGTAGATGGGTAGAGGATGGATATATAGGGATATGTTGGTGAAGGGATAGGTGGATGGGGTGAATATACAAATGGATGAGTAAACAGTGGATTTATAGCTAAATGTGTGCAGTGGAGGGATGGGTAGAGTAATTGGTTGTGTCGGTGGGGGAATGGGTAGGTGGAGGGATAGAGAAATGGACAAATCGGGTATGGTGAGTGAGCAAATGGAGGATTACGCTGGTGGGTAAATCAATCAAATAGCTAAAATTGGCTTTGTCTTACAGCTCCCCCATCACCACACACTTTTAATTACTAAAGATTAGGCACCCTCTGTGTGCCATGCCCTGTGTCATCCCCTTTCATATCATTTGTTAATGCTCCCAACAACAATGTCAAGTTGGTATAACTCCACCTGACAACTGAAGAAACAATGCAAGTCACTTGCCCAAGGACACAGCAAGTCAGTGGCAAGCGGGGGTTTGAACCCACTCAGGCCTACCCAAGGCACTCCATACCCAGTGCTCCTGCAACCCAGGGGCAGAGCCCTCTAGGGAAGGAGGTGTGATCTGAGGCTGCTGAATGTGGACAGATAAGGGAGACTGCCCCTAGAAGTGGGTTCTACATCGGACAACCTGATTTGGGAGTGGGACCTAGATTTCCCCATCTGCACTCCCCTTACCCCCTACTTCACATCCAAAGACAGGAAGACTTGTGTTCCAGTCCCACAGCTTGTCTTGTTAGAGCTGGGGCTCTAACCCATGCCTCCCTTGGTCAGCAGCTATGGAGGCCTGGCCACCTAGAGAAATGCCCCTCACCGACCACCCCCTCCATCTTTGACTATTCCAGCCCTTCTCCTTTCTGGGGGTGAGGGGCAGGGAGGGGACACAGCGCTGCATCATTCCCCGTGGCACTCCACCCTGGGGCCATTAACAGACACCTCCCGAGATCGATCGATGGATCGGCTCTGCTAAGTGCTGCTGATTCAGGCGGGTGGAGGTGGGGGCCCCTTGGGGCAGAGGGGGTAGCACTTGGGCGGGGGGGGGAGTCCAGGAAGGAGGTGGGACGAACTGGCAAAACTCCCTGCCACCCCCATTTTCCAGATGACGACTGAGGCCCAACCAGCTCTGTAGGAGGCGGAGTCTCCCCAGGGTCCCTCTCAGGCTGTGCTAGGGGAGGGGTCTCAGAGCCACAAGGCCCCTCCCCTGCCTCTCTCTCCACCTCCCGGCAAGCTCGGAGGGTCAGGGAGAGAGCCGGAGGAGGAGAACTCTGGCAGCTCTGCAGAGGGGGCCGGGAGCTCCGGTGCTTGGTACCCCCAGCCGTAACGCTGTTGCCGCTGCTGCAGCGGGGACACAGGTGAGGACGACCCCATGAGGAGGGGGAGGGGGCCACCAATAGCACTGTCCTTGTCCTTCCCTGGTCCAGCCCCCACGCCCTAGCCCATCCTGGGACAGTCCCCAGAGGTCCCATTGGGCCTTGCCCGTCCAGAGCCTCCTTCCAGGGACCTAACTGCCTACCCCTGTCTGTGCCGCCTTCTCCTCTCCAAGGCCTGGCTGTGGTTGCTTCTTTTTCCTCCTCCTCCTGCTGCTGCTGTTATTGCCGCTGCCCAGCACACACCGCCAGCCCCTCGGGGTGTGGTTTCCCCAGACCTGCCCCCAACCGGTGGGACCCAGCCTTATCAGAGCTTCCCGGCCATCCAGCCTTCTGCCCAGCGCCCCCCTCCCTGGAGACACACCCAACTCCCTTTCAACATCTCACCCCCCCTTTCCAACCCTCTTTGGGGGGACCCCTCCTTCGTCTTAGTCTTTTTAGATACCCTTGGTGCTCTGGGGCTATGCCCAACTTCCTTCCAATTCAGTCCCAGCCTCTCTGGGTTCCCCAGTCCCCTCTTTCCTCCCCCCAGAACTCTTGAGAGTGTGGGCCCGGCTTTCTCAGCACCTCTAGAGACCCCCAAGGAAACCCCGGTGGTGTAGTGGTTAAGGCCTACAGCTGCTAACCAAAAGGTTGGCAGTTCAAATCCTCCAGGCGCTCCTTGGAAACTCTATGGTGCAGTTCTATTCTGTCCTAGAGGGTCGCTATGAGTCGGAATCGACTCAATGGCAACGGGTTTGTTTGGTTTTGTTTTGGTTTCTAGAGACCCCCAGGTACCTCTCAGACTCCTTAAAAATAACTCAGCCCCATATTTACTCCTTTAGATACCCTACTCCCATCTCCAGCCCCACTCCAGCCTCTCATCTCCTTCCCCAGAACTCCTGTGGAGTGTAGACACACCCCCCCCCAGGCTATTCTTGGCAGCTCGAGGCACTCCCAAGACACCTCTCAGCCTCTTTACAACCTCCTGGCTCTATAGCCACCCCTCTAGATAAACCAGCCCCGTTTCCAGATCCACTAGGGAGCTCCAACCCCCTTATCTTTTCCCCAGAAGCCTCAAGGGTTATATGGACAACCTGCCTCATCTTTCTGGAGCCCTTTAGAACCCTTCACCCCACCCAGAAATTCTCAGTCTCTCTCAAACACCTCTGGTCCCAGTTCTACCCATCCAGATGCCCCAACCTCACTAAGGGTCTCCAGCCCCTTTTTCCTCCCTCCAGAACTCTTGAGAGTGTGGACAACTCTCCAGATGTTTTCTGGCCCCTCTAGAGAGCTTCAGACATTACTCAGGCACATGCTAATAGAATCCTTTAATCCTCTCTAGACACTCCCTCAGGCCCTTCTCAGCAGAGACACCTCTTTTCTCCTCCTCTCCATGACCCCTAGCCCATTCTCAGTTCCTGAAGACATCCACCAGGTTTCCCATAAATGCTCCCCAAGTCCTTGCCCATCTCTCTATTTCCTCCTCCTCATTCCTCTTGGCCTCTCTAGACACCCCCAGTTTCCTTGTACGGGTGGCCCAGGGCGTCTCCAAGCCCCCTATTATCCTGGAGACAGCCACATTCTCCTAAACGTCACACACACCCCTAAGTCTCCGCGGGCCTGGGGAGCAGCAGGATGGCGGCAGGCGTGGCCACGTGGCTACCTTTTGCCCGCGCTGCGGCGGTGGGCTGGCTTCCCCTGGCCCAGCAGCCCCTGCCCCCAGCGCCAGGGGTGAAGGCCTCCCGAGGGGATGAGGTTCTGGTGGTGAATGTGAGCGGGCGACGCTTTGAGACCTGGAAGAACACGCTGGACCGCTACCCAGACACTTTGCTGGGCAGTTCGGAGAAGGAGTTCTTCTACGATGCTGACTCAGGCGAGTACTTCTTTGATCGAGACCCGGACATGTTCCGGCACGTGCTGAACTTCTATCGCACTGGGCGACTGCACTGTCCGCGGCAGGAGTGCATCCAGGCCTTTGATGAAGAGCTGGCTTTCTATGGCCTGGTACCTGAGCTGGTTGGCGACTGCTGCCTTGAAGAGTACCGGGACCGGAAGAAGGAGAACGCTGAGCGCCTGGCGGAGGACGAGGAGGCCGAGCAGGCTGGGGATGGCCCAGCCCTGCTGGCGGGCAGCTCCCTGCGGCAGCAGCTCTGGCGGGCCTTCGAGAACCCTCACACAAGCACTGCGGCCCTGGTGTTCTACTACGTGACCGGCTTTTTCATCGCTGTGTCGGTCATTGCCAACGTGGTGGAGACCATCCCATGCCGGGGCCCTGCACGGCGGCCCCCGAGGGAGCAGCCATGTGGCGACCGCTTCCCACTGGCCTTTTTCTGCATGGACACGGCTTGTGTGCTCATATTCACGGGCGAATACCTCCTGCGCCTCTTTGCAGCCCCCAGCCGTTGTCGCTTCCTACGTAGTGTCATGAGCCTCATCGACGTGGTGGCTATTCTACCCTACTACATCGGGCTTTTCGTGCCCAAGAACGAGGACGTCTCTGGCGCCTTCGTCACCCTGCGTGTGTTCCGGGTGTTCCGCATCTTCAAGTTCTCCCGGCACTCACAGGGCCTTCGGATTCTGGGTTACACACTCAAGAGCTGTGCCTCTGAGCTGGGCTTTCTCCTCTTTTCCCTCACCATGGCCATCATCATCTTCGCCACTGTCATGTTCTATGCTGAGAAAGGCACAAACAAGACCAACTTTACGAGCATCCCTGCAGCCTTCTGGTATACCATTGTCACCATGACCACACTTGGGTGAGTGCAGACCCTGGGTAGGGAGCTGCCCATTGGTCAGTTACACTCACCCTTTCTAGAGAATGAAGGTTAGACGAATGATTTTTCTTTTTGAACTTCAGTTTGCTCATCTGTAAAAAATGAGGGAGTTGACTTAATCTCCAAATCTCTCCTAGCTCTGATGCCTTAATTTTCCAGGTCAGAAGATTTGTGTTCAAGGATTGTCAGTTCTGTTGCTGTTTTCCTTCCCCTGGGCCTCAGTTTTGCCCTGTGTAAAATGAGAAATGATGATCCCTTCATCATCTAGAGGATTCAATGACACCACGATTGTGAAAGTTCTCTTTTTCTGTCTTGAGTACTCATGTCTCACAACCCTCTAGGTTTGTCTGCTGTGTGGGCACTACCTCTGTGATTTTGTGATTCCTTGATTGTCCCTAGAACAAGATATTTTCAGCATTTTTTTTTTACCCTCATCCCTTAGAGGAAATAGAGTTGGGGTAGAAGTATCAAATGGAATCACCAAACTCACTGAGTTCTTAAAGACATCGTCTGGGGCAGATACTGTACCTGATCCTTCTCTGAGTTTCCATCACTGGGATTAGGTATACAGTTGGTGCTCAGCATTTGTTGAAGGAATGAGCTTGCTCAGTGCCTTAACAGAGATACAGAAAAATTGATTTGGTGTTTCTAAGAAGTAGAAATGAATTCTGGTTGGAGGTTCAGGATGGACAAACCAATATGGAGCCCTGACAGTGGATTGGAACTGGGTGTTTTGACACCGTTTACCCTATTCATTCCTCACAACAACCCTGTCAGGATGGACAGCTGCCTGTGTCTCATAGTTAAGGACACAGTGTGGGATGACACATCAAAGAGCCAAGTTGGAGAGATTTTTGAGTAGAGTTCTGAATGCTTAAAATGAGTCAAAATAAAGAAATTAGGAAGGGCCATACTAGGGGGAGGGCACAGCCTGAGGAAAGGCCTAGAGGCTGGAGACTGCAGAGCCTGTGTTTCTGCAGAGGAGTTCTGGTTGTTCCTGGGGCCAGAACAAAAGTGTGCTGTGTGATCTTGGGCAAGTCAGCTATGGAACCTTCCTGAGCCTCAGTTTTCCCATCTATGAAACAAGTTGGTAAGGTTGGCTGTGCTCCATCTTCATGGGGTCATGTAGAGAAAGGGAGGGAGTTTCGAGACTTTCCCCTATTTTTTCATATGAGGACAGCTTCAAGGTTTCCCCTGGGGAAATAAGATGGGGTCATGACTAGAGAAGGTAAGACAGAGGTAGGCAAAACCAACAGAGCACTCCCCTCAGGATTCGGAGCCCCCTCAGCTGGCCTGTGGTGGTGAGGATCTCTCCCCAGGAGGCTATATTTACTGCCTGTGACTTCCTCATTCTTCCCTATGCTTGGTATTAATAGATTTCCAGCTGACTCAGATACCCGGTGCTCAGCTCAAATGGGGCAGCAGATGGTGGGGGCTGAGGGCCAGGCCCATTTCTCATTTGACTTCCACTGGTGGCCAGAGGGGTCATTTCCCACATTTTGCAGAACAGAGGGTCAGGGTTTGAATGACCAACCAGTCGCAGAGCTAAGTCAGGGTTGCTGGGGTGGTAGGGGGGACTAAGAGGGGGGTGGACACTTTTCCTAACTATGGCCTACCTCCTCCTGCCCCAGTTATGGAGACATGGTGCCCAGTACCATTGCTGGTAAAATTTTTGGATCCATCTGCTCACTCAGTGGCGTCTTGGTTATTGCCCTGCCTGTGCCAGTTATTGTGTCCAACTTTAGCCGCATCTACCACCAGAACCAACGTGCTGACAAACGCAGAGCACAGCAGGTAACCACACCTTCCATCTGAACACTTCCTGTTCTCCCCACCTCAGGCCAGTCCACTCTGGTATTTATCCCCCTGACCCTTTATCTCCTCCTCTCTCTGTAGAAGGTGCGCTTGGCAAGGATCCGGTTGGCAAAGAGTTGCACCACCAACGCCTTCCTGCAGTACAAGCAAAACGGGGGCCTTGAGGTCGGTGAGAGAGACCCGTTGCCATCGAGTCGATTTCGACTCGTAGCAGCCCTATAGGACAGAGTAGAACTGCCCCATAGAGTTTCCAAGGAGCGCATGGTGGATTCAAACTGCTGACCTTTTGGTTAGCAGCCATAGCTCTTAACCACTATACACGAGAGTTTCCTTGAGGTGGGTTTCCCCCGATTGGGGGAAAGGTGAGCAATGACAGGTGGGAGGGAAGTGCTGACCTTATCTCTCTGCTCTGCCCACTCCAGGACAGCTGCAGTGGGGAGGAACAGATGCTGTGTGTCAGGAACCGTTCAGCTTTCCAGCAGCAACATCACCACTTGCTGCATTGTCTAGAGAAGACGACGGTAAGGCCTAATGGGAGGAGGCATGGCAAAGTGAAGGAGTTCCCTCTGCTGCCAAGCCAGCTCCCTCCCTGGGATGGGAGGCTCACTACTAATTGTGGAAATCACAGAGGGCTTCCTGGAAGAAGCCACAATAGAGCTGAGCCTTGAAGGGTGGGCAAGGGAAGGCAAGAGACTTCCAGAGAGGAGGGATCAGCCTGAGAAAAAGCCTGGGGGTGAGATCAGCTCTCGTGGTGTGCCCTATGATTTGTCTCCCTTCTGCCCACAGTGCCATGAGTTCACAGATGAGCTGACCTTCAGCGAGGCCCTGGGAGCTGTCTCACTGGGTGTCTGCACAAGCCGCAGCACCTCCATGTCCTCCCAGCCTGTGGGAACCAGCAGTCTACTATCTTCTTGCTGCCCCCGCAGGGCCAAGCGCCGTGCCATCCGTCTTGCCAATTCCACTGCCTCAGTCAGCCGTGGCAGCATGCAGGAGCTGGACACGCTGGCTGGGCTGCAGAGGAGCCCTGCGCCTCAGAGGTAAGCACTCTTCCCACCTACTGGCCACACCTGAGAGCTTGGACCAGTGGGTCTGAGAAGTTAAGCTCGAACTAAAACTCCTCCATGCTGGGAGCTTGGGCTTCTCTTGTCTTAAACTCCTTGTTCTTCATTTATTCTTCCAACAAACATTAATTGAGCACCTATTGTATGCCAGGCACACTTTTAGGCACTTGGGATATAACAGTGAACAGAACAAACAGAAAACTCTGTCTTTCTGGAACTTATATTTTAATGGGAGGAGATAAGTAAAAAACAAATACACAGATTATGTAGTATGTTAAACATTTGTTAAGTACCAAGGAGAAAAACAAATTAGGGATGAGGGATAGAGAGTATAGAGCAGGGGGTGATGCACTTTGAATAGTGTGATCAGGGAAGGCTTTACTAAGGTGACATTTGAGCTGAGACCTCAAGGAGGAGAGGGAGTGAGCCATGAGTATATCCAGAGGAAGAGCTTTACAGGCAGAAGAAACAGCCTGTGTAAAGGCTCAAAGGCAGGAGTGTGTCTGCACTTCAGTCACTTTCAACCTCTTTTCTCTCATCTATAGCATGGGAATAACAGTATTTCCTACCTCATAGGGTTGTTGTGAGATAATGATACAAAGTGCTCAAAACAGTGCCTGGGACATAATGACTCCAGAGCACACACTCTCTGTGCCATAATCAAGGATGCAGGGGATGATGCACTTAGCATGGTGCCAGGGACCCAGTGGGCATTCAACAGATCCCATGATTGCTATGCCAAGTATCAAGATGACTTTTTAAGAGCCTTCCCTCTTTCACACCCTTGTCCACAGCCGCTCGAGCCTCAATGCCAAGCCTTATGACGGCCTTGATCTGAACTGCGACAGCCAGGACTTCGTGGCCGCCATTATTAGTATCCCTACCCCTCCTGCCAACACCCCAGATGAGAGTCAACCTTCCTCCCCTGATGGCAGCAGCAGCAGGGCCAGCAACACCCTCAGGAACTCCAACATGGGTACCCCTTGCCTCCTCCCTGAGACTGTCAGGATCTCTTCCCTGTGAGGGGTGGGTCTACCCTTCCAGAGGGCCCTCTTAATTCTTGGGGACTCCTTTCCAAAGCCATATCTTAGGGAAGCAGAGAGGGGAAGGCCTGGGGACCCCTTCTGCCCCCTACCAAGAACTATGCAATGGAGTTTCAGGGAATAGCCCACTTGGTGGGGAAGTAGCCAGAGAGTGGGAAACTTCTCCCACCCCACATGATTTTCCTGGTGAGAGCTGAAGTGCTGGGCTTCCACAGACCCCCGACCTCCTTGGCCCCTCTCCCCTAGCTGGCCTCTTGCATGTTCCTTCTCTTGAGGCCTCAGAGGTAGGTAAAGCTCCCATCTGATTCTTGGGCTCTGGCCTGAGAAGTAAAGCTAAGATTTCTTCTCTCTGGCCGGGCTGTGGAGGTTTGGGACTTCAGAGAAAAGAACCCTCACCTCTGATCTCAGGTCCAACAACTCCAAGACTCCAAAGCTTAGAATGCAACAACCACAGGCTTCCATGGGCTGTGGCCTCAGCAGTGATCTGCCACTCCCAGGCCTTGGCTGAGGGGTCAAGCTGCCCCTCCCAACATAGACAAATAGCACAAACACACCAGCCCCTTCCCTAGCTACTGAAAATGGGTCCCCGCAACCCCATCCTCTGCCAGGCCTCCAGCAAATTCTAGCAATAGCAACTGCCGCCATGACATTATGCAAAGCCTCTGCTCAGTCTGCTGCAGTATCTACATCTACCCTAATCAGAGGGACCACCTCTAACCAATCATCCTTCACTCCTCTCCTCTGGTTTGCTTCCTTCCTGGGTTGGGCTGGAGTCTGGACTGGCTGAGATAAGAGCCTGGCAGCCAGCAAGAGCTGGGCTGTGCTTGGAAATCATGGGCTGATTCCATATTTTTGGGCAGGAGTCCAGAACCGTCAGGGGCTGAGGCCTGGGTTTTTCCTGAACTCTGGGAGTTGTAGGAGGCAGGAGGAACTTCTTGATCTCCTCTTCCTTCCCCACAACTCCTTTTTACATGTTCCTTTCTCTTGGGTCACCTTCTGGAACTGTGCCTGCTGTCAGGCTGAAATCTGGCATCATCTCAGGTTCCCTGTCCCCAGCACTGACCTCATGGAGCTGGCGGCTGACAAAGATGTAGTTTCCATCAGTCAATAAAACCTAAGAGGAGAGATGAGGATTAAGCACCTCCTGGCTCTGGGGGCTGGGGGTCAAAAACACTCTGATTTCAATTCCTTTCCACTAGTAGGAGGGCTGGTGTGAGTAAAGGTACAGGGGGGTGGATGGCTGGTTATGTGTTCTGGAAGATTGGGATCTAGGAGACATGAAAAAGGGTGGTTCCAAAATTGAAACTACAGACAGTGAGGCAGGCCAGGAGGTCTAGAGACATGCCTCTTTGGCCACCATCTGATCCAGTTCCCTCATTCACAGATGGGGAAACCGAGACCCAGAGCAGCACACAGTTGGTTAGAAGAGAATTAAACTCAGGTTTCCTGACAGCAAACACCTCTGAATTAACTCTCATGAAAAGCATCTCTCAGTTTGGAGAAATCCCCTTCCTTTGGAAGTCCCCTTCATTCTCTCTCCCGAGCTACTGGCTACACTAGGTTTGTGTGTGGCTGAACTCTATGGAGAAATAAGAAGACAGACTTTGGATTAGGTTGACCTGGGCTCCAATCCTTGTGTGAGAAAATCACTTACCTTCTCATGCCTCAGTTTGCTAATCTGTGAAATAATCATTCATTTACCAAATATTTAAGTATGTATCATGTACTAGTCCTAGAGATACAGAGTTCAGCATGGAAGGCAGACAATTAAGCAATTATAGTGTTGTAGAACTAAGATCAATGGATTGCAGAAGCATTTAGATAGCAAGAGAACCTAACCTGCCTGACACATAAAGAATGTATTGAAGTTAGCCAGACAAAAGACAAAGGGGTGAAAATGTTTTAGGCAGAGGGAACAGCATGTGCAATGATCTGGAGGTTAGAGAGCAAGCTGAAGGTGTCTGGGGGAACTGAAAATACTTCAGTGTGGCTGGGGAGGAGAGTGTGAGGCTGTGATGAGGACAAGGATATAGAGATAGGCTAGATCATGAAAGAGCTTTGAAACTATGATACGGATTTTGGATTTCATCCTAAGGATAACGGGGACCTCTGAAGGCTTATAAACAGGGAAGTGTCATGATGAGGTAGGTGTGTTTCAGAAGGATCATTCTGGCTGTGGTGAGTGGATTGTAGAGAAATAGTCCTGGAGGCAGGAAGAGCAGTGAGGAGGCTTTTTAGGTAGTCCAGTTGGTAGGTGATGGTGGCTTGGACCAGGGTAATGGCAGCAGAGTTGGAAAGTCAAGAGATTTGGGAGGTAGAATTGGCTGGACTTGGAACTGGTGGGCATGTGGGAGTTGAAGAAGAGGGAGTAATCAAGGTTTATTCCCAGGTTTCTGGTTCGGGCAATGGCTGGATGGGCCATTCGCTGTCAAAGGAAACATCAAAGCTGTTAGTGCACAGTGCCAGGCACGTAATAAGCTAGCCATGATCATTACCCTGAGTTCAGTTTTGGATGTGCAGTGCTGAACAAATATCTAGTAGGTACTGGGATATATGGATCTGGAGTGAGATGGTCCTGAGAAGATTCAATGTGATAATGGCCATAGGCACTTGGCACAGTTTCCTTAACACAACAGGCCCAATAAATGCGAATCCCCTCCTTCCATTAAGTCTCATGCACAGAAAACACTACGAAAGCCCATTTATTACTGATACTCTTCAGGGAAGAACTTAAGGTAGCCAGTTAGGTGGTAATCAGAGAGCTTTCTAATGGTCTCTCAGTCAGCCTGTTGTATGGCTTGGATCCTAAGACTGACAGCAAATGCTCACCTCTTATACCACCTTTTTGGTTCATGAGCTCATTCGAACCCCGTTAACTACTCTGTGAGGTAGTCTATACAACAGCAATGACAAAAAAACAAACTCATTGTGGTCAGGTCGATTCCGACTCATGGTGACTCTATAGGACAGAGTAGAACTGCCCCATAGGATTTCCAAGTAGCGACTGGTGCATCGGAACTGGGGACCTTTTGGTTAGCAGCCTAACGCTTAATCACTGCGCCGCCAGGGCCCCTGAAGTAACTAGGCAGGCATTACTATTCCCATTTTACAGATAGGTAAACAAGAGACAAAATGACTTGCTCAAGGTCACACGGCTAGTAATGGTCTGTCTGGTCCTGGAACGGAGGTCTTCCTGACTCTAAAGCCTAGAGGGTCCTTCCACTGTACCACCAGACTAACTTGATGAGCACTTACTGTGTGCCAGGGATGGCACCATATCCTTTACAAGCACGGACCTCTGATACTCATTTTGAAAAATTGGAATTATTGTTGCCATTTTACAGAGAAGTAAAAATTTAGAATGGGGGGATTGTTAAATGACTTGGAAAGGATCACTCAGAAGGAAGGGCAGAGATTGGATTAGCTCGCAGCTCTCCAATCACTCAGTAGCAGGGATTTTACCAACCCCATTGGGAGACCCTGGCTGGTAATAGAGCTGTTTGGTAAATACTCGCTTGTTGTACGCCATCGAGTTGATTCTGACTCACAGTGACCCTAGAGGACAAAGTAAAACTGCCCCATAGGGTTTCCAAGGCTGTAAATCTCTAGGGAAGCAGACTGCCACATCTTTCTCCCACAGAGCGGCTGGTGTGTTCCAACCGCTGACCTTTCCGTTAGCGCTAGACCCAGTAAAAACCACTTCAGAGAAAAAAAAAAAGGCTGTGCCTTGCCTGTGCACTAACCATTGGCGCATTGAGGTCAACGCTAGGGCGAAAGGGTGGTTGTGCCAAAGGGCGTGTTTGCTTCCCAAACTCCTAGTCCCCACGGTGCGTGTCTGTCCCACGATTGGCCCGTCCAACGTAAGTGAGGGTGTCTCTTCACCAATCAGCGCAGAAATCGACTTGTTGCCAGGGTGAAGCGGCGTCCGCCTCTTTGCTCCACGGGGATTTGCAGGTGGGTGGGACCGGAACTGACGCTACAAGGGAACGCTATGGCCTGGGAGTTTCAATATTTTTCAGTCAGTCCAGCTGAGTGCGGCCAAGTTGGAAGTTTGAAGGGGAGGGGCTTTCGTTATCGCGCATGGAGCAAACCTCGCAGTTCTTTCGCAGTACCCATGCCCGCGAGTCAGAGCCTCGGGGAAAGAAGTGAAGACCAGAACCGGCCAACAGAAAGGCAGGGAAGGAGAGTACCGACTTTAACTGAAGTCAAAGGCGGAGGACACAAGAGGGCGAACGCTCGCCCCTGATTGGTCCAAGGCCATCCTTGAGGCCCCACGCAGCTGCCTTGATTGGTTGGTGCTCTCAATTGTGGCGGCGGCGGTGATTTTGCCCACGTACTTCCCAAAGAGGGGCGGGTCTGTGCCCTGGAGTGCCTGCGCAGCGCCACCCGGGCCCCACCCGGTAGTTCAAGAACCTGGGAGGGGGCGGGGCGAAGAGGCACTTGTTTTGGTTCTGTTTCCTTTGAAGCAGAAGGCAGGAACGAGCATATCAAAAAACTTGCTGAACTTGGAGAGAACGCTGCGAGAAACTCGCAACAGTACCTCCACCTTGGACTTCATATCCGGGTTCTCCTCCCGGCGTAACCCGCGCACCCACCGAGGGTTCTCGAACCGGTGCTTTAATCCCTTTATCCGGATTCCGCCCTTCCCGACGTCCTTCGCGCACAACAGTAGCCCCCCCCCATCCGGGTTATCTCCCAGCGTGCCCCGCGCCGGGTTTGCTGGGGGGTACTCGGCGGTGCCGCCATGACTATTCTCCCCAAAAAGAAGCCCCCGCCTCCCGACGCCGACCCCGCAAACGAATCGCCGCCGCCCGGGCCCCTGCCCCCGGCGCCGCGCCGCGGCGGGGGTGTGGGCGTGGGCGGCGGCGGCACGGGCGTGGGCGGCGGCGACCGTGATCGTGACTCGGGCGTCGTGGGGGCTCGTCCCCGGGCCTCGCCACCGCCTCAGGGTCCGCTACCGGGGCCTCCAGGCGCGCTTCATCGTTGGGCGCTGGCCGTCCCGCCCGGCGCTGTGGCGGGTCCCCGGCCGCAACAGGCCTCTCCACCTCCGTGCGGAGGCCCAGGAGGTCCGGGCGGTGGTCCTGGCGACGCACTGGGACCGGCAGGGGCGGGCGTGGGTGGGGCGGGCGTGGTGGTGGGCGTGGGCGGTGCTGTGGGCGTGGGCGGTTGCTGCTCCGGGCCGGGGCACAGCAAGCGGCGGCGTCAAGCCCCTGGGGTTGGCGCGGTTGGCGGAGGTAGTCCTGAGCGTGAGGAGGTCGGCGCTGGCTACAACAGCGAGGATGAATATGAAGCGGCGGCAGCACGCATCGAGGCCATGGACCCTGCCACTGTTGAGCAGGTAAAGGTTGGGAGGCAAGAGGTGTATGGGATGGTGGATGGGATCCCTAGACTGGGTAGGGAACCCAGGAATGCTGGTTTGAGAAAATGCCGAGGGACTTAGGTCTTCTCTCGGGGCCTGACACTCCTTTCTTTGGTAGTAGGGACATGAGACACTCTTCCCGCTGGACTCAGAGGCCCCAGATAAGGTGTGAGACTTAAACATGGGCTCTGAGGTGTCTTACAGAGCCCATAGTAGTAATTATATTGTCAGGGATCTTATCATGTAGGGTCAGTAGGTAGGAATTCCTCCCCCCGCCCCGGAGAGACAGGTAGGATGAGTGCCTCCGGAGAGGGGAGTCTATGTTCAGGGGCTTGAGATCCCCTTTCTTCTCGGATAGGAGCTTGAAACTCCCTCTCCCAGCCCACTGTCACTGAGTAAATTCTGACTCATAGTGACCCTGCAGGGCAGAGTAGAACTGCTGCGCGTAGGGTTTCCAAGGCTGTAAATCCGCACAGGAGCAGCTTGCCACATCTTTTTTCCTTTGGACTGGCTGGTGGGTTTGAACCACTGACCTTTTGGTTAACAGCCGAGCGCTTAACTGCTGCACCACCACTGCTCCTACTCCCCTCTCCAGGGAACCCAAATAGGGCGGAGACCTCAGAGATAGCTCCCGAGTGTCTCCACGGGATCTATAATCTTTCAGGGACTTGAGAGACTGCATGGAACAAGCTCTCCTCTGCAGGGGAATGAGGCACAGGCTCTTTAAGCACTGGGGTTTGAGACTACTTCAAGGGTCCTAAGCCTGACTTTAGGGACCTGAGACTCCTAGAATCAAGGGTCTGACATGCACATGTACATATCCTTTAGAGATAGACGTCTGAGTTTTCCCTCAGGGAGATAAGATCCCTTTCCACTTGGGGACAAGGGCCAAAACCTATCCCCAGGGACCAGAAACTCTACTCAGGTTCATATGAATCATCTCTTCTCTGAGTGACAAGTCTATGGTTCCCTTCAGTGGCCTGACACCTCCCTCCTTGGGGACAAGAGTCTGAGCCTCTAGGAGCTTAAGCTTCTAAGGGTGGGCCTCCCTTCCCCTCTCCCCCAGCCTCCCACCAAGGGCCTGAGCTTTCTCTCAAGAAAATAAAGACTCACTGCTTTGGATACTGGGGCCTAAGACCTCCCTGCTTATGGACTGGTGTTTTCAAAGACTGAGCCTGAGGCGTCTTTGGGGGCCTCATATCCCCCAGCAGAGGTTTTCAGGGAACCTTTTGTGTCTACATGAGGTTATGAGACTTTTTTATCCCAATTGTAAGGGACTGACTGACAACGTAGTGATATAATCACTACCTCCCCTCTCTCTCCCCCATAACAGGGGTTTGAGGTCCCCTTCCCCAAGAGACTGAGCTAATTGTCAAAGACAGAGGACCCCTGCCTTGGAACCTCAAGCCTGAGGCCACTCCTCAGGGGACATGAGCAGCATGAGGTCCCAGGGATGGTGTCTGAGGCTTTCCCATGGATCTTCAAGGGCCTAGGTCCCCCTATTTTAGGGTGAAAGACCTGAGACCCACTCCACCGAGACTTGAACTTTCCCTCAGGAACAGGAGACTCATACCTACCCTAGTGATGGGTGTGTCTCTAGGGTTGAGGTCGGAGCTTCCCCCTCGGGGAACTTGAGGTACCCCTCAGGAACGGAGGACTTCCCCCGCCAGAACTGAGCACTGACACCTTCCTCTTGCGGTGTGGATACAGAGCCCCTAAGGAAACAGGGACCTGAGTTTCCCCCCAGGGGTGTGAACTTTCCCTCAGGTGCTTGAGACACCTCCCCCACCTTGGGACCTGAGACCTGAGCAGGCCCTGGGAGTATGTCATCTAATCTCAGACAATATATACTCAAGTAATCAGAGGCCTTTTAGGGACATAAAATTTCCTGCCTTGGGGACTTGGGCCTAAGATACCCCCACCTTACTTGCGAAGTGAGTCCTGAGAACTCCCCATTCCCTTTGGGGACACGGATAGAGTAGGATTCTGGGTTCTAAGGAAAAGAGTCAGCTTCTCAGGGGCCTGAGCTTCCTCTCAAGGACAAGAGCTCCTTCCCCTTAGGGCCAGGGGACTGAGCCTTCCTTGGGTGTGAGCCCCTCCTCACTAGGTGATCCTTTTTTGCTGGGGAGGGGGACATGAGGTCTTCCCCAGAGTATGAGGGCTTACCCATTGGACAAAAGAACCTGAGTGCCCTTCAGGGTCGTAAGAATCCTCTACCCTGAGTTTCTTCAAGCCTGAGACCTCCCCTCAGGAACTGGGAAATATTCTGAATCTGTACCTGACCCAGCTATACTTGCTTCGCACTTCTAGGGTCAGGGAAATCTTCTAAGTATCCCAAACTCCTTTATTTCAACAAGACTTTTTCTTGCCAGAGTTAGGGAAGGGGTTTAGGACATCCCACTCTAGGGAAATTTTCTGCCCACATTCCTCTTCCCTTTGGCTCAGGTAAATCTTTTCTGTATTTCTTAGGGACTGAGGCCTTGTCTTGACCCCCCCCCCCGCATCTTTGTTACCGTCCCATCTATCATGAATTACTTCCAGCAGGGTAATTTACTTGGACCCACAGGATCAGGACCAGGAGTTGTTTCTTTTCCCTCTGATTGGGGTAAAGTTTGCTTTTCTTCCTCAAAAGAAATAGAGAACGATACACCCCAGGTCCCAGGGACAAAGAGGAAGAATGTCCTGTGCTGTCATGGTGACTAGAAAAACATCTCCTTATACCTCCCTTGCATCTCCTAGGATCGAGTCCCTCCGTTATACTTTTCTCCATTAAGAATTGTGTGCTCTTGAAACCTTGCCTTCCCAACAACAGAGGAGAGGTTTCCTGTCCTCTCACTCCTTGGGGCAAAGAGAGGAGGAAGATGTTCCTCTTCCTGCCTCAGCTGGTCTAACTTGGGATCTTGTGGGGATAAGAAGAGGGGAGATTCTTGGTCCTAAACTGTCACTGAGGGCTTTTGTAGCCTGGAGGCCAATTGTGTCCCTTGGGAAAGAGGGGAATTGTTGCAGGGAAATTGGGATGGTGCAAGTGGTCCCTGTTCTGACTACTTAGATTTCCTGTTTGTCCCAATGCTGTGAATGTACCCCTCTTCCCTTTAGGAGCCCTTTTGGTACCCTGAGGTTGAGGTGCTGGGGAGATAGTGATCTTAGGGGTTTCCTTTCCCAGATGTGACTGCCTTGCTGAGTCTACCCTGTGGGAAGGATGGCTTGTAAGCATCCTGAGTTTGGGTACCCCACAGAACTCTTTGAGAGGGGGGACACATGCTGAAGAGGGCCACTGGTTGAAGAAGCTGGACCTTTCAGCGTAGGCAGCGTACCTGGTTTCCAACTCTGGCTCTGTCAGGTCTTTGCTGGGTGAACTAGAATAGGTTCTACTTAGGCTTTCTGGGCCTCAGTTTCTTCACTGGTCAGATAGGGACTGGTGAGGTATCACTTTGAGATTTTACAGAACTCACTCCAGAGCTCTTTGAACCTGGAAGTGACAGAAGATGCTGTGTGTCTTGAGGAAGAACTGGGTTATTCCCATCTCTTCCCTGGCCCTCTGTTCCCTCCCAGGAATCCAGGCTTGGTTGGCAGTATAAGCGGCCTGTTTAGTGTGAGGCTCAAGGTTGATGGACAGTGATTTTTGTGGCCAGCTGTGCTATGGTGAATAAACTCGTGGGATTGCCTCTTGGAGCCTGTTGGATGGTATGGGAGTAGGGTTGTGTATGGAAAGAGTTTGGGCCTTGGAGTTGGACAGGCCTGAGTTCAGACCCCAGTGTCTCCTGCTTAGCTGCTTTATGGTTTAGACAAACTACTTCCCTTCTTGGCTGCCTTTCATGCGGAAGTCCACCCATGCTCAGGGTTATTGAGTGTGTATATACCTGGTCTTGCGCACCTCGAACCTTGCCTGGTTTTTCCTCTTGCCCAGGGTGGGCAGTTGGTCCCAGGATCATCTTGGTTCATCGTAGGAGCCCTTGCCCACCCTTCGTAACCCATCTCTGGTAGCAAAGACCCATCATTTGGCATCTAGAAACCTGCAGATTCCTTGGACTGTTCTTACTCCTTGTGGAATTGGGTAGCTAGCTGGTGGGGAGGTAGGGTTGTATACTAGGAAGTGATCTCTGCTAAGGCAACCTGGGTTTTGAGTCCTGTTTCTACACTAACCTTTCGTGTGGTCTTTGGGCAGTTCCCTTTTGTGGGCCTCAGTTTCTCTGTCCATAAAGTGGATAGCAGTGAGGAGGTTAGACTTACTGCTCTAGCTATCCATCCAGCTCTGAAGCAAGTCCTAATCTCTTCTTCAATGTCCTGCTCCCCACCTTGCCCCCTGCAAAAGTTGTAAGTGGGACCTCTTGACTTGGGATGTGCTGCTTTTTGGGACTGCGCTTTGAAGTTTCAAAGCAGTAATTCAGCCTCCTCCTCCCTGGCTGGTCTGTAGGTCCTTGTTTTTTTGTTTTTTTTTTGAAGTAATTTGTTGTTGAGAACATACACAGCAGAAGATATACTAATTCAGCATTTTCTACCTGTACGATTCAATGACATTGATTACTTCAAGTTGTGCAACCGTTTTCACTCTCCTTTTCTGAATTATTCCTCCACCATTAACATGAACTCACTGCCCCCTAAGTTTCTTCTGTAACCTTTTAGTTGCTATTGTCAGTTTGAGCTCATATAGATAGTTTTTTAAAAGAGTACAATGCTCAAGGCAGAAGTAGTTTACTAATTAAGCTAAATTATTGTTTGGTTTAAGGAAGACTTTAGGGGGTATTTTTGGTTTAAAGATTATCTCAGGGCAATAGTTTGCAGCCTCTATGGCTCCAGAAAGTCTGGATTTCATGAGAATTTGAATTTCTATTATGCATTGTTCACCCTTTTTATCAGAATTCTTCTATAGGATAGAATATTCGATCAAGATGTTAGGCCCTTGGGTTTTTAAAATTACTATTTTAATAGCTTTATTGCAGTATAATTTACATACTATACAATTCACCCATTTAAAGTATACAGTTCAGTGGCTTTTAGTACATTCACAGAGTTGTGCATTCATTGCCACAATCAATTTTAGAAAATTTTCATTATCCCAAAAAGAAGCCCCACACCTGTTAGCCATTCTCCTCCAATCCCCTCATCTCCTCCCAGCCACTGAAAACCACTAATCTACTTTCTGTCTCTATTGATTTGTCTATTCCGGACATTTTATGTAAATGGAGTCATGCAATATGTGGGCTTTAGTGACTTGGATTCTCTGATTTAGCATATTTTCAAAGTTCATTCATGTTGTAGCATACCTCAATAATCCATTTCTTTTTCTTGACAGGTAATAGACTTTGGGATTTTAATCCCACTCCATTAGTGGCCTAGCAATAGATTTGGGGCCTTGCCCTTCTCTTCCTATTCCTTTGCCCTGGAGGGCTTGGATTGGTCTGCAGAGAGCAGTGTGTCTATCTGTGTTTCTCATTGAATGGGTTGCCTGTGTTTGGCCTGTGGAACCCAAACAGTGTTTGGGGGGAGAGGAGTGGTCTTGGCACCAGGGTTGCTGGGACAGAACTGTGAAGCCCAGAATACTAAGCACCTCTTGGCCATGGGCTCTAGGAAGACATCTGTACACAAGCTGCCACTGCTGCTGCCACCTTCCCCTGCCCCCTCTCCCATTCAGTGACAGCTCATTCATCCATAGGCAGGATTCGCAGCTTCCCAGGCTGAGGATTCCAAGCCCCTGCTGCCTTAATTCTGCCCCTCTCCCTGGGGGGATGCTAGGGAGATAGATTCTGCATGATGGGAGACATGGCATGTTGCCTCACAGCCACAAGGCCTGAGAGCTCAGACACTAGTAAGTGCAACAAGGGGGTTGTATTAGTTTTCTGTAGCTGCTGTGACAAATTACCACAAACTGGGTAGCTTAAAAAAACAGAAATTTATTCTCTCACTGTTTTGGAAGGCAGAAGTCCAAAGTCAGTTTCACTAGGCTGAAACCAAGGTGTCCCTCTAGAGGCTCTAGAGGAGAATTTGTTCCTTGCCTCTTGCAGCTTCTGGTGACTGCCAGCATTCCTTGGTTTGGGGCTGCATTACTCCAGTATGTGCCTCTACACATCACCTTCTCTGTGTATCTCCTTTTCTGTCTGTACCAGCTCTGCCTCTGTCTTCCTCTTATGACACTTGTGATTGCATTTAGGGCCCACCCAGATAATCCAGGATAATCGCCTCATCTCAAGATCCTGAATTTAATCACATTTGCAAAGGCCCCCCCATTTTTTTTTAATTTTTATTGTGCTTTAAGTGAAAGTTTACAAATCAAGTTAATCTCTCACACAAAAACTTAGATACACCTTGCTACGTACTCCCAATTGTTCTCCCCCTAATGAGACAGCCTGCTCTCTCCCTCCATTCTCTCTTTTTGTGTCCATTTCGCCAGCTTCTAACCCCCTCTACCCTCTCATCTCCCCTCCAGGGAGGAGATGCCAACATAGTCTCAAGTGTCCACCTGATCCAAGAAGCTTATTCCTCACCAGCATCCCTCTCCAACCCATTGTCCAGTCCAATCCATGTCTGAAGAGTTGGCTTTGGGAATGGTTCCTATTCTGGGCCAACAGGAGGTCTGGGGGCCATGACCACCAGGGTCCTTCTAGTCTCAGACCATTAAGTCTGGTCTTCTAACGAGAATTTGGGATTTGCATCCCACTGCAGAGGCCCCTTTTTCATCATACGGTAACATTTACAGGTTGCAGGGGTTAGTACCAGATATTTTTGGGTGTCCATTATTCAGCCTGCTACAGGGATGTTCTTGTTCCCTTCCAGGGAGAGGAAGGGAACTCATTAAGTGTTCTCTTACTGGACAAAGCCCTGTAATATTTGAGTCTGGCTAATATCCCTATTATGGGAAGCTTGTTATTCCCATTTCACAGATTGGGAAACTGGCTCAGAGCAGTTCATCACATGGCTAGTAACTGGCGGAGCTGGGATTGGAATCTAAGTCTGTCAGGTCCCACAGCCTGCTCTGACTTCACCTGGGCTTTTGGACGGGTAGGTCGAAGGGTCTAGTCTCAGCCCCTGGGATCCCCTTCTGTTAGAGAGCTTTCACTAGCCTTTTGTGGAGGCTCAGAGATGTGAAGGATTGCGCACAGGGTCAGCAGTGTGCTTGCAAGGTTCAGGGCCTGGGCTTGACTTTCTCAGTCCAGGGCATTGACGTAGCTTAAAGTTACCTATAGCTGGAGCAGCCCTCTCTTCATGGCCCATTTTCCTAAACAACTCCCAAGTCAGCGTCTTTCTTGGAGGCTCCCATTAGGAGTTAACAGTCCAGTTTGGGGAGGGGAGAGACTGGGCTAGGAGTTCCTGGGGACTCCCTGAACCCTTTCTGGAGCCCAGGACCAGACCTCTCCCCCAAGGGAGAGAGAGAAGAGATTTCAGCCAGAGTCCAAACTCTTCAGGCTGCTGGTGCCAAAGGTGGCTAGGCATCTGGCCCCCAGATCCGGGCCCAGATAACAATCTGGCTGCCCCAGGACCCAAACCACACTTGTGCAAGGGTTGTACTCTGGCCTCCTTCATTTTTAAGGACACACCAAGCTCTACCCAGGATGGGCTGCCATGCCTTTAGCCAGCTGCTCATGTGTACTCTCCTGCTGACTCTAGACCAGGCTTTGCTTGTACCCAAGCCCAAGCTGCTTTCTGCCTTTGTAAAATGAGAATAATGCTTCCTGCTACCTGGAGCTGTGGGAAGCACAATTAAATGAGGTCACTCGGATCTGTCACCTGGCGTCCAACAGGCATTCAGCTAATATGAGTTCATCTTTCTTCCTTGCAGTGCCCTGCTTATCTGCCTAGTCCTACTCAGGACTTTAACCTGGCTCAACTCCTTGCTGGGCCTAGGCATCCCTCGTGCTTTGTGGCAGAAGTGGCTTCATTTCTCATCCAGTTAGTTAAGCATTTGTTAAACTCTTGCTGTTTTAATCCTTTGTTCAGGTGGCACCTCCTCTGAGGTTCCAGCCCTAATGGCTAGGTCAGATCCCTTCCTCTGTGTTTCACAGCACCCCTGTGTTCACCTCTTTCATGGCCCTGTTCACACTATGTGTGGTCATTGCTGTTGCCTGCACCTTCCCTACCAGTTTGTGAGCTTATTGAGGGTGGAGACAAGTCTGATCCTTTATCTGTCCTCATTGCCCACCCCAGGGTCTGACTCAGTAGCTGCTCTCCTCTTTTTTTGATTTCCCTTTCCTCTCTCTAGCTCCTTTTCCCTCACACCTGGGGGCAGGAGGTTGCTGTGTTCCCTTCTTTTTTTTAGAACTTTGCCTTCTGTTGGGTCTGGGGCTATGATTATAGGTGCAAACATCGCTGCTGGAGACCCCTGCTGTCTGGGGAAGACCATCACAGGCGGGCTTGGAAAACTGACTGGGGCAGACCCCATGGTGCCAGGAGATGGCTGAACCTGCAGGGAGTGGAGATGGGCTTGTGGCAACTGATTGGAGTGTGCTAGTCCACAGCCTCCGGGGTGGAGGGGTACCTTGGCTGCTGGGATGTTGTACACAAACAGGAGTCTTTGTGCTGCCCGTAGAAGCCTGTTAAAGGGCTGCCAAGTACCTTTGTCATCTCTGGAAAGCCAACCACACTTTCCTAAGGTGTGGGCCCTGATCATAGGGCTGGCTGGATATTCACTTGTCGCCCCCTTCTCATCTCCTCTTGTCCAGCCACTCATCCAAAACTTTCTGAGGGTCTCACAGTTGTACATTATCTCTATGCCAGTCTATCCCTTCTGTGACTGGTGGCCACCTTTCCAGTGTGTGGCACGTTATTAACAAAGCCTCTTCAGGTCCTCAGACTCCTCTGAGCTTCTTGACAGCTCTGTCAAGTAGATCATATGTCCCTGTTTGATAGGAAAATGAGGCTTGGACAGTTTAGACAGCTTACCTGAAATCATGCAGCAAGTGAGCTGCCAAGCTGGGGTTGGAACCCAGAATTCTCAGCTTCCAGAGCTCGTGCTTCCAACTTTGCCCAGGAGTAGGGGGCTGGCCTTGCAGGTGATTCTCTCTGGTCAGCATTAGCCTGGATCCTATAAATCCCTGGGCAGGGTGGTGTCCCCAAGGAGGAAGTAGGTTTGGGAACCTGTAGTCCCCAACCCTGATACAGGATCAGGCTGGCTGCTTCTAGTGACCAGCAGAGGGCATGAGGGGCCTGGGAAAGGTCTCCTGCTTCTTGTTTTGAAATGGAAAATATGTTTCCAGTGATACATGGTCAGGTCGTTATTTTTTTTAAGACATCTGACAACATACATGTGTACAGGTTTATTTAACTCAAACTTTTGGGGCCAGATGGGCTTTGGATTTTAGAAAAAATTTCAGAATTTAGAAAAGTTGACTGGTGTGTGTACTGTGTATCATGTGACACCTCTATTGGGGTCTGAGGCAGTATCTCATAAACACTTGAATATTTCTGCATCGAAATGTTTGAATATCCACCCCCAAATGGAATAGGTAGATTCTTGTCAGTTCAGGTTAGGTTGTAATGCCAAATGAGTTAAAGACTTTTGTTTTCAGAGTTTTTTGGGTTTTGGAATTTTGGATGAGGGATTGTATACCTTTATAAAGAAGGAGGTGGAGTAAAATCACCTGTAATGTCAACAGCTAGGGATAATGTTTTGTTGTATAGCTGTCCCAATTTTGTAGGGGTATATGTGTGTGTGTATATATAAAGGGAGCCCTGATGGTGCACTGGGTAAGAGCTTGGCTGCTAACCAAAAGGTGGGCAGTTCGAATCCACCAGCCGGTCCTTGGAAACCCTATGGGGCGGTTCTACTCTGTCCTGTAGGGTCGCTATGAGTTGGAATCCGCTCTGCGACAACAGGTTTGGTTTTGGTACGTATATAAACATATACACCTGTTCAATGTGTTTAATTGCAAACAGGATCACGCTTTGTATACTTTTTGCCTTATGCAACATATTTTGAATTCCTTAGCTATATGTGGGGCTCAGGATGTAGGCTCTTGGCAGTCATTGCCTCCTCAACATCTCTCCGACACCAAGTGGATAGCGAGTCCTAAAGTGAAGCTCCTTAAGGTAGAACCAGATTCTTCACTTGCCAGGTCTGGGCCTCTGGTTGCCTGAGGGAATGCTGCTGCAGATAGGGTCTCTGCTCACAGGGCAGCTGGAGTCCCCTCTGGGAGCAAGCCTTATGCTCCTGCAGAGACTGATTCCCTAAAATAATGGGCCTCCTCCTGCTCCACAGGCATGGAATGGTCAAGCAGGACTGAGAGCTTTACCCTGCCCTTTGTACTCTGTCAATCAGCTGGACCCCCTCAGGAGCTCGAGGGCAGGCTCCTGGGAGGGGTACAGGTCCTCCTTGTTGCTGACCCCCCTACCTCTTCCTCCAGCAGGAGCACTGGTTTGAAAAGGCCCTGCGAGACAAGAAGGGCTTCATCATCAAGCAGATGAAGGAGGATGGCGCCTGTCTTTTCCGGGCTGTAGGTGAGTCTCTGCCTTAGCCCTCAAGGGCCTAGGGCTGCCCCTGAGCTGTGTCTCAATTGTCAGGAGTAGCCCCTGAGATGGGGTTGGGGGCAGAGTTAGCTGGTCTTTTAACAGTTGCCAACAAGTCTATTCCAATTTATGGGGGACTCCATGTGTGTTAGAATAGAGCTGTGCTCCATAGGGTTTTTTCTTTTTCGGTGTTTTTGGTGAAAGTTTACACAGGGAATTAGGTTCTCATTTAACAAATTTTATACGTATTGTTTAGTGATATTGGTTACATTGTTCACAATGTGTTTGCATTCTCCTTATTTCCATTTTGGTTGTTCTGTTTCCTATCCTTCCTTGCTGTGATCTTTGGTCTAGGGTAAATGTTTACCATTTGGTTTCATCCAGACGATTATTTTGAGGCACATAGTACTCACAGGTGATATTTTATGGGCCATTCTGTCATTTGGCTAAAAGGTGACCTCTGAGAGTGGTTTGAGTTCCAAGTTTAAAGAGTATCTCAGGGTGATAGTCTCGTGGTTCATCCAGTCTCTACCGGTCCAGTAAGTCTGACATTTTTTTAGAAATTTGAGTTTTGTTCTGCATTTTTCTCCCATTCTGTTCGGGACCATCTATTGAGTCTCTGGTTGGAACAGTTCGTAGTGGTAGCTGGGTACTCCATAGGATTTTCAATGGCTGATTTTTCAGAAGTAGATCGCCAGGCCTTTCTTCCAAAGCTAATCTCTTAGGGACTCCTGAAATTTAGTATCTGGCCTTTAGCCCTCAGTCATGAGACAAGGTGGTGGTGTAAGAGTAATAGTAATAGCGATCAAGAAAAATACCATCATTTATGGGCAGATTAATCTGTCAGGTACTACAGAAAATTTTTAAAATTTTCCCCCAAACCAGATGAGTGTAGGGACTATTGTTGCTTCCATTTGTCACGTGAGAAAAGTGGCTCAGAGATGGGGAATGACTTGCCCAGGGTCAAACAACTAGCAAGTGGTAGAGTCAGGATTCAGATCCTGGGTTACATTAGCCTGAGGCCCGTGCTCTTAACTACAGCACACTCCTGTCACTCTGGGATATGGGACATCTGGGTTTGTACCCAGACTTGATCTCTGGGGCACTATAGGCCTTTATTCCCCCATTTGTACATGTATGTGCGGGGCTGGAGGGGAGCATCAAACTAGGTCTTTACAAATTTCTTTTAACATAGAATTATTTCTAACTTACCCAAAAGTAGACTGAATAGTGAACCCTAATGTACTGTAAAAATGGCGTGGGGGCTGTGTCTGACTTCTTGTAACTTCACAAGGAGGAAGGAGAATCAAGATCAGCAGCCCAAGACATGCCTCTTCTCTCTACCATCTTTACCAATTTTGACACCAGCTGTCCTTCCCACAATACTATTTTTCTGCTGGGTTTGATAATTCATTGCAATGGCCACACAGAACTCAGACAATACTCAAAATTATGGGGTTTATTAGAGAAGTAACAGGTTGCAATTCAGGTTCAGGAACACTCAGGATACAGTTCTTCCATCAGGACAGCCTCTTTTCAGCCAAGCTTGCAGGCATGCCTCTCTCTGGCCCCTCTGCCCTGCTCAGGCAAGTGTTACAAAGTTCTTTTAACTCTGCTGATAAGTGCCCAGAGGCACCCCGCTTCACCAGCAAGCCTCCTGCCCGAAGGCACTCAGCTTTTTCGCTCTGTGGGCCAGGAAGCCCAGCATGCCGTCTCCTGCCATTGTTTCTCTGCTATCACCTCTCAAGAGTGCTCTCTGTCTCCTGGTTCCAGGAAATCTCAGTGCAGGGATCCCGGGTCCAAAGGACATGCTCTCTGTTCCTGGTTGTTCTTCCTTGGTGGTGGTGGGATCTTCTCCTTCTGCCTCTAGGATGGCTCATTTCAAGCCCAGTGGGATAGCAAAACTGACCAGTCCCCTTGGTGGGCCACAATTACCCTATTTGCACAGTCCCACCCAACCGCTTGGGTGACAGTTACCAGACCATGTTAAAAAAGGCCACACAAAAGTGATCCATTGCACCGCAGGTCACCCCCTGGCTTTTCTAGCCATTGTTCTTTCATATTTGAAGGATAACTTTCCCCTTCCAATCATTTTACCAATCTAAAACAGTCATTAACAATTAGTCCTTCAGTAGGGCAAAAGAGTTTTCATGGTGAGGTTACTCAGGTACCAGGCACTCAGTTCTGCTGCGGGTGTCCATCTGATCTGGTCAGGTTCTCAGTAGTCTTCTCAGCTTGACCCTCTGTGGCCTCTGATAAAATTTAATAGAGAAAATTATTTCCTTGCTCTGAACCTCATGAGGTATCAGCAAAGCAACCCTTTAAGGGCCTTTATGTTCAGCCACTACTCCAGTCCAGCAATGCCTCCTTCTTAGTCTACTTTTTCACAAGTACAGCTTCTACAATTACAGTTTTTACAATCACAATTAACTGGTTAACAGTCAGAACTCACAATTGAATCTTTTAATCCTATCAGCATCTTCCCCTACCCTCTCTTCCCCAGACCCATCAGGAAAAGAAGAAACTATTCACTGGGGATCTTCACTTGTCCCCCTCATTTAATGTAAGCACACTCATGAAAGTATATAAGCCCATGTCATGCTTTTATTCCCCTCCTCCCATTTTAGATAACCAGTGTTTAAATTGCCCATCCCTGTCAAACCAGTACTCTGAGGAGACAAGCATGTTCCTTGGTCTTGAAGAATCATTTGTTCCTGTTGGAACTTCAAGCATCTGCATCCATAAGCAAAGTCCAGTCCAGACAGAGCAAGCCATCAGATTGCAGTGATCTACACCAGTTTACTCTGTCAAACATCTTCCTTTTCATAGGGTCAGGTTCATCCTTGGACATCCAAGCTAGGTCACGATGGGTAGCAGCCTTAGGCTTGAGAGTTCACACACACCTCCTGGCATGTGAGACAGCCCCTTCTCTCTCATTCCTAGCCCCCTTGGACTAGGTCACTGGGTTCCACCCATAAACTCAGAAGTCCACACAACTTCTTTTACTTCTGACCAGCCAGCCCTTCCTCTCTCTCATCCCTAGCCCCCCCCCACCCCCGCCGTGGGCTAGGTCAGTGGGTGGGCAGTGGAACATGTGCGAACTCAGCCCATCTCTTCATTGCTGTACTTCTATTTCCACTCATGAGTGGACCCAGGTGGTCACCACAAGCAAGCATACCAAGCTGTCTACTTGCCGGCTCCTTTAACTTCCAGTCCTGGAAGGGGGGCTTCTTCTGATGGACACTTAATTTTCCTGGCCGGATGCATCCGGAAGAAAACACTTGCTCAGAATTCAAACAGCAAAACACTTTTTTTTTCCTGCAAATCCTTCCTTCAAATGCAAATCTCCAGTTCTCCCAGCAGGTCTCCATGATTCTGCATGTCTTTTCAAATGCGAATTTCCTACTCCCAGGGGACACCCGGTGGGGCTCAGGTATGCATAGGGCTCCTGCATTCTCAAACCAGCAGCCTGAGTTTTTTTCAGGCAAATTCCAGCTCCGCTTTTAGCACATCCTGTTGAGGCTGAGGGGTCGAGGCTGAAGGTGGAGTTGCAAACTCTCTGTAATCTGTAATATCCAGTATTCATTTCTATCATACATTTAGGTCTTTTTTTTTTTACAGCACTAGGTAGGAGAAACATTCAATATCCATTGTCCATTCAAATAGACGTATAACCCTTTTTAAAAGCATTCCAGTTGAACCTTCTCTGCCCCTTGACTGTCTTCCATTCATATGCATATGGTCTTGGGCCTCAGGCTGGGTGGTAGACCCTGGCCCCCTATCATCCTGTTTATCTGGCCTAGCTTTTGCCCCAGGCTTTTTTTCTCTTTAGCTGCAACACAAATTTCCTTTCAACCCTTACAGGTAACAACAAGCAAAGTAACCACCTAAGAATCAAAAGTTTTACTTCGTAAGCCCCTTTGTTCTTTTTCTTACAAAGTTCCATTCTTCCATTCTTTGTCTCTAGAATCCTGCTTCCTTCTGAAGCCAACTGTAAAAAACAATGGGAAGAGGGGGTGGTGTCTGACCTCCTCTAACTTCACAAGAGGGAAGGGGAATCAAGATCAACAGCCCAAGGCTAATTCCAATAAAAAAAAAAAGGAGGTCAAACATGCCTCCTCTTTCTGCCATCTTTACCAATTCCGACACCAACCATCCCTCCCATGACACTCTCTACTTACTTGCTGGGTTCGATAATTCATTGCAGTGGTCACACAGAGCTCACAGACAAGACTCATGATTATGGGGTTTATTAGGGAAATAACATTACAATTAAAGTTCAGGAATGCTCAGGATACAGTTCTTCCGTTAGGACAGCCTCTTCCCAGGCATGTTCACAGGCATGCTTCTCTCTGGCCCTCGGCCTCTGACCTACTCTAGCAAGTGTTACAAAGCTCTTTTAGCTCAGCTGATACCTGTCCAGAGGTACCGTACTCTGCCCGTAAGCCTTGGCCCAAAGGCACCCAGCTTGCTCACTCTGTGGGCCAGGAAGCCCAACACACCACCTTCTGCCGTTGTTTTTTCTGCCACCGTTTCTTGAGAGCTCTCTCTCTCTGTCTCCTGGTTTCAAGAGCTTCTCAGTGCAGGGATCCCAGGTCCAAAGGACACGCTTCACTCCTGTCTCTTCTTCCTTGGTGGTGGTGGGATCTTCTTCCTGCTTCTGGTATGGCTTATTTCAAGCCCAGTGGGATGGCAAAACTGACCCATCCCCTTGTTGGGCCACAGTTACCCTATTTGCACAGTCCCACCCAGTCACTTGGGTGGAAGTTACAAGATGATGGCTAGAAAGGCCACAAAAAAGTGATCCATTGCGCTGCATGTACCCATCATCCGGCTTCCATGGTCATCAACATATGCCAGTCTTGTTTCATCACTACCCTGCCCATTCTTTTTCACTCGCCTGGAACAGTATTTTAAAGAAAAACAAAACATTAGATCATTTCATTTATAAATATTTCTGTGTTTCTCTGACAGATCAGGATTTTAAAAAAAAAATTGCCAGTGACAAAATGCCATTATCACATCTAATGAAATTAATTCCTAATAACAGATAATATCCAGTCTAAGCTAGTTCTTTGAGGCCTCTTTGATTCTGAGTCTGTGACCTAACAAAGAGTTGTGAGGTCCAATGCTAGTGTCCAGGGAAAGCTGGAAGTGTGACTGATCCTCCCTTTGGGGCTCTGATGTCTACCAAGGAAAAGTGCCTTCTGATAGGAGCTTTGAGCTGGGAGTCTAAAGACCCGTCTTTTAGTTCTGGCCCAGACTCATAACTTCTGTTTGACCCTGTGCCTCTCCTTTCTCATCTGTGAATGGCATTGATTTTGAGGGCTCCTCGAGTCCCGTCTGGATCTGCTGTTCTCTCAGTCTGTGGGTCCACCTCATGTCTACTGGTGGGCTGGACCAACTCAGACTTCACTCTTTGCTGTGCCACTGATTCTTGGTGTGACCTTGGGCAAGTAGCTTTTTCTTCCTGAGCCTTTCTTTATCTGTAAAATGGAGATAAAAAGACTTTAGAGTTGTAAGGATTATGTGAAATTACTTAGGTAAATCCCTTTAGTGCCTGACACATAGAAGATCCTCATGGAATAATACCTACTTGGAAACCCTGGTGGTGTAGTGGTTAAGTGCTACAGCTGCTAACCAAAAAGGTCGACAGTTTGAATCGGCCAGGCACTCCTTGGAAACTCTACAGTTCTACTCTGTCACAGGGTCACTACGAGTCAGAATCGATTGGATGGCAGTGCGTTTGTTTTTTTTTTTTTTTTTTGCCACCAAGTCAATTCCCACTCATAGCAACCTTATAGGACAGGGTAGAACTGCCCCATAGGGTTTCCAAGGTTGTAATCTTTATGGAAGCAGACTGCCACATCTTCCTCCTACAGAGCAGCTGGTGAGTTCAAACTAGTGACCTTCCAGTTAACAGCCGAGTGCTTAACCACTGGGCAACCAGGGCTCCTTTCATGGAATAATAGCATTGGTAAAGCCCAAACACTGCTTTCAGTGGCATCTCAGAGCCCCAGATGTTTGTTGAATGGGCAGAAGGTTCAGGCAGTGGACTCTGCTGGGCTGGGAGAAGCCCCAGTACTCCTGCCCTTCTAGTTCAGGTTTGTGTTCTCCCTGGGATGTTTCTCAGAGAGGTAGTTAGGTTTAGGGGTGTCTTGGACAGAAGGAAGGCAAAGAAAAACTAGGTGGGGGCCTTTTATGTGCCTGTTGACCCTGTGCTTAGTCCTCAGGCTATATGTGGGGTAAGCAGGGCTGCTAGTGAACTTAGGATCTGGTGGGCCCCACCCCTGTTGCTCAGAGAATGCAGCTGGGCATCTGGGTCTTGGGCCGTCTTTGAGGCAGACTTTGGGGCTGGTGAAGATTTGGTTTGTCCAGTAGCCTGTACCAAGAGCAATGTGTGTGTGTCTGTCTGTCTAGCTGTTCCCTTCAAGCACCCCCTAACCCTCCCTTTCCCCCAACTGTGGCCTTTCAGTAAGGGACCCAGGCTTACAGGAAGAGTTGATTGGGGCAGATTGAAGGCCTTTCCCTATCAGCACTATGGCTACCACATTTCCCCTGACTGGGCTGCCCTTGGCTTTTCTCTGTAAAACCTCAGAAGCCTCATGGCCTCTCCTCAGAAGTAGGTGGCGCCTGAGTCTCTAGGCCTCACCTGGAGGTTTCCCTGGGGCAGAGTGCATGGTACATGTGCCTGGGAAGGGTACTTTGTCTATAGGCTTTCTGCTGCCCCCTGCTTCCAGCCCAGCCTGAACAGGTGCAGGTAGCAGTTCTAGACTCTGGCGAGACCTGCAGTCCTATAGGCTCCAACTTCCTGCCGTGTGTTGAATAGCAGAAAGAAAACATAATTGAGGGGAGTGCAGACATAGAAGGCAGTCTGTTGTTCCTTAACCCCCAGTATGTGCTAGGCATTCAGCTGGATGCTTCAGGCTCGCCTGCAAAATTGAGATCATTATCCCATGAGATAGGTGAGAAGATTGAGATGCAGAAAAAAGAAATGACGTGCCTCAGGGTCATTAGTGGCAGAGCTGGCATGGGAACCCAGGGATGTCCAAAGGACACGTTCTTTATATGAGCCCTAGGTTCTTAGCTCGGCCTTCAATTGACTAGGTGACCTTGGCTGTATTCCTTGACCTCTCTGGGCCTTACTCACCTCCTCCATCTAGGAACACTTGGCCCTATACCCTTGGGAATCCTGAGGCAGGTGGCTTTCTGTCTTCTGTTTTGCCTCTGAGGTCTGGGTGTCCCCATCGTGAACCAGCATCCATTGCTTGTGCCCAGTTCTCTTCCACCACCCCCTATCAGTACTGATCAGCATCACTGAAGGCTTGGGTGGGGTGGAGGTGAGAACTGAGTCCCAGAGGTATCCTGTGGCCCACCCTGCCCCCAGCCAGGCCCTGCTATTCTCAGATAACCTCCTCCTGGAAACGTGAGTCTGCATTTCTCCCTCCCTTCCTCCCTCTCCCCACGTGGCTTTGACTCAGCAGAAACCTCTGGCCCTGGCCCTGGTCTTGTGGGCAAAGTAGAGGCCATATGTGTGTTTGACAGCATGGGCCATGGGAGAGTGTGCGTGTTATAGCGATGAGGCCCAGAAACATAAGCCAGATGCACTCCTCTGGTCCTTTTGGTCTTTGAACATGGCCCATTAGTGCTGGGAGGGGTGGACCTTGGATCAGTTTTGACTGTTTTATAAGTGGAGAAACAGGCCTCAGAAGAAAGCCAGGACCATATCTGACTCACACAGCCAGTGTCAGAACATAGGTGTTTGAGGTTGAACCAGGCCACAAAAGGAGAAGATTCCAATGGGCCACTTCCTATACACTAACTTCCTTTGACCTTTCTCTGCCCTGCCTCTTTCAATTTTCCCATCTTTGCTATGGGAATCCTTGAGCAGAAGAGCTAGACATCTCAGAGACCAGGCTATCAAGGGGGCTGAGTTCTGTTGTCCCTCAGCCAGCTCCCTACTGAGGTTGTGGTAGTTGAATCCATGGGCTAGGTCACAACCACAGCTACTTGACAGGCAGGCGAGGCCTTTTTCCTGGCTCATCTATTTAGCGGGGCCGTAGTTCCCACTGGACCAGGAGGGAAGTGGGGGACAGACCAGGCCCTTGGTTCCCCCTGCAGCACATATGTGTGGTTTGTTCCCTGCAGACTCGAAGCTTCCTTTTCTGTCATTAGCTGAACTTGCTGTAGCTCTTCTAGCTGGCAGGCATGTAGCAACCTGGGGGGTAGTTCCCATATGCCTCTAAAGCAAATGGTGGAGCCCTGTACTTAAACTGCTTTATAAAAATAGTCCAGGTTTTCCACATAACTACTGGGTAAATATTGATTCCATGTTAACCTCGAGGAGGAAGGATTACAGAGGTTTGGGGGACCTTACCCTAGGCAGCAAACGAGGTTGAAGCAGGTCTATTAGAGCTTTTGGTTATCTCCGCAACCCCTGACAAAGGCTAGAAAGAAGGTAGGGGAAGCTCCTCAGTTTGTACAGCCTCACATCTTGTCCAGCCTTAAGGTTTTCCTGGTTGATGGCAGGGACATTTGCTTGTTGAATGAGATACTTCTCTCTTACGGAGTTTTTGTTGGATATTTGGTCCCAGAGAACATCTTGGGCAGGATCTGCTGGCTGTGTGTGCACACTTATGCATTCCTGTTCTTGTGTCTTTGTATACTCAGAGAAAAGGAAGAGGTGGGGTGTGGGAGTAAGGTTCATGCTGACCTCTGTGGTCTGAGTGAGGGGTATAGCCCCTGATACCTGTTATCCCCTTCCCATTCCCAGGCCATCCCTGGGTTCCAGCTGATTCCTGTTTGTGGGGAATCTGAGGCAGGCAGGATCAGACCTGGCCCCTAGGGAGCCAAGCAGCTTATGTGATAACGTGGATTGGGGGTGGGAAAGGTGGGTAATGTCACCTGGAGCCAGCAGTGCTTGAAGTCACCAGTTACCCCCTTGAAAGCCTGGCTTCACCTTCATTCTACATCCCTACTGGGGAATGGTTGAGAAAGGGCTGCTTTGCCCTCAGAACCAACCTTGCCCCATGGCAGATGCTCTGGTCTGCAACGAGGGAAGCTATGCCTAGCTCTAAGCTTAGCTTTTGGGATGTGGAGTTCCATAGGCTAAGGTTTCCAGCGCCTGAATTCACCTGTTCCCAAATGTGTCACCTTGGGCCAGCTGCGGCACATTCCTATATCTCAGTATCCCTCTTGGGAAAAGTAGGCTTGTTTTTTGTGAGAATGAAATGAGTTGGAGTGTTACAAGCCCTTGGTAGAACTAGTGATAGTATTGTACTGAGAATTTCTGAGCCCTGTTTGGGTTGAGAACAGAGGTGGGGCATTGGGGGACCCCCATCCAGCTGGACTCTGGGAGGGGAGAGCAGGTGCAGATTGCCCACAAGTGCAGCGTCAGCAAGAGGAGAAGTTTCGGTTTCTATCAAAACAAGTTATCTGAATTCCCCTACTCCTGCAGATCCACTGGACTCTTCTTTTCCCCTACTTCGGGCCCCCACACAGGGAAGTCCAAGTCTGGTCCCCAGCCCCATGTGCCAACCTTCTGGGAGGAAGAGGAGGGCTTTCTGGATGATAGAGGTGGGGCTAGAAGAATCAAAAAAGCTAATCCTTATTGAGTACTCACTATGTTCTTAGCCCTGAGCTGAATGCTTTTCCTGCTTTATATGATTGAAAAAACAACTTCTAATCTCCCTTGTTGGGGAGGTACTATTGCTGTTTCCTTGGTTCAAAGGTGCACATTTTTCCCCACACTAATAATCCCCAAATTAGAGTACATGTTATAATCAGTGTGGTGGGGTTTTTCCCTAAATAAACTATGATTAAATACATGTTGTACCATACTACTTATCAGTGGTATCTTAGAATTGAGAGAAGGTGATACCTTACACTTTACAGATGAATAGAGCAGTGTCATAGCTTGCCCACATTTAAAGACCCTGTTTTGTGAAGCCTGTCTTATTAATCTTTGCATTTGATTGCTAAAGTTTCAAGCTAAGGGTACAGAAGGTGGGCTTGTGAACCTTTGGATTCAGTAAAGGTAGAGAGACAGTCCTGTTTGCCATGAGGATGGACAGTAAGAGGAAAGATAGCCTGAGTTCAGCATTTGGGGCTTTTCTCTGGCTGTGGAAGTGCAACAAAAAAATGAGGAATGGCTTAATAAGCGTTCCTGGAAACATTACGGCTGATGTGCGGGTAGCTAGGAATCTGAAGGAGTCCTGATACTCATGACAAACATAGCTCCTGTTTCCTGAACACGTACTGTGCCTCATGTGTTCTGCAAACTTTCCCATGTAGTCTTGACAACACCTGTGAGAGGAAGAGGAATTTCTTTCTTCACTGTATGGATGAGGACATTGAGACCCAGAGAGGTTAAAGGCTTTTGTCCAGTGTCATACAGCCTGGAGGCAGCAGTCTTTCTGCTAGGCTTTGATGCCTCGCCAAAGAGCAAGGCAAAGGAGTTAGTGGCAGGAACATGGGACTCTCCTGCAGTTCTCCCCTGCTCCCTTCCTTATTCCACAATTTCCTCTCTTTTCCCCATTTTTGTGCATCTGGGATCTAACGTGGGTAGTTAGATATTATCTCCCAGGCCTGGAAATGAGGGTTGACCCCTTCTACAGGAGATAGTTTTCTCCAACACTTCAGTATATCTCTCAGAGACTGGCAAGCAGACTCCTATTTTACCCCTTCCCTCCCATTTTAGTTCCTGTTTACTGCAACTGCCGACAGCACTGCCTCCCTGGAGCCCCAAACTCTGCCTACAGAAATAGCTCCCCAAGCAGCTTGGGCAGCCACAGTGGGCTCTGTGGTCCTGGCTTCTAAGAAAGGCAGCAGTAAGGGGCCCCCAGCCTGTGCACAGGCACGTGACTTGCTGGAAGTGCCACTGAGGGGTGGGGGTGGGGATGGGGAGAGTGTAGCCACAAAACCCACATCCTTGTTTACATTGGTGAAGGGGCTACCCCTTCCCGCCTTCACAACCCCCACCCCCACCCCAGGTCTCTGTACCTCTGAGAGGGCTTGAGACAGAGGCAGGGCTCATTTTCTGTCTCAGAGCAGCCTTTCGTTATCTCACAGAACCCTCTGGGGATGGAAGCGGGGGAGGACAGTAAAGGCATTCTTCTGACCATTCAGCTTGGTAGACTGATGATCATGGAAGAAATCTGGAGTTCCATTCCCTGTGTAGACCTGTTCCCTACCCCAGTGCCCCAGGGAGAACCCATCATAGCAGCACTCTCCCCGGGGAAACAAAGGGAATTTCCCTCTTCATCTTCAGTGATAGAAATCAATCTTGCTTGACTTCTAAGTCCGCCTTAATTTCCCAGGGAAAAGACCTGCCTGGCTCCCCCAGCCTGTCCATTCATTCAGCAAACTTTACCTGATTTCCTTTACTGTATCAGGCCCTGAGCTGGGGGTAGATTTAAACGTGAGCTACCCTCTGCCCTCAGTGAGAGTGCAGTGTGATGGGGCAGATGAAGGCCTGCAGCCCTTTGATACATGAGGTAATAGAAGCGCCCTTTGGGGGGTGAGAAGGGAAAACTATGTTAAAGGACACGTTGGTGCTTAACAAGTAGGCAGCCAAGGAGGAGGGAAGGGCATCCTGGAAAAGAGGGAACATCATGTGTGAAGATCCTCAAAGCAAAGAGGGAGCCTGGTTCCTTCTCTCCTTATTTCAACCAAAACCCCGTGACACCTGGACCCTTTGGGCTGCAGGTTACCTTTCGTAATTTTGGCTTAAGTGTGTGTGTGTATGTGTGTTCTCTTTCTTACTAGACTGTGTTTCTTGCAGGCAGGGGCAGGCTTTTCCTCACCTCTGTATCCTTTGCAACACCCCGCATTCACGCCTCGCTGTGGAGAGCCCAAAAGCGAAGGGGACTCTAATTTACTGAGTGACTACTCTGTCGCAAGCCTAGTGCTGGTCACTTTACACCCATTACCTCATTTAATCCCAGAAAAGGCCTGCTAGATAGTTATCCATCTTGTCCCCATTTTACACACGAGGCATATGAGCCTCAGAACACTTGCCTCTGGTCACTCAGCTCTCTAGTACCTGGCAGAACTGGGCTTAGAGCTGAGATTTTATTTTGTTTTAACCTACAGAGACAACACTGACTACTGGGAGTCAGGAAAATTGAATTCCAGAGTTGACTCTGCCACAGACTGACTTCCTGTGTGACCTTGGGCAGCCACAAACTCTCCTTGAGCCTCAGTTTCCTCATGTGGAGAATGAGAGGGGGGTGGAATCGATGGTGCTTGAGGCCATTTATGGGACTTAAAGTGTTTGTTGACTTGTCTGAGTGGCCGGGCAAGCTCTAGATAAAGTCATCTGCCCAAGAGGCCTCAGGTTGTATCCCTCTCATCTGAACTCTCTTGTTCCTCAAGACTGTCTCTGCCTCTATTTTTTGCGTGGCCCCAACCCAACCCACAAAGGGAAGAGCTGTCTAGGCCTTGGGGTAGGAAAGGGAGCTTCCCAGGCCTCCCAGCCCACAAGAGTATTCCTTGACTCTTCTCTGGGCAGCTCCAACCCCAGCCCCTCCTTTCTTCTGTCCCACAGCTGACCAGGTGTATGGAGACCAGGATATGCATGAGGTTGTGCGAAAGCACTGCATGGACTACCTGGTGAGACGTTGTGGAGGCCTTGGGGCAGGGGCAGGGTGGGAGGATCTCCTCTCCACACAGACTTTGACCCTTTCATCTTTTCTACAGATGAAGAATGCTGACTACTTCTCCAACTATGTCACAGAGGACTTCACCACCTATATCAACCGGAAGCGGAAAAACAACTGCCATGGCAACCACATTGAGATGCAGGCCATGGCAGAGATGTACAACCGTCCTGTGGAGGTGTATCAATACAGCACAGGTACTTCTTTGGTGGGTAGGTGAGAGACTGATGGTCTGAGCCTGCCCTACAGGCCCAGTGTGGGTACTCCCTCGTTCTCTCTCTCTGCAGAACCCATCAACACATTCCATGGGATCCATCAAAATGAGGATGAACCCATCCGTGTAAGCTACCATCGGAATATCCACTACAATTCAGTGGTGAATCCCAACAAGGCTACCATTGGTGTAGGGCTGGGCCTGCCGTCATTCAAACCGGGGGTGAGTGGGTCCCTGTGCCCAGGATAGCTGCTGAATATAAAGGCTAGAAACCTCTGTTGAAGTCTCAGTTCTGCCCCTAGCTCACAAAAATGTCTCGCCCCTTCTGGGTCTCCCTTGAGATCTCACCTCTATAAAATTAGGGAGTTACCCTAGGTAATCTCTCAGGGCTCATTCAGTGGTCTCAGTTTGCTTCTCTATGAGCTGCTCACCCATCTTCTGTGCCTATTGAGAGCTGGCATTTAGAATATGGAGCCAGATTTAAGAACATTGAGCCAGGACTTGATCTGGGTTATCTTAGCATCCACCTGGATCCCCCTCCCAACTCATAGGAGTTACAGAAAGCTTCAGTCATAGAGACCTGAAATGTAGGCTGGCCCCACCACTCGCTGGCTATGGGACCTTAGGTAGATGGTGCAGCTAATCTGAGCTGGCAGCTTGGCTGATACAGGAAGTGCCTAACACTGGGACCGGTGCGTAGTAAGTACGTAGAAAGTGAAACATGTTTTCCCAACACACGCTGACAAATTCTCTTTCTCTCTCATAGACAGAGCCTGCTGGGGATTTTGATATCTTCTATTTTGGTTTCACTTCCTAGAAACAGAAAATGCTCCTCCTCGTTTTAGGAAACACGTACCCGACCATCAGTACACCCTCCATTATAAGTGTTTTTAAAAATAAACTTTTAAATTTAGAAAAGTTTTAGATTTATAGAATTACTGAAAATACAGAGAGTTCCCATATACGCCACACCCAATTTCCTTTATGATTAACGTCTTATATCAGTGTGACACTTGTATCACAACTAATGAATCGATGTTGATGATATTATTAATTAGACCGTACATTATTCAGATTTCCTCAGTTTGTCCTTAATAACCTTTATCTGTATCCCATCCAGGATAATACCACATTATGTTTAGTTCTCATGTCTCTAGGCTCCTCTTAGGTGTGACAGTTTTTCAGACTTTCCTTCTTCTTCTTTTAGTTTTTTTATCTGTTTACTGTCTGTGTAGTTTTACCTTTTCTGGAATGTCATATAATTGGAATCATACAGTATATAGCTTTTCCAGACCGGCTTTTTTCACTAACACACTGCATTTAAGATTCTTCCATGACTTTTTGTGACTTGATAGCGCATATTTTTTTTTTCTTTTTAAAATCTGAATAGTTTGTTTTCTTTTTATTAATAAATGTTTTTTATGAACAGTTTCAGATTTACAGAAAAATTGAGACAATAGGACAGAGAATTCCCATGCATACCCCCTCTTCCACACACATAAACACACAGTTTCACTATTATTAACATCTTTAATGCTACATTTGTTACAATTAATGAACCAGTATTGATACGTTATTATTAACAAAAGTCCTCATGCCTCCTTAGGCTCCTCTTGTCTAACATTTTGTCACACTTGTCTTTGATGGCCTTGACAGTTTTGAGGAGTACTGGTTTATTATAGGATGCCCCTCTGTTGGAATTTGTCTGATGTTTTTCTCATGATTAGACTGGAGCCAGGAGTTTTAGGGAAGAGAAGCACAGTGGTAAAGTGCCATTTTCATCACATTCTGTCAAGGGATATTGTATCAATATGATTTATGACTGTTGTTGTTGACCTTGATCACCAGGCTGAGGTAGTGTTTGTCAGGTTTGAGGTGGGGAGTAATGCTCCATCTCCTCGAGGGCCGAGTATCTATATAAATTACTTGGAATTCTTATGCAAGGGAGATTTGTCTCTTCTCTTCCATTTATTTGTTCAGTCTACTTATTTCAGTATGGACTCGTGGATATTTGTGTACTGGGTTATAATCCAATACTACTTTTATTTATTTTGTTGCTCAAATTGTTCCAACTTTGGGCATTGGGAGCTCTTTTGGTTGGTTCCCATGTCCCTTTGACATACTCCCATCACTAGCAGTTTTGTTTTTGTTGTTTTATTTTTTTGAGAGTAGAGTAACATCTCATTACTTTCTGGAACTGCAACATGCACACCCTTCAGTTAGGTTGCTTTATATATTTGTCATACACTTAAGATTCTGTTTTCATAGACATATGCTGCATTTCATCCTGGGGTCCCCTGACCTCCTAAATGATTTTTTTTAATGTGCATGCATTAAGGTATACAGAATAGTTTCACTATCCTAAAATCCCCTGTTCTCCACTTAATTTGTCCCTCCTCTTTCCCCATTAATCCCTGGGAACCACTGTGAAAAAACCAAAACCCATTGCTGTCAACTTTATTCCCACTCATAGCGATCTTATAGGACAGAGCAGAACTGCCCCATAGGGTTTTCAAGGCTGTAAATCTTTACTGAAGCAGACTGCCACATCTTTTTCCTGTGCAGCAGCTGGTGGATTCAAACCGCCAACCTTTCGGTTAAAACCACTGTGCCACCAGGGCTCCTACCATCCATTTTGCCTTTTCCAGAATGTCTTATAATTAGGATCGTATAGTATGTAGCCTTTTCAAACTGGCTTCTTTCTCTTAGTAATATGCATTTAAGATTCCTCTATATCTTCTAGTGGTATAATGGCTTATTTCTTTTTCCCCTCATTTTTGATGGCTCTTTTTGTTGCCGAATAATATTCCATTGTATGGATGTACCAGTTTGTTTACTCATTCATCTATTGAAGGACATCTTGGTTGCTTCCGGTGTTTGCTGATTGTGAATAAAGCTGCTATAAACTTTTATGTGCAGGTTTTTGTGTGGGTATACGTTTTCAGATCACTTGAGTATATATCTAGGAGTGTAATTGCTGGATCATGTTTTAAGAGTATGTTTAGCTTTTAAGAAACTGCCAGACTCTCTGCCAAAGTGGTTGTATTGTTTTGCATTTCTGCCAGCAGTTAATGAGAGAGTTCATGTTAGTGTTGCTCTGCATCTTTCATCAGCAATTACAGTTGTCAGTGTTTAGATTTTAGCCATTCTATTAGATTTTTTTTTATTAGATAGGTGTGTAGTGGTATATCATTGTTGTTTTAATTTGTAATTGCTTGATGACAAATGAGGAAACCCTTGGTGGTATAGCGGTTAAGAGTTCTCCTGCTAACCAGGAGAAGGTCAGCAGTTTGAATCCACCAGGCACCCCTTGGAAACCCTACGGGGCAGTTCTACTCTGTCCTATAGGGTCACTATGAGTCAGAATCGACTCAATGGCATTGGGTTTGGCTTTTTTTTTTAATGACAAATGAAAGTGCCCTGGTGGCGCAGTGGTTAAAATGCCCGACTGCTAATCAAAGGTCAGCGGTTTGAACCCACTAGCCGCTCTGCCGGAGAAAGATTTAGCAGTTTGCTTCCGTGAAGATTTACAACCTTGGAAATCCCCGTGTCAGTTGTACTGTGTCCTGTAGGGTCCTTATGAGTTGAAATTGACTTGACGGCAGTGGGTTTGTGTTTTTTTTTTGGTTGATGGTAAATGATACTGAGTATCTTTTCTATACTTATTTTCCTTCTGTATATCATCTTTGGTAAGGTATGTGTTTAAATCTTTTGCCCATTTTTAATTGGCTTATTCCAGCAGAATTTTACATACTTTTTGATTGTTATCTACATTAAAAGATTACATTTTACATAATTACTTATAGCCCACATGCATTTGTGTGTGGTGTGTGTATGTAAAAAATAGTCAAAATGAAAGTTTTAGGAAACAATACACTTATTCCCCAGAATTTACTCTGATATTTTTTATTTTTTTTTAATGTTTTTACAACTCACACCCTGAACACAGTATTCTCGTAAAATGTCCCACAACTCATAGCACCCCATGCTATAGTAATACTGCCCCTTCATTCCCTCTCACACCTATACTGCTTCCCCCACCCACTTACTTGCTCACATTCTACCTCTACCCTTTGTATGCACAGCTACCTTCTCAGGTCATCTTTTCTCTTTGTTCCCTCTGGGCTTCTGAGCATTGTGAAACTCAGTCATTGGTCTGTGGGGCTTCTGTAAACTAAGGCCTAGGCTAGAGGACACCTGTCTGTCCCAGACTTAGTGCCTCAGTTTAATTGTCTTGGGGCCAGGGCCAGGGCTTCTGAGTGTAGGAATTGGGAATGACAGGCTGCATAGTCCAAATCTGCTTATTCTCAATATCTGATGCATAGGCTGTCTGGCAGGGGGTGTTTAGCCAGAGTACGTGTCTTCTTGTCTCCTGTTTTCTGGGGCCAGTGGGCCTACCTTCTCTGAGACAGTTCTGTCTCTAGGATAAAGTTGAGAATGTCATCCCACATCTGTGTTCTTTTCCCCTTTGCAGTTTGCAGAACAGTCCCTGATGAAGAATGCCATAAAAACATCGGAGGAGTCATGGATTGAACAGCAGATGCTGGAGGACAAGAAGCGGGCCACAGACTGGGAGGCCACCAATGAGGCCATTGAGGAGCAAGTGGCTCGGGAATCCTACCTGCAGTGGCTGCGGGATCAGGAGAAACAGGCCCGTCAGGTCCGCGGCCCCACCCAGGTAGGTCATGAGCCCTGTTGCTCACCTGGCCGAGAACCCATTATTCCCATGCTCTGACCCCAAACGGCAGAAAAAAATTAAGCTGTTTTGACATCTGGGAAGAAAGGAAGTTACCAGCCTAGTCCATACTTCATTTTGGCATTAGTCTAGGCATCTGCCTTGGAACTCTCAACACCTGTGCAGAACAAGCTCTTACGGAGTGAGGGAGGACAGTGGCTGGTGGTTACATAAGAGATACATAAATTGTTTCAGAGAGACAGGCTTTTGTTGAATGACCCATGTGTGCTAGGCTCTGCTGAGGATGTAAAATCAGATCCAGCCTGCTCTGCCCTCAATGATCCCCTGTCTATTGAGAGAGACAGACACATCAGTGGGGGCCTCCACCCTGGCTGGGAGGCCAGTGGAGATGGGGGGCTCTGGTCAGGCTTCGCAGAGGAAGGTTGAATTTTTAGGGCAGGGAGGGAGCAGGGTGACAGGCATTTGAGGACTCAGATGGAGTTTGGAGTGATTGTGTATATATATATGTTGGCAAGAGCTGAATAATTAATTCACCAAATATTTATTGAAGGTCTGTGCCAGGCACCATTCTCAGTATATGGGGTACATTAGTAAGCAGAGCAGGCTAAGATCGTTGTCCTTGTGATGCTTGCAGTCTTATAGAGGGAAGCAAAATAAACAACAAACATAATAAGTTAGTTGAGGTGCTATGGATGAAATTTGGAGAGCAAGGGTAAAAGGAATGGGTAGGGCTGAGTGGGGAATAGGAGTTGACAGTATTAAATAGCATGGCCAGGGTAGGCCTCAGAACAGGAGAGATTTGAGCAGAACCTTGCAAGAGTTGAGGGGAGTCAGTTAAGCAGGTATGTTAGGGAAGGAAGAGGGTTGGGCTTTTACTCTGACTGAGGAGGAATCCATGGGCGGATTCTGAGCAGAGGAGGTAAAGGATCTGACTAAGGATTTAACAGGATCCCCTGGCTGCTGAGTGTAGAACGGAATCTGGAGGATGAGGGTGGAAGTAGGGGCACCAGTGAGGAGGAGGCTACTGCGTAGTCCAAGTGAGTGGTGATGGTGCCGGCCGTGGGAGTGGTGAGAATGGTTTGGATTCTGAATATATTTTGAAGATGGAGGTAACAAGACTTTCCCGTCAGATTGGGCTATAAGGATGCTAGAGAGAAAAGTTAAGGAGCTTAAACTTTGTCCTGTGGGAGAGTTCCTATGGTCCGTTCTGTGATTGGAATGATGGTGACTTAGTTTTTTAGTGCTGCTGTAATAGAAATCCCACAAGTGGCTGGCTTCAACAAACAGATTTATTTTCTCACACTTCGGGAGGCTAGAAGTTCAAATTCAGGGCACCAGCTCTAGGGGAAGGCTCTCTTTGTCCATTCTGGAGATGATCCTTGTTTCAGGTGTTCCTCAGTTCCTTGATGATCTCTGCGTGGTATCTGTTTCCCCATTTGTGCTTCCCTGTCCCTGTGTTGGAGCCCTGATGGCACAGTGGTTAAGAGCTTGCCTGCTAACCAAAAGGTTGGCAGTTCGAATATACCAGGTGTTCCTTGGAACAGTTCTACTCTGTCCTATATAGGGCCTCTATGAGTTGAAATCGACTTGATGGCAACAGGTCATGTCTTTTTTTTTTTTTTTGGTCCCTATGTCTAATCTGCTCTTTTTATATCTCAAAATTGATGGTCCTAAGTTTTTTTTTTTTTTAAGTAACGTAACAAAAAAACCCTGTTCCCAAATGGTATTACATCTACAGGTAGAGGGATTAGGATTCCAACACATGTTTTGGGAGGACACAGTTTATTCCATAACAGCGACCTATGTAGAAGCTGTATTGTAGCCAGGATACTAGGAAGGGAGGGAGCACTCAGGGATGGGACAAGGGAGGATCATGGCTGGTGTTGATCCTTGCCGCCTTTTCCTTCCCCACTGCAGCCCCGGAAAGCCAGCGCCACATGCAGTTCAGCCACAGCAGCAGCCTCCAGTGGCCTGGAGGAGTGGACTAGCCGGTCCCCCCGGCAGCGGAGTTCAGCATCATCTCCTGAGCACCCTGAGCTGCATGCTGAGCTGGGCATCAAGCCCCCTTCTCCAGGCACTGTCTTAGCTCTTGCCAAACCACCTTCACCCTGTGCACCAGGTCAGTGACTTGCTCACAGGGAGCGTGCTATGGTTAGGAAGTGCTTCCTGGGTCCTGGGCCCTGCCTCTGACTGTCCATCTGCCCCAGGTACAAGCAGCCAGTTCTCGGCCGGGGCTGACCGGGCCACCTCTCCCCTTGTGTCCCTCTACCCTGCTCTGGAGTGCCGGGCCCTCATTCAGCAGATGTCCCCCTCTGCCTTTGGTAAGCCTCCTCTGTCTTGGGGACAGGGACCAGCTGGGAGTTGGGGAGATACTGGAGGAAGAAGCAAGTTCTAAGAGGGGGCTTTTGGAGACTTGGTCATCTTCCCAAGAAAAGGAGAGGGGTGCTGGAGGGAATTTTTCAGCCCAAGAAATCTACCCCAGAAGGTGTCTGAGTGAGGTTTTTTAGGCCCAAAGGAGCCTTCTCCTTAGAGAAAGGAGTGAGAGGGGCCTTGGGTGGGGTTTTCATGCTGTGTGTGTGTCTGCCCTTCAGAGAGGAGTGATAAGGGGCCTGGATAGGGTTCCTTCAGAGCCAGGGTGGGCAGAAGGCAGACCGAGACAGCTCCAACTTCACATCATCCTTCTACCCTTCCTCTTGCCCAGCAGGTCTGAATGACTGGGATGACGATGAGATCCTAGCGTCGGTGCTGGCAGTGTCCCAACAGGAATACCTAGACAGTATGAAGAAAAACAAAGTGCACAGAGACCCACCCCCAGATAAGAGTTGATGGAGACCCGGGGACTGGAGACCGTTTCCCAACCCCATCACTCCTACCCTCTGGTGCCACCCCACCTTCTTTGGCTTTCTTCCCTCTTGCCTTCTTCCCTTCTCCCTCTTGTCCCTCCTTTTCCTTCCCCCCACTTCCCTCTGGCTGGCCCACCCCTGTGTCCCCTCATAGCTGCCACCACCACCACGTGTCTCTCTGCCAGCTGACGTGCCCTGTTGCCCCCTGCACAGCACCATCCCTGCATTCCACAGGGGACTCGGGCAAGGGTGCTGAAGGTAGGCAAGAGGCACACAGACAAACCACCTGGCCGCCAGGCAGCCCCAGAGGAGAGACATTCAGACAGAGGAAAATCTCCCTGCCCCTCATTCCTCCCAAGATCAGAAAAACTTGTCCCCTCCCCCAAAATGATGCCAGGGAGGTGGGGGAGAGAAGTGGGGAATCCCCTTCCCAGTACCTCAAGAATGTCTGAGCCTTCAATTTTGAATTTTTCTTTATTAAAATGTACTTTTATCTTACAAAATTAACCAGTCAAAAATGATCTAGACAACAGCATTGGCTCTGTAAAGATGGCATCTCTCTGGTTTGGGGAACAGGCAGGCCATGAGGTATGGAGGGGGCACAGTAGTGCGGTTCTGGCCTCCAGCTCTATGGAGGTGCGTTGAGCTGGGGTGGGGGTGGGTAAGCAGGTATCAGACTGGCTTTGGACAATGAGACTGACCTTGCTGCATTCCTTTTGCTTCCACCACCGCCAGTCTCTCTGGAATCTCAGGGTTGGGGGGCATCCTTGGGGATCGTAGCCGCCACCCAGGATTTGAGCGTGGGGAGTGGGAGCAGCCTCAGCAGATGGGGCATCTGTGCCCTGCAGGTATTGATAAGATCCGCTATCTGTAACGTCCTTGGCACAATAAAACCAAATGTCAGTTTCCTCTGAGCGGCTCTGTTCTATGTGGGGCAGAAGGTGGGTGGGCCCATGGGCAGAAGAGGAGATGGCACAGGCCTTGACTTGACCTCTGAGGTTCCCATGCTCCCCAGTAGGGCCCGCCTGGAGGCCTGAAGTTTGTTCATATTGGATTAATTCACTTATTAAAATCTCCGTGTGGGACGTATTGCCACCAAGAAATCTCCATCTTTGTTGCCCTTACACAGTCCTGGCACAGATGCAGCCTGCCCATCCTGTTTCTTGGGGGTGTGCTAGGGGCAGAGGATCGTGAGCTCCTTGAGGGCAGGGACTGAATTTCCTGTGTGAATTTCAGCTTCTGCGCTTGCCTCGCACGGTAAATGTTTGCCCTTGTGAGTTGGAAAGGCACAACTGACACTTCATAGCAACATGAGTTTGGTGGGAGAGCAGAGGGGCCTCTCCAACTGTATTTTAGCAGCTAAGGAACAGCCCAAGCTCTCTTTTTTCATTTCTCCCAGTCCTCTGACACCTGTCCCTGCCCTTCCTAGGTACAAAGCTAAGGCAGAGAAGAATGGCTGCCAGCCCCCCTCCCAGTTTTCGCTCACGTGTTTTATCACTGTCTCTGTAATGGGTCCTTGTGGAAGGATGTGTGTTGGCTCTGCAGGTGAGGGCATGGCTGTCTGTGTGTCTGAGGGGCGTCTCTCGAGTCCAGTGGTCAAAGCATGTGTATGCTGGAGAGTTGGTTTAAAATCTTTCATGGCTTTTTACTAGCTGCGTGGCCTTGGTCAAATCACGTAACCTCTCTGAGTTTCACATCTCCCATTTATAAAACAGGGTCATTAATGTCTACTACCTCATTTTTTTTTTTTTTTTACCTCATGCTCTCTGGTTGTGAGCATCAAGAGACAATGCATATGGTTGATGTAATATGCGACTGGGCACAGTGCCTGGCACATTCTGAGAGTGCAGATGTTAGCGGGTGTTATTTATTATCCTAGTGTTGAAGTTTCTGCACCGTTGGCCCCTGCCTACCTCTCCTTGCTGCTCTGTCCAGTTTCCTTGGCCTCTGCCTGAAATTTGCCTTTACCCTGTCCTCAGCCGCCAACCTTGTCATTCAAGACTGGTAAAGGGTCACTTGAGAAGCCCCGTATGACCCTTTTCATATTCTTCCCCTATCTACAAATATATCTGCACTCCCTTTTCTCCAGGAACTGTACTATAAACTTCTGGGCAAGGGCTATGACGGTTGACTGATCTGTGTATCTCTAATATCCATTCTACCTTCCCCAGGGCCTGGCAGCCTTACAGTAGACCCTTAATAAATGATGGATGAATAAGGACCCTTAATAAATGATGGATGAATAAGGGGGAGGTATGTGTGTGTATTTGCTTTTTGGGTGTTATCTGTGTGTGTGACTGTTGAGTCCCCAAGTCTTCATGTGCATCTCACAGAGTGTCTCCAATGGTGTGTGTGTGTGTGTGTGAGAGAGAGAGAGAGACACAAGTCAGATGGTAACTGGTACTCTTGACAGTTTGTGTCTGTATGTGAGACAAGTATGGGTCTGTGACAGTGCATCTGTGGTTTCTATTTGATGGGGTATGTTTATTCCTGTGGCAGATTCTGGGAACTATTTCTGGACAGTTTGTTTCAGTGACAAGGCTGTATGTATGTGTCTGATGATGCATGTGTGTCTGTGGCCAAGTACACTGTCTACCCGTCTATGTGACACTGCATATTTCTGTGGGTCCATCACATCAGTATGTGTGTGTACCTTTGAAGCAGTGCATCTGTGTATCTTCCTGTATCAGACTCTGGATCTCGTTTCTGGTACAGCACAAGCCTTTCTGTGACAGTGTATGTCTGATGCTGCCCATGCCTTAGTGACAAGTTCTGTCAGTGTGTCTGACAGGACATTTCTGTATCATTGTCACATGGCAATGTCAGTCTATGCGTGAGTCTCTGGAGTGCCCGTCTTTGGTAACAGCAAATCTCTGGATGTCTATTTCTGACAACTCTGTGTCTTTGCTACAAGTGGGTGCATTTCTGGGTGTCATTCTGGGACATAACTGTTTGTGACAGCATGCCTACCAGGCAGTGTATGTTAGTCTATAACAGTGCATGTCCCTGTGTGTCTAGGAGTTTACATGAATTGGACGGTACATGTTTGTGTCTGTTTCTTACATGGTATTTTCTGTCTGTGTCTTTGGAGTGCATGTCTTTCTTCCTGGGGTGGAGAGCCTCTCTGGCTATTTTTCACATCTTTGTGCCTGAGGGTGTTAACCACCTCCCTAGCGGCCTCTACCGTCCTCTCAGTCCCCATCTCATCCAGAAGCACAGCCCCACTCCACCTCTACTCTAGCCGGCCCTCGAACCCTATCAAACACCCTCCTTTGCTGTACCTGATCCTAAACATGCTGGCTGGGCCCACAGCCAGGTCTAGCCACGTGTGGCTAGGTTAAATCCAAAAACCAAACCCGCTGCCATCAAGTGGGCTCAGACTCAAAGCAACCCCATAGGATGGAGAAGAACTGCCCCATAGGGTTTTCAAGGCTGTAGATCTTTACAGAAGCAGACTGCCACATCTTTCTCCCGCGCGGGGGGGGAGGGGTGGGGGATGCTGGGTCTGAACCGCAAACCTTTCAATTAGCCGAGCGCTTTAACCACTGCGCTACCAGGGCTCCCAAAACACCCCGCAGGCCGCCCCTCTGGGCGCGTGGGAACGCTGCCTTTGACCAGCGCGTTCCCTGATGGTGGTCGGGGGATTACCCCTCCCTGGAAGCTGGACCGGTTCTTCCCAGAGCCCCCAACTTCAGTTTCCGAGGTGGAGGCTGCCAGTCTCAGCGTGCTCAACTTGGGGGAGGAGCACCTATTGTGACTAGGTCCTAGATAGCCTTAGACTCCATCTTTAGAAGCCAGGACTGGCATTATCTCCATGCTAATTTCGAGATGGCTGCGGTAAACCAACTTCCTAAGAAAGGAGGCGGCGCTGATTTTAAGAAGTTTTTATATATGTATGAAAAACAACCCCGCGCAACCAAAACAAAAGCGGGTGCTGCAAAGGGATTCCCAGAACCGGATTCCTGTTCGCGTGCGTCCCACCTCGCCCCCCCACTCCTTTGCATGGAGGCCCCGCCCCGCGCCGGAACCAGGCTCGTATTTGCATAAAGGGGTACTTAAGCGTTGAGGGTGGTATGCAAATAGGGATTGCCTCCTATTGGCTGGGGTACAGCAGGTGCCGCGTCCGGATTGACCAAAACCAAGAGGGCGGGGCCGTCGCCCCTGGCGACTCTCCCTGGCGGCGCGTGCCCAGTCTCAGAAGCGTTGGCGCTGGCGCGCGCGGTGGATCCTAACGTTGCACGGTCTACTGGCGTGCCCGGGCCACCAGTTTCCCTCCCTTCCATCCTGGCGCCCCCTGGTCCTGGTTCCGCGGCCGCTCTGCCCCGGGCGCCCCCGCCCTGCGGACTCAGCGGACACAATCTGCGCAGCGTCTCCTCCATGTTGACCAAGCCTCTGCAGGGGCTCCCCGCGCCCCCCGTGACCTCCACGCCGCCCCCAGGTGAGCGCAGCCTCCCTTATCGCGATCAGGCAGGGCGGGTTGGAGTACCGGGGGGCGGTGCGAGGGGAGGGGGGTCGCGTCCCGGCTAGGTGCGCCGCCGCCCTGACTTCTTCACCTCGGCCGCGTAGGAGGCAAGAATCGGGAAGCATTCGAGGCGGAGTACCGACTCGGCCCCCTCCTGGGCAAGGGGGGCTTCGGCACTGTCTTCTCGGGACACCGTGTCGCAGACCGACTCCAGGTATTCACCACGAAGGTCTTGGCGTGTGTATAGTGGGTGGCGGGCTGGGGGCCGAGATGCTGGCTGATTGGGGGAGTGAGCCTGCGATGTGTGTAGTAGGCGTCATGAGAACCAAGATCCGGTTGCTGGGGGATGTCCCTGTAGGGGCGGGGGGTGGGGAGGGACTGTCCAGGTAGGTATATGGGGCTAGGTTTTAGAGCGATGATTCTGGAGGTCCAGGGAGTGAGACTAGGGAGTGGGGGATCATAAAGACACTAGGCCTGGGATCGAGGAGACGTGTGTGTGCGTGCGAAGGTGGGGAACCCAGGTATGAGATTTTCGGGATTTTGGAAGGTGTCTAGTGTGGAGTCGTGAGGACCAAGACCCTAGTACAGAGTTGATCAAAGATTTGGGGTGTCAGGAAATTCGGAACTCAGAACCTGGAAGTGAGGGGTCGTTGAAGCCTGAGAATGGAGAACCCCAGGGTTAAGGATGGTGAGAGGGGTGAACTTGGTTCTGAGGACTTGGAGGAGGGCAGAGGAGAAACCTTGGCTCATTGTGGGGTGTGGCGTGGTTGGGAACCAGAAAGACTAGGCTGCTGGTTGATGGAGAGGCACTGGAAGTGGGCAGAGAGTCGACTGGGAGGGGCCTGGGGGTCACTTGCTGGTCCCCTCACTTGGCCCTCTTCTCTAGGTGGCCATTAAAGTGATCCCCCGGAATCGTGTGCTGGGCTGGTTCCCCTTGGTGAGTATCTTTGGAGTCCTTGACCTGTAGACTCCATCTCTGAGGATGGACTCACCCTTTCTTTTCTAGGGGATGGATGATTCCCGGGGCCCTGTAACGGTGAGGACGCCACTACCAGCCCTTGTTTACACCCCTGAGCTGATATCCATCACCCCATTCTGTTCTGACTCACCCCAATTCTCCTAGAGCTCTGGATTCTCCCCTCCAACCTTTTTTTTCTCACCCACCCGCCAAACACTGCTTTGGGGGCTGCCCGCAGGGCATGCTGGTGAGGAAAGAGGGTCAGAGGTCACTGGTTGCCAAGGTGATGGTGATTGCTCTTTCCTGCCGTTAGAGCGCTAACGAACAACAGGGCAGGTCTGGGCAAGTTGTGGAGGCGGGAGCGCCTCCTGGTGGGCTCTAGGGAAACTGCGCTTGCGCAGCCCCTGGGGCTTAGAGGGAAAGGATGTGCCTGCGCTGCAGCGAGATTTGCATTACCGTGAGAAAATCTGTCTGCGTCTGTGCAAGTCAGTGGGCTGGCCGGGAGAGGGCCCCACCTCAGGCAGAAAGGCTGCCTCTAACCATCCGTGTGTCTGTACTGAGCTTTCTAGAGTGGGTGGGGTGACTTTTGTGGCCAGTGAGATTTATGGCTTTCACTGAGACCGACTGTATGCCTCAGGCTTTGGGTTCATCATAAAAGCTTACCGTGTTCCAAGTTCCACTGAGCACTTTTCATTCAACACTGTTCTAGGTGCTTGTTGACAGTGACAAAATATCACACGATGACATTTATTGAGTTCTTGCTTTGTGCTAGGTCCTTTGCAATTAATTAATTTCAGCTACTTAACAAATGCACTATTCTAGGCACCTGGCAAAATATATTTATTGAGAATTTTTGTGTTAGGTCCTTTTCTACTAATTTCTTTTACTTGTTAACAAATATTTATTAAGCCCTACCCTGTTACTGGAGTCCTGGTGGCACAGTGGTTAAGAGAGCTTGGCTGCTAACCAAAAGTTTGAATTCACCAGCTGGTCCTTGGAAACCCTATGGGGCAGTTCTACTCTGTCCTGTAGGGTCGCTGAATCAGAATCGACTCGACAGCAATGGATTTGGTTTTTGGTATACTCTTACTACCAGAGTCCCTGGGTGGTGCAAATGTTTAATGTGCTCGGTAACCAAAAGTTTGGTGGTTTGAGTCTACCCAGAGGCACCTCAGAAGAAAGTCCTGGCGATCTACTTCCAAAAAATCAGCCATCGAAAACCCTATGGAACACAATTCTACTCAGACACACATGGGGGGTCGCCTGTAGTTGGAATCGACTTGATAGCAACTAGTTATGGTTACCCTGTTACCAGGCACTGTTGTAGTGCTTGAGATAGGTCAGTGAACTAAACAAACGATTACACTATAATAATGTTTATCAAGCGTTTACTCCATGTCAGACCGTATGCTTTAAAGTGTTTTCATCTGTTTAACAAACATTTATTGTGCACCTACTGTGTGCAAAGCTACTGTTCCAATCTTTTGGGATATGTCAGTGAACAAAACAGATAAAATATATTACATAATGGTTTTTATTAAGTGTTTCCTCTGCTGAAGGCCTTTTTGCTAAGAACCACTTTCATTCTTCAACTATTTATTAAGCTCCTACTACGTGCCTGATGTGTGTAGGCTCTTTGCTTTCACCCTCTCAATGGCTCTGTGAGTTTGAGCCCTTAAGATGATGAAACTGAGGAAGTGGGCTGTTAAAGGCCCCACAGGCGGCTGAGGAGCTATGGTTTGAGTCCACATGAGAAGTCAACCTCAGAGCCACTGCCCTGACATATATCTTCTTGCTTCTCTCCCTGTTTGCTCCCTCCAGACAGACTTGGCTACATGCCCACTCGAGGTAGCACTGCTATGGAAGGTGGGTGCAGGTGGCGGGCACCCTGGTGTGATTCGCCTGCTTGACTGGTTTGAGACACCAGAGGGCGTCATGCTGGTCCTCGAGCGGCCTTTGCCTGCTCAGGATCTCTTTGACTACATCACAGAGCAGGGCCCACTGGGTGAGGGCCGAAGCCGCTGCCTCTTTGCCCAGGTAGTGGCAGCTGTTCAGCACTGCCATGCCTGTGGAGTTGTCCACCGTGACATCAAGGATGAAAACATCCTGATGGACCTCCGCCGGGGTTGCGTCAAACTCATTGATTTTGGGTCTGGCGCCCTGCTTCATGATGAACCCTACACTGACTTTGATGGTAAGATTTGCCTAAATCTCACTGGGGGAATTTTTTTACCTTTATTGTTACGATCTCTTGACCTTGACTCCAATGCTGGAGTGACCTATAACCCTTGACTCATATTGTACCTTTATAAAGTTCTTGATTTCTAATGTTGGGGACTCTCAAACCTTGCCCTCTGATAAAGTCCATCTTCTGACAATGTCCTGACCTTGTTATGGGCTCTTATTCTGGTGAGGGGACCTTGCTATTCTGAATGCACTCTTATTCTGATGAAAGTACCCTATTATTACCTTAAGTGCATTTATTATTGTGATAGGACCCTATTATATTTAAAGTGCTCCTTTTCTGGTAAGGGGGCCCTGCTCCTATAATGAATGCTCTTTAATTCTGGTGAGGGGACTGTACTTCCTGGGGAGAGTGGTATAGGAGAAGGGCATTATCAGAGAGTGGTCTAACCCTCAGCTTGCATGCAGGGACAAGGGTATACAGCCCCCCAGAGTGGATCTCTCGACACCAGTACCACGCGCTCCCAGCCACCGTCTGGTCACTGGGTGTTCTCCTCTATGACATGGTGTGTGGGGACATTCCCTTCGAGAGGGACCAGGAGATTCTGAAGGCTGAGCTCCACTTCCCTGACCATGTCTCTCCAGGTGAGGCCCTCACTGGCCCTAGCCCAGCAAACTCCATCCCTCCCAGGGACTGGTGTCCCCCTTACTGACTGCTAATCTCCCTTGTGCTTCTGCCCTGCAGACTGTTGTGCCCTAATTCGCCGGTGCCTGGCTCCCAAGCCCTCTGCCCGGCCCTCACTGGAGGAGATCCTGCTGGACCCCTGGATGCAGACACCAGCCGAGGATGTACCCCTCAGCACCCCCAAAGGAGACCCCAGCCCCTTAACCTGGTCCCTGCTACCCTAAGCCTATCCAGGCCCTCACTGGCTGGAATAGCCATCCCATGGCCATGCTACCATGCTACAGAGATAGTTGGACATCTGTTGACCTGGTTTTACAGGTCATTAAAAATCCAGTATTACTAGGGGAATCTATAGTGTTACTACAGGGGTTGGGGATCAGGGGTCAGAGGACATACCAGTCTGCCCAGTCCCCATTACAGTCCTGCTAAGGAGCCTTCCTCAGAGAACCTATGGTCTCTTTTTCTGGAGGGGGGACTTCCTTGCTTCTCGTTTTGCTAGGGATGTTTATTTGGTTGATGTTAACTTCCATTCTAAGCCCCAGGACTTTTATTCTGACGAGTTGCAACCCCTACACTGGCACCTCCTACTATCAGCACATACACTTAGTTCAGATGCCCTTACTTGGGCAAGGGTGCTTTCCTTCAGATACCCCAGCAGCTCATATTTTGACAAGGGGACCCTTTCCCTTAGTCTAAGGTCCCATATTTGGTCAAGCTGCCTGCCTACCTCAGCCCAGCTTTGCTTATTCTGGGGGAGGCAATGCCCTACTGTTATCCCAGGGCTCTATGGTTTTTTTTTTTGTTTGGTTGGGTTTTTTTTGGTGAGGGGATCCACTGTGGGGTTTTTTTGTGTGTGTGTGTTTGTGTGAGGGGATCCACTGTTATCCCAAGTGCTCTTATTCTGGGGAGGAAAACCCTACTTCCATGACTTGGGAAGGAATGGGGAGATACGCAACATCAGAGACTAGAATGGGGCAGATGGTTTTGGGGGGGGGATGTGAAGGGGGAAATAAGTTTTGTTACCTGTTCTGGGGCCCTCCTTTCCAACTTTTGCAGATTCTTGCTGCCTAGGAGCCAGGATTGTCCAGATTAAAAAAAAAAAGTAAAATACACATGTATTGGGGGTAGGGAAGTTCCACGTGTGCTCTCTCCCTTCCCCCCCTGCCTGGATTTAAAAAGCCATGTGTGGAGGCCCACTATTTAATAAACATAATAGAATCAGAAGTGACTGCCTATTCATAGATCCAGCAAGGCATTTATAGAATGTTTACTGTAGGCTGAGCCAAGAGGGAGATTAGATGGACATCTCCTCTTTGAAGAAGCCTCAGTCTTGGAAACCCTGGTGGTGTAGTGGTTAAGTGCTGCAGCTGCTAACCAAAAGGTTGGCAATTTGAATCCACCAGGCGCTTCTTGGAAACTCTATGGGGCAGTTCTACTCTGTCCTATAGAGTCACTATGAGTCGGAATCGACTCGATGGCATTGGGTTTGGTTGTTTTCAGTCTTGTACCTAAAGAATTTGTATGGGTTTATTGAAGCAGCACTGCAAAGAAAAGCTATTTCCCCCCTAGCACTTACGTAGCTGTTAAGTATTTGCAGAAGTGCTCCATTGGAGATAATTGGGAGACATAAAAGATGCTTCTCCCTTTACTTCCCCTTACCTGCTCATCCTCTCATCTCTACTTCCTCAACTCTTGACTTAACGTGCCCTGCACTATTTTATCTTGGCTTCACTTGTCCTGACCTCAGCTGTCCCCTCCTGCCCTGCTTTCAAATGCTATCTACTCTGCGAGCCTCTTTGTCTGCTGGCGTACCTGCCCTGCCCTTTCCTGCTTGCCCCTTACCGGCTGACTTAGCCGCTGCCATCTCACTTTTCCATCCTCAACGGTGGTTCACCTGTCCTCCCCTCTTCTTTCAGCCTCAATTCTGTGCTTTCCTAGTTGTATGTTCTCAATTGTTCTACTTTTATATGCTAGCTTGCCTACTTGACCCTCACCCGCTTATACTCCTCAATTCTCATTTCCCTCTCTCATTGCCGGCGGCTCCCCTAGGGGGCGGGAGCCTAGCTGGGAGAGAGGAAAATGAAATTTCAGTCCAGCTGGGAAGGACCCAGGAGTTTCTGATACAGAAAGGGAAGTGCCAATAAAGAGCCAAGATAGATGTTTAAAGTGGGGGGAGGGGACAGACCCAATGCTACTGAACCAATGAGAGGAAGGGAAAGGATGTGCGGGTGATAAATGGAAAGCGGGATCAAAGAGGTGGGGGAACAAGAAGAGGGCGGGTCTAATGGTGGAATGGACCAATAAAGATTTGCAAAGTCGGTGTGAGGACGAATTGGCCGTATCCTCAGTCTCCCGGTCCCGATGGAATTTGGAAATCCCCAGGATGCCCTCATATTCAGCCTTAAGGAGCAGGCGAAGAAAACCACCACTCTAGCGTTTTTTTAGCGTACCCTGCACTTCCCCTCTTCAAGCCGGAGACCCGGAAGCGGAAGTGACGGACAAGGAAGTGACCTGCTGTTGCCCTGGGGACAGGCCGGGCAGATGCCAACATGGCAGCGGTTGGGGCTGGCAGCTCAACTGCGGCACCCGGGCCAGGGGTGGTCTCCGCGGGGGCGTTGGAGCCTGGGACCACGAGTGCGGGTGAGACGGGCTGTGGCCGAACAGTCCGCAGTAGGGGAGGGTCGGATCGCTGGGGGGCGGGATGGTTCCTCGCTGGAGCAAGAGGGAGCATCCCGTATAGACTGATCTACGTCTGTGGGGGAGGACGGAATGGACCATTGTGAGTGTGTTGAGGCAAAGCAGAGACCATTCTGAGGGTGCTTGGGGGTCCGTCCGCATATGCAGGGTAGAAACTGCTCTGAGTGCGAAGAGTATTTTTGGGAGGCAAAGACATTCTGAGTGTGTGTGAAGTTCCTTTCCTATAAAAGGAAGAGACTATTCCGAGGGTGGGGGGGTTCGTCCTTACTGAATGGAAGGACCGTTCTGAAGGGTGTGGTTACTTCCTTAAAAAGGGACAAGGACCATTGTGAGTTTGGGTGGGGCAGGGCCTTCGTTATATGAGTAGGGGGTCCGTTTTGACAGAGGGACGTCCTTCATTATAGGGGGAGAAGACCATTTTTGAGGGAGGGTTCCCTTCCTAATGGAGGTTGAGTTCATTGTATGTTGGGGTGGGAGGGTCCTTCCGTATATGGTGGAGAAAGAATGTTCTGAGAGTGCCAGGTCCTTCTTTATAGTGGGGAGAGTTCCATCGTGAGTGTGGGTAGAACAAGGAATAATTCCTTGTCGGGGATGGGGGTGAATGTTGTTGTTGTGAATGGGGGTGGGAAGAAACGATGGGACCACGTGGAGTATAGGGAAATGTTTCCCTATCTGGTTGAGGGAACCAGACTATTGTCAGTAGGGTAACCATTTATTATATGGTGGTTCAAACCTTGGGACAGTGGGGGAATCACTTATTATATTTGTTAGACCCTTCTGGGTCAAGAGGAGTCAGTTGTCATAGGAGGGAGGGGTTGGAGAGACCATTCTGAGTGTGGGGAGGATCATTCCGTATGGGGTGTACACCATTCTGAGTGTGAGGGAATCGAATCATTTCTTAGGTGGGAGAAAGACCATTACTTAGGGGGTACATTCCTTATACAGTGGTCTCATTCCTTGTATTAGGGTATCATTCTTTACATGAGACAATCCTTCATTAAATACAAGTATAATTTCATATAAATCTTCTGTTTTCTCACCCCTAAATTGGGAATCCTCATAGTTCCTTTGGAATTCAGAGTGATACAGGGGTCCATTGAGGTAATCCATATAGATCCCTTAACCCAGTGACAGGCATATAAAAAAAAAAAAAGAATGTAGTTGTTGGTATTCTATCTGAGGGAGAGTTACTTCTCACTCAGGAGAGGGAGGGGGGGGTCGAGGTGGGTGTCCAGGTTCTGCTCAGCCACCAGATACCTCAGTAAGCATTCCAGAAATGGGCTGAACTGGGTGTGGCCCTTTCTGGCTCTTGCCTGTGTCTGAGGCAGTGGAAGGGGGAGGGTCAGGCCCTCATTGGGTCAGCGTGGAACAGGCAGAGGGTGAAAGTATTTGTGGCTAGGAGAATCCTGGTTGAGAAAGAAGAAAGGGGCAGGTGGTTGTGTGGCTACACCTCAGCAGCTTCTGACCCTCTCCTTTCCCCTTTCTCCTTCTGTTCCCACAGCTCACCGGCGCCTCAAGTACATATCCCTAGCTGTGCTGGTGGTCCAGAATGCCTCCCTCATCCTCAGCATCCGCTATGCCCGCACATTGCCTGGGGACCGCTTCTTTGCCACCACCGCTGTGGTTATGGCTGAAGTGCTCAAAGGCCTCACCTGCTTGCTGCTGCTCTTCGCACAGAAGAGGGGTACGAGTGGGGGGACGGGAGTGGTGCTGCACTGGGGTTGGCAGGAGGGACTCTGTACATATGTGAGTGCTCACATGGAAGGTCTGTTGGGGGAGTATCTGTGTCTGTGAAAATGCCTGGGGAGTAAGTGCAGCTAAGCTTTTTCTTCCCCACCCCTCCAGCTATAAGTAGCTGCATCTTTACTTTTATACTCCTGAGACTCTGGGAGCCGGTCTGTGTGGGTTGTAGGAGTGAGACAGTCTATGCCCATAAGAAGCCCACAGGATAGCGGGGGACTCGTACCTGGTGATTTATTTACTTTTAACTTTTTATTATGGAGAATTTCAATTGCATGCAAAATTGGGGAGAATAGTAGAATATCCATGTACGTATCACCCAGATTCAATGATTGTCCACTCCTGGACACTACCATTCAACAGCATCAGTGATTATCCACTCACTGCCAATCTATGTCTGTTTTCCCCTTGCCCCTTATTATTTTGAAGTAAATAACTATAATAACTAAGTTCTCCCTCAAAAAATTAATAATTCAAATATTAACAATGAAATAATCAAATATCCAATTAGTGTTAAAATTTATAAATGTTTTTAAACGTCATTAAAAAGTTTTTAAAATTTTTAATCAGGTTCGAATAAGAGCAGTGTTCTGTTGACATGTCCTTTAAATCTCTGTTAATCTTTAGGTTCCCCTTCAACTTTTTTTTTTCCCCTCTGATGCAATTAATTTGTTGAAGCAATCAGATCATTTGTCCTGCAGACTTTGGGTAGTTTGGATTTTGCTGATTGACACCCTGTGGTATCATTTAACATGTTGTGTCCTCTATATTTCCTAAAAATTGGAGTTGAGTTTATCTACTAATTTAAATACCTCCTTGAAGGGCTTCTACTTAAAAATGTTCTCCAGTTGTTTCTCTTTAAAGGGATTGCATATGAAAGGAGAGAGCTGAATTATTTGGCTGTGCCCTAGGCATTTACATTGAAGAATACATTCCTATCCACTCATTAACTCCAGGTCCCTGGGATACAGCAGTTTAGAAACCTACCTTTCATTTCTTCATTGGTTCAGTAGATACTTAGGAGTAGACGTTATATGTCAGGCTCTCCACTGGCTGTGGAGATACACATGTTAGTAATGCAGACATGAATCTTGCCCTCATAGGGCTGATATTTTAGATGGTTAGAAAAAATAGCTACAGACTTAATCATAGGCCAAACCCCAAAAGATTTTTTTTTTTTCTGAAATAGTTTGATAGTAAAATCTGGCCTGATCTGGTGTGGGGCTTTTTGTATATTTGTGTTCTTTATTTGCCCTATTTGCTGTAAGTATTCATACATTTCATTGCAGAAATATGAATGTCTTGATTATGGTGTTTAGTCCCAGACCCTGTTGGGTGTGTTATGTAATACATCATGTACATGTATCATGTTACCTTCCTAACAGCTGGAAAACTTTGAATACCAAAACCCATCTGGGCCCAGAGGTTCTTGGTAAGGGATTCTAGACCAGTAATTACTCCAAGGCTTAGTGTCAGGAAGGACAAGCACAGGGTTTTGTGAACAAGCAGCAGCAGGAGTTCCTGGAATAACCTTAAACGGTGGTTGCACAGGTCTTCCCTGAGGAGCGACCCTCAGTTGAGACTTAAAGATGAAGTGGCAAAAACATAGGGCAAGCTTTGTAAAGACCCTGAATGTGTGTGTTCGAGGATTATTATATAGTAAATGATTCTCATTTATGCATTGGAGCAGGTCCCAACTGGACTCTCCCCTTAATGCTGAAACCTGCATTCTCCATGTGTCAGGGGCAACTTCTTGGTGTGTCTAGAGCCGATGGCAAGATGCAGTTGAATGGCAGCTTACAGGCCAGTAAGGAGCAAGGATAAGTCTAGCTAAAACCCCTCCTCTGTTTATGTTAAAACAGTCTTCCATCCACACTCCTAGAGCTTCTACTTCATATGTTCCTATTTAATGATTATTTCATTGTATAAACTTGTATTGAGGACTTTCCCTGAATGGGACTCTATGACAGGGAGGTAGACTCCAAGATGAGTGAAATATGATCTATGATTATTAGCCACTCATGGTATTCTGGATGATTCTTTTGTGTCCAATTAACTGAGTATTAGAAATGCCTACTGGGGACGTGGTTGTGCTGTAGGGAAAACAGAGCACAGGATTTATTCCTGCCCTTGGGGGTCACGGTCTGGTGGGGAAGACATAGGGACCAGGCCTGGATCTAGCCTTTAGGGCATCCCCATCTTTGTAGTTGGTGCTAAAAAGTCCCTACTCCACTCCCCCCCCCCGCCTCCCGCCCAGGTAACCTGAAGCACCTGGTTCTCTTCCTTCACGAGGCTGTCCTTGTGCAGTATGTGGACACACTCAAGCTCGCAGTGCCCTCTCTCATCTATACCTTGCAGAATAACCTCCAATATGTTGCTATTTCCAACCTACCAGCTGCCACTTTCCAGGTGAGCCCCAAGCCTAGCATGGCCCCAGGGGAACTGCCTGGTTTTGGGGATATGGGATGTGGTGGGAGGACTGCAGAAAGCAGGGGCTGTGTCACCTTCGGAATGTCCTTGGAACTCCCTCAACCCCAGATTCCTCATCAGTGAAGATTGGGAAGGGAAATGGTAATACTACTCACTGGGCTGCTGGGATGATGACAAAAAAAAAAAAAAAAAAAGTACCTGTGAAGAGCCCTTGGTTGGCAATAAGCTTTAAGCTATTTTTGGGCAGCCTTGTGAAGTGCTTAAAGATCCTGAATTCTGGGGCCAGGCTGCCTTGGTTCAAATCCCACCTCTACCACTTTCCAGCTGTGTGAATTTTCCAGCTGTGTGATATTGGGCAAGTCACCTTTCTGTGCCTTAATTTTCTCATCTTTAAAATAGAGGGTTATTAACAGTGCCCGGAGCCCTGGTGGTACAGTGGTTAAGAGATCAGTTGCTAACCAGAAGGTCGGCAGTTTGAATCCACTGGCTGCTCCTTGGAATCAGGAGGGGGCAGTTCGCTTTGAGTCGGAATTGACTTGACAGTAATAGTAACAGTGCACACCTCATATGGTTGTGAGAATTAAAAGAACTATTTCATGTAAAGTGCTTAGACTCACACCTGGCACATAGTTAAGTGCTATGTAAATATTTGCTAATGTTATTGCTGTATGGTTGGTTAATATGTAATCAACACCATTTATCAAGACCCCTCTCTCACAAAGCGCACTATTTATTCATTATCTATACTGTGTGAAGTGTTTTACATACATCAGTCCTACCTGACAGATGATGATGCCAGGGCTCTGACGGGGCAAATGCTTTGTCCCTAGTCACACAGCTAGGAAGTAGTGGGGTTGGGATGTGGATTTGGGTGTGCCCAGGGACGTCCTGGCATAGCCATCCTGTTGTGTACTTTCTGGGAGTCAGTCAGCGGCCAGTGGCTGGGATTGTTGCTATTTTTATTGTCTTCTACCCCCACCCTGTCCCTCCATTATGCCTGGAGGCCCACAGTAGGTGCTGTCCCCCATGGGCTCACATTGGGATCAGGGTCAGGGTCAGCCCTCAGTGCCTTCCACATGCCACTCGCAGGTGACGTACCAGCTGAAGATCCTGACCACGGCACTGTTCTCCGTGCTTATGCTGAACCGCAGCCTTTCACGGCTGCAGTGGGCCTCCCTGCTGCTTCTCTTCACTGGTGTCGCCATTGTCCAGGCGCAGCAAGCTGGTGGTGGGAGCCCACGGCCACTGGATCAGAACCCTGGGGTAGGCCTTGCAGCTGTGGTAGCCTCCTGTCTCTCCTCAGGCTTCGCAGGTGTCTACTTTGAGAAGATCCTCAAAGGCAGCTCAGGCTCCGTGTGGCTGCGCAACCTGCAGCTCGGCCTCTTCGGCACAGCACTGGGCCTGGTGGGGCTCTGGTGGGCTGAGGGTACCGCTGTGGCCCACCGCGGCTTCTTTTTTGGGTACACGCCTGCTGTCTGGGGCGTAGTGCTCAACCAGGCCTTTGGTGGGCTCCTGGTGGCTGTTGTTGTCAAGTATGCCGACAACATTCTCAAGGGCTTTGCCACCTCCCTGTCCATAGTACTGTCCACAGTTGCCTCCATTCGCCTCTTTGGTTTCCATGTGGACCCGTTATTCGCCCTTGGTGCCGGGCTCGTCATCGGTGCCGTCTACCTCTACAGCCTTCCCCGAGGTACAGCCAAAGCCATAGCTTCCGTCTCCGGGCCCTGCATGCACCAGCAGCCTCCGGGGCAGCCACCACCGCCGCAGCTGTCTTCCCACCGTGGAGACCTCATCACGGAGCCCTTTCTGCCAAAGTCAGTGCTGGTGAAGTGAGGGCTGGCAGTGGTGGAGGGGGGAGATACAGAGGGAACTGGGGTGGAGGGCGTTGGGCATCTTAAGGTCTCAAGTCTCTGCTGGGGCCTGGCTCTTCTGGGGCTGGAAGGCAGTCTTTTCTCCCAGGTCATTGAGACGTCGGGGATGTGGCATGGGACTAGGGCTAGGCATCACATCACCCTTCCTGGTAGGCTTGCCCCCTTTTTCCTGGAGGGGTTTTTAGAACTGCTGCCTCTGCCCCAGTCCAACCCCTTTGGGGACAGGGTTGGGGATGTCATTCAAAGCTTTTTTTGTCTGCCTCCCTCTGCTGGTGTTGTCCTCTCTCACATCTGGGAGTCCCAGCCATTCCTCCTCTTTAAGAACAAATTGGACAGAAACCTACTGCTCTCTAGTAAATCACTAATGCCTACCTATGGGGTTCAGTTTCCCATGGTTTGAGGCCTTCTCTCCTCCCTCACAACCACACTGGATCATGTTAGTAGGTTGGTCTTCTGTGTGGCCTTGGGGCTGCTTCTCTGACCGAGACCCTTGAAACTGGGCTTCTTGTGAATGCCCAGGAAGAGGAAAGAGCAATTATTCATGGCTGCTGAAATTTTCACATCAGCCTCTTCTGGGGGAGGGTGCCATAGGGGCTGTTTTTTTTTAGTGTTTTTTTTTTTTCTTTTTTGATCAACAATATAATCAGATAATTAATGATCCAGGGTAGAGGAAGAGGGTAAGGGGGCCCTTGCTGCCAGTGGCTGAATCGCATTCAATCTAAGACACTGTCAGCTGCCGGATGCAGTTATTTTCTGATATCCGGAGAAGAAAATTAGAGCTGTCAACCACACTTTTGATACCCTATTGGCTGTATGATGCACCCTTATTGTGTGTGTGTGTGTGTGTGTGTGTGTGTGTGTGTGTGTGTGTGTGTGTGTGTGTGTGTGTGTGTGTGTGTGTGTGTGTATGGGGGGGTCTTAGAATTGATGAAATGTGGAACCTGCCCCCTGCATTCCCCAAAGCTTATTAACCTCTTAACTGTATGCCAGTGTGTGCACGCACGCGTGTGTGTGCGCGCACGCGCGCCTGGGAGATGCCTGGGTTCTTTGCTGTTTGTAAATAGAGCTATTGGATCTTTATTTTTGATTAATTTGTTCTGATTTTTTGGTTTGTTTTCTAAGGAACTGTAATGAACAAATGTCAGGATACACAATGCCAAATAAAGATGTTGTATTTATTTAGTCCACGTGCAGCTTTCTGATCCAGGGACCCGCACTCTCCGCGTAGGCGCTGTTACTAACCCAGGGGTGTCAGCCTCACTGCTGTTGCCCTTCGCTTGCTCAGGAAACCCACCTGCCAGCCCATCCCAGCTTTCTGTGTTTTTCTTTCCTTCCCATTCCCACCACAGGTTGCTCACCAAGGTGAAGGGTTCGTAGCTGCTGGGATTGAAGACGTTGGCCTGGTCTCATTCTCCTTTCTTGCCCTGGCCCAGCTGGGGCCAAACTCTGATCAGTATTAGGGATGGGGTGAGGTAGACACCAAACTCCCTGTCTCCACCAACCTCTGCCCCTAAGCAGAGCTGGCATGACTAACTTTTCTCTTGTTATGAGGATATGGAGAGGCACTTTCTCAGCCTCCAGCCCTGCCATCCTCATGTCCTTGCCACCCCCATGCTATTTCTTAGGTGAGTTTTGCAAATAAAATGTGTTTTGCATCTTGCTGGCTTGGCTTGGGAAGCCTCAAGAGACAGAGGGAAGGAAGCACTCAGGCCTCAGAGGCATGATCCACAGAAAAGCTTTTATTAAAAACCCCAGAGCCGGGGCTGTGAGGGCGAAGGTTCAGTCCTGCTGCTTGGTTCGGGAGGCCTCAGCATTGGCCCGGAGCACAGCCCCTGGGGATGGGTATGGGCGCTGCTGGAAGAGGGGCCCGGCTGCGGTTGTGTCTGCACCTGTCTTGGCCTCGTTCCGCTTGGGGAGCCCTGTTGACCACGTGCCCCTGGGGGTGATAGAGGGTCAGGGGTGGAAATGTGGGATGTGGTGCCCCCTCCGCCACCAACCCTGATTGATAAATAGGGGAAAGGAGATAGGAGGAAAGGGATGGTGTCCACTGGTGCAGTGAGAGTCATGAGGGGAAAAAAAAGGGCTCATGAGGGGTTGTCACTTACCGGGGTGCATCCGAGTATGAGCTGGGGTCCATGGGATCTAACTCTTCATCCTTTCGGCTTGCCACTGTGGAAGTAAGTGGGAGGGTGAGGGCTTTAATCCAGGTATGAGGAACCCTTGATTACTGAACATCTCCCCACCCCCCAGCCAGCAGTAAAAAATGGAACACTTGGCTGCCATGGGCTGTAGCACCCTTATCCTGTGCTCATGCTTATCCCAGGCCCCAGCTCCAGGCACTTGCAAACATGAGTAGGTGCCTCAAATTCTGCACCATAGGCATCTTGCTGCACCCTAGTCCCAGCCCTGCTCAGCTTACCCTTCTTGCTCTTGGGATAGGGAGCCAGCTCCTCCCGGCGGTGGTGACGCCGTTCTTTGGCCTCTTCTCGGTCTGCCTTGTCATACCCGCGGTCCCGGTCCCGATCTCTGTCCCGCTCTCTCTCTCTGTCAACCTTGTCATAGCCACGCTCTCGGTCTCTGTCCAACTTGTCCTGGCCTCGGTCTGACTTGTCATGGCTCCGGTCTGACTTATCGTGGCCTCGGTCCGACTTGTCATGACCCCGGTCCAACTTTTCGTGGTTCCGGTCAGTCTTCTCCTCAGCATCTGGGGACATGAAAGCCTTGAAGTGACCTTCCTCCTACCCCAGGCCCAGCAGCCTTTGCTTTCAATAACTTCTCTTGCTTGGTGCTGGGCCTATCTGGTCTCGCCTTGATCCACTATAATTTACCTGACCCCTTTCTGAAAACTGCTAGAATTGCTCCAGGCACCCTTGGATCTGCCAACTCACCTACATTACTGCTCCTGAGCTTCTTGGCAGACTTGGTAACGACAGAGTTGGGGTCATGTGGGGAGAGCCAGGACACGAGGTCTGTGTCCACATTCCAGTAGTAAGGGAGCCCGCTGTGGGGCAATAGGAGCAAGGGAGGGAGGGAGGGGAAGAGTGTCAGTACAGATGTCCTCTCCTTTGTCTCCCCAATCTCTGCCCATACCTGCCCCTGTCAGGACTCCACAAGGAGGACCCCCAGATCTCGTCCCTTGTGTCTCCTATAAACCCCAAGGCCAAGGATAGCACAGGAAGGGTAAGGGTACAAGTTATTCCCCCTTACCCCCCCCCCAGGTCCCCAGACTCACCAGGAAGGGTCAAACACCTTGTACCAGCTTGGTGGCAGGCCTTCCAGCCGGGTGGCCTCATAGTCCACAGGATCATCATCATAGTCCTCAGCAATGATCTCTTCCTCTGGCTCTAGCAGGACAAGGTGGGGGGTAACAGTTAAGGGGAATTCTCATCCTGTCTCAAGGCCTGGAGGGACACATATGCTCACATTTATGCACTTGGCCAGTCACAAACCACACACGGAAGGCACATGCCCATGTGTATGCCAGGAAGCAGATAAAAATACTGCTTGCAAAATTCAAATATCTGAATATCAAAAAAAAATATCCAAATCTATTGTTTCTGGGTTCCAATGGTAAGTCATACTGTTCTCTGAACCTATCTGATTTCTGAATTTGGACAGGGATTCATCAAAAAAACTTATCCATATCTATTCAGTGCCTGAGTTCAGATAGTATGTGACGCTGTGTTATCCAAATCTATTTGAATAAAATGAGTTCGACAGCAAGGGGTTTTTCTGAAAATCTCTTCAGCTCTCAAGCTTGGCAAATACAGGATTTTTGATCCCTGTATCTTGAATAGCAAGGGATTTATCCAAACATTGTTCTGAAGCCATTCAGTTCCTGAGTGGCAAGGTGTAGTATTGGCAAAGGGCCTGACACATAGGCCTGCAATAGATGTCAGTTAATAGAATAAAAAGGGTGTATACTATCAGCTCAGTGCCTGGCCCTCAATAGGCCTATAACAGATTTCAGCTATGGATATAATTAACAATGAAATGTATATGTCAGCAAGAGCATAGCACCTGTCAAATAGTATGTCCAAAATAGTTGTCAGCTCTTGTCATTAGTATTGTTATTCAGATGTATGTCATCAGGACAAGACCTGATTCTCAATATGCTTAAAATTATATCAAGGATCATTATCAGTATTATTAACCATAAGGTCTATGCCTGGCACAGAGTAGACCTATAGTTAATGTAAATTTCAATATGATGAGCAATAAGAAGTATTTTTCAGTGCCTGGCACACCGTAGGCCAAAATTAATGCCAGCTTTCAATATTATTAACAATAAAGTATAAATATTAACAGCAGCAGCACAGTAGGCCTAAATGATAAGATTCTTGCTATCCCTTATTTTATACTGTGAACAGTAATGTGTATGCCAGGCACTTACAAAACAAAACAAAATAAACAAACCCATTGCCATCGAGTGGATTCCAACTCATAGCAACCCTACAGGACAAGGAAGAACTGCCCCATAGGGTTTCCAGGGCTGTAAATCTTTATGGAAGCAGACTGCCACATCTTTCTCCCAAGGAGCAGCTGGTGGATTCGAACCACCGACCTTTCAATTAGCAGCAAAGTACTTAACCACTGTGCCACGAGGGCTCCACCAGGCACTTAAACCCAAAAAACCCACTGCCATCAAGTGGAGTCCGATTCATAGCGACCCTACAGGACAGAGCAGAACTGCCCCATGGGGTTTCCAAAGAGCAGCTGGTGGATTAGAACTGTTGACCTTTTGGTTAGCTGCCAAGCTCTTAACCACTGTACCACCAGGGCTCCTTAGGCCCAAAATACATGTTACTTACTGATAAGGTGAATAATACAGGTATATATTATCAGTATAGTGGCTGGCACAACAGTAGGCCTGAAGTTCATGTTACCTATCAGTATTGTGAACAACAAAGTATCAACATCAACACTGTATTTGGCACACAGGAGACTGCAGGAGATGTCAGTTATCCTTACTATTAGATACTTTGTTATCACCCCATGGAACCTGGAATGCAATAAACCAAAACAGGCATCAGCTGTCACTATTATTAAGGCGGCTAAAATATCTATCCCCCTTGGCACATAGTAGGAGTGGATGTCAGGAATCCATATTATTAACAATAAAACGCCTTTCATCCCACTGCTTGGCTCACAGTAGGCTCATACTAGGTATCGAGTGTCAATATCAACAACAAAGTGCCTGTCAAGCTTGGCACATGGTGGGCTCATCTGCTCTTAGCTCTCACCAGGCTCCAGATGTTTGAGGATGCCTCTCTTGGCCAAGCGGGTCTGCAGCGCCACGGGCAATGGCATAGCGGGTAGCAGACGAACCTAGAGGCAGACGGACTAAAAATCAGATCAGATGAGAATTAGAATCCAGACCCTGTAACCAAGCGCCTCCCCCCAAGCATATACTCATCTGACCCCCACCTCCCCATCTGCAGTAGTTGGGCAGACGAAACCTACGCGCTAAAAGGTGGAGGAGATAAGTGGCAATATCACCAAACTCTCATCCACCCTCTAGTGCTCGCGTCCCTAGTTCCTCTTCCAGGCCCAGGCTCCGCCCAGCGCCAAAGGAGTCAAGCGTGTCTCCCCCGCGCCCCAGAAATGGGCTCACCCAACGTCCCCCAAAGACTGCCGGGTGGGAGGAACCAAAGCGCTGAAATGGGGGATCAAAGTGCAGAACCTCCTCCAGCTCCAAAAGAATGCGTCCACCCTGGTGTTACCAATACAGTCTCGCGGGCAGTGGAAGGCTGTCAGACAGGCCGCCTCCCTCTCGCCGCCGCTATGATCACCGGAACCACGCGACTAGCTCCTCCCAAAGCACAGACGGAGGCCTTTTCTCCCCGAGCCTTTAAGTAACTGGGAGACGCTCGGAGGCTGCGGAGAACAGATGACGCAACCGAGGTGGCCAATGAGAGTGTGCCTTTGGACTTACGTGTGGTGAAGCGACTCAACTCTTGTCTTGGAATAGGTGGAAAGCTCGCGCGCCTGTGTGCGTTTGCACTGGGGGCGTGGCTCGGCCGGATCTGGCCTGACTGCGCGGCCGAACGCCGGCGCCATGGAGGAGTACGCTCGGGAGCCTTGGTATGGTGATGGGCACAGGCATAGGGACTGTTGCTGCGGGGCCGTAGCCGACCGTGGGATGCGGGCGGGAGAGGCACCGGCCACGCAGCTCCACCTCACAGACTCTGGAGACTTAGAAACTTATCTCTTTCCGCTTCCCCGCTTGGTTCCGCCCACCCAGACTTGGTTAAGAGGAGCAGCAACTGTGCGCCTGGAGGACGTGCGGTACAGGACGAACCACTTCCCGTTGCCCCTGACTTTGTATTTCCCAGCACCTCTTTGTTAACGAAAAGTGACACGCTGGTCGAATCCATTCAGCCGGGGCGGGGGGGTGGTGGTGCGACACCAAGCAGAAATCTGCAGGGTTACACGTGTGGTTTTCCCCAGGTCTCTTTAGGTAATGGAGGGCGGGGCCTGAATGAGCCTATTGTTGGCAAGGAGGGAGTGCTGGATCCTCCCCACCGTCTGCTCTTGGGTTTTTCTAATCGTGCTTGATTAAATGGTTAAATGGGGGGAAGGGGGCGGGGCTCGATTGGACACGCCCATTGTTGGAGAAGGGAGTGCGACTTACCTGCTTTAATAACAGTACTAGCTAGCCAACACTCCTATAGCACATATTTAAATGTCCCAAATCTTTGCATGTATCATTTCATTTTTGGTAAAGCAATTGACTGATTCCTTAAGAGGAAGGAAGGAAGGGGGCAGGTAGGGCGAAGAAAGACGTTGGCAAGAGTCTCTGCGTTAGGGCATAGGGGAGGGCTCACGTTAACCTCTTCCTCCCTTTCCCTCTTGCAGCCCATGGCGCATTGTGGATGATTGCGGTGGAGCCTTCACCATGGGTGTCATCGGTGGTGGAGTCTTCCAGGCCATCAAAGGCTTCCGCAATGCCCCTGTTGTAAGCCCTGGCCTTGCCTGGGTGGTGTGGGGGTTGGCTCACCAGCCCACATGGATACTGCTCGGAAAACTGCATGTAGCTGCTAGTCACATGCACTTTTTCATCCTGATACCTGCTCACCTATTATGTGCCAGGCCTGGCTTCCAGATATAGGGTCTTGGGGGAACTGCAGATGTGGCCTCTGTCCCCCATACCCCCAACTGGGGCTCCTCTGTGGAAATGTTGTCTTGTCAAAACAGTCATCATCAAATCCTAGATGTGTGTACAAAGCCAGACAAATTTTACGTGGAGGGAGATTCTACGTCAGAAGCCTGGCTAGGGGAAGGTGATAGAAGTTTAACTGACAGAGCGAAGGACAGCGCCAAAGTTGAGAAAATCTTTTTAACACAGTCAATTACCTTCTTTCCCTGACAACAACCCCCGACCCCAGGAGATCTAATCAAATGTCACGGCTTTAAATGCTATCCATTTGCCAAGGTCTGTGCAATTTATGTATCTAGCTCTGTCTCTCCCCTCAACTCTAGACCCACATACCCAACTGCCTGCTTGACATTGCTACTTAGATCACTAATCTTAAACTCAACAAGTCAAAACTGAGCTCCCGATTCCTTCCCAGACCTAATCTCATCCGTCAACATCATCTCGGGGAATTATAATTCCCTCTTTCTAGTTGTTTAGGCCAAAAACCTTGGAGTCATTCTTGACGCCTCTTTTTCCCTCACAGCCCATCATGCATCTAATCCATAAGCAAAACCTGTGTAGTCAGCCTCCAAAACATGTATTCCCAAATCAGCAACTTCTCACCACCTCTGCTGCCACCATTCTGGCCTGAGTCCCCATGATTGCTGTAGCCTTCTCACTCATCTCTCAGCTTCTGCCTTTACCCCCTTAGAACCTGTCCTTAACACATCAGCCAGAAGGGTCCCTTAAAAAGGGAAATTAGATCCTCGTCCCACCTTATAATTCTCTAATAGCTTCCTGTTACTCTTAAAAGCTAAACTCCTTACCATGCCTTACAAATCTAACTGCCTACCTTTCATAGCCCATCTTCTACCACTCTCCTCCTTGCCCACTCTGCTTCACCCTCTGTGACCTCCTTGCTCTTCCTCCAACACCCCAGTCTCATGCCTGCCTCACAGCCTTTGAACTTGCTGTCACCTTAGTCTGGAACACTTTCCCAGATCTTTGCCCAAGTTTCCTTCTCATCAGCAAGGTCAAGCACAAATGCCCCCTCCTTAAAGAGGCTTTTTGTGACCACTGAGCCACTATCATCTATCTTCATCCTGTTCCCTCTAGAGTGCTTATTGCCGTCTGGAACTGTTTTGTTTATTGGTTTGTATCCTTACTCAATATTGACTATTCCACTATAACATGAACTTTGAAAGGGCAGGGACCAGGTCTCCCTTGCTCACTGTTGTATCCCTGCATATAGCATGGTGCCTGGCACATAGTAGGTGCTCGATAATCATTTATTGCATGAATGAATGAATGAATTAGAATTTCTCAACCCAGCTCTGAAAGCAGTCATGTTGGGGTGTTCCCCAGCCTCCTAGTTCTTGGCTGCTCCATATCTCTGCCCTGATACCCATAACGGGTCTCCCATCCCCATTCCTCCTTTAAAAGCCAGAAATCCTATCTGCCAGTGGCCTTACCCCTGCCCTGATTCCCCCCCTCCTCACTTTCCCCCAGGGAATTCAGCACCGGTTGAGAGGTAGCATCAGCGCTGTGAGGATTCGAGCCCCCCAGATTGGAGGTGAGAGGCTTCAGGAGACATGAGATATGATGGCAAAGTTGGTGGGAGAGAGGGTTGCCCCTTTGGGTCTAGATATCATGTTGGTGCCCAGATTCCAGCCCCAACTCTGCCTGGGATTTCTTGGGGGGAGAGGGAGAGAGAGACTTGCTGTCGTCGAGTCAATTCCAACTCATAGTGACCCTGTAGGACAGAGTAGAACTGCCCCATAAAGTTTCCAAGGAGTGCCTGGTGGATTTGAACTGCCAACGTTTTGGTTAGCAGCCGTAGCACTTAACTGCTATGCCACCAGGGTTTCCTGGGGTGGGGGGAGGTGACATTTCCCAACAATTTAGTAGAGGGGCGAGAGTGTGGGTTCTGGAGTTTAAATCCAGGCCCTGGCTCTTTCCTGCTGTGCGACCTTGGTCTAGTGGCTTAACCTCTCTGAACTTCTTTAACATGGGATGATCATAACAGTAACCACCTCAGTACTTTTGTAATTTATGGGTCAAACATTTACAGAGTATATATGAAGTTATTAAGATCGCTGTACTAAGCACTTTAATATTAACTAATTTAATATTTCATTATTAACTTTATTAATAATCTAACAATTAATATTAATTTAATATTAACTAATTAAAAATTTTAGAAGTCAAATAACGTACGGTACCAAGAATAGGACCTGACACACAGTAAGCCCTCAGTCAACATTTTAACTATCATTTTCATTACCTGGCTTTTCTAACCTGTGCCCTTCTCCCTGGTGGTGCAGTGGTTAAGAGTTCAGCTGCTAACTGAAAGGCCTGTCGTTTGAACCCACCAGTGGCTCTGTGGGAGAAAGATGGCAGTCTGCTTCCGTAAAGATGCACAGCCTTGGAAACCCTATGGGGCAGTTCTACTTTCTCCTGTAGGGTTGCTATGAGTCGGAATGGACTCAGTGGCAAAAGATTGGTTTAGTTAGTCCTCCCTGAAAGCAAGATCACCGTTCCAACTGTGTGGTGGTTACAAAGATCAAAGTTGCATTGTTAAAAAAACATACAAAAGATGGATCTGCTTGTAAACATTTTTCAACTCACTGTAAAGTATTGGCACTGGGTTTTTTAATAAAGCATTGGTGGCCATTGTGGATGGCTTGAAATGGGAGCTACCACAGGACGGGAACAGACGAGGAGTATGTCCTGGGAGTTTCCCATCCACCTCTGTTTCTGAATTTTTCTCCCCATTCTTGGGCAGAGCATTCGGGCTTTGGAAGTCCCCAGACCCAGGTACGTGGAGTCTCGGGAGTTCCCAGAAACACTAGGCCTTGGTCTCCCTTTAGGTAGCTTTGCAGTGTGGGGTGGCCTGTTCTCCACAATTGACTGTGGCTTGGTGCGGATGCGGGGCAAGGAGGACCCCTGGAATTCTATCACCAGTGGAGCACTGACTGGTGCTGTGCTGGCAGCCCGCAGTGAGTACCCCTGGCCCCTGGCCCCAGCCCCTTCTTCCCTGTTCTGCCTGCCCCCATCGCAGTCTTTCTGCTCCCTTCACTCCTCCAGGTGGCCCACTGGCCATGGTGGGCTCGGCGATGATGGGGGGTATCCTGTTGGCACTCATCGAGGGTGTCGGCATCCTCCTCACTCGCTACACTGCCCAGCAGTTCCGAAATGGTGAGTACCTGGCAGACATTGGCCAGGGAGGGGTGGCAAATGCTCCACCTAGCCTTCTCTGCTCGCTCTTACCTGATTCTCCCCTCCCCAGCACCCCCATTCCTGGAGGACCCCAGCCAGCTGCCCCCCAAGGAGGGTGCCCCGGCCCCAGGCTATCCCAGCTATCAGCAGTATCACTGAGGAAGTGACCGCCTAACACCGCTGCCACCGTGGGAGCCCCTCCTCGGTTCCCTCCCCCATGACCTACCTCGAAGGGAGGGCTGGCTCCCAGTTGGCCCCAGGGCCCTCTCTGCTCCTTTGTCCCAGGGTGGGTATGGGGCACCCCAGCTGCCCTGATGGATGGGTCCCCTTTTTCTCTCTCAGGGCACTGCAGTCCCACTCTCACATGTAACAAGTTCTCACCCCAGACCCTTTGTGTGGTGCCCTGAAGAGTATTTAAAGCCAGTTTTGAAATGCTTATTTATGTACTCCTTAGGGTTTTTGTTTAGTGGGTTTGAACCACCCATAGAACCCTTCCTCAGATAAGGCACAGAGCGGTAGGACTTGAACTCCCACAGAGAATGGGCTCTAGTAAATTGTTGCCTGATTAGTGCTGTGCTCTGGAGCAGCCGAGCCAATGAAGCATACTCCAAGCCAGAAAGAGTGAGAAAGTTTATTTAGGAAGTGATACTACTAGGGACCCGACAGTAACACAGACTGTCTCTATGGAGTTCCAAAAAGCAATTTTACATTAGAGCTTATATAGAATTTTTACAAGGGTTAGAAGTGTCTTTGTAGCCAGTAGATGGCATGGCCAGAGGAGTTATTCATTACAAGGTAGTGACAAGAGACTCTTTATCAGATTAAAAGAGATACATGCCAGACATTTCCTTATCAGGCTAAAGATATACATGTGAAGACATCTGGGCTCTAATCTCCATGCTGGGGGGGTCTTAAGTCACAGGTGGCTGGACAGAACAAGACAAACTTATTTGCATCAGACCAAAACAAAGAACAAAGTCATTAGCAAAGGTATGCAAAGGAGGAGGCAGGCAGAGGAAGGAGAAAAATCTATAGGTTCATCATGATGTTAGTTATGTCAAGGTCTCAGTCGCCCATTTTGAAAAGGAGAAAACATACTGCGGAGTATTAGGGTCACAAAATGTCTGTGGGATGAATAAGCAAGAGGGAGACATGAATCAACATGAGGTACATATACGGGGTGTGTGGGGGCCAAGTGATGAATCATACACAGGAATGGGTTTAGAAAAAAATGAGTAGACAAGCGTTGCAGGGATGGTAGTGGTGGTATGGTTCTGCAGGTTGCAATCCTGGCCCCCCACACACCCCAACACCCCTTCTCATACATCCCCATCCCCAAGGCTGGGAAGCCTGACCTCACAAGGAGCCACTCCTTTCTGAATATAAGTCACTCCACTTGGGAAGATAGTCCCCCTTCATGTGGCCTAAACCTAGGATGGAAGTAAGGTTAACGGAGACCTGGCTACCTCAAAGCCTATGTTAGTCTCCACTACCGTACTACACAGACACTTCTGCTCTCTGATGCTCAGTGTTGACTGTAAGTTTTTTTTTTAAAGGGCAACCACAAAGAACCAGAAATGAGTATTTCAGGGTGGGAAGATTATGGGAAAGAAATTTTGGGGGCACCACCCCAAACACTGTCACTTCTGTGTGAACCCCTACAGGCGTGGGGTAAACATTGTCTCCTCCAGACCTCTCCACTGAGGTGCAGATGCTGTCCTTTCTTTGCAAAGGGCTCCATAGAGGTGGAAAGTGGCAAACCCTGTCTTATCCATTCACATGCCTCAGAGGCAGAAATGTCCTTCCAGTGCAAATGCCACAGGGAGGCACAAAGGCCTCCAGAGAGAAGACAGCTGTTGTTTTCTTCACACAAACTGTAACAGTAAGTGCAACTGCATTGTGTGCAAATGGCCTTATGGAGACAAAAAGTCCTTATCCTGCAAACAATTGCAAAGAAGTGGAAACCTTGTCTCTCCCTTAAAAAACCACCCCGTAGGGTTGCAAATGCAGAGTCCCTGAGCCTCCGAAGACCCCAATGGGGAGCCAGTGGCCCCCACTGGGGACAGAGCTGTGACACTTGGCTTGAGTGACTCAGTGCCAAGCAGTGGGTGGCTACCCAGGCTCAGGTGAGTGCTAGCCGGAGGTAGAAGTCACCTGCACACGGCGCTTGGCAGGGCCCCAGTCTTGAACCTGCAGCTCCTCAGGCATACCAGCCAAGACACACATGCCTCTGTGGGACTCAGGCACCAGTCAGACCCAGGGTATCCAAGGCTGCTACCCTTCTTGTTTTTGCAGGCCACCTCCTTCAGTCCTGCCCCCTCAGAATCCTCTAAGGCCCTGTCCTTCCTTTCTTCCAGGCCCCATACCCCTGTATTTCCAGGTTTTACCCTGATCCTATCAAGCTCTGTCCTCTAGGCCTTTCCCATTCCTTAAGCACCAGGCTCCCCCGCCCCCCAGTCTCCACACCTTCCTGTCTCAAGGCCTGACCTCCAGGCGACTCCCTCTCTGGCTCACCCCTTCCTCTTTCAGCACTGCCCTCCATGGCTTCTTTCAGGCACTTTTTCCTTTATATATAGACTCAGGCTTCTTTAAGGAGTTCTGGTGGTGCAGTAGTTAAACGTACAGCTGCTAACCGGAAGGTCGGAGATTCCAACCCACCGAGTGACAACAGTGGGCGAAAGACCTAGCGATCTGCTTCCACAAAGATTACAGTCTAGAAAACCCTATGGGGCAGTTCTCTGTCATAGACTTGCTATGAGAATCAACCTGAGGGCACCTAAGGACAATAGGGAAACCCTGGTGGCATAGTGGTTAAGAGCTAAGGCTGCTAACCGAAAGGTCAACAGTTCGAATCCACCAGGATTGCCCTGCAAAATATGGGGCAGTTCTCTTCTGTCCTATAGGGTCACAATGAGTCGGAATCGACTGGATGGCAATGGGTTTGGTTTTTTTGTTTTTAAGTAAAACAGGCTCCTCTAAGGCCCCATCCCTATGGGCTCTGCTCCTGTAGGTCCCTGACTCGGCAACCTCTAGACCTTAAAAAAAAAAAAACTCATTGCTGTCTTTCAATTCTGACAGCAATCTTGTAGGACAGAGTAGAATTGCCCCATAGGCTTTCCACGGCTGTAATCTTTAGGAAGCAGACTGCCACATCTTTCTCACCCTGAGCATTACCCTCCAACCTTTTGGTTAGCAGCCAAGAGCTTTAACCACTGCGCCACTAGGCTCGTTCTATCTTGACCTTATTTCTGCCCATTTTCAGACCTTGCCCCCCCCCTTTTTTTTTTTTAGACCCTGCCCCTTCAGGCACCGCTGTGCTCTGCTCTCTCGCCCCAGGTTCACAGTTTCAGGTTTTGGAGGGTGGTTGGACCTGTAGGGCCTTGGAGTGATTCTGGGTGGCTTAGCTGCTGGTGGCGGTGTTCAGGGCCTTCTCCTGTTCTGGCTCGGGCTGCCGCAGCCCAGAAGGGCTGGGGCTAGGGGGGACCCGAGTCACAGAGGAGGGAAGGGATCAGCACGAAGTTTAGAACCAAAGCAACTGGGCTTCTTCGGCAAGAGTTGTAGGGCAGCTTTGGACTGTGGGTGGGGCTCTGTGTAGGACTGGTGTCAATGGCATCACCTGACAGCAACCTGCTCCTATTTGGGTTTGGGCCGCTGGGAGTCGTCCATCTCTCTGAAGCTGGGGCCAGGGTGAACCTAGGCCTTGAGCCCCCTGGTTCTCTTCCTAAGAGTAGGGACTGGGTGGAGGTCAGACCCCATTTGGTGGGGGAGGGACGACAGAGGTGGGGAGAAGGTGAGAGTGAGACAAATGAAGTAGTGAAAATGTTTTTTTCTTTAGTGCTTTAATATTAGGGAGAATATATTTTCTCATTTGTTTTAATATAACTATAAGCTGTGATTAATCTCTAGTCCTTGGAAAATGGTGCAGGCTCTGTTCAAAATATAGCTGAGCAGCCTGTTCCCCTCTTAAACATAACAAACACCCTAATACCTTAAGACATATTTTACCTTATTCGAAATAGGCAATTGAGAGCTTGACATGGCTAATGCCATAATGATGCTCTAAGTAATCTCTGAACATTTTTTTAATTGCACCAGCTGCACCAGTCTCCTCTGAAGGGGTGCGGAGCTATCTCAGCTCCTGTGGCTTTAATGTCTCCTTTCTTTGTTGTCTTGAGAAACAGCCTTCAGCCTCCAAACCGACAAGAAGGTTTGCTTTCTTGCTCCCTATCTCAGCCGCAGCGGACTTGGCAAAACAGCCCCACTAGCCGAGAGATTCTTATGAGAGTTTTTCAGTCTGTCATAAATACACTGATTAGAGTCCAGGTGCCTGACATGTTTAGTTTAGTAAAGAGTTTTTGTAGTTGTTTTGTGACGTATAAGACTGTCTGTAGACTACGTGCTCAAAACATTAAGTAACTGTGATCTTTTCCGTATAAAACCTTCCCATCAACCCTTTAGGGCAGACAGAATTTGGGAGAAATTTAACCCCCTCTGTCTCTTGAATACTGGTATTCAATAAAGCCTTCTTACTGCTTACCTCCTCCTGTCTCAGTATTGGCTTTGCGGCAGGCGGCTCAAACCCGCAATTTGCGATAACAGAAATAGAAATGGAGAGAAGGATGGAGATGGACAGAGAAAGGGAGAGACAAAGATGAGAGAACCTGGGAGATATACATATTGTCACATAGGGAGATTGTAATGGAGACAGGAAAGACACATATGAGAGATAGGAGGAAAGATGCAAAGAGAAAGAGCAGAGACACTAAGAGAATGAGAAGTTGTGGAAGGGCCAGAAATGCAGGTAGAAAGATGGGAAGACACTCAGCGGCAGATGGAGGCAAATGAAGGAGAGAAGGCAAGGAGACTGGTTCCATGGTGGCCTGGAGAGTTGTGATCTGGGCTGAGGGGCTAGATCAGGCCTCCTCAGCCCACCTGCCTGCTTACCTTCTAGGTTGAAGGGGCTGGGGGAGGCAGAGAGATGCCTGACCTGCATCCCTTCTCTGGCGCTTTCCTTCTCTTCTATCTCTCATCTATAATTTAATCCCACCTGCTTCTAACAAGAATGTTCGTGGCTCTCCCTCAGGTCCTTCTTTCCTGCCTTCATCCCCATTTCCTCTCTGGCTCTGTCTTGATCTGTGTCTCAGCCCCCTCCTCATTTCTCTGCTTTGATCTCCCTGGCAGGTAGTTCCCACACTTCCTGTGGCTCCTTGGTTTGCCATCTCTGTGACCTCAAAGGGGAAGGGGGGGTAAGAAGTTAGAATCAGGGAGGAACAAGGGGACCCAGCCCTGACAGTAGGGTTGGGGATCACCCTATCCACTGCCTCGGGGAGAGACTCCAAGAGGCTGGGGAGAGACAGAGATGGGGAAATCAAAGACAGGCAGAAGAGAGAGTGATGTAAAGGAAGAGAGATAGATTGAGAGAATTTAAAAGCAATGGAAGTTTCTCTGGCAGAGAGACATAAAAAACATAGATATCAAGAAAAAGAGAAGCCAGGGTGTACAGAGATGCAGATAAAAGAGAATCCAAGAAAAAGATAGTTATATGACAAGTAACAAAGACAGGAAAAGATACATAGAATAGACATGAAAAGGAGGCAGAGACCAAAATTCAGAGAGATTCAGAGGGGTAGAGAGAGTCAAAATGAGAAAAAGCAAGAAAGAGACAGAGGTGAGAACGAGATAGAGCAGAGAAAGTGAGAGAGGCAAGAGTTGAGAAAACAGAAAAGGAAAGAGAGTTGAGAGAGCTGAGAAACACTGCTGAGTTTTCCTATTCTCTTCAGTGGCAGTTGGACAACGGGCAGGATGGGCAGGGTAGTTCTGACACCGCTGTGCCCTTCCCCCTGTCATCTAGGTGGGCAGGAGGGCCACCTCTCCTGGGAATACATACTTAGAGATTGACGTCCTGACTTTGGGAACTGGGAATCACCTCAACAGGCCCGTTTAGGGCCAACCTCTGAAGCTGGCAAATGGGGATCACCTCTGCAGTGTCAATGAATTACAAGCATATATGGCTATGTCCGTTCTGAGGTGGCAGAGAAACCTTCCTTTAGTTATCCTCATTGTTATTAGGTACCGTCCGGTTGGTTCTGACTCATAGCTAACCTCTGCACAATGGAACAAAACACTGCCAGGTCCTTGCACCATCCTCACAATCATTGTTATGCTTGAGCCCATCGTTGTACCTGCTGTGACAGTCCATCTCATTGAGGGTTTTCCTCTTTTTTGTTGACTTTCTACTTTAACAAACATGATGTCCTTCTCCAGGGATTGGTCCCTCCTGATAATATGTCCAATGTACATGAGATGAAGTCTCTCCATCCTTGCTTCTAAGGGATATTCTGGCTGTACTTCTTCCAATACAGATTTGTTTGTTTTTCTGGCAACTAATTTTTTTTTTTTTTAATTTTTGACTGCTGCTTCCATGGGCATTAATTGTGGATCCAAGTAAAATGAAATCCTGGACAGCTTCAATATTTTCTTCATTTATCATTACGTTACCTATTGGTCCGGTTGCAAGAATTTTTGTTTTCTTTATGTTGAAGTGTAATCCATATTGAAGACTAGTCTTTGACCTTCCTACGTAAGTGCTTCAAGTCCTCTTCGTTTTCAGCAAGTAAGGTTGTATCATCTGTGTATTGCAGGTTGTTAATGAGTCTTCCTCCAATCCTGATGCCGTGATCTTCTTCATATAGTCCAGCTTCTCAGATTATTTGCTCAGCATACAGATCATATAAGTATGGTGAAAGGATACAACCCTGATGCACACCTTTCCTGATTTTAAATCACACACTATTCCCTTGTTCTGTTTGAACGACTGCCTCTTGGTCTATGTACAGGCTCCTCATGAGCACAGCTAAGTGTTCTGGAATTCTCATTCTTTGCAATGTTATCCATAATTTGTTACGATCCACATAGTCTAATGCCTTTGCAGTCAATAAAACACGGGGAAACATCTTTCTGGTATTCTCTACTTTCAGCAAAGATCCATCTGACATCAGCAATGATATCCCTCATTCTACACCCTCTTCTGAATCTGGCTTGAATTTCTGGCAGTTCTTTGTTGATGTACTTACTGCTGTAACCATTTTTTAATTCTCCTCAGCAAAATTTTACTTGCATGTGATTTTAATGATATTGTTCAATAATTTCTGCATTCAGTTGGATCACCTTTCTTTTGAATGGGTACAAATATGGATCTCTTCCAGTTGGTTGGCCAGGTAGCTGTCTTCCAAATTTCTTGGCATAGACAACTGAGTGCTTCCAGCTCAGGCTGCTAACGAAAAGGTTGGCAGTTTGAATCCTCCAGCCGCTCCTTGGAAACCCTATGGGGCAGTTCTACTCTGTCCTAGAGTGTCGCTATCAGTCAGTGTTGACTCAATGGCAGTGGGTTTTTTTTGTTTGTTTAATAAGGTAGACCACTTAATACAACTATTATTCAAAGTTACACACCAACCACTAGTCCCAAAGATGAAGAAATTGAAGATTTTTTACCAACCTCTGCAGTCGGAAATTTACTGAATATGCAATCAAGATGCACTGATAATTACTGGTGATTGGAATGCGAAAGTTGGAAACAAAGAAGAAGGATCAATAGTTGGGAAATACGGCTTCGGTGACAGAAATGACGCTGAAGAGCACATGATACAATTTTGCAAGACCAATGACTTGTTCATTGCAAATATTTCTTTTCAACAACATAAACAGTGACTATACACATGGACTCCATCGGATAGAATACACAGGAATCAAGGTGACTACATATGTGGAAGGAGATGAGGGAGAAGCTCAATATCATCAGTTGGAACAAGGTCAGGGACCCACCGTGGAATAGACAATTGCTCACATGCAAGTTCAAGTTAAAGCTGAATAAAATTAAAACAAGTCCACAAAAGCAAAAATATGACCTTGAGGGTGGGTATATCCCATCTGAATTTAGAGACCATCTGAATAATAGATCTGACGCATCGAACACTAATGACTGAAGACCAGATGAGTTGTGGGATGACATAAAGAACATCATATGTGAAGAAAGCAAGAGGTCATTAAAAAGACAGGAAACAAGCAAATGTTTCTAGTGCCCCTGGGGAGCACAGAAGTATCCTGTAGCCAGTGATAAACCAGAAGCATCATGCAATATCAACCAATTCTTTTTGGTACAGTGACTGTGTATTCTTTGAACTGATGGTGTTGAAGGAAGAAGCCCAACACCTTAGAACCTAAGGTCAACACCTTAGAACCATACAGGACTTAGCACATCTCAGAAGATGTGTTTGTGAACAAATGACCTCCAAGGACAGTCCACTCCCCTGTGCCCACTCCCCAGAAGTTAGATTGCAGCTTGGAGAAACTGAGAGGTGTACATACTGAAGTCACAGAAGAAATTGGGTTAGGTGGGGCAGATGGTAAAGGAATTGAGATTTCATTTTGTAAAAGGAAAATGTAATATGCTGGTTATTTCATTGAAAAAAAAAAGTAATCTCCTTTACCCCTATCCTTTGTATTTTGCAATAAAAATTTAGTGCCATAGACCTAATTGTTTTTTCTTATGCTCACTAAATAAGATTCCAGGGCTCAGCCTTAAGAGTGATTGTCTTTATAATTAACTAAAGGAAAGAAAGAAAAGACCAAAATGGATGTCAGAGGAGACTCTGAAACTTGCTCTTGAATGTAGAGTAGCTAAAGCAAGTGGAAGAAATGATGAAGTAAAAGAGCTGAACAGAACGTTTCAAAGGGCTGCTTGAGAAGACAAAGTAAAGTATTATAATGAAATGTGCAAAGGCCTAGAGTTAGAAAACTAAAAGGGAACAACATGCTCAGCATTTCTCAAGCTGAAAGAACCAAAGAAAAAATTCAAGCCTCAAGTTGCAATACTGAAGGATTCTATGGGAAAAATATTAAATGACATAGGAAGCATCAAAAGAAGGTGGAAAGAATACACAGTCACTGTACCAAAAAGAATTGGTTGATATTCAACCATTTCAGAAGGGAGCATATGATCCAGAACTGATGGTGTTGAAGGAAGAAGCCCAAGCTGCACTGAAAGCATTCGCCAAAAACAAGGCTCCAGGAATTGACAGAATAGCAATTGAGTTGTTTCAACAAACTAATGCAGTGCTGGAGGTGTACCCAGCGGCACCACAAAAGAAAGGCCTGGCAATCTGCTTCCATAAAGATTACAGCCAAGAAAACGCTATGGAGCAGTTCTACTCATGGGGTTGCCATGAGTCAGGATCAACTTGACGGCAGTGGTTTTGGTTTTTGGTTCATTATATAGTAAAAGAATAAAAATATGCAAGGGAATGATCGACAATAAATTCAGGATTGTGGTTACCTCAGAGGGAGGGAGGATGATGGGATTGGGTAGGGGAACCTAGGTGGGTTCAACTGGAGCCGAAATATTTTTTTTTCTTAAAACTAAACTTGAGGAAATTGGTAAAAGATTTGTTGGAGTGAGAGTTTACAGGTATTCATTTTTTATTCTTCATTATTGTGTTTGAAGTATTTAATAATTGAAGAGATTGAAAATAATCCTACTGCTGTTAAATTCCATTTATAGATTAATTTGGGGGACACACTTATCCACTGTTGTTTCTTCACATCTGGAACATGTCTCCCCATTTATAGGTCATCTTTCTTCAGTAAAAATGTACAGAGCCCACACTTTCCTTGTTAGGTTTATTCATAGGAAGTTGATGGACTTTGTTACCATAACCAACACTATCCTTTTTTATTACAATTTGTAATTTTAGGTATATGTATAGGAAATCTATTTATCTTTGTATTTTGTAATCCTTCTTGTGTCTAGTTACCTTGCTCACGTCTCTAATTATTAGATCGAAGAGATTTTTAGATGATTCTCTTGTATTTTTTTAAGCAAATAATGTCAGTACACTTCATCCAAAGACAGTAAGAAGCATACCATAGTTGAACAAAGTTGGGTATATAGTCATTGCCATGAAGGAGAATATACATCATGGGAAAATGTGGGGGTATCTTAGTAAAAAGATGTTGTTAGAAAAGACTTATTACAGGATTTGGGCTTGTGTTAGATGATTTCAGGAATGGTTAAAGGAAGCAGAACTTTGCTCTGGACTCTATGTTGTCAGGAAGCGGGGGTAATTCTGTGATCGAGTATCTGAATAATCTTTATCTAGAAGGCAAGAGGAATGAAGTGAGGCTAAAACTGTAAATGGCAAAGAAGCAGCAGTCACTTAAATTAGCCAGAATGTTTGGTGATCATCTTGCAGAGGCAGGATGGACCTCCCCCCCTCCCCCCGCCACCCAAAATTTGGTTTGGATATCAAGACTGATGATGCCACACATGCAACATGAGAGTATGAAAAAGTTTATTACTCACATACTGAGACCTTCTGGGGGAGAGCAGTGCAGGCTCCCAACTGCGTGATGAAAACGGCCTGAGAGCAGGGAAAGGAGACGAGGTTGGGGTTTTATTGTGGTTAGACGGTGGGGCCAGGGCGAGGGTTCCCACTCACCCAGTGGGGCTTGCGTGGTTTGTGCTTCCTGCCGGTGCCAAAGGAGGGAGCACCTGGGCTTTCTTATCAGCTTGCCCGAATGTGGGGGGGAAGGGAGAAGGATAAGACTTCAAAATTGTCAGCAGACAAACATAAAAAATGGAGTCAAACTCTATTACAGTCAGATGAAGCCAGGCTGCCTGACATTATTCTATGGTATTCTGATTTTCACCATTGCCAAGATTTTGCTGATCTGGAGGTGGCTCAGAGAAAGTGGTTATGTAGTAGGACTAGGGAGTCCCTGGGTAGTATAAAGGGTTAATGTACTCAGCTGCTCTAAAAGGTTGGAGGTTCAAGACCACGCAGAGGAGTCTCAGAAGAAAGGCCTGGCGATCTACTTCTGAAAACTCAGCCATTGAAAATCCTATGGATCATAGCTCTACTGTGACACACATGAGTAAACGTCAGAGTTTACTCAACGGCAACTGGTTAGTAGGACTAGGTAGGGTTAGTCTCTCACACTCCGTTTGTTATAGGGTGGGTTGTTGAATCCTCTGATGTGACAGTGGCTGCACAGTAGCATTTAAAATTCTGGACAAAATACATTGGCCAAATGTGACACAGGAACAGGATGATTATTTGGTCTTGTAATGGACCCCAAAGACAGGGGCCTAGATTACTAGACCCATACAAGGAAACGAGGCCCAAAGTCCAGGTGGTCTGTTTTAGAGATTCAGATGGCTTTTGCTTTTAGACTCATCAAAGGCTGTTCTACTTGACCTGTGTGGTATTTATATAGGTGCAGCAATAAGTATTTGTTAAGGCACAAACTCCCCCTTGACTATTAAATGGAAATCAAGAGTTAGGCAATTGTTCGTGACAACTCTGGCTAATGAATCGAAATTTAAACTGTTTTGTTATGCTTCTAGAGTAGAAGTTACATCATTTGTGACATCTACCAGGGTCAGAGGAAACCCTGGTGGCTTAGTGGCTAAGTGCTATGGCTGCTAATCAAAAGGTCAGCACTTCGAATCCAGCAGCCACTCCTTGGAAACTCTGGGGCAGTTCTACTCTGTCCTATAGGGTCGCTATAAGTTGAAATTGACTCGATGGCAGTGGGTTTGGATTTTTTTTGGTACCCGGGTCAGAGACGAGTTTTGGACCACCTTTTCTAATTGACTCGATGGCACTGGGTGGGGGGGGGTTCCAATTGTATTATCCCCTCTGTGGGAATTGCAGCTCACGTGAAGTCAATTCTCCCAGTAGGGAGTTCTGAGCAGCCCATGCTTGCCTCATTTTGGGTATCCTCAGGGAAACATGGGCCATGGGAGGGGTGGTCATTTTAAGTATCTTAATGTCTCTAATAACTACCCTGAATATACAAGATAAGTTAGAGAGCAACAGGCAGGGGTAAGCCTGATGTCTACATAAGTAGCAGTAAGTATCTTAGTGGAGCACAGACTACCATAGGTGTATGTGTCATTTATCACAGCAGGAACTAGCCAATTTGTATCCCTCCAGATGGGCAGATAATTGAGTTGAGTTAAATAGTAGCAGCAAACCAGGCTGAAGTGTCTCTGAAAAGAAGAGTATTGTAGCCAAGCATAGCCCCAATGTTAGTTAACATTTCCATGGGCGAGGCCCTGCTTGTAGGGTTGTAATAACCTCAACAGAAGCACTTTGTGAGGTCAAGGTCCAAATTTTAAAAAGCATTTTATTGTATTTTTGGTGAAAATATACATGTAAGGTCCAATTTTTATAAGACTGAGATTTGGGATTGATTTTTTGAGGGAAACTTAAGTACCAGAAGGAAGCTTTACAAAGAAGGCTACCTTCTGAGGTATTTAAAGAACAGCTATTAGATTTTTGTCAGAGTTTTAGGTGAAGGAGGAGGTCCACAGATGCTGCAATAAATTACATTCAGAGCAGCAGTTATGGTCTGAGAAAACACACATGAGTTTTGTTTTTTTCTTAAGTGACAGAGGAAGACCATAGGCCAAAAGTAACAGGGTGAATGGGGAGTTATTAAGGGGTGCTGAGTTTCTGTTTGGGGTGATGAAAAAATTCACAAATAGATAGTGGTCATGATTGCACAACACTATGAATGTAATTAATCTCACTGAATTTTACACTTAAAATGGAAACATTTTTGCTATATATATTATACCACAATATTTTATTGTGCTTCAAGTGAAAGTTTATATTTCAAGTTAGTTTCTCATGCAAAAATTGATACACACATTGTTATGTGACCCTAGTTGCTCTTCCTATAATGTGACAGCACATTTCTCCTTTCTAACCTGTATTTCCCGGGTCCATTCAACCAGTTCCTGTCCCTTTCTGCCTTCTCATCTTGCCTCCGGACAGGAGCTGCCCATTTAGGTCTCATGTATCTACTTGAGCTAAATATTCACAAGTATCATTTTACGTCTTATAGTCCAGTCTGATCTTTGTCTGAAGAGTTGGCTTTGGGAATGGTTTTAGTTTTGGGCTAACAGAGAGTCCAGGGGCCATGTCTTCTGTGGTCCCTCCTGTCTCAGTCAGACCATTAAGTCTGGTCTTTTTACTAGAAATTGAGTTCTGCACCCCACTTTTCTCCTGCTCCATCAGGGACTCTCTGTTGAGTTCTCTGCCAGGGCAGTCATTGGTGGTAGCCGGGCACCATCTAGTTCTTCCGGTCTCAGGCTGATGGAGTCTCTGGTTTATGTGGCCCTTTCTGTCTCTTGGGCTCATATTTTCCTTGTGTCTTTGGTGTTCATCATTCTTCATTGCTCCAGGTGAGTTGGGACAAATTGATGCATCTTAGATGGCCGCTTGCTAGCTTTAAGACCCCAGACACCACTCACCAAAAGTGGGTTGCAGAACATTTTCTTAATTAACTTTGTTATGCCAGTTGACCTAGATGTCCCCTGAAACCATGGTTCCCAGACCCCCGCCCCTGCTACTCTATCCCTCGAAGTGTTTGGTTGTGTTCAGGAAACTTCTTAGCTTTTGGTTTAGTCCAGTTTTGCTGACTTCTCCTGTGTTGTGTGTGTCCTTCTGTTCACCTAAGATAATTCTTATCTACTATCTAGTGAATAACTTTCTCCCTCCCTCCGCACTCTCATAACCATCAAAGAATGTTTTCTTCTGTGTTTAAACCTTTTCTTGGGTTCTTATGATAGTGGTCTCATACAGTATGTCTCCTTTCGTGACTAATTTCACTCAGCATAATGCCTTCCAGATTCATCCATGTTCTGAGATGTTTCACAGGTACATCGTTGTTCCTTATAGTTGTGTACTATTCCATTGTGTGACTATACCATAATTTGTCCATTCATCTGTTGATGGGCACCTAGGTTGTTTCCATCGTTTTGCTATTGTCAACACTGCTGCAATGAACATGGGTGTGCATATATCTATTCCTCTGATGGCTCTTATTTCTCTAGGATATATTCCAAGGAGGGGGATTGTTGGATCCTATGGTACTTCTATTTCTAGCTTTTTAAGAAAGCACCAAATTGATTTCAAAACTGGTTGTACCATTTACCATTCCCACCAGCAGTGTATAAGTGTTCCAGTCTCTCCACAACCTCTCCAACGTTTATTATTTTGTGTTTTTTGGATTAATGCTAACCTTGTTGGGGTGAGATGGTATCTCATTGTAAGTTTTGATCTGTATTTCTCTAATGGCTAATGATCGTGAGCATTTCCTCATGTATCTAGTAGCTGCCTGAATGTCTTCTTTAGTGAAGTGCCAGTTCATATCCTTTGCCCATTTTTTAATCGGGATATTTGTCTTTTTGTTGTTGAGGTTTTGCAGTATCTTGTAAATTTTAGAGATTAGGCACTGATTGGATTTGTCATAGCCAAATTTTTTCCCCCGGTCTGTAGGCTGTCCTTTTACTCTTTTGGCAAAGTCTTTTGATGAGCATAAGTGTTTGATTTTTAGGAGCTCCCAGTTATCTAGTTTCTTTTCTGGTGTTTGTGCAATGTTAGTAATGTTTCATGTTCCGTTTATGCCATGTATTAGGGCTCGTAGCATTGTCCCTATTTTTTCTTCCATGGTCTTTATCGTTTTAGACTTTATATTTAAGTCTTTGATCCATTTTGAGTTAGTTTTTGTGCATGGTGTGAGGTATGGTTCTTGTTTCATTTTTTTGCAGATGGATATCCAGTTCTGCCAGCACTATTTGTTAAAGAGACTGTCTTTTCCCCAATTAATGGACTTTGGGCCTTTGTCAAATATCAGCTGCTCATAGGTGGATGAATTTATGTCTGGATTCTCATTTTGTTCCATGGGTCTATGTATCTGTTGTATCAATACCAGGCTGTTTTGACTACCGTGGCAGTATAATAGGTTCTAAAATCAGGTCGTGTGAGGCCTCCCACGTTGTTCTTCTTTTTCAGTAATGCTTTACTTATCAGGGGCCTCTTCCCTTGTGATATGAAGTTGGTGATTTGTTTCTCCATCTCATTAAAAAATGCCATTGAACTTTGGATCGGTATTGCGTTGTATCTATAGATTGCTTTGGGTAAAATAGACATTTTCACAATGCCGAGTCTTCCTATCCGTGCGCAAGGTATGTTTTTCCACTTATGTAGGTCTCTTTTGGTTTCCTGCAGTAGTGTCTTGTAGTTTTCTTTGTATAGGCCTTTTACATCTCTGGTAAGATTTATTCCTAAGTATTTTATCTTCTTGGGGGCTACTGTGAATGGTATTGATTTGGTGATTTCTTCTTTGGAGTTCTCTTTGTTGGTGTAGAGGAATCCAGCTGACTTTTTTTTAATAATTTTGATTGTGCTTTAAGTGAAAGTTTACAAATCAAGTCAGTCTCACACATATAAACTTACATACACCTTACTACATACTCCCATTTACTCTCCCCCTAATGAGTCAGCCCACTCCCTCCTTCCAGACTTTCCTTTCGTGACCATTTTCCCAGTTTCTAACCCTCTCTAAAAAAAAAAAAATTTTTTTTCTACCCTCCCATCTCCCCTCTAGACAGGAGATGCCAACACAGTCTCAAGTGTCCACCTGATAAAGTAGCTCACTCCTCATCAACATCTCCAACCCATTGTCCAGTCCCTTCCATGTCTGATGAGTTGGCTTCGGGAACGGTTCCTTTCCTGGGCCAACAGAAGGTTTAGGGACCATTACCGCCGGGATTCTTCTAGTCTTAGAGCATTAAGTCTAGACTTTTTATGAGAATTTGGGGTCTGCATCTCACTGTTCTCCTGCTCCCTCAGGGGTTCTCTGTTGTGTTCCCTGTCAGGGCAGTCATCGATTGTGGCCGGGCACCATCTGGTTCTTCTGGTCTCAGGATGATGTAGCCTCTAGTTCATGTAGCTCTTTCTGTCTCTTGGGCTCATAATTACCTTGTGACCTTGGTGTTCTTCATTCTCCTTTGATCCAGGTGGGTTGAGACTCATTGATGCATCTTAGATGGCCACTTGCTAGTGCATAACACCCCAGACGCCACACTTCAAAGTGGGATGCAGAATGTTTTCTTAATAGAATTTACTTTGCCAGTTGACTTGGGTGTCCCCTGAAGCCATAGTCCCCAAACCCCTGCCCCTGCTCTGCTGACCTTCAAAACATTCAGTTTATTCAGGAAACTTGTTGCTTTTGGTCCAGTACAGTTGTGCTGACCTCCCCTGTATTGAGTGTTGTCCTTCCCTTCACCTAAAGTAGTTCTTATCTACTATCTAATCAGTAAATACCCCTCTCCCACCCTCCCTCCCTCCCCCACCTCGTAACCACAAAAGAATGTGTTCTTCTCAGTTTAAACTATTTCTCAAGTTCTTATAATAGTGGTCTTATACAATATTTGTCCTTTTGCAACTGACTAATTTCACTCAGCATAATGCCTTCCAGGTTCCTCCATGTTATGAAATGTTTCACAGATTTATCACTGTTCTTTATCCATTGTGTGAATAGACCATAATTTATTTATCCATTCGTCCGTTGATGGACACCTTGGTTGCTTCCAGCTTTTTGCTATTGTAAACAGTGCTGCAATAAACGTAGGTGTGCATATATCGGTCTGTTCGTGTAAAGGCTCTTATTTTTCTGGGATATATTCCGAGGAGTGGGATTGCTGGGTCGTATGGTAGTTCTATTTCTAGCTTTTTAAGGAAACGCCAGATCGATTTCCAAAGTGGTTGTACCATTTTACATTCCCACCAGCAGTGTATAAGTGTTCCAATCTCTCTGCAGCCTCTCCAACATTTATTGTTTTGTGTTTTTTGGATTAATGCCAGCCTGGTTGGAGTGAGACGGAATCTCATCGTAGTTTTAATTTGCATTTCTCTAATGGTTAATGATCGAGAGCATTTCCTCATGTATCTGTTAGCCGCCTGAATATCTTCTTTAGTGAAGTGCGCGTTCATATCCTTTGCCCAATTTTTTTTTAATTAACTTTTATTGAGCTTCAAGTGAACGTTTATAAATCAAGTCAGACTTTCACATATAAGTTTATATACACCTTACTCCGTTCTCCCACTTGCTCTCCCCCTAATGAGCCAGCCCTTCCAGTCTCTCCTTTCGTGACAATTTTGCCAGCTTCCAACTCTCTCTATCCTCCCATCCCCCCTCCAGACAGGAGACGCCAACACAGTCTCAAGTGTCCACCTGATATCATTAGCTCACTCTTCATCAGCATCTCTCTCCTACCCACTGTCCAGTCCCTTTCATGACTGCTGAGTTGTCTTCGGGAATGGTTCCTGTCCTGGGCCAACAGAAAGTTTGGGGACCATGACCCCCGGGATTCCTCTAGTCTCAGTCAGACCATTAAGTATGGTCTTTTTGTGAGAATTTGGGTTCTGCATCCCACTGATCTCCTGCTCCCTCAGGGCTTCTCTGATGTGCTCCCTGCCAGGTCAGTCATCGGTTGTAGCCGGGCACCATCTAGTTCTTCTGGTCTCAGGATGATGTAAGTCTCTGGTTCATGTGGCCCTTTCTGTCTCTTGTCCTTTGCCCAATTTTTAATTGGATTGTTTGTCTTTTTGTGGTTGAGTTTTAGCAGAATCATATAGATTTTAGAGATCAGGCACTGGTCGGAGATGTCATAGCTGAAATTTTTTTCCCAGTCTGTAGGTAGTCTTTTTACTCTTTTGGTGAAGTCTTTGGATGAGCATAGGTGTTTGATTTTTAGGAGCTCCCAGTTATCTGGTTTCTCTTCATCATTTTTGGTAATGTTTTGTATTCTGTTTATGCCTTGTATTAGGGCTCCTAAAGTTGTCCCTATTTTTTCTTCCATGATCTTTATTGTTTTAGACTTTATGTTTAGGTCTTTGATCCATTTGGAGTTAGTTTTTGTGCATGGTGTGAGGTATGGGTCCTGTTTTATTTTTTTGCAGATGGGTATCCGGTTATGCCAGCACCATTTTCCAACTGACTTTCGATGGCACTGGGTTGGGTGGGTTTTGTATGTATATCTTGTATCCTTATAGTCTGCTGAACTCTTCTATTAGCTCCAGTAGTTTTCTTGTGGATTCTTTTGGGTTTTCTGTGTATAAGATCATATCATCTGCAAATAGATACCTTTTACTTCTTCCTTACCAATTTGAATGCCCTTTATTTCTTTTTCTAGCCTAATTGCTCTGGCTGGGACCTCCAGCACACTGTTGAATAAGAGTGGTAATGAAGGGCATTCTTGTCTGGTTCCTGTTCTCAAGGGGAATGCTTTCAGACTCTCTCTATTTAGGATGATGCTGGCTGTTGGCTTTGTATAAATGCCCTTTTTTATGTTGAGGAATTTTCCTTCTATTCCTATTTTGCTGAGGGTTTTTATCATGAATGGGTGTTGAACTTTGTCAAATGCCTTTTCTGCATCAATTGATAAGATCATGTGGTTCTTGTCTTTTATTTATATGATGAATTGTTATAACATTGATTTTTTTTAATGTTGAACCATCTCTGAATACCTCGTATGAATCCCACTTGATCATAGTGAACTATTTTTTTGTATGTTGTTGCATTCTATTGGCTAGAATTTTGTTGAGGATTTTTGCATCTAAGTTTGTGAGGGATATAGTCTGTAATTTTTTTTTGTGGTGTCTTTACCTGGTTTTGGTGTCAGGGTTATGCTGGCTTCATAGAATGAGTTTGGGAGTATTCCATCCTTTTCTGTGCTCTGAAATACGTTAGTAGTAGTGGTGTTAGCTCTTCTCTGAATGTTTGGTAGAATTCTCCAGTGAAGCCGTTAGGGCCAGGGCTTTTTGTTGTTGTTGTTGGGAGTTTTTTAAATTGCCTTTTCAATCTCTTCTTTTGTTAAAGGTTTAATTTAGTTGTTCTACTTCTGTTTGTGTTAGTTTAGGTTGGTAGTGTGTTTCTTGAAATTTGTCCATTTCCTCTATGTTTTCAAATTTGTTAGAGTTCAATTTTTCATAGTATTCTGTTGTGATTCTTTAATTTCATTTGAGCAAGTTGTGATATCACCCATCTCATTTCTTATCTGGGCTATTTGCTTTCTCTCCTGTTTTTCTTTTGTCAGTTTGTCCAATGGCTTATCGATTTTGTTGATCTTTTTTAAGTAATAAGCTTTTGGTCTTGTTAACTCTTTCGATTGTTTTTCTATTCTCCATTTCACTTAATTCTGTTCTAATTTTTATATTTGCTTTCTTCTGGTGCCCGAGGGCTTCTTTTACTGCTCTCTTTCTATTTGTTTGAGTTTTAGGGTTATTCTTTTGATTTTAGCCCTTTCTTCTTTTTGGATGTGTGCATTTATTGCTATAAGCTGACCTCTGAGCACTGCTTTTGCTGTGTCCCAAAGGTTCTGGTAGGATATGTTTTCATTCTCGTTGGATTCTTTTATTTATTCCGTTCTCAATTTCTTCTATAACCCAGTAGTTTTTGAGCAAGGTGTTGTTCAGTTTCCATGTGTTTGATTTTTTCCTTGCTTTTTCTGTTATTGATTTCTACTTTTATGGCTTTATGATCAGAAAAGATGCTTTGCAATATTTTGATGCTTCAGATTCTGTTAAGGCTTGCCTTATGGCCTAATATGTCATCTATTCTGGAGAATGTTCCGTGTGTGTTGGAAAAGAAAGTATACTTGGCTGCTGTTGGGTGGAGTGTTCTATATATGTCTATGAGGTCAAGTTGTTTGATCATGGCATTTAGATCTTGCGTGTCTTTATTGAGCCTCTTTCTGAATGTTCTGTTCTTCACCGAAAGTTAACAGCCGAGTTTTTAAGCATCACGCTGCCAGGGCTCCTGTGAATATAATTAACGTTACTGAATTTTACACTTGAAAATGGTTAAAATGGCAAGTGTTTTATTATATGTATTTTACCACAATAAAAAAAAAATGCAGTATACCTCTGGTTTTCCCCATGTAATTGAGTCAATACTCCTAATACTTGTTCAGAGTTTTCTTGAACAAAAAAAAGGAATGAGATTCTAGAATCCTGAAAACAGATCTTCTTGTGAACAATTATTGTACAGTGTTTATGCTTAAACATGATTATGCTACTTTTTAACATGAAAAGTATAAAATCATTGAGATTTTTAAAATTTTATTGTGCTTTTGGTGAACATTTACAGCTCCAATTCGTTTCTCATTAAAAATTTTATACTTGAATTGTTTCGAGTCATTGGTTGCAATCCCTGCAATATTTCAGCATAGATGTATCTTAGATGGCAGCTTGGAAGCTTTTAAGACCCCAGATGCTACTCATGAATATAGCATGTCAAACATTTCCTTTATGAACTATCGTATGTTAATTGACCTAGATGTCCCCCAAGACCACGTTCCCCAGCCCTCGGCCCCAGTATCTCTGTCCGTTAAGGTGTTTGGATGTGTCTAGGAAGCTTCTATGACTTTGCCTTTGTCAAGTTGTGCTGAGTTTTCCTATATTATGTGTTGTCTTTCCCTTCCCCGAAGTTAACAGTTGTCTACTCTCTAGTTAGTGATTTCCCCTCCCCACCCCTCCTCTCCCTCGTATCCATCAAAGATTGTTTCTTTCTGTGCGTAAACCTTTTCATGAGTTTTTATAATAGTGGTTTCATACAGTATTTGTCCTTTTGTGATTGACTTATTTCACTCAGCATAATGCCCTCCAGATTTATCCATGTTGTGAGATGTTTTGCAGATTCATCATTGTTCTTTATCTTTGCATAGTATTCCATTGTGTTTATGTACCATAGTTTGTTTATCCGGTCATCTGTTGATGGGTACTTAGGTTGTTTCCATCTTTTTGCTATTGTGAATAATACTGCAGTGAACAGGGGTGCGCATATGTCTATTTGTGTGACTGCTCTTATTTCTCTAGTATGTATTCTTAGGGGTGGGATTGCTAAATCGTATGGTATTTCTATTTCTAGCTTTTTTTAAAAAATGCCATATCATTTTCTATCATGGTTGTACCATTTCGCATTCCCACCAGCAGTGCATAAGTGTTCCAATCTCCCCACAGCCTCTCCAACATTTGTTATTTTCTATTTTTTTTTTATTTGTACCAGTAATGTCGGGGTGAGATGGTATCTCAATGTAGTTTTGATTGGCATTTCTGTAATGGCTAATGATCACGAGCATTTCCTCATGTATCTATCTGTTAGCTGCCTGAATATCTTCTTTGTGGGAAGTGTCTGTTCATATTCTTTGCCCATTTTTTAACTAGCTTATTTGTCTTTTTTGTTGCTGAGATGGAAATACATTTATATTAAGATTTTCTTTTGTATAATTAGGCTAGGAAGAGAAATTTTCTTTTGGATTTGTCTTTTTTAAAAAAATGCAAGTTTAGTAATCCAGAGAGCTCCCAAAACAATTTTGATTAGTTAAAATGTGGAGAATTCTAGATAAACCTGATGACTCCTGTTCTTCCTTTTACAGGGTACAAGAGAAATCTTTGGGCTACCTAATGACCATTTAAGGGAACCTCAAAATAGTCTAGGCATAAAAGACATCTTACAAGTTTCATTATTCAGAATTTAGAAAAGGCAAAATAAAAAAATAGCTGTTATAGGAGACAAAACACGTCATAAGTATCTAAACACAAGAAATATTTACAGTCAACACTGCAAACTCACACAGCAATAAACAGTGTTTATTAGGGAGTTAACTTTTTCCAAAAGTAAGAACTCTTCAAAAGTGATTTAAGAATATATCAAAAAGGACAAATATTATATAAGACCACTATTATAAAATCTTGAGAAATAGAAAAAACGGAGAAGAACACATACTTTTGTGATTACAAAGGGGGGAGGGAGGGAGGGAGGGAGAGGGCTTTTTATTGATCAATCAGTAGATAAGAACTGCTTTGGGTGAAGGGAAAGACAACACTCAGTACAAGGAAGGTCAGCCTAATTGGACTGGACTAAAAGCAAAGAGGTTTCCGGGATAAAATGAAAGCTTCAAAGGTCAGCGGAGCAGGGGCTGGGGTCTGGGGAACTTGGTTTGAGGGAACTTCTAAGTCAACGGGCAAAATAATTCCATTATGAAAACATTCTGCATCCCACTTTGAATTGTGGCGCCTGGGGTCCTAAATGCCAACAAGCGGCCATCTAAGATGCATCAATTGGTCTCAACCCACCTGGAGCAAAGGCAAAGGAAGAACACCAAGGTCACACGACAACTAAGAACCCAAGAGACAGAAAGGGCCACATGAACCAGAGACCTACATTATCCTGAGACCAGAAGAACTAGTTGGTGCCCGGCCACAATTGATGTCTGCCCTGTCAGGGAGCACAACAGACAACTCCTGAGGGAGCAGGAGACCAATGGGATACAGACCCCAAATTCTCATAAAAAGACCATACCTAATGGTATGACTGCGACTAGAGGAATCCCAGAGACAATGCTCCCCAGAACTTCTGATGGCACAGGACAGGAACCATCCCCGAAGACAACTCATCAGGCATGAAAAGGACTGGTCAGTGGGGGGGAGAGAGATGCTGATGAAGAGTGAACTAATTAAATCAGGTGGACACTGGAGAGTGTGTTGGCAACTCTTGACTGGAGGGGGGATGGGAAGATAGAGAGAGAGGGAAGATGGCAAAATTGGCACGAAACGAGAGACTGAAAGGGCTGACTCAATAGGGGGAGAGCAAGTGGGAGAAGGGAGTAAGATGTATGTAAACCTACATGTGACAGACTGATTGGAATGGTAAATGTTCACTTGAAGCTTAATAAAAATTAATTAAAAAGAAAAAAGCACTGAGAGTTAACAGGTTATTTGGGTAACAATAGGAAACCTCTACTAATCTGGGAACAGAATAAGTTAGTCGTTTTATAGAAAAAAAGACCCACTCTAATTTTACTCCTTTTGTACATTATTTATGTAATAATTTACAGCAGAGGATTTATTAATATACCTTTAAATATATGTATTTACTCATACATGGAAATATAAATATACAAATAGGCGATACTTTGAAGTTTTTGACTATAGTTTAAAAATTATGTTCCATGATTTTTGTCTTGTAAATTGGACATTTTCAATAATATATGGTTGCAACTTTGGATTAGGAGTCCTCCTCCTCCCATGGGTTATTGTGGTTGCTGTTTTGTGCTTGTTTTGTTTGCTTAGTGACCTGCCTGGACTGATTTCTGTGGAATCTGTCTCCCACAGTGTGAGGCTACTGATGTCTCTGCTCAGATTTAAAAACTTTTTAATTTTATTTCTAAGTTTGGCTTTATAGGATTTGCCCATGGGTCAGTGATTTTTCAGAGTTTATGTGTAAACACGTGGTACCAATAATGCTTCTTTTCTTTGCAGATAGACCTGTGTGTGAGTTGAAGAATTCATTCAACATCCAGGCACTTTACATGTCCGGCCTTACTTTTATTTTCTGCATGTACAAGGCCTCCTGCTCAGTCAGGGACAGGCCTTCTCTGTTCTCTCTTGAATGTGTGTCCAGCCTTGCACATCAGCACAGACTTCCAGACCTCCAGGGATATGTGGGTGCTTATCAAGACTCACTGTCATTGCCTTATTCCTCAGATATCCCCGTTAAGCTTCTTGCTGGTCCGCTGCTTGTCCCAACTAATACTACAACCTTACACTAGCTGTGATATTGGTTTGTCAATTGTTATGGATTGAATTGTATCCCTCCCAAAATATGTGTTAGAGTCCTGACCCCTATACTTGTGGATATAATCCCATTTGGGAATAGTCTTTGTTATGTTAATGAGCACTTATCGTTGTAGGGTATGTCCTAAATCTAATCACTTCTGAGTTATAAAGAGCAGCTTAGACACAGGGACAAGCAAGCACAAATGGGGGAAAGATAGATGCCGTGTGAATATCACCAAGGAACTGAGGAACGCTAGGGCTACGGAAGCTGAGACAAGGATCTTCCCCTAGAGCCGACAGAAAGCCTTCTCCTGAATTTGAACTTCTAGCCTCCTGAACTGTCAGAAAATAAATTCTGTTCTTTAAAGCCACCCACTTATGGTATTTCTGTTACAGCAGCACTGGGACACTAAGGCAGATGAACAGAAGCCAATTGTTGCACCTTGGATAGCCACTTGCACGTTTTTAAGACCCCAGGTGCTACACAACGAACTAGGAGGTAGAAACAGAAACAAACATTAAGAATAATTTTAGGACAATTGACTGAAATGATCCTCGAAACCATGACCCTAAGGTCTTTGAACCAAGGAAACAAATCCCATGAGGTGCTTAGTTTATACGTGAGTAGCACCAGGAAATGATTTTTATGTGCCTCGGAATCGACTCGATGGCATTGGTTTTTCGTTGGGTTTTCAGCAGCAACTACATTCTGCAAACTTCATTGGTTATTATTAATGTAAACACAGCAACGTTCATCTATTAAGGCGCAAACTTTTCTTAGGGAGACTAACAGGAAATCTAAGGCTATTCTATTTTGTAAAGTCATAGCCCGAATTTCAGATACTTATCTAGTTCTGGTCTTTACAACTTTGCTATGTTTATCAACAGAAACTTCTAATTTGAAAGTTACAATATCTAAATCCATTTAAAGTCTGGTTATTTCCTTTAATGCAAGAATCAACTATTTCAGTAAGTAATAGCACTATGTTGACTATAAAGTATCCTTTGGTAAGGTTTTTTCTCATTCTCCTAATTCTTCCTTTTTTTTAAGTTTTTAAGCTCTTTTTCTGGTCTTTACATTCCTCTCATATTTTTCATTTTCCCTTTTGGTTAATTGATTATATATAAACACATAGGAATAGCATAACAAGAACCAGTCTAAATCTGCAGGTGAAAAAACAAACCCATTAATTAGATAGCATAGGAGAAAGGAGAAAATGTTTTCTTATATCCAGAAAATGGTACATTAAAACATCAACAATATGCCCACATAAAGCACATAATCTTTTAGTCCACTCAGTCCTATGTAGTTAATTTCTTTTCCATGCAATTCTGGATCAGCCACAGTCTGTGAACCTGTCAGCTTCTATACAAGAGTTCTGTAAATTTTGTTTCAGTTTAGTTATATCCACGTTCAAAATATCACAGTCCTTTTCATAACCCCTATATAGTCCATTTTTTGGTTGTTGAAATACTCTGGCCAAGCAATTTCTGCAAGTCAGCAAAGTAAAAACTATTTGCAGATGACAAAACTGGAAAACAGCCATGGTTAACTTATTGCTAATAATAAACCTGATGAGAATTGAGTACAAAACAATGCAACGCAAAATAAATTCAATTTAAAAATACTTTAGACAAAATGTCACTGAATGTAATGATTAACCCCATTTTCAAAGACCTTCAGATATATAATAATTTGAGACATAATATCATATAGTCAGGATATACCAAGAATATATCAAGATTATCGAGTCTTTAAACATCTGAATGGTAATAAAAACTCCACAGCAAACAATGTGAATTCCTCACTTAAACCCATTGGCTTTTCTGTGGCTAGGTTTAAAAGAAACAAAGTTGTGACCAAGGTAACAATTAAAATAACTGACAATATTATGCTCTTGTTGTCTAATACTCAGGCAAAGCATAAGAGGAGACCCTGACATGTAAATTTTTAACCCAAAGAAAATTTTGCACTTCTCCTGGTTTGACAACATGTTTCATGTAACTCATAACACATTAAATAAAGCTTTTTTTTCTTTTAGCGCTTTTCCCTTTATAAAGCAGGAACAAATCCCTTGTGGCTTTCCATAAACTTCCAAAGTTCTCAGGAGTTTATCATGGATCACTGAGAAATAATACTTAGTGTGATGGTTAAGATTGTGTGTCAACTTGGCTGGGCCATGATACTCAGTGTTTTGGCAGTCATATAATATTGTGATCACTTCCCTGTTGAGATTTGATATGTGATCACCCCATGATGGGATCTGCTGTGAGTGGTACAGTGGGGCCAAGGCCTATGGTGGCTCACTGCCCCCTCAGCCCTCATCTCTCTGCCCTCCACTGCCTAGTCCTTCCTGCTCTTTTTGCCGGGGCTTTTGTTCTGGATCCTGCAGCTGGCTCCTGGTCATCCGACCTCCGGCTTTGGGACTTGAGCTAGCAGCTTACTTGCAGTCTTGCTTGCCGATCTTGAGATTCATTGATCTTCACAGCCTGCAAGAGCCCTGCTCTCCAGCCTGAAGATCTTGGATTGGCCAGCCCCCGAGGCTACTTGAATCAGGAGAAGCCTTTTTATCGCCCCAGGGAAGTGAGAAGTTAAAGCCTCTAAAAACCCTGTGAGCCATTTGCTTGATGTAAATCTCTCTCTCTCTATATATATACATATTTATACGGTTTATTGGTTTTGCTTCTCTAGAGAAGCCAACCTGAGACACTTAGTTATATAACCAAAATGACAAAGATTTTTAAGGTAAAAACCTTAGCTTTTTGAAAGCCACGTGGCTTGATTTTCAACATGAAATGAGGAATTTATTCTAATGACACAATGAACCCTCACCTTCGAGGCAGATTACACAAAGATAAAATTAACACTTGGGCTCAGTAATTAAAGGAAATTTTTTTTTTAACATTGAGAACCCCCCCTTTTTTTTTGCTTTATATGCCGTTTGAGGAAACCCTGGTGGCATAGTGGTTAAGTGCTACAGCTGCTAACCAAGAGTTCCACAGTTTGAATCCGCTAGGCGCTCCTTGGAAACTCTTTTGGGCAGTTCTACTCTGTCCTATAGGGTCACTATGAGTCGGAATTGACTGGACGGCAGTGGGTTTGGTTTTTGGGTTTTGGATGCTATTTGAACCCCCACGCATCTGTCAGTTTGTCATACTGTGGGGGCTCATGTGTTGCCGTGATGCTGGAAGCTATGCCACTGGTATTCAAATACCAGCAGGGCCACTGTCATGGATTGAATTATGTCCCCCCAAAATGTGTGTATCAATTGGCTGGGCCATGATTCCCGGTATTGTGTGGTCTTCCTATATGTTGTAAATCCTGCCTCTATGATGTTAATGAAGGAGGATGGGCAGCAGGACTCAACCTACAGGATTGGATTGTGTCTTGAGGCAATCTCTTGAGATATAAAAGATAGAAGCTAGCAGAGAGACAGGGGGACCTCATACCACCAAGAAAGCAGCACCGGAAACAGAGCGTGTCCTTTGGACCTGGGGTCCCCGCACCTGAGAAGCTCCTCAACCAGCGGAAGATTGATGACAAGGAATCTTCCTCCAGAGCCAAGAAAGAGAGAAAGCCATCCCCTGGAGCTGACACCCTGAAATTGGACTTGTAACCTACTAGACTGTGAGAGAATAAACGTCTCTTTGTTAAAGCCATCCACTTGTGGTATTTCGTTATATCAGCAATAGATGACTAAGACAGTTACCCATGGTGGACAGGTTTCAGCTGAGCTTCCAAATTAAGACAGACTAGGAAAAAAGATCTAGTGGTCTCCTTCTGAAAAAAAAATAGCCAATGAAAACCTTATGAATAGCAATGGAACATTGTCTGATACAGTGCCAGAAGATGAGCCCTTCAGGTTGGAAGGCACTCAAAATACGACTGGAGAAGAGCTGCCTCCTCAGAGTAGAGTTGACCTTAATGATGTGGATGGAGTCAACCTTTCAGGACTTTCATTTGCCAATATGGCAAGATTCAAAATGAGAAGAAACAGCTGCAAACATCCATTAATAATCTGAACATGGAATGTATGAAGTATGAATCTAGGAAAATTGGAAATCATCAAAAATGAAATGGAATGCTTAAACATCAATATCCTAGGTATTAGTGAGCTGAAATGGACTGGTATTGGCCATTTTGAGTCAGAAAATCATATGGTCTAGAATGCCAGGAATGACAAAGTGAAGAGGAATGACTCATTCATGGTCAAAAAGAACATTTCCAAAAGAGAAACTAGATAACTGGGAGCCCCTAAAAATCAAACACCTATGCTCATCCAAAGACTTCACCAAAAGAGTAAAAAGATTACCTACAGACTGGGAAAAAGGTTTTAGCCATGACACGTCTGATCAGCTCCTGATCTCTAAAATCTACATGATACTGTGAAAACTCAGCTACAAAAAGACAAATAACCCAATTAAAAAATGGGCAAAGGATATAAACAGGCACTTCACTAAACATGACATACAGATAGCTAACAGATACGTGAGGAAATGCTCACGATCATTAGCCATTAGAGAAATGCAAATCAAAACTACAGTGAGATACCATCTCACCCCAATAAGGCTAGCATTAATCCAAAAATAATAAATGTTGGATAAGATGTAGAGAGACTGGAACACTTATAAACTGCTGGTGGGAATGTAAAATGGTACAACCACTTTTGAAATCAATTTGGCACTTCCATAAAAAACTAGAAATAGAGCTAGCATATGATCCAGCAATCCCACTTCTTGGAATATATATATCCGAGAGAAATAAGAGTCTTTACACGAACAGATATATGCACACTGATGTTCACTGCAGCACTGTTTACAACAGCAAAAAGACGGAAGCAGCCAACGTGCCTATTGACACATGAATGGATAAATAAATTATGGTATAATCACACAATGGAATAGTACGCATCAATAAAGAACAATGATGAATCCGTGAAACATTTCATAACATGGAGGAATCTGGAAGGCATTATGCTGAGTGAAATTAGTCAGTTGCAAAAGGACAAATATTGTATGAGACCACTATTATAAGAACTCAAGAAATACTTGAAATAGAGAAGAAAATATTCTTTGTTGGTTATGAGAGTGGGGAGGCAGGGAGAGAGAGGGGTATTTACTAATTAGATAGTAGACAAGAACAATTTTAGGTGAAGGGAAAGACAGCACACAATACAGGAGAGGTCAGCACAACTGGACTAAACCAAAAGCAAAGAAATTTCCTGAATAAACTGAACGCTACCAAGGCCAGATTAGCAAGGGCAGGTGTTTGGGGCTCATGATTTCAGGGGACATCTAAGTCAATTGGCATAATAAAATCTGTTAAGAAAACATTCTGCATCCCACTTTGGAGAGTGGTATCTGGGGTCTTCGATGCTAGCAAGCAGCCATCTAAGATGCATCAATTGGTTTCAACCCACCTGGAGTAAAGGAGAATGAAGAACACCAAAGACACAAGGCAATTATGAGCCCAAGAGACAGAAAGGGCCACATAAACCAGAGACTACATTAACCTGAGACCAGAAGAACTAGATGAAGAACTAGATGGTGCCCGGCTACAAGCGATGACTGCAGTGACAGGGAACACAACAGAGAACCCCTGAGGGAGCAGCAGAGCAGTGGGATGCAGACCCCAAATTCTTGTAAAAAGACCAGACTTAATGGTCTGACTGAGACTAGGACCCCAGAGGTCATGGTCCCCAGGCCTTCTGTTAGCGCAAGACTGGAACCATTCCCAAAACCAACTCTTTGGACAGGGAATGGACTGAACTATGGGTTAGAAAATGATACTGGTGAAGAGCGAGCTCCTTGGATCAAGTAGACACATGAGACTATGTGAGCAGCTCCTGTCTGGAGAGGAGATGAGAGGGCAGAGGGGGGCAGAAGCTGGCAAAATGGACACAAAAATAGAGAGTTGAGGGAAGGAGTGTGCTGTCTCATTAGTGGGAGAGCAACTAGGAATATATATATATATATATATATAAAAAAGCAGGGTGTATATAAGTTTTTGTATGAGACACTGACTTGATTTGTGAACTTTCACTTACAACACAATAAAAAAAATTTCAAGATCTATCCTGAAATACAACCCTGTCAGTGATAGGATAATATCTATACACCTACAAGGAGAATCAGTTAACATGAGTATTATTCAAATTTACAAACCAACCACTAAAGTCAAAGATGAAGAAATTAAAGATTTTTGCCAACTTCTCCAATCTGAAAGTGATCGAACATTCAATTAGTATGCATTGATAATTACTGGAGATTGGAATGCAAAAGTTAGAAACAAAGAAGAAGGATCAGTAGTTGGAAAATATGGCCTTGGTGATAGAAACTTTAGACATGATATCGGGAGGGATCAGTCCCTGGAGAATGATATTATGCTTGGTAAAGTAGAGTGTCAGCGAAAAAGAGGAAGACACTTGACAAGATGGCACAAGATTGGGCAGTGTTTCGTTCTGTTGTACATAGGGTCACTATCAGTTGTAACCAACTCCACAGCACGTACCAACAACATGCCATTAGACATTAAAGCTTTTAAAAATCCTGTAAATTAACCCATCAAACTTTAGCTACAACAGATGAAAACTTTGACCATATCAAATAAATTTCCTTTTAATATTTGAAACTTTCTTTGTTACGTATCTCTTATAGTACAATGTTTTAAGTGACAAAAATGAACACACTCTTTAGCAGACCTGAATATACATATATATAAAACCCATTGGCATTGAGTTGATTCCGATTCATAGCGACCCTGTAGGACAGAGTAGAAATGCCCCACAGAATTTCCAAGGAGTGCCTGATGGATTTGAACTGCCGACCTTTTGGTTAGCAGCCGTAGCTGTTAACCACTATGCCACCAGGGTTTCCTATTATATATATATACTGTATATCTTTTCCCTGTGGCATAAAAAGCAAAAGTGTATAAACTTAATTATAATGAATATTCAGTAACTCAATATCAGTAAATTACCTAAAATCTTGGAAATTATTTTAAGCCTATAAACCACAAAACATAATTATGATTGAAATAAAGTTCATTTGAATAGTCTATTTTCATTCAAACTTTTACCATGTCCCATATTTTTCCCCAGTTGAACTGTGTTTTGGAATCAAAAATGTCTCTATTTTAGACAGAAAGGGCCACATAAATCAGAGACTACATCAGCCTGAGACCAGAAGAACTAGATGGTGCCCGGCTACAACCGATGACTGCCCTGACAGGGAACACAACAGAGAATCCCTGATGGAGCAGGAGAACAGTGGGATGCAGACTTCAGATTCTCATAAAAAGACCAGACTTAATGTTCTGACTGAGACTAGAAGGACCCCGGAGGTCATGGTCTCCAGACCTTCTGTTAGCCCAAGCCTGGAACCATTCCCAGAGCCAATTCTTCAGGCAGGGATTGGACTGGACTATGGGATAGAAAATGATACTGGTGAGGAGTGAGCTTCTTGGCTCAAATAGACAGATGAGTCTATGTGGGCAGCTCCTATCTGGAGGGGAGATGAGAAGGCAGAGGGGGACAGAAGCTGGCTGAATGGACACAGGAATATAGGGTGAAGAGAAGGAGTGTGCTGTCTCATTAGGGGGAGAGCAACTAGGAGTATATAACAGGGTGTATATACATTTTTGTATGAGAGACTCATTTGATTTTTAAACTTTCACTTAAAGTCCAATAAAATTTTTTTTTAATTTTTTCAATGTCTCTATCCCACCATTTCATTGATATGATATAACCTTAAGTCTCTGGCTGGGGTGAAAACATTTTCCCAGGTAATTCCAGGTGTGTCTCACCGTCATCTTTATCTTTTGGCTTTTTAAAATTCCTCTACAATAAAGAGTGCTTGTTTATGGTTCATGTTGGGGATCCACCCACTTTCTGATAAGTGTATTAAGACAGCATTTATCCTATTTTAACCTCAATTCCACCTTATTTATCCTACTTTTTAATATTTTTTAAAATCCCCACCCCATTGTAAGGGGTACCTCGATTCTTTCTTTACTATTCTCTTGGTAAGCAGCTTAGCCTTTCTTCTTTATCATAACTTTTTATCACCCTTTACTAAGAGCATCCCATTAAATACCAAAGCTCTTTAGCAATTTTGTACATGAACCCATCAATTCTTGGCTGCCCTATTTTTTTGTTTTGTTTTTTCCTATATAGACGTGTCCTATGCCTCCCTTTTTCTCATCCTGGAACTACAAGCTTTACTTTAAGACAAAATTACCCCTTTTTCCTTAAATAAAATACATGTCATATAACATCTAGCTTAAGTTACTTAGATTTTGCTTTTGAGGTTGACGTAGTACAAAACATAAAAACCTTTGTCAGAATGATTTCATTTTCATTAATTCCTGGGAATATTAGGACTATTTAATTTATATAAGCACTTATTTATCACTAAACCAATCTGCATAAAGTTATTTGAAACAATATTATAATCTAATAATACCATCTGGAGGTAGAAAATTATTACACTGTCATAACCCTGTCTTCTGCGTGCTTTAAATAATCTTTTACAGTAGCAATTTAGAATAATTTGTCCCTTTTAAGGCCTTGTTATGCCAATCAAAATAAACAATCCGTCCTTTTTCAGTGCAGTTTTCAAAAGTGAATTTATATCAAAGTTTCTCAAAGTAGCTACAGAAAGCCCAAATCATAAGACAGGCACAAGAAGCAGTTTTTCTTGGAAGAGAAAAGAACTGAGACTTAAGATGGCCTCATGAAAAAGCTAGCAACTGTCAGCCATGGCCTCTAGCCTAAGGCAAGACAGAAACTCACACACAACACTCTCTCTAGATCACAGTCAAGCTCTCAGAACAAAACAAGACAGAAAAACCACATAAACTCACCAACCTGTGAGGCCAGCTCAAAAAACCAGGCTTATATTCTTAAACGACACACAACAAAGCAAATGGGAACCCAGTTTCTTATTTTTGTCATTGTTGCCTTTTTTTTAATTGTACTTTAGATGAAGGTTTACAGAGCAAACTAGTTTCTCATTAAACAGTTAGTGCACATATTGTTTTATGGCATTGGTTAACAACCCCACAACATGTCAACACCCTCCCTTCTCGACCTTGGGTTCCCTATTACTAGTTTTCTTGTCTCCTCCTGCCTTCTAGTCCTTGCCCCTGAATTGTTGTGCCCCTTTTTAGTCTCATTTTGTTTTATGAGCCTGTCTAATCTTTGGCCAAAGGGTGAACCTCAGGAGTGTCCGAAGGCCATACTCTTGGGGGTTTCTCCAGTCTCTATCAGGCCAGTAAGTCTGGTCTTTTTATGTGAGTTAGAATTTTATTCTTCGTTTTTCTCTGGCTCCGTCCGGGACCCTCTATTATGATCCCTGTCAGAGCAGTCAGTGGTGGTAGCCGGGCACCATCTACTTGTACTGGACTCAGTCTGGTGGAAGCCGTGGTAGATGTGGCCCATTAGTCCTGTGGACTAATCTTTCCCTTTGTGTCTTTAGTTTTCTTCGTTCTTCCTTGCTCCTGAAGGGGTGAGACCAGTGGAGTATCTTAGATGGCCACTGACAGGGTTTTAAGACCCTAGAAGCTACTCACCAAAGTAGAATGTAGAACATTTTCTTTATAAACTATGTTATGCCAATTGAGCTAGATGTTGCCAAGACCATGGTCCTCATGGCCCTCAGCCCAGCAATTCGGTCCCTCAGGGAGTTTGGATGTGTCTATGGAGCTACCATGGCCTTGTCTTTTTCAGGTTGTGCTGGCTTCCCCAGTATTGTATACTGTCTTACCCTTCACCAAAGTTACCACTTATCTATTATCTATTTAGTGTTTTTCCATTCTAACCCCTCCCCTCCCTTGTAACCATCAAAAATTGTTTCTTTTTGTGTGTAAACCATTTCATGAGTTTTTACAATAGTGGTCTCATACAATATTTGTCCTTTTGTGATTGACTTATTTCACTCAGCATAATGCCCTCCAGATTCATCCATGTTATGATATGCTTCACAGATTCATCATTGTTCTTTACTGTTGCATAATACTCCGATGTGTGCATGTACCATAGATTGTTTATCCATTCATCTGTTGATGGGCATCTAGGTTGTTTCCATCTTTTTGCTATTGTGAACAATGCTGCAATGAACATGTGTGTGCATATGTCTGTGTGACAACCCTTATTTCTCTAGGATATATTCCAAGGAGTGGGATTGCTTGATCGTATGGTATTTCCATTTCTAGCTTTTTAAAGAAATGCCATATCACTTTCTGTAGTGGTTGTACCATTTTCATTCCCACCAGCAGTGCATAAGATTTATTCCTAACTTTTTTTTTAGGGGCTATTATAAATGGTATTGTTCTCCTGATTTCCTTTTCATCATTCTCTTTATTGGTGTTTAGGAATCCAACTAATTTTGTATGTTTGTCTTGGGTAACCCAGTCTCTTAAAGTGTAAACAATTCTTTGGTAGGACTTACAGATTTCAACAGAAGAACAAATTCTAGATAAAACTTATTAACTTGCCAGAGTCTCAGATGGAGGAATCTCAGACCCTCTGACAAAACCCAGCCACCAAACAAGAGTTCCCCAAGGAGGAAAGACAAGATAATGCAAATGTTAACTCATTTTCCCAAAGTCATTACTGAAATGCTAAATTACTTTTGGTATATTCAGCTTACTGCATTTTTTGAAGATGAACCCCAGACCAGCATCCCAGTAGGGTGAAGCTCCATGCTCACTTCTCTTAGATGTCAAGGTCCCTATTCCCTTAAGTTGAAACTTCAGTTTCTGAAATTCCTAGCAGGGAGTCTGCTGTGGGGTTCGGTCAGTGTACCTACGTTGCATGAGAGTTTTCTTGTGGCTGGTGCACAGCCTAATGCTCTGGCCCATTTCATGTCCCAGCTTATCCTTATATGAGCTTCTTTCTGTTGGTGGTAAGTACCCTAGATGTCCTTAAAGTGCCCAGTTCATGCCCACACTTTTTTGTGGCTTAAAAAACTGGATTCCTTTGTAAGAACCATACAAAACCTAGTTTCATTCTTTCTGAACCTAGTTCATTCTGATGGCTAGAGATCTCATCTCTTACAATTTACAATGAATTTCAATTAAGCAGCCAAGATGCGAGACAAAATGCAAAGCTGAAGACCTGAAAGTTCTTACTACGGCCACATAGAGACCTTAGAGAAACAGGGCACAAAAAAGAGTTCTCTATGGTATGGGACCAGTTCCTGATTTTCTCCAAAGATTTGGGGATTTGGGAAGATGTCTTCAGGGTCCCCTCTCCCTTCTATTGTAAAGCAGTAGTTTCATTAAGGAACTTAAGGTTACTTTCAGCTAATTTTTGATACAGTGTCTTTTATTTTTGTGGCTGTAATTTTATGTTAAAGAGGATTAGGGTGGCATTGTAACACCCTTACTAAGGTCACATCCCTGATCCAATGAAAAGGGAGTTTCCCTGGAGGGTGGCCTGCACCACCTTTTATCTAAAGGTGGTAAAAGGAAAGAGAAGCAGGCAGAGAAGGGGGGCCTTATACCACCAAGAAAGCAGTAACCGGGAGCAGATCATGTCCTTTGGACCTGGGGTTCCTGTGTGGAGAAGCACCTAGTCCAGGGAAAGATTGATAAAAAGACCTTCCTCCAAATCCAACAGAGACAGAAAGTCTTCCCCTGGAGCTGACGCCCTGAATTTGGAATTCTACCCTACTAGACTGTGAGAAAATTAATTTCTCTTTGTTAAATCCATCCACTTGTGGTATTTCTGTTAGAGCAGCACTAGATAACTAAGACACCATTGTTGCAGCCACTGTGTCAATCCATCTCATTGAGGGTCTTCCTCTTTTTTGTTGACCCTGTACTTTACCAAGCATGATGTCCTTCTCCAGGGACTGATTCCTCGTGATAACATGTCCAAAGTATGTGAGACATAGCCTCACCATCCTTGCTTCTAAGGAGTGTTCTGGTTGTACTTCTTCCAAGACAGATTTGCTCCTTCTTTTGGCAGTCCATAGTATATTCAATATTCTTCGCCAACACCACAATTCAAAGATGTCAATTCTTCTTCAGTCTTCCTTATTCATCGTCCAGCTTTCCCATGCATATAAGGTGATTGAAAACACCATGGCTTGGGTCAGGCGCACCTTAGTCTTCAAAGGACCTCTTTAAAGAGCAACCCTCAACAAAATCCAAAACATTGAGATAATACAAAGCATCTTCTTTGGTCACAATGCCAAAAAAATAGAAATTAATAACAGGAAGAACAAGGAAAAAAAATACATGGAAAGTGAATAACACTCTGATTAGAAACCACCAGGTAATAGAAGAAATCAAAGATGAAATTAAAAAACTTTAACACTTTAAAGAGGTCTTTTGCAGCAGATTTTCCCAATGCAATGAGTCTTTTGTTTTCTCGACTGTGGCTTCCATGTGTGTTGACTCTGGATCCAAGTAAAATGAAATTCCTGACAACTTCAATCTTTTCTCCGTTTATTGTGATGTTACTTATTGGTCCAGTTGTGAGTATTTTTGTTTTCTTTATGTTAAGGTGTAATCCATACTGAAGGCTGTGGTCTTTGATCTTCATCAGTAAGTGCTTCAAGTCTTCTTCACTTTCAGCAAGCAAGGTTGTGTCATCTGCATAAAGCAGGTTGTTAATGAGTCTTCTTCCAATCCTGATGCCCCATTCTTTGTATAGTCCAGCTTCTCCGATTATTTGCTCAGCATACAGATTGAATAGGTATGGTGAAAGGATACAACCCTGATGCACACCTTTCCCGATTTTAACCACGCAAGCTCCCTTTGTTCTGTTGGAACTACTGCCTCTTGACCTATATACAGGTTCCTCACGAGCGCAATTTAAGTGTTCTGGAATTCCCATTCTTTGCATTGTTATCCATAATTTGTTATGATCCACACAGTCAAATGCCTTTGCATAGTCAATAAAACACAGGTAAACATCCTTCTGGTATTCTCTGCTTTCAGCCAGGATCCATCTGACATCAGCAATGATATCCCTCATTCCATATCCTCCTCTGAATCTGGCTTGAATTTTCGGCAGTTCTCTATAGATGTACTGCTGCAACTGCTTTTGAATGATCTTCAGCAAAATTTTACTTGCATGTGATATTAATGATATTGTTCGATAAAGTCCATGTTTGGTTGGATCACCTTTCTTGGGAATAGGCATAAATATGAATCTCTTCTAGTCAGTCGACCAGATAGCTGACTTCCAAATTTCTTGGCATAGACCAGTGAGCACATTCCGTGCTGCATACATTTGTTGAAATATCTCAATTGGTATTATGTCAATTCCTGGAGCCTTGTTTATCGCCAATGTCTTCAGTGCAGCTTGGACTTCTTCCTTCAGTACCATCAGTTCCGATGATATGCTACCTCCTGAAATAGTTGAACGTCTACCGATTCTTTTTGGTACAGCGACTGTGTATTCCTTCCATCTTCTTTTGGTGCTTCCTGCATTGTTTAATATTTTCCCTGTAGAATCCCTCAGTATTACAACTTGAGGCTTGAATTTTTCCTTCAGTTCTTTCAGCTTGAGAAATGCAGAGCGTGTTCTTCCCTTTTGGTTTTCTATGTCCAACTCTTTGCACGTGTCATTATAATACTTTACTTTGTCTTCTCCAGCCACCCTTTGAAATCTTCTGTCCAGCTCTTTTACTTCATCATTTCTTCCTTTTACATTAGCTACTTGATGTTCAAGAGCAAGTTTCAGATTCTCTTCTGACATCCATTTTGGTTTTTTCTTTCCTTCCTGTCTTTTTAACGGTCTCTTGTTTTCTTCATGTATGATATCCTTGATGTCGTTCCACAACTTGTCTGGTCTTTTGTTATTAATGTTCAGTACATCAAATCTATTCTTGAGATGGTCTCTAAATTCAGGTGGGATATACTGAAGGTCGTACTTTGGCTCTGGCGGACTTGTTCTAATTTTCTTCAGTTTCAGCTTGAACTTGCAAATAAGCAATTGATGGTCTGTTCCGCAGTCAGCCCCTGGCCTTGTTCTGACTGATGATATTGAGCTTCTCCAACATCTCTTTCCACAGATGTAGTCAATTTTATTCCTGTGTATTCCATCTGGTGAGGTACACGTGTATAGTTGCCGCTTATATTGTTGAAAAAATTATTTTCAAAATTATTTGGTCTTGCAAAATTCAATCATTCAGTCTCCGCCAACTTCCTTTCTTTCGTTGACCTTGTAATTTACCAAGCCTGAAGTCCTACTCCAGGGACTGGTCTCTTCTGATAACATGTCCAAGTACATCAGATGAAGTATCATCATACTTGCTTCTAAGGAGCATTCTGACTGTTCTTTTTCTGAGACGGATTTGTTCATTCTTCTGGGAGTCCACAGTATATTCAGTACTCTTCACCAACACCATAATTCAGACGCATCAATTCTTCTTCGGTATTTCTTATTCATTGTCCAGCTTTCGCGTGCATATGAGGCAATTGAAAACACCATGGTTTGAATCAGTCGCACCTTAGTCCTCAAAGTGACATCTTTTTTTTTTTTTTAATACTTTAAAGAGGTCTTTTGAAGGAGATTTACCCAATAGAATAGATCTTTAGATTTCTTGACTGCTGCTTCTGTGGGCATTGATTGTGGATCCAAGTAAAATGAAATCCTTGGCAACTTCAATATTTTCTCTTTTTAATATGATGTTGCTTATTGGCCCAGTTGTGAGGATTTTTTATTTCTTTTTTTTAAATAATTTTTATCGTGCTTTAAGTGAAAGTTTACAAATCAAGTCAGTCTCTCACATATAAATTTATATACACCTTACTACATACTCCCATTTACTCTCCCACTAATGAGTCAGCCCGCTCCCTCCTTCCAGTCTTTCCTTTCGTGACCGTTTTGCCAGTTTCTAACCCTCTCTACCCTCCCATCTCCCCTCTAGACAGGAGATGCCAATACAGTCTCAAGTGTCCACCTGATACAAGTAGCTCACTCCTCATCAGCATCCCTCTCCAACCCATTGTCCAGTCCAATCCATGTCTGATGAGTTGGCTTTGGAAATGGTTCCCGTCCTGGGCCAACAGAAGGTTTATGGACCATGAGCGCCGGGATTCTTCTAGCCTCAGTCAGACCCTTAAGCCTGGTCTCTTTATGAGAATTTGGGGTCTGCATGTCACTGTTCTCCTGCTCCCTCAGGGGCTCTCTGTTCTGCTCCCTGTCAGGGCAGTCATCGGTTGTGGCTGGGCACCATCTAGTTCTTCTGGTCTCAGGATGATGTAAGTCTCTAGTTCATGTGGCCCTTTCTGTCTCTTGGGCTCATAATTATCTGGTGACCTTGATGTTCTTCATTCTCCTTTGATCCAGGTGGGTTGAGACCAATTGATGCATCTTAGATGGCTGCTTGCTGGCATTTAAGACTCCAGAAGCCACTCTTCAAAGTGGGATGCAGGATGTTTTCTTAATAGATTTTATTTTGCCAATTGACTTAGATGTCCCCTGAAGCCATAGTCCCCAAACCCCTGCCCTTGCTCCACTGACCTTCGAAGCATTCAGTTTATTCAGGAAACTTCTTTGCTTTTGGTCCAGTCCAGTTGAGCTGACCTTCCCTGTATTGAGTGTTGTCCTTTCCTTCACCTAAAGTTGTTCTTACCTACTATCTAATCAGTAAATAACCCTCTCCCACCCTCCCTCCCTCACCCCCATAACCACAAAAGAATGTGTTCTTCTCAGTTTAAACTATTTCTCAAGATCTTATAATAGTGGTCTTATACAATATTTGTCCTTTTGCAACTGACTAATTTCACTCAGCATAATGCCTTCCAGGTTCCTCCATGTTATGAAATGTTTCACAGATTCATGACTGTTCTTTATCGTTATGTAGTATTCCATTGTGTGAATAGACCATAATTTATTTATCCATTCGTCTGTTGATGGACACCTTGGTTGCTTCCAGCTTTTTGCTGTTGTAAACAGAGCTGCAATAAACATGGGTGTGCATATATCTGTTCCTGTAAAGGCTCTTATTTCTCTAGGATATATTTGGAGGAGTCGGATTTCTGGGTTGTATGGTAGTTCTATTTCTAGCTTTTTAAGGAATCTCCAGATCGATTTCCAAAGTGGTTGTACCATTTTACATTCCCACCAGCAGTGTATAAGAGTTCCAATCTCTCTGCAGCCTCTCCAACATTTATTATTTTTTGTTTTTTGGATTAATGCCAGCCTTGTTGGAGTGAGATGGAATCTCATCGTAGTTTTAATTTGCATTTCTCTAATGGTTAATGATCGAGAGCATTTCCTCATGTATCTGTTAGCCGCCTGAATATCTTCTTTAGTGAAGTGCGCGTTCATATCCTTTGCCCAATTTTTAATCGGATTGTTTGTCTTTTTGTGGTTGAGTTTTAACAGAATCATATAGATTTTAGAGATCAGGCGCTGGTCGGAGATGTCATAGCTGAAATTTTTTTCCCAATCTGTAGGTGGTCTTTGTACTCTTTTGGTGAAGTCTTTGGATGAGCATAGGTGTTTGATTTTTAGGAGCTCCCAGTTATCTGGTTTCTCTTCGTCATTTTTAGTAAAGTTTTGTATTCTGTTTATGCCTTGTTTTAGGGCTCCTAATGTTGTCCCTATTTTTTCTTCCATGATCTTTATCATTTTAGTCTTCATGTTTAGGTCTTTGATCCACTTGCAGTTAGTTTTTGTGCATGGCATGAGGTATGGGTGCTGTTTCATTTTTTTGCAAATGGATATCTAGTTATACCAGCACCATTTGTTAAAAAGACTATCTTTTCCCCAATTAAGTGACACTGGACCTTTGTCAAATATCAGCTGCTCATATGTGGATGGATTTATATCTGGGTTCTCAATTCTGTTCCATTGGTCTATGTGCCTGTTGTTGTACCAGTACCAGGCTGTTTTGACTACTGTGGCTGTATAATATGTTCTAAAATCAGGTAGAGTGAGGCCTCCCACTTTCTTCTTCTTTTTCAGTAATGCTTTACTTATCTGGGGCTTCATTCCCTTCCATATGAAGTTGGTGATTTGTTTCCCCATCACTTTAAAAAATGTCATTGGAATTTGGATCAGAAGTGCATTGTGTATATAGATGGCTTTTGGTAGAATAGACATTTTTACTATGTTAAGTCTTCCTATCCATGAGCAAGGTATATTTTTCCACTTATGTAGGTCCGTTTTAGTTTCTTGCAGTCATACTTTGTAGTTTTCTTTGTATAGGTCTTTTACATCTTTGGTAAGATTTATTCCTAAGTATTTTATCTTCTTGGGGGCTATTGTGAATGGTATTGATTTGGTGATTTTCTCTTCACTATTCTTTTTGTTGATGTAGAGGAACCCAAGTGATTTTTGTATGTTTATCTTCTATCCTGATAGTCTGCTGAACTCTTCTTTTAGCTCCAGTAGTTTTCTGGAGGATTCCTCAGGGATTTTTGTGTGTAAGATCACGTCATCTGCAAACAGAGATCATTTTACTTCTTCCTTGCCAATCCGGATGCCCTTTATTTCTTTGTCTAGCCTAATTGCTCTGGCTAGGACCTCTAGCACAATGTTGAATAAGAGCGGTGATAAAGGGTATTCTTGTCTGGCTCCCGTTCTCAAGGGAAATGCTTTCAGGCTCTCTCCATTTAGAATGATGTTGGCTGTTGCCTTTGTATAGATGCCCTTTACTACGTTGAGGAATTTTCCTTCGATTCCTATTTTGCGGAGAGTTTTTATCATGAATAGGTGTTGGACTTTGTCAAATGCCTTTTCTGCATCAATCGATAAAATCATATGGTTTTTGTCTTATGTTTTATTTATATGGTGGATTACTTTAATGGTTTTTCTAATATTGAACCAACCTTGCATACCTGGTATATATCCCACTCAGTCGTGGTGGATTATTTTTTTGATATATTGTTGAATTCTATTGGCTAGAATTTTGTTGAGGATTTTTGCATCTACGTTCATGAGGGATATAGGTCTGTAATTTTCTTTCTTTGTGATGTCTTTACCTGGTTTTGGTATCAGGGATATGTTGGCTTCATAGAATGAGTTAGGTAGTATTCCATCATTTTCTATGCTTTGAAATACCTTTAGTAGTAGTGGTGTTAACTCTTCTCTGAAAGTTTGGTAGAACTCTGCAGTGAAGCCGTCTGGGGCAGGGCTTTTTTTTTTTCTTGGGAGTTTTTTGATTACCTTTTCAATCTCTTTTGTTGTTATGGGTCTATTTAGTTGTTCTACTTCTGATTGTGTTAGTTTAGGTAGGTAGTGGTTTTCTAGGAATTCATCCATTTCTTCTAGGTTTGCGAATTTGTTACAGTACAATTTTTCATAACAATCTGATATGATTCTTTTTAATTTCAGTTGGGTCTGTTGTGATATGGCCTATCTCATTTCTTATTCAGGTTGTTTCCTTTCCTGTATTTCTTTAGTGAGTCTGGCCAATGGTTCATCAATTTTGTTAATTTTTTCAAAGAACCAGCTTTTGGCTTTGTTAATTCTTTCAATTCTTTTTCTGTTCTCTAATTCATTTACTTCAGCTCCAATTTTTATTATTTGTTTTCTTCTGGTGCCTGATGGATTCTTTTGTTCTATTTGTTCAAGTCGTATGGACAGTTCTCTGATTTTGGCTCTTTCTTCTTTATGTATGTGTGTGTTTATTGATATAAATTGACCTCTGAGCACTGCTTTTGCTATGTCCCAGAGGTTTTGATAGGAAGTGTTTTCATTCTCGTTGCATTCTATGAATTTCTTTATTCCCTCCTTAATGTCTTCTATAACCCAGTCTATTTTGAGCAGGGTATTTTTCAGTTTCCAAGTATTTGATTTCTTTTCCCTGATTTTTCTGTTATTGATTTCCACTTTTATGGCCTTGTGGTCTGAGAAGATACTTTGTAATATTTCGATGTTTTGGATTCTGCAACAGTTTGTTTTATGACCTAATATGTGATCTATTCTAGAGAATGTTCCATGTTCACTAGAAAAAAAAGTATACTTTGTAGCTGTTGGGTGGAGTGTTCTATATAATCCTGTGAGGTCACGTTGGTTGATTGTAGTAATTAGATCTTCCGTGTCTCTATTGAGCTTCTTACTGGAAGTCCTATCCTTCTCCGAAAGTGGTGTGTTGAAGTCTCCTACTATAATTGTGGAGCTGTCTATCTCACGTTTCAATTCTGTTAAAGTTTGTTTTTTGTATCTTGCAGCCCTGTCATTAGGTGCATAAATATTTAATATGGTTATATCTTCCTGGTCAATTGTCCCTTTTATCATTATGTAGTGTCCTTCTTTATCCTTTGTGGTGGATTTAACTTTAAAGTCTATTTTGTCAGAAATTAATATTGCCACTCCTGCTCTATTTTGATTGTTGTTTGCTTGATATATTTTTTCCATCCTTTGAGTTTTAGTTTGTTTATGTCTCTAAGGTTAAGGTGTGTCTCTTGTAGGCAGCATATAGACGGATCGTGTTTCTTTATCCAGTCTGAGACTCTCTGTCTCTTTTTTGATGCATTTAGTCCATTTACATTCAGTGTAATTATAGATAAGTATGAGTTTAGTGCTGTCATTTTGATGCCTTTTTGTGTGTTGTTGACAATTTCATTTTTCCACTTACTTTCTTGTGCTGAGAAGTTTTTCCTTGTAAATTGTGTGTTCCTCATTTTCATAGTAGATGAATTTATGTTTGCTGAGTCATTATGTTTTTCTTAGTTTTTATTTTGAATAATGGAATTGTTACACCTCTTTGTAGTTACCTTAATATTTACACCTAGATGGCACTGGGTTTTTACTGGGTTATCTTTCTATGTAAAAACCTAACTTGTATCATCCTATATCGCCTTGTTTTCCTCTCCATGTGGAAGATCTATGCCTCCTGTATTTAGTCCCTCTTTTTTTTTTTTATTATTGTGATCTTTTACATAATGACTTCAATGATTCCCTGTTTTGAGCATTTTTTCTTTTTAAAATTAATATTAATTTGTTTTTGTGATTTCCCTACTTGAGTTGATATCAGGATGTTCTGTTCTGTGACCTTGTGTTGTGTTGGTATCAGATATTATTGATTTTCTGACCAATTTCCTTTAGTAATTCTTGTAGCTTTGGTTTGGTTTTTGCAAATTCTCTAAGCTTGTGTTTATCTGTAAATGTTTTAATTTCATCTTCATATTTGAGTTTTGCTGGATAAATGATCCTTGGCTGGCAGTTTTTCTCCTTCAGTGCTCTATGTATGTCATCCCATTGCCTTCTTGCCTGCATGGTTTCTGCTGAGTAGTCTGAACTTATTCTTATTGTTTCTCCTTTGTAGGTGACTTTTATCCCTGGCTGCTTTTAAATTTTTCTCTTTATCTTTGGTTTTGGCAAGTTTGATGATAATATGCCTTGGTGATTTTCTTTTTGGATCAGTCTTATATAGGGTTCGATGAGCATCTTGGATAGATATCCTTTCGTCTTTCATGATGTCAGGGAAGTTTTCTGCCAACAGATCTTCAACTATTCTCTCTGTATTTTCTATTATCCCTCCCTGTTCTGGAACTCCAATCACACACAAGTTATTCTTCTTGATAGAGTCTCACATGATTCTGAGGGTTTCTTCATTTTTTTTAATTCTTTTATCTGATTTTTCTTCAACTATATTGGTGTCAATTCCCTTATCCTCCATCTCCCCCACTCTGCATTCCAATTGTTCGATCCTTCTCCTCTGACTTCCTATTGAGTTGTCTAATTCTGTAATTTTACTGTTAATCTTTTGGATTTCTGAGTGCTGTCTCTCAATGGATTCTTGCAGCTTATTAATTTTTCCACTATGTTCTTGAATAATCTTTTTGATTTCTTCCACTGTTTTATCAGTGTGTTCCTTGGCTTTTTCTGTAGATTGCCTTATTTCATTTCTGAGGTCATCCCTGATGTCTTGAAGCATTCCATGTATTAGTTTTTTGAGGATTTTTGCATCAATGTTCATGAGGGATATAGGTCTATAATTTTCTTTTTTTGTAATGTCTTTACCTGGTTTTGGTATCAGGGAGATGGTGGCTTCATAGAATGAGTTGGGTAGTATTCCGTCATTTTCTATGCTTTGGAATACCTTTAGTAGTAGTGGTGTTAACTCTTCTCTGAAAATTTGGTAGAACTCTGCAGTGAAGCCGTCTGGGGCAGGGCTTTTTTTTTTTCTTGGGAGTTTTTTGATTACCTTTTCAATCTCTTTTGTTGTTATGGGTCTATTTAGTTGTTCTACTTCTGATTGTGTTAGTTTAGGTAGGTAGTGGTTTTCTAGGAATTCATCCATTTCTTCTAGGTTTGCGAATTTGTTACAGTACAATTTTTCATAACAATCTGATATGATTCTTTTTAATTTCAGTTGGGTCTGTTGTGATATGGCCTATCTCATTTCTTATTCAGGTTGTTTCCTTTCCTGTATTTCTTTAGTGAGTCTGGCCAATGGTTCATCAATTTTGTTAATTTTTTCAAAGAACCAGCTTTTGGCTTTGTTAATTCTTTCAATTCTTTTTCTGTTCTCTAATTCATTTACTTCAGCTCCAATTTTTATTATTTGTTTTCTTCTGGTGCCTGATGGATTCTTTTGTTCTATTTGTTCAAGTCGTATGGACAGTTCTCTGATTTTGGCTCTTTCTTCTTTATGTATGTGTGTGTTTATTGATATAAATTGACCTCTGAGCACTGCTTTTGCTATGTCCCAGAGGTTTTGATAGGAAGTGTTTTCATTCTCGTTGCATTCTATGAATTTCTTTATTCCCTCCTTAATGTCTTCTATAACCCAGTCTATTTTGAGCAGGGTATTTTTCAGTTTCCAAGTATTTGATTTCTTTTCCCTGATTTTTCTGTTATTGATTTCCACTTTTATGGCCTTGTGGTCTGAGAAGATACTTTGTAATATTTCGATGTTTTGGATTCTGCAACAGTTTGTTTTATGACCTAATATGTGATCTATTCTAGAGAATGTTCCATGTTCACTAGAAAAAAAAGTATACTTTGTAGCTGTTGGGTGGAGTGTTCTATATAATCCTGTGAGGTCACGTTGGTTGATTGTAGTAATTAGATCTTCCGTGTCTCTATTGAGCTTCTTACTGGAAGTCCTATCCTTCTCCGAAAGTGGTGTGTTGAAGTCTCCTACTATAATTGTGGAGCTGTCTATCTCACGTTTCAATTCTGTTAAAGTTTGTTTTTTGTATCTTGCAGCCCTGTCATTAGGTGCATAAATATTTAATATGGTTATATCTTCCTGGTCAATTGTCCCTTTTATCATTATGTAGTGTCCTTCTTTATCCTTTGTGGTGGATTTAACTTTAAAGTCTATTTTGTCAGAAATTAATATTGCCACTCCTGCTCTATTTTGATTGTTGTTTGCTTGATATATTTTTTCCATCCTTTGAGTTTTAGTTTGTTTATGTCTCTAAGGTTAAGGTGTGTCTCTTGTAGGCAGCATATAGACGGATCGTGTTTCTTTATCCAGTCTGAGACTCTCTGTCTCTTTTTTGATGCATTTAGTCCATTTACATTCAGTGTAATTATAGATAAGTATGAGTTTAGTGCTGTCATTTTGATGCCTTTTTGTGTGTTGTTGACAATTTCATTTTTCCACTTACTTTCTTGTGCTGAGAAGTTTTTCCTTGTAAATTGTGTGTTCCTCATTTTCATAGTAGATGAATTTATGTTTGCTGAGTCATTATGTTTTTCTTAGTTTTTATTTTGAATAATGGAATTGTTACACCTCTTTGTAGTTACCTTAATATTTACACCTAGATGGCACTGGGTTTTTACTGGGTTATCTTTCTATGTAAAAACCTAACTTGTATCATCCTATATCGCCTTGTTTTCCTCTCCATGTGGAAGATCTATGCCTCCTGTATTTAGTCCCTCTTTTTTTTTTTTATTATTGTGATCTTTTACATAATGACTTCAATGATTCCCTGTTTTGAGCATTTTTTCTTTTTAAAATTAATATTAATTTGTTTTTGTGATTTCCCTACTTGAGTTGATATCAGGATGTTCTGTTCTGTGACCTTGTGTTGTGTTGGTATCAGATATTATTGATTTTCTGACCAATTTCCTTTAGTAATTCTTGTAGCTTTGGTTTGGTTTTTGCAAATTCTCTAAGCTTGTGTTTATCTGTAAATGTTTTAATTTCATCTTCATATTTGAGTTTTGCTGGATAAATGATCCTTGGCTGGCAGTTTTTCTCCTTCAGTGCTCTATGTATGTCATCCCATTGCCTTCTTGCCTGCATGGTTTCTGCTGAGTAGTCTGAACTTATTCTTATTGTTTCTCCTTTGTAGGTGACTTTTATCCCTGGCTGCTTTTAAATTTTTCTCTTTATCTTTGGTTTTGGCAAGTTTGATGATAATATGCCTTGGTGATTTTCTTTTTGGATCAGTCTTATATAGGGTTCGATGAGCATCTTGGATAGATATCCTTTCGTCTTTCATGATGTCAGGGAAGTTTTCTGCCAACAGATCTTCAACTATTCTCTCTGTATTTTCTATTATCCCTCCCTGTTCTGGAACTCCAATCACACACAAGTTATTCTTCTTGATAGAGTCTCACATGATTCTGAGGGTTTCTTCATTTTTTTTAATTCTTTTATCTGATTTTTCTTCAACTATATTGGTGTCAATTCCCTTATCCTCCATCTCCCCCACTCTGCATTCCAATTGTTCGATCCTTCTCCTCTGACTTCCTATTGAGTTGTCTAATTCTGTAATTTTACTGTTAATCTTTTGGATTTCTGAGTGCTGTCTCTCAATGGATTCTTGCAGCTTATTAATTTTTCCACTATGTTCTTGAATAATCTTTTTGATTTCTTCCACTGTTTTATCAGTGTGTTCCTTGGCTTTTTCTGTAGATTGCCTTATTTCATTTCTGAGGTCATCCCTGATGTCTTGAAGCATTCCATGTATTAGTTTTTTATATTCTGCATCTGGCAATTTCAGGATTGTATCTTCTTTTGGGAAAGATTTTTATTCTTTAATTTGGGGGAGTTGTAGAAGCAATCATGGTCTGCTTCTTTATGTGGTTTGATATCGACTGCTGTCTCTGAGCCATCTCTAAGATATTGTAATGATTTATTTTATATTTGCTCACTGAGTCTTATCTTGTTTTGTTTTCTTTCAATATACACAGATGGACTACTAGATTGTGCTGTCTTGATTGTTGCAGCCTTTGAATCACTTATGTCCTATTACCAGCTGGTTTGGGCTGTTACCAGGTATATACACCTAAGGTCCATTCACTATTCTTGAATAGAATCAGCTTAGGTGTTCTGATTTTGGGTCACCAAGTGTGTAGTGTAGACTGTCACCTATTAACTTAGAGAAGTAGTGGTGATAGTTGTGTGCACCAGATTCCAGTAGCAGCAGGGGGCACACTCCAGGCAGGGCAGGATGCTGACAGCCTTCCCCCAAGTGCCAGTGAGGTAGGTGTGTCTCTATTCGTAAAGCACTTTGGCGGGTGGGCTCTGCAGCTCTACCTTAGGCACCCAGTGCTTGTATCTCTAAAGATTGATAGGCGTCAGTATCCTCAGACCCCTTTGGCAGGTGGCTAGGTGGTTTGGGTGGAGCTTCAGCCCTCAGTTCCGCACTGTGGATCAGTGAGGGCTCTGTTTAATAGGTAGAGATATCAGACCCGGAAAACTTGTCTTTCCAGTGATCTGCTAAAACAGTTACAGTCAGATCTCTATCAGAATGGCCTTTGCATTATAATAGCCACCTTGTTCCCTGTAGGGATGAAAGCCAAAGACTGTGGATCTCATATGCTTTGCTGGAGCTGGTTCTGTATTTTTATCCCAGTTTAGGAATGTCAGGGAACGATTTTTCGTCCCTGGGTTGTTAGTAGCTGCTTCTCTCAGGCCAGGAGAAGGGGTTAGGAAAAGTAAAAAAAACACAGAGCACTTCACTCCCTGGCCCAGGAAATTCCAAATGTTAATGAAGCTGCCTGGGTCAGGGAGGGGAGGGATCAGATAGATAGGAGAGACTAGCACCTAGCAATATAGACAAAGTTACTTGCTTGGTGATGACTGTTTTATCTGAGATTCCTGAGGGGCGTGTAGCATGTGTGCACTGGCTGGGTCGAGATTGCCCCCAAGGGTCAGGCCTGCATTCCCGTACTTGTACCATCTCAGAAGCCATGGTCATCTCCTCCGCTCCCAGTCCAAAGCCCTGTGCCAAGTTTCCCTGGCTGGGACGCTGTACTCCAGGCTCCAAAACCAGTCGCTACCTCCCGGTGACTTCTCCTCCTGTCAGCCACATCCTTGCGCTGCCTGCATGCGCTGGCTGGGCTTCCCCTGAGGTCACTTCAGGGGGCTAGGGCTGCGTCCTGTGTTTGCGCCCTCTCAGCAAGCAGTGCTCAGCTCCCCTGCGCCCAGTCCAAAGCCTGGTGCCAAGGTTTTCTGACTGGGACGCTGGCTCCAGGCTCCGAAAACAGTTGCTGCTTCCCCGTGGTTGCTTGTTCTCTTGTCAGCCGTGTCAGTGTGCAGCCTGCTTGCACTGGCTGTCTCTACTGAGGTTACCCCAGGGGGCTAGGGGTTAGGGCTGTGTTCCATGCCTGCCCTGCCTTAGCAAGCCGCAATCAACCCAGCCACTGGGCACCAGGGATCCACGAGGGCTCAAGGCTGTGGAGTGGGACGCCAGTTCCAGAGGCAGTTGCTGCTTTGGGTCGCAGCTTTTCACTGCCCTGTCATTCAGATCAACTCTTTAGATCTGTGTTTGATGATCAGGGTTCGTAGATTGTCATGTATGTGATCGATTCACTTGTTTTTCTGAGTCTTTGTTGCAAGAGAGATCTGCGGTAGCTTCTACCTAGTCAGCCATCTTGGCCCCACCTCCAGATTTTTTATTTCTTTATGTTGAGGTATAATCCATACTGAAGACTGTAGTCTTTGATCTTCATCAGTAAGTGCTTCAAGTTTTCTTCACTTTCAGCAAGCAAGGTTGTGTCATCTGTGTATTGCAGGTTGTTACTGAGTCTTCCTCTAATCCTGATGCTGAATGTTTCTTCATATAGCCCAGCTTCTGAGATTATTTGCTCAGTATACACAATGAACTAGTGTCATGAAAGGATACAACCCTGAGGCAGACCTTTCCTGATTTTAAACAATGGAGTATCCCCTTGTTCTGTTCGAATGATTGCCTCTTGGTCTGTGTACAGGTTCCTCTTGAGCACAATCAAGTGTTCTGGAATTCACATTCTTCCCAATGTTATAACCATAATTTGTTGTGATCCACACAGTCGAATGCCTTTGCATAGTCAACAAAATACAGGTAAACATCTTTCTGGTATTCTCTGCTTTCAGCCAAGATTCATCTGACATCAACAATGATATCCCTCATTCCATGTCCTCTTCTGAATCTGGGTTGAATTTCTGGCAGTTCCCTGCAACTGCTTTTGAATTAGCTTCAGCAAACATTTATTTGTGTATATTAATAATACTGTTCAATAATTTCCACATTCTGTTGGATCACCTTTCTTTGGAATGAGTGCAAAATATGGATTGTTTCCAGTTGCTTGGCCAGGTAACTGTCTTCCAAATTTCTTGGCACAGATGAGTGAGCACCTCCAGTGCTGCATCCATTGGTTGAAACATCTCAATTAGTATCCATTCAATTCTTGGAGTCTTGTTGTTCACCAATGCCTTCAGTGCTACTTGAACTTCTTCCTTCAATACCATCGGTTCCTGATCATATGCTAACTCCTGAAATGCGTGGTCATGGACCAATTCTCTTTGGTACAGTGACTCTATGTATTCCTTCCATCTTCTTTTGATGCGTCTTTTAGTACTTTGCACATAGAACCCTTTAATAATTGCAACTCAAGGCTTGAATTTTTTGTCGGTTCTTTCAGCTCAAGAAATGCTGTGTGTGTTCTTCCCTTTTGGTTTTCTATCTTCAGGTCTTTGCACATTTCATTGTAATACTTACTTTGTCTTCTCGAGCTGCCCTTTGAAACTTTCTGTTCAGCTCTGGTACTTCATCATTTCTTCATTCACTTTAGCTGCTCTAGGGTCAATAGCAAGTTTCAGAGTCTCTTCTGGCACCCATTTTGGTCTTTTCTTTCTTTCTTGTCTTTTTAATGACCTTTTGCTTTCTTCATGTATGCTGTCCTTGATGTCATCCTATAACTGGTATTGTTTTCAGTCATTAATGTTCAATTTGTCCAACCTATTCTTAAGATGGTCTTGCCTGTCAGTTTGTCATACTGTGGTTGCTTGTGTGTTGCTGTGATGATGGAAGCTATGCCACCAGTATTTCGAATACCAGCAGGGTCACCCATGGTGGACAAGTTTCAGCCAACAGACTAGGAAGAAGAACCCCTCTACATCTGAAAAAAATTGGCCAGTGAAAACTTTATGAATAGCAGTGGAACAATGTAGTTAGAAAAACAGAATATAAACCAATAAAGAGGTGATATGATGAAGGGAAATGACACATGCCTGCCAAAACTTGGAGTGATTCAGTTTTCTAATTTTTGCCAACATGATGGATGTAAAGTATATTTTATTGTTTTTTTTAAAATTTGCACTTCTCTAATCATTAGTGGAAACCCTGGGGGTGTAGTGGTTAAGTGCTACGGCTGCTAACCAAGAGGCCAGCAGTTCAAATCCACCAGGCACTCCTTGGAAGCTCTATGGGGCAGTTCTACCCTGTCCTTTAGGGTCACTATGACTCAGAATCGACTCAACAGAAGTGGGGTTTAATCATTAGTGCTCAGAAGAAAAGCCTGGCAATGTACTTCCAAAAAATCAGCCATTGAAAACCCTATGGAGCACAGTTCTACTCTGACACGTCTGGAGTCACCATGAGTTGGAATCAACTCAATGGCAACTGGTTACTTGTTAAACAGTGAAATTGAGCATCTCTTTATATGCTTGATAACCTCATGAGTTTCCTGTTGTGTAACCGGTCTGTCCCTATGCTTCGTGCATTTTTGTTTGGGTTTCCTGTCTTTTTCTTGTTAGAAGTCCCTTTTATATTCTGGATGTTTAACCTCTTATCATTTCAGACATAGCAAATATCTTTTCTCAGCCTATCATGTATGTTAACTTGGTATGGGGTCTTTCATTAAAAAGAAATTCTTGAATTTTGAGGTGCATATCATCATGAACATTCTTTCTTATGGCTTGTACTAGTGAAGTTTTGTTTAAGAAGTCCTTTTCCAATACTCAAAAGACCTGAAAGCAGGGACCCAAACAGATACTTGTACATCAATGTTCATTGCAGCACTATTCACAATATTCAAAAGGTGGAAACAACCTAAGTGCCCATCAAAAGATGAATGGAGAGGAGGCGGAGCCAAGATGGCGGACTAGGCAGACGCTACCTCGGATCCCTCTTACAACAAAGACACGGAAAAACAAGTGAATCGATCACATACATAACAATCTACGAACCCTGAACAACAAACACAGATTTAGAGACGGAGAATGAACTAATACGGGGAAGCAGCGATTGTTTCCAGAGCCTGGAGCCAGCATACCAGTCAGGTACGGCACAAGCACAGAGACCTGCTCCACCCCCCTGAACTAACCCCGGGAGGGGGACTAGCCGGTTCCACGGGCGGCGTGGGACGCAGCCGTTAGGAGAAGTCCCCGGGAGGCAGTGACTGATCTTGGAGCAGAAAGAGCAGCATCCGAGCCGGGGAACCGTCCCACAGGGATTTGGACTGCACGCAGGCGGCTTCATTAACATCTGAATAGCCTGAGCCAGAGGGAGAACTCTGATAGGGATCTGACTGCAGTTTTTTTTTAGCGGATTTTCTGGAAAAACTAGTTTCCCAGTGATGGCTCGGAGACAACAATCCATATCAAACCACTTAAAGAAGCAGACCGTGACAGCTTCTCCAACTCCCCAAACAAAAGAATCAAAATCTTTCCCAAATGAAGATACAATTTTGGAATTATCAGATACAGAATATAAAAAACTAATTTACAGAATGCTTAATGATATCACAAATGAAATTAGGATATCTGCAGAAAAAGCCAAGGAACACACTGATAAAACTGTTGAAGAACTCAAAAAGATTATTCAAGAACATACTGGAAAAATTAATAAGTTGCAAGAATCCATAGAGAGACAACATGTAGAAATCCAAAAGATTAACAATAAAATAACAGAATTAGACAACACACTAGGAAGTCAGAGGAGCAGACTCGAGCAATTAGAATGCAGACTGGGACATCTGGAGGACCAGGGAATCAACACCAACATAGCTGAAAAAAAATCAGATAAAAGAATTAAAAAAAATGAAGAAACCCTAAGAATTATGTGGGACTCTATCAAGAAGGATAACCTGCGGGTGATTGGAGTCCCAGAACAGGGAGGGGGGACAGAAAACACAGAGAAAATAGTTGAAGAACTTCTGACAGAAAACTTCCCTGACATCATGAAAGACGAAAGGATATCTATCCAAGATGCTCATCGAACCCCATTTAAGATTGATCCAAAAAGAAAAACACCAAGACATATTATCATCAAACTCACCAAAACCAAAGATAAACAGAAAATTTTAAAAGCAGCCAGGGAGAAAAGAAAGGTTTCCTTCAAGGGAGAATCAATAAGAATATGTTCTGACTACTCAGCAGAAACCATGCAGGCAAGAAGGGAATGGGACGACATATACAGAACACTGAAGGAGAAAAACTGCCAACCAAGGATCATATATCCAGCAAAACTCTCTCTGAAATATGAAGGCGAAATTAAGATATTTACAGACAAACACAAGTTTAGAGAATTTGCAAAAACCAAACCAAAGCTACAAGAAATACTAAAGGATATTGTTTGGTCAGAGAACCAATAATATCAGATATCAGCACAACACAAGGTCACAAAACAGAACGTCCTGATATCAACTCAAATAGGGAAATCACAAAAACAAACAAATTAAGATTAATTAAAAAAAAAAAAATACACATAACAGGGAATCATGGAAGTCAATAGGTAAAAGATCACAATAATCAAAAAGAGGGACTAAATACAGGAGGCATTGAACTTCCATATGGAGAGTGATACAAGGCGATATAGAACAATACAAGTTAGGTTTTTACTTAGAAAAATAGGGGTATATAATGAGGTAACCACAAAAAGGTATAACAACTCTATAACTCAAGATAAAAACCAAGAAAAACGTAACGACTCAACTAACATAAAGTCAAACACTATGAAAGTGAGGATCTCACAATTTACTAAGAAAAACGCCTCAGCACAAAAAAGTATGTGGAAAAATGAAATTGTCAACAACACACATAAAAAGGCATCAAAATGACAGCACTAAAAACTTATTTATCTATAATTACCCTGAATGTAAATGGACTAAATGCACCAATAAAGAGACAGAGAGTCACAGACTGGATAAAGAAACACGATCCATCTATATGCTGCCTACAAGAGACACACCTTAGACTTAGAGACACAAACAAACTAAAACTCAAAGGATGGAAAAAAGTATATCAAGCAAACAATAAGCAAAAAAGAAGAGGAGTAGCAATATTAATTTCTGACAAAATAGACTTTAGACTTAAATCCACCACAAAGGATAAAGAAGGACACTATATAATGATAAAAGGGACAATTGATCAGGAAGACATAACCATATTAAATATTTACGCACCCAATGACAGGGCTGCAAGATATATAAATCAAATTTTAACAGAACTGAAAAGCGAGATAGATACCTCCACAATTATAGTAGGAGACTTCAACACACCCCTTTCGGAGAAGGACAGGACATCCAGTAAGAAGCTCAACAGAGACACGGAAGATCTAATTACAACAATCAACCAACTTGACCTCATTGACTTATACAGAACTCTCCACCCAACTGCTGCAAAATATACTTTTTTTTCTAGCGCACATGGAACATTCTCTAGAATAGACCACATATTAGGTCATAAAACAAACCTTTGCAGAGTCCAAAACATCGAAATATTACAAAGCATCTTCTCAGACCACAAGGCAATAAAACTAGAGATCAATAACAGAAGAACGAGGGAAAAGAAATCAAATACTTGGAAAATGAACAATACCCTCCTGAAAAAAGACTGGGTTATAGAAGACATCAAGGAGGGAATAAGGAAATTCATAGAAAGCAACGAGAATGAAAATACTTCCTATCAAAACCTCTGGGACACAGCAAAAGCAGTGCTCAGAGGTCAATTTATATCAATAAATGCACACATACAAAAAGAAGAAAGAGCCAAAATCAGAGAACTGTCCCTACAACTTGAACAAATAGAAAGTGAGCAACAAAAGAATCCATCAGGCACCAGAAGAAAACAAATAATAAAAATTAGAGCTGAACTAAATGAATTAGAGAACAGAAAAACAATTGAAAGAATTAACAAAGCCAAAAGCTGGTTCTTTGAAAAAATTAACAAAATTGATAAACCATTGGCTAGACTGACTAAAGAAATACAGGAAAGGAAACAAATAACCCGAATAAGAAATGAGAAGGACCACATCACAACAGAACCAAATGAAATTAAAAGAATCATTTCAGATTATTATGAAAAATTGTACTCTAACAAATTTGAAAACCTAGAAGAAATGGATGAATTCCTTGAAAAACACTACCTACCTAAACTAACACATTCAGAAGCAGAACAACTAAATAGACCCATAACAAAAAAAGAGATTGAAACGGTAATCAAAAAACTCCCAACAAAAAAAAGTCCTGGCCCGGACGGCTTCACTGCAGAGTTCTACCAAATTTTCAGAGAAGAGTTAACACCACTACTACTAAAGGTATTCCAAAGCATAGAAAATGACGGAATACTACCCAACTCATTCTATGAAGCCACCATCTCCCTGATACCAAAACCAGGTAAAGACATTACAAAAAAAGAAAATTATAGACCTATATCCCTCATGAACATTGATGCAAAAATCCTCAACAAAATTCTAGCCAATAGAATCCAACAACACATCAAAAAAATAATTCACCCTGATCAAGTGGGATTTATACCAGGTATGCAAGGCTGGTTTAATATCAGAAAAACCATTAATGTAATCCATCACATAAATAAAACAAAAGACAAAAACCACATGATCTTATCAATTGATGCAGAAAAGGCATTTGACAAAGTCCAACACCCATTTATGATAAAAACTCTTACCAAAATAGGAATTGAAGGAAAATTCCTCAACATAATAAAGGGCATCTATGCAAAGCCAACAGCCAATATCACTCTAAATGGAGAGAACCTGAAAGCATTTCCCTTGAGAACGGGAACCAGACAAGGATGCCCTTTATCACCGCTCTTATTCAACATCGTGTTGGAAGTCTTAGCCAGGGCAATCAGGCTAGACAAAGAAATAAAAGGTATCCGGATTGGCAAGGAAGAAGTAAAGTTATCACTATTTGCAGATGACATGATTATATACACAGAAAACCCTAAGGAATCCTCCAGAAAACTACTGAAACTAATAGAAGAGTTTGGCAGAGTCTCAGGTTATAAAATAAACATACAAAAATCACTTGGATTCCTCTACATCAACAAAAAGAACACCGAAGAGGAAATAACCAAATCAATACCATTCACGGTAGCCCCCAAGAAGATAAGATACTTAGGAATAAATCTTACCAAGGATGTAAAAGACCTATACAAAGAAAACTACAAAGCTCTACTACAAGAAATTCAAAAGGACATACTTAAGTGGAAAAACATACCTTGCTCATGGATAGGAAGACTTAACATAGTAAAAATGTCTATTCTACCAAAAGCCATCTATACATTTAACGCACTTCCGATCCAAATTCCAATGTCATATTTTAAGGGGATAGAGAAACAAATCACCAATTTCATATGGAAGGGAAAGAAGCCCCGGATAAGCAAAGCACTACTGAAAAAGAAGAAGAAAGTGGGAGGCCTCACCTTACCTGACTTCAGAACCTATTATACAGCCACAGTAGTCAAAACAGCCTGGTATTGGTACAACAACAGACACATAGACCAATGGAACAGAATTGAGAACCCAGACATAGATCCATCCACGTATGAGCAGCTGATATTTGACAAAGGACCAGTGTCAATTAACTGGGGAAAAGACAGCCTTTTTAACAAATGGTGCTGGCATAACTGGATATCCATTTGCAAAAAAATGAAACAGGACCCATACCTCACACCATGCACAAAAACTAACTCCAAGTGGATCAAAGACCTAAACATAAAGACTAAAACGATAAAGATCATGGAAGAAAAAATTGGGACAACCCTAGGAGCCCTAATACAAGGTATAAACAGAATACAAAACATTACCAAAAATGATGAAGAGAAACCCGATAACTGGGAGCTCCTAAAAATCAAACACCTATGCTCATCTAAAGACTTCACCAAAAGAGTAAAAAGACCACCTACAGATTGGGAAAGAATTTTCAGCTATGACATCTCCGACCAGCGCCTGATCTCTAAAATCTACATGATTCTGTCAAAACTCAACCACAAAAAGACAAACAACCCAATCAAGAAGTGGGCAAAGGATATGAACACACATTTCTCTAAAGAAGATATTCAGGCAGCCAACAGATACATGAGAAAATGCTCTCGATCATTAGCCATTAGAGAAATGCAAATTAAAACTACGATGAGATTCCATCTCACACCAGCAAGGCTGGCATTAATCCAAAAAACACAAAATAATAAATGTTGGAGAGGCTGCGGAGAGATTGGAACTCTCATACACTGCTGGTGGGAATGTAAAATGGTACAACCACTTTGGAAATCTATCTGGCGTTATCTTAAACAGTTAGAAATAGAACTACCATACAACCCAGAAATCCCACTCCTCGGAATATACCCTAGAGATACAAGAGCCTTCATACAAACAGATATATGCACACCCATGTTTATTGCAGCTCTGTTTACAATAGCAAAAAGTTGGAAGCAACCAAGGTGTCCATCAACGGATGAATGGGTAAATAAATTGTGGTATATTCACACAATGGAATACTACGCATCGATAAAGAACAGTGACGAATCTGTGAAACATTTCATAACATGGAGGAACCTGGAAGGCATTATGCTGAGCGAAATGAGTCAGAGGCAAAAGGACAAATACTGTATAAGACCACTATTATAAGATCTTGAGAAATAGTAAACCTGAGAAGAACACATACTTTTGTGGTTACGAGGGGGGGAGGGAGGGAGGGTGGGAGAGGGTTTTTTTATTGATTAATCAGTAGATAAGAACTGCTTTAGGTGAAGGGAAAGACAACACTCAATACATGGAAGGTCAGCTCAATTGGACTGGACCAAAAGCAAAGAAGTTTCCGGGATAAAATGAATGCTTCAAAGCTCAGCGGAGCAAGCGCGGGGGTCTGGGGAACATGGTTTGCGGGGACTTCTAAGTCAATTGGCAAAATAATTCTATTATGAAATCATTCTGCATCCCACTTTGAAATGTGGTGTCTGGGGTCTTAAATGCTAACAAGCAGCCATCTAAGATGCAGCAATTGGTCTCAACCCACCTGGAGCAAAGGAAAATGAAGAACACCAAGCCCACATGACAACTAAGAGCCCAAGAGACAGAAAGGGCCACATGAACCAGAGACCTACATCATCCTGAGACCAGAAGAACTAGTTGGTGCCCGGCCACAATCGATGACTGCCCTGACAGGGAGCTCAGCAGAGGACCCCTGAGGGAGCAGGAGAGCAGTGGGATGCAGACCCCAAATTCTCATAAGAAGACCAAACTTAATGGTCTGACTGAGACTGGAGGAATCCCGGCGGTCATGCTCTCCAGACCTTCTGTTGACACAGGACAGGAACCATCCCTGAAGACAACTCATCAGACATGAAAGGGACTGGTCAGCGGGTGGGAGAGAGACGCTGATGAAGAGTGAGCTAATTATATCAGGTGTACACTTGAGATTGTGTTGGCAACTCTTGTCTGGAGGGGGGATGGGAGGATAGAGAGAGAGGGAAGCCGGCAAAATTGTCAAGAAAGGAGAGACTGAAAGGGCTGACTCAAGACGGGGAGAGTAAGTGGGAGTAGGGAGTGAGATGTATGTAAACTTATATGTGACAGACTGATTGGATTTGTAAACGTTCACTTGAAGCTTAATAAAAGTTATTATAAAAAAAAAAAAAAAAAAGCTAGAGATAAAACTACCATAGGATCCAGCAAACCCAGTCCTTGGACTATATCCTAGAGAAATAAGAGCCTTTACACGAACAGATATATGCACACCCATGTTCATTGCAGCACTGTTTACAATAACAAAAGGATGGAAACAACAAAGGTGCCCATCAGTGGATGAATGGATAAATAAATTATGGTATATTCACACAATGGAATACTATGGATCGATAAAAAACATGAATCTGTGAAATATTTCATAACATGGAGAAATCTGGAAGGTATTATGCTGTGTGAAATTAGTCAGTTGCAAAAGGACAAATATTGTATAAGACCACTATTATAAGAGCTTGAGAAATAGTTTAAACAGAGAAGAAACTATTCTTTGATGGTTGCGAGAGTGGGAAGAGAAGGAGGGGTTTTCACTAATTAGACAGTAGATAAGAACTACTTTAGGTGAAGGGAAATATAACATACAATACAGGTGAGGTCAGCACAACTGGACGAAACCAAAAGCAAAGATGTTTCCTGAATGAACTGAATTTTTCAAAGGCCAGCGTAGCAGGGGTGGGGGTTTGGGCACCATGGTTTCAGGGGATATTGAAGTCAACTGGCATAATAAAATCTATGAAGTAAACATTCCGCACCCCACTTTGGAGAGTGGCGTCTGGGGTCTTAAACGCTAGCAAGTGGTCATCTAAGATGCATCAATTGGTCTCAACCCACTTGGAGCAAAGGAGAATGAGAACACCAAGGACACAAGGTAATTATGAGCCCAAGAGACAGAAAGGGCCACATAAACCAGAGACTACATTAGCCTCAGACCGGAAGAACTAGATGGTGCCCGGCTACAACTGATGTCTCCCCTGACAGGGAACACAACAGAGAACCCCTGAGGGAGCAGGAAAGCAGTGGGATGCAGACCCCAAATTCTCATAAAAAAGACCAGCCTTAATGGTCTGATTGAGACTGGAAGGACCCTGGTGATCATGGCCCCCAGACCTGTTAGCCCAGTACAAGAATCATTCTCAAAGCCAACTCTTCAGACAGGGATTGGACTGGACAATGGGATAGAAAAAGATGCTGGTGAAGAATGAGCTACTTGGATCAAGTAGACACTTGAGACTATATTGGCATCTCCTATTTGCAGGTGAGATGAGAGAGAAGATGGGGTTGGAAGCTGGTGGAATGGACATGATAAGAGAGAGCGGAGGGAAAGAGCAGGCTGTCTCATTAGGGGGAGAGAATTTAGGAGTATATGGCAAGATGTACATAAATTTTTTATGAGAGACTGACTTGATTTGTAAACTTTCACTTAAAGCACAATAAAAATTAAAAAAAAAAGACTCTAAAAAAAAAAAAAAAAAGATGAATGGATAAACAAAATGTGGTTCATAGAAACAATGGAATACTACTCAGCCAATAAAAGAAATGGAGTCTTGATATATGTTAAAATATAAATGAAGCTTGAAGACAATATGCTGAGTGAAATGAATCAATCACAAAAGGACAAATACTGTAGGACCTCACTTAAATAAAAATACAAGATCAGGCAAATGTATAGAGACCAAAGTTTATTAGTGGTTACCAGAGGTGGGAGGGAGGGAGAAAGGGGGGTGTCTTAGACTGGGTTCTCTAGAGAAGGAATACCAGTGAAGCATATAAATATATATAAAAACCAAACCTGTTGCCATCAAGTCGATTCCGACTCATAGTGACACTGTAGGACAGAGTAGAACTGGCCCATAATGTTTCCAAGGAGTGACTGGATTTGAACTGCCAACCTTTTGGTTGGCAGCCAAACTCAATCACTTCACCAACAGGGCTCCATAGATATATAGAGAGAGATTTATATCAAGGAAATAGCTCACATGGTTGTGGATGTTGGAATGTCCCAAGTCCATAAGTCAGTCTGCAGGCTTCTCCTGATTCATGTAGTTGCAGGGGCTGGTGAACCCAAGATCGGCAGCTCAGACAGCAAGCCTCTGGCTCACAGGCTGCAGAGGCTGACGAATCCCAAGATTGGTAGGAAAGCTGCTAGCTCAAGTCCCAAAAACCGAAGGTCAGATGAACAGGAGCCAGCTGCAGGATCCAGAGCCAGCAAAAGCCAATGAGCTTTACCAGAATGTCCATGTATATTGGATGGAGGCCACAGCCCCAAGGAAGGTCCCTTTCAACTGATTGGCTGCTCATAACAGATCTCATCATGGAAATGATTACAGTATATCAGATTTCATTATGGAAGTGATTACATTATTACATAGTGTCATGGATTGAACTGTGTTCCCCAAAAATATCTGTCAACTTGGCTAGGTCATGATTTTCAGTATTGTATGATTGTCTACCATTTTGTCGTCTGATGTGATTTCCCTGTGTGTTGTAAATCCTATCACTATGATGTAATTTAGATGTATTGTTGTTGTTGTTCCTAGGTGCCATCGAGTTGGTTCCAACTCATAGTGATCCTATGCACAAAAGGAACACTGCTCAGTCCTGTGCCATCCTCACAATTTTTGCTATGCTTGAGTCCATTGTTGCAGCCACTGTGTCAATCCATCTCGTTGAGCGTCTTCCTCTTTTTCGCTGACCCTCTGCTTTACCAAGCATGATGTCCTTCTCCAGGGACTGATCCCTCCTGATAACATGTCCAAAGGCTGTGAGACATAGTCTCGCCGTCCTTGTTTCTAAGGAGCATTCTGGTTGTACTTCTTCCAAGGCAGATTTGTTCCATCTTTTGGTCATTAGCGTTCAGTGCATCAAATCTATTCTTTTTTTTTTTTTTTTCACTTTTTTTTTATAATAACTTTTATTAAGCTTCAAGTGAACGTTTACAAATCCAATCAGTCTGTCACATATAAGTTTACATACATCTCACTCCCTACTCCCACTTACTCTCCCCGTCTTGAGTCAGCCCTTTCAGTCTCTCCTTTCTTGACAATTTTGCCGGCTTCCCTCTCTCTATCCTCCCATCCCCCCTCCAGACAAGAGTTGCCAACACAATCTCAAGTGTCCACCTGATATAATTAGCACACTCTTCATCAGCGTCTCTCTCCCACCCGCTGACCAGTCCCTTTCAATTCTGATGAGTTGTCTTCGGGGATGGTTCCTGTCCTGTGTCAACTGAAGGTCTGGGGACCATGGCCGCTGGGATTCCTCCAGTCTCAGTCAGACCATTAAGTTTGGTCTTCTTATGAGAATTTGGGGTCTGCATCCCACTGATCTCCTGCTCCCTCAGGGGTCCTCTGCTGAGCTCCCTGTCAGGGCAGTCATCAATTGTGGCCGGGCACCAACTAGTTCTTCTGGTCTCAGGATGATGTAGGTCTCTGGTTCATGTGGCCCTGTCTCTTGGGCTCTTAGTTGTCATGTGGGCTTGGTGTTCTTCATTTTCCTTTGCTCCAGGTGGGTTGAGACCAATTGCTGCATCTTAGATGGCTGCTTGTTAGCATTTAAGACCCCAGACGCCACATTTCAAAGTGGGATGCAGAATGATTTCATAATAGAATTATTTTGCCAATTGACTTAGAAGTCCCCGCAAACCGTGTTCCCCAGACCCCCGCGCTTGCTCCGCTGAGCTTTGAAGCATTCATTTCAAATCTATTCTTGAGATGGTTTCTAAATTCAGGTGGGACATATTCAAGATTGTACTTTGGCTCTCATGGACTTGTTTTAATTTCCTTCAGTTTCAACTTGAACTTCCATATGAGTAATTGATGGTCTGATCCACAGTCGACCACTAGACTTGTTCTTTTTTTTTTTCTTTCTGGCTTCATTTTTATTTGAACTTTAGATAAAGGTTTACAGAACAAACTAGTTTCTCATCAAACACAACACACATTGTTGTATGACATTGGTTAACAACCCCACAACATGTCAACACTCTCCCTTCTCAACCCTGGGTTCCCTATTACCAACTGTCCTGTTCCCTCCTACCTTCCAGTCCCTGCCCCAGGACTGGTGTATCCCTTTAGTCTTGTTTTGTTCCATGGGGCACTAGTCTTGTTCTGACTGATGATATTGAGCTTTTCCATTGTCTCTTCCCAGAGATGTAGTCAATCTGATTCTTGTGTATTCCATCTGGTGAGGACCATGTGTATAGTCACTCTTTATGCTGGTGAAAAAGGTATTTGCAATAAAGAAATCATTGGTCTTGCAAAATTCAATCATGCAATCTCCAGCATCATTTATATCAATGAGGCCATATTTTCCAACTACTGATCTTTCTCGTTTCCAACTTTTGCATTCCAATCACCAGTAATTATCAGTGCATCGTGATTGCACGTTTGATCAATTTCAGACTTCGGAAGTTGGTAAAAATCTTCAATTTCTTCATCTTTGGCCTTAGTGGTTGGTGTGTAAATTTGAATAATAGTTGTATTAACTGGTCTTCCTTGTAGGCTTATGGATATCATCCTATCACTGACAGCATTGTACTTTAGGATAGATCTTGAAATGTTCTTTTTGAGGATGAATGCAACGCCATTCCTCTTCAAGTTGTCATTCCCGAGATTGTAGACTATATGATTGTCTGATTCAGAATGACCACTACCAGTCCATTTCGCCTCACTATTTAATGCCTAGGATATCGATGTTTATGCATCCCACTTCATTTTGATGGTTTCCAATTTTCCTAGATTCATACTTTATACTTTCCATGTTCCAATTATTAATGGACGTTTGCAGCTGTTTCTTCTCATTTTGATTTCTGCCACATCAGCAAATGAAGGTCCCCAAAACTTGACTCCATCCATGTCATCAAGGTCGACTCTACTTTGAGGAGGCAGCACTTCCCCAGTCATATTTTGAATGCCTTCCAACCTGAGGGGCTCATCTTCTGGCACTATATCAGACAATGTTCAGCTGCTATTCATAAGGTTTTCACTGGCTAATTCCAGAGCCACAGCAACTCACGAGCCCCCATAGTATGAAAAATTGACAATCACGTGGGGTTAGACAGATTAGTGGCAGTTATACTGATGAGATCTACAAGGTTAGATAGTGTCTTAAGCTCATCTCTTTTGAGATGCAAAAGAGAGAAGTGAGCAGAGAGACATAGGGACCTCATACCACCAAGAAAGCAGTGCCAGGAGCACAGCATGTCCTTTGGACCTGTGGTTCCTGCGTGGAGAAGCTCCTAGACCAAGGGAAGATTGATGACACAGACCTTCCTCCAGAGCCAACAGGGAAAGCCTTCCTCTGGAGCCGACGCCCTGAATTTAGACTTGTTGCCTACTAGACTGTAAGAGATTAAAATTTCTCTTTGTTAAAGCCATCCACTTGTGGTATTTCTGTTATAGTAGCACTGTGACTAAGACATATATATAGCTACCAAACTACATCATAACTGCCAGATCATAACTTGGCTGAGAATTATTGCTCAGGCAAGGTGTCTTACAACCTTAAGTATCACAGGAGGTTATTGCTTATGGAGTACTGTGTTTTGGTTTATTGTGATGAAAAAATTGCATTGATTAAGGCTTGGGCTGCACAGCCAGTTATTGTAAATGCTGTCAATAAGTTGTACACCTGTAAAAAGTTGAATTGGCAAAAGTTGTGTGATGGACATATATACAAAAAAAAAGAGTAGCTGCTGAGGCTGCTTATGTACAACCGAAATCCTCATGGGATTTGCTTTCTTGACCTGGGGGTTTAGAGTCATGGTTTCATGGGACATCCCAGTAAATTGACCTTATGTTGTGTTTAGCACTTCTGTCCTACCTCCTAGTTCGTTGTGTAGTGCCTGGGGTCTTAAAAGCTTGCAAGCGGCCATCCAAGGTACAATACGTGGTCTCTATTTGCTTGGAGCAACAGAGGAAGAAGGAGAATCAGGAATAGGAGGAAATGGAATGTGTGGCTAATTGCCTCCATGAACAACTGCTCCATTTGCCATGAGACCAGAAGAACTAGATGGTGCCTGGCTACCATTACTGAATGTTTTAATTAAAGATTCTATAGAAAAATCCTGATCAAAAGGGAGAAAATGCAGAACAGAATTTAAAATTCTCATGGAATCCAGATTTCCTGGAACCACGGAGTCTGAATGAATCCTTGAAACTATTGCCTGAGATAATCTTTAAATCTTAAACCAAAAATATACCCCTGAAGTCTTCCCAAAACCAAACAACAGTTTAGCTTAACTAGTAAAGAATGTCTGCCTTGAGCATTGTGCTCTTTTATGATCTAGCTATATGGGATCAAGTTGACAACAGAAACTTGAAAGATTAGACAGAAACCTTAGGGGGCAGTGAGTTTATGTTAATGGAGGAGCAACCCTTGGATAAGGAGGGTTAGAATTTTTGCACAACTTGAAGAATGTAATCAATGTCACTGAATTGTACATGTAGAAATTGTTGAATTGGTATATGGTCTGCTGTGTATATTCTCAAAAACAACAATAAATTATAAAAAACGAAGCCCTTCTCCATCCCTAGGTCACATAATATATATTCTTCTATTAATTTATATTTTAATAATAATAGTATAATTATAATTCACATTTTTTTCCTTTTAAATTAAGGTGTTTAATTCTTCTGGAGTAATTTTTTGTATATGGTGTGAGGTAAGGCTTATTTTCCTAACACCATCTACTAAACATACTGGCCACATCCTAATATTTGGTAGGAAATCCCCCCGTCTTTTCTTTTTCAGAATTAATTTAATGATTCGCAGAGCTTTTTCTTTAATATACATTTATTTATTTATTCAGATATAATTTATGTAGCATAAAACACCATTTTTAAGTATACAACTCAGTGGTTTTTAGTATATTCATAAAGTTGTGTATCCATCAGCACTAATTCTAGAACATTTTAATCACCCCAAAAAGAAAGGCTGTACCCATTAATAGTCATTTCCCATTCCAATCCCTACTCCCCTTTCTCTCTACCTCCTGGAGACCACTAATCTACTTTCTGTTTCTCTGGATTTGCCTATTCTGGACACTTCATATAAATGAAATCACGCAATATGATGCTTTTCGTGTCTAGCTTCTTTCACTTAGCATAATGTTTTCGAGGTTCATTAACGTTGACACATGTATCAGTACTTCATTCCTTTTTATAAAAATAGCCAAATAATATTCCATTGTATATTAATATAACCGGAGCCCTGGTGGCACAGTAGTTCAGTGCTCGGCTGCTAACCAAAGTCAGTGGTTCAAATCCACCAGCCATTCCTCGGGAGAAAGATGTGGCCGTATGCTCCCATAAAGATTTACAGCCTTGAAAACCCTATGGGGCAGTTATATTCTGTCCTATAGGGTTGCTATAAGTTGGAATCGACTCCATGGAAATAGGTTTAGATTATATTGATATGTATGAAAAAGTGGCTTGAGAAGACAAGGTGAAGTATTATAATGAAACATGCAAAGACCTGAAGTTAGAAAACCAAAAAAAAGGGGAGAACATGATTAGCATTTCTCAAGTTGAAAGACTGAAGAGAAAATTCAAGCCTCCAGTTGCAATTATTGAAGGATTCTATGGGCAAAGTATTGAACAATGCAGAAAACATTAAAAGAAGATGACATGCAAGGAATACAGAGTCACTGTACCAAAAAGAATTGGTTGATATTCAACTATTACTCAGAGTCACTGTATCAAAAGGAATTGGTTGATATTCAGCCATTTTGGGAGGTAGCATATGATTTAGAACAGATGGTATTGAAGGAAGAAGTCCAAACAAACTGAAGGCATTGGAGACAAACAAGGCGCCAAGAATTGACGGAACTGAGATGTTTCAACAAACGGATGCTACACTGGGAGCGTTTACTTACCTATGTCAAGAAATTTGGGAGCTACCTGATCAAGTGACTGGAAGAGATCCATATTTGTGCTCATTCCAAAGAAAGGTGATAAAACGGAATGTGGAAATTATCGAAACATATCATTAATATCATGTGCTAGCAATGTTTTGCTGAAGATAATTCAAAAATGGCTGCAGCCATACATCTCCAGGGATCTGTCAGAAGTTCAAGCTAGGTTCAGAAGAGGACATGGAACAAGGGATATCATTGTCATTATCAGATGGATCTTGGCTAAAAGCAGAAAATACCAGAAAGATGATTGCCTGTGTTTTATTGACTATGCAAAGGTATTCAACTATGTGGATCATAACAAATTATGAATAACATTATGAAGAATGGGAATTCCATAACACCTCATTGTGCTCATGCAAAAACCTGTACATGGATCAAGAGGCAGTCGTTTGAACAGAACAAAGGGATATTGCGTAGTTTAAATCAGAAAAGGTGTACAGCCGGAACCTTGTAAAGCAGAAACCTGTCAGAGAAGGAAAACTAAAATATTTTCTACTAAAACAAGCAATAGAAAAGTGGTAAGGCTTTCCACCTTTCAAAGGTGGAAAACTTGCGAGACCCAGGAAAACAAAGCAATCCTGTTGAGTTCTGGCTCTCACAGGTTTCACTGTACCTCTTCACCTTACTTATTCAATCCCCATGCTGAGCACATAATCCAAGAAGCTGAACTATATGAAGAAGAATGTGGCATCAAGATTGGAGGAAGACTCATTAACAACCTGTGATATGCAGATGCCACAATCTCGCTTGTTAAAAATGAAGACGGCTTGAAACACCAATAAAGGTCAAAGACTACAGCCTTCAGTATGAATTACATGTGAACATAAAGAAAATGAAAATCCTCACAACTGGTCTGATAAACAACATCATGATAAATGGTGAAGAAATTGAAATTGTCAAGAATTTCATTCTACTTGGATCAACAATCAATGCCCATGGAAGCCACAGTCAAAAAATCAGGTAATGTATTGCACCGGGAAAAGCTGCTGCAAAAGACCTCTTTAATGTGTTAAAAAAGCAGAGATGCCATTTTGATAATGAAGGTGCACCTGACCCAAGCCATGGTCTTTTCCATCACCTTATGTGTGTGTGAAAGCTGGACAATGAAAAAGGAAGATCTAAGAAGAATTGATGCATTTGAATTGTGATGTTAATGAAGAGTATTGAATACACCATGGACTTCCAGAAAAATGAATTTTGGAGGAAGTACAGCCAGGATACTTCTAAGAAGCAAGGATGGTATGACTTCATCTTGCTTACTTTGGCCACATCATCAGGAAAGACCAATCTCTAGAGAAGGACATCACGTTTGGCAAAGTAGAGGGTCAGCAATAATGAGGGAAATCCCTCCGAGAGATGGATTGACACAGTGGACTCAGACTTAACTGTGATGGTTAAGATTGTGTGTCAAATTGGCTGGGCCATGTGATCACCCCCATGATGGGTTCTGATGCGAGTAGACAGTCAGTTGAAAGGGAGTTTCCTTGGGCATGTAGCCTGCATCCAATTAGAAGCAGACGTTCTGGCTTTTGCCCTCTCTGGATCCTGCTGCTGCCTCTTGTTCATCTGACCTCCAGTTCTTGGGACTTGAGCTAGCAGCTTACCTGCTGATCTTGGGATTCGTCAATCTTCACAGCCTGTGAGAAAAAGTCCTGCTCTCTGACCTGCTGATCTTGGGTTCACCAGCCCCTGCACCTACATGAATCAGGAGAAGCCTTACAGTCTTGCCTGCTGATCTTGGGATTCATCAACCTTCACAGCCTGTGAGCAAGAGCCCTGCTCTCTGACCTGCCAATCTTGTATTCGCCAGCCCCTGCAGCTACGTGAATCAGGAGAAGTCTCTATCCTGATCCACGGACTTGGGATGTTTCAGCCTCTACAATCATGTGAGCTGTTTCCATGATATAGATCTCTCTCTCTCTCTCTCTCTCTATATATATATATATATATTTATACACTTTACTGGTTTTGTTTTTCTAGAGAACCCAGCCTAAGACACTTACCGACATGATTATGAAGTTGGCACAGGATCAGGCAATGTTTCATTCTGTTATGCATAAGGTTGCCATGAGTTGGAGCTGATTCAACAGCAACTAATGACCACAACATGGATATACCACATTTTGTTTATCCATTTATCAATTGATAGACATTTGGGTTGTTTCCACTTCTTGGCTATTATGAAAAATCCTACTATAAACATTCTTGCACACATTTTTGTGCAGAATTGTCTCAGTTATCTAGTGCTGCTATAACAGAAATATCACAAGTGGATGGCTTTAACAAACAGAATTTTATTTTCTCACAATTTAGGAGGCTACAAGTCTGAATTCAGGGTGCTAACTCTAGGAGAAGGTTTTCTTTCTCTGTCAGCTCTGTAGGAAGGTCCTTGTCTCTTCTGAGCTTCTGCTCCTGGGCAATATTCATGTGGCTTGGCCTCTCTCTTCCCCCATCTCTGCTTGCCTAATCTGCTCTTTTTATCTCTTATAAGTGACCCTGAGTGTTGGTCATGCTTTCTGTCCTGGGTGGGGGCCCCTTGGCCCTGGGCATCAGCTCCACCTTCCAGGCCCATTGGGATGACAACTCTGCTCCCTCAGCTTTGGGAGACCCCATTCTCCTAGTCCATCTGAATGGCAACCTGAGCCCCTGGGCGCCAGCAGGCCCAATTCTTCTGCCCCTTGGGCATGGCAGCCCTGCCCCCTCAGCTTTGGGTGGTAGCTCCACCCCCCTGGCACACCTTAATGGCAGCCCCACACTCCAGAACCAGGTTGGCAAAGATGCAACTCCTTGAAATGTAGGAGACCGTGGCCCACCCTTTGAGATCCAGGAGACCATGGCCCCACCCTTTGAAACTGAGAAGGCCCTGCTTTCCATGCTCCTCTCAACAGTTTTGCTGATCTCTCAGCTGCTCCAGCAGTGATCCTTTTCTTTAAGGATAACAGATGTAGCTCCTTTGGCCTGTTTCCTGCTTGAAGAATTCCAAGAGGCAAACAGCATTCTTTCCTTTTGTTCTTTCTCTCTCCTCTTCAGTCTAAGCTGATGGATTTTCTGCTGTGGTAGTTGGATAGATCTATTGGTTACAGGCTTAATCTCTTTAACAAAAGATTGTATAGCCATGTCCTTGGTGCACATTCTAGGACATGTGTTGTTAGTTTGTACAACAGAGTTTTCCAAATCTTTAAATTTTGTTTTCATTTTGAACAGGTCATTTTTAAGTCCATCTCTTTCCTCTCTCATTTTACTATACGTGGCAAGGAGAAACCATGTGGCTCCTTTAAGATCTTGCTTAGAAATCTCCTCAGCCAGATATCCAAGTTCATCACTTACAAGTTTTACTTTCCACCAAACATTTGAACATAATTCGGACAAGTTCTTTGCCACTATATAAAGAGTATCACCCTTCTTCCATTGTGCAATCACATGTCCATCATTTTCTCTTTTTTAAAATTTATTTATTGTGCTTTAGGTGAAAGTTTACAAATCAAGTCAGTCTTTCACACAAAAAGCCATACAAACCCCACCATGCACTCCCAGCTGCTCTCCCCTTAATGAGACAGCACATTCCTCCTCTCCACCTTGTATTCCCTGTGTCCATTCAACCAGCTCCTGTCCCCCTCTTCCTTTTCATCTCACCACAGGAGTCACCCACATAGTTTCATAGGTCTACTTGAGCCACGACGTTCACTCCTCACCAGCATCATTATCTTATAGTCCAGGCCAATCCTTGTCTGTAGAGTTGGTTTCAGGAATGGTTCCAATCTTGGGCTATCAAAGGATCCGGGGACCATGACTGTCAGGGTCCCTCTAGTCTCAGTCAGACCATTAAGCCTGGTCTTTTTATGAGAATTTAAGATCTGCATCCCACTGTTCTCCTGCTCCATCAGGGATTCTCTGTTGTGTTCCTTGTCAGGGCAGCGATTGGTGGTAGCCAGGCACCATCTAGTTCTTTGGGTCTCAGGCTGATGGAGTCTCTGGTTTATGTGGCCCTTTCTGTCTCTTGGGCTCGTATTTACCTTGTGTCTTTGGTGTTCATTCTCCTTTGATCCAGGTGGGTTGAGACCAATTTATGCATCTTAGATGGCCACTTGCTAAAGCGTTTAAGACCCCAGACTCCTCTCACCAAAGTGGAGTGCAGACCATTTTCTTAATACATTTTGTTATCATCATTTTCTTTTAAAGCCCTGCCAAAAGCACATTTAATGTCAACATTTCTAGCAACATTCTGTTGCTGGTTCCATATGTATTCTCTAAGATGATAGAGATTTTCTCTATAGCGCCCCTCACTTCCTTCTGAGCCCTCGCCAAAATTGTCTTTGACATCCATAATTTTACCAAAAGTCTTTTCAAAGCAATCTAGGGTTTTACTATGAGGCAACTTAAAACTTTCCAACCTCCGCTAATTACCCAATCCCAAAACCACTTCTACACTTTAGGTATCTGAGTAGCACCCCACTCTTCTGGTACCAAATTCTGTCTTAGTTATCTAGTGCTGCTATATCAGAAATACCAGAGGTGGATGGCTTTAACAAACAGGAATTTATTTTCTCACAGTTTAGGAGCCTAGAAGTCCTAATTCAGGGTGCCAGCTCTAGGGGAAGGCCTTCTCTCTCTGTCAGCTCTGGGGGAAGGTCCTTGTCTCTTCAGCTTCTGTTTCCTAGTACCTTGGAGATCTCCATGTGTCTTGGCATCCATCTTACCCCATCTTGACTCTGCTTGCTTGCTTGTTTAATCTCTTTTGTATCTCAAAAGAGATTGACTCAAGATACACCCTACACTAATCCTGCCTCTTCAACATAACAAAGAACTCATTTTCAAATGAGATTATAACCACAGGCATAGAGGTTAGGATCTATAGCACATATTTTTGGGTGACACAATTCAATCCATAACAAAACCCAGAACCCAGTGCCGTCGAGTTGATTTCGACTCATAGCGACCCTATAACAGGAATCTTTTATATTTATTTTAAAATAATTTTTATTGATTTTCCTTAAAATGTTCAGCTGGAATTTATTTGGAATTATATTGAAATTATATATTAATTTAGAGAGAATCAAAATCTTATGAGATTGTCCCATCCAAGGGCATGGAATGTGTCTCCATTTATTCAGATCATCTTTATACCTTTTAATGGATTTTTAACATTTTTTTCCATAGAGGTCTTATTTATCCCACTCGTATTAGTTTTCTGTTGCTGTGTAACAATACTACCACAAACTTAGCACCTTAAAACAACAAACATTTATTATCTCACAGTTTCTGTGGTTCAGGAATCAGGGAATGGCTTAACTAGGTCTTCTGCTCAGAGTCTCTCAAGGATACAGTCAAGGTGTCAACTGGGGATGAAGTCTAACCTAAGGCTTGACTTGGGGAGAATCCACTTTCACACTCACTCAAGTTGTGGAGAGAATTCAGTTCCTTGTGGTAGTGAGACTGAGGGCTTCAGTTCCTTGTTGGTTGTTGGTTAGAGGCTGCCCTCAGTTCCTAGGAATCACCTTCTGTTCCTTGCCAAGTGAGGTTCCCCCAAATGGTCACTTGTTTCATTAAAGCCAGCAAGGGAGTGAGAGTTCTCTCACAAGGCGGGCACTTCAAAATAAATAAATAAAAGATGGCTGTTTCAACCTTATTCAACATAACACATACATGTAATCACATACATCATGTCATCTTTGGTCACGCACACATTCACTGGGAGGGGTTAGGCAAGGGTATGAATACCTGAAGGCTGGGATCATAGGAGCCACCTTAGGGTCTGTCCATTACGTCATTCCTGGGTATATAATCTTCAGGTCCATAAGGGGATGTGTATTAGGATTTTCATTTTGAAGTTGTTTGTAATACTGAGGAGATGGAGGCAGTTAGAATCAATGGACTAAATATATCCACAGCTACCTGCATGGGTCTTTCTTTCTTCACTTTTTATTTATGCCATGTTAAAAAATTTTAATTCCAAAATGAAAATATCCTTATTGTTTTTTATCTGATTATAATAGTAATACATATTCATTGTAACTTTTTTTTCAGACAACAGAGAATAGTGTAAAGGGGAAAGTGACAGACCGTTAGTTATCTCCCCACCCAGAAATAACCATTGTTACCATTCCTTTCCCAGTATTTTCCCCCAATGGATGCATATACATTTTACCAAAATCTTATTGCCCTTGATGCATCATTTTAAATGGTTTTAAATCCTTTATGGAACAAGTTAGGGATAATATCTCTATCTGTGGAGAAACAAGTAGATATAGACAGTGAAATAGAGACAAACAGGATGGGGAGTTGGAGAGATGAAGAGAAAGAGTCAGAGACAGGGAGAGACAGATGGGGAGAGGAAGACATAAGGACAAAAAGAGAAACACAGGGAGCCATGGCGAGATGAAGAAATATACTGGCAAAGAGACAAGAAGATGGAGCATTTATTGAGCTCCTACTGAATGCCATTTTTATCAATTCTTCAAGACCACTCTGAGGAACGCTGCCTAGGAACCCTTTATGCAGATGAGGGGCTGAGACTTAGAAAGGGGAACTGACCTGTCCATGGTCACATCATCTGGATTCAAACCCATTGCCCTGTAAAGGGTCTGGTCCACAGTACTAGATCCTTAATTGTTTATCCAGTAAACGAGGTGATATATGTCTCCTCTCCAAGGAGGGAGTGAGGACTGGACTCCCATTCTACCCCCCAAACCCCCTCCCCCCAAAAAAACCCAGTGCCGTCTAGTCGATTCCGACTCATAGCGACCCAATAGGACAGGGTAGAACTGCCCACTGAACCATTATTTCCTGTTTGGCTGCTAGGAAAACAGCAAAGTCTGTTGCCCTGGCAACTGCCCTCCGACTGCCATGGCAACTGCCATGGCAGGCTCCGGCTCTTCACCTTGCCCCTTGGGCAACTCCATGGCGACCAGCGGGATGGAGATGCTGCCAGAGACCTGAGGCTGCGCCTGCGTAGAGTGGCGGGAGGGGATGGGCAGGTGAGGGCACGGTTTCCGGGCGCGCGCAGCCGCAGAGCACCGCAGCCTTGCGGGCTAGCACAAACGCTGCGCATTTGCCAGCCCATCCGCCCGTCCGGAGCCCGGCTCGCTGGCGCAGCATGGCGAGGTCGCCACTGCTCTGTGGGCCGCAGGCCGGGGGCGTCGGTCTCTCGGTGCTGCTGCTGTTGGGCCTACTTCGGCCAGTCCCCGCGCTGGGTACAAGGCCGGTAAAGGTGAGACTGCAGCCTGGCGCGGGTGGGGGCGGGGAGGAGGATGCCATGCCTAGGGTCAATGCCACCTGCCTCACCCTCGCTGAACCAACTCCTGAGGCATGCAGACAGATCGGCAAGAGTGGCCTGGGCTCCAATCGCCAGTCCGCGCCCAGGCAGGCAGTGCCGGCGCGCCCTAGACTAGGCTCCGCAGTCTCTCGGTATGCAGGGTGGTGGTGGCCGGGGCTCGGTAGGCAGCCACGCCCTGCCCACCCCTCCGCACCTCAGCCAGGCGAGGCCTCGCCTTGCCCCCGCCTGCTGCGCTGTCCATGGGACTTGGGCGCTTTAATGGCGGGTATGCGCTCATCGGTATGTGTATGCGTAATGTGATGACAGGGGTGCAAAGGTGTCCTTGTTAGTGTGCGTCCTTTCATGTGACCGCTTCCATACGTCAGTACGAAGATGCCGTTGTGCAGTCGGGTATGTAGTGTATGACAATGGAGATGTGATAATTGCTTCTGTGTGTGACTTTTTGTGGGTCCAATTGTTTTTTCAGTGACACTGTGCGTTTGTTCCTTATGTGCAATGGCATGGCGTATTGGCATGTCTTTCTGTGTGTTTGTGTGTGCGAATCAGTGAGATTTCGTTTTCCTTTGGGAGGGAGTGGTCTTTGCATCCCCGTGCGCACATTCCATTTTGGTTCTCTTGGGCTGAGTGCCTGAGATTTTGTATGTGTGTTCGTGAGGCTGCTTATCGTGGCTTCTTCGTGGAGCTGTCGCCGTGGGACGAGTAACCATGATTTCTCTGTGCTCCATTGTGTTTTTAAGGGTGGTGCATGACCTTGCATCTGGGTGGCCTTCGTAACTGCACGAGCAGCCATGTAGGTGAGCGAGTGCAGTTCCTTGTATGTGAATGTAGCCGTGTTGCGTTGCATAAGCGACATCTCAAAGCCTGCCAGTCCTTATGCATGCGTGCTTGAGGCTGGTGAATGTGTGACTCCCTGGGGGCTGAGGGGTGGTGGGTGCGCAAGCAAGGGCACCTAGAGCAGCATCCTCTTCTGGCTCTTTAGGACTGTCTGCATCAAGGATACTTAAAAAAAAAAAACAAAAAACTAAATTCCGTTGCCATGAAGTCAATTCGGACTCATAGCGACCCTATAGGACAGATTGGAACTGCCGATCTTTTGGTGAACAGCCATAGCGCTTAACCACTGAGACACCAGGGCTCAAAAAAAAAAGCCTATAGCACCCCATATTCCCAGCCAGCCTCCCATCCAAGTACTAACCAGGACCGACCCTGCTTAGCTTCTGAGATAAGATGAGATCCGGAGCGCTCAGGGTGGTATGGCCATAGGGGAAATTAAAAAAAAAAATTACATATTATATACAAATGGAAACCCTGGTGGCGTAGTGGTTAAGTGTCGCGGCTGCTAACCAAACCATCAGCAGTTCGAATCCCCCAGGTGCTCCTTGGAAACTCCATGGGGCAGTTCTACTGTGTCCTATAGGGTCGCTATGAGTCGGATCGACTCGATGGCAACGGTTTATATATATATATATAATATAACATAAAAAAATATATAACATATTTAACATATATGCAAGATGTAAGGAAAAATAAAATAACCCCACCCCGTGTACCCACCAGCCGGCTAAAAAGTAGAGCACGGCCAACAATTAGAAGCCCCTGTCCCCCATAATCATCATCCTGTATTTTCTGCTCATTAGTCCTTTACTTTGATTTGTAGCTTATCACATGTATATGTATCTCTAAATATATCGTTTAGCTTTTCCTGGTATAGAACGTCCTAGAAACGGAATCGCTCTGGGGATCTGGCTCCTGGGAATCAGTAAAGGTGACTAGGAAGTCATTGGCCTGTCTGGTAGTCTCAGGGAGTCCGCAGTGAAATTCTGCAACTTGCCCCCTCCCTTTTTTTTTTTTTTTTTTTTTTGCTTTGCAGCGGTTGTGAGATTCATCCATACTGTGCATGGCTGTAATTTGGTTTTTTGCCGCATAATATTTTATCCTATGCGTATGCCATGATTCATATATGCATTCTCCTGTCAGTGGATATTTTGTTTCCAGGCTTTTCTATGCCCCACCTGCTTTTATGCTATTAAGAATAGTGTTGCTGTAACCTTTAATGAATATGTGTCCAGTTGTATATGTGAAAAAGGTATTCTGGGGTGTTACACCCCAGGGGTGGGATCATGGGATATGTGCATCTTTTTAGACATTGCCAAATTACTCCTCAAAGTTATTTTGCCAATTTAATTCCCACCAGTAATTTTGCCATTTTTCTATATTTATGTTAACAGGTGGCATTCTCAGACTTTTTGATTTTTGCCAATTTTTTGGATGTATTATGCAGAGTATCACCTCAGGGTTATAATTTTCATTTCCCTAATTACTAATGACGTTGACTATATTTCATATGCTTATAACTCATTTCCTTTCCATTTCCCTGAAATACTTGAACATGTATTTTGCCCATTTTTGTATTTGTTTTTCTGTTATTGCTTTCAGGAATTCTTTGTATATTCTGGATATTGATTTTGTGTGTGCGTGTGTGTTGCAGGCATGTTCTCCCACTCTGTGATTTTACTTTTCATTCTTTTTATGGTGTCTTAAGATAAAAACAAATTCTTAATTTATTTTTATTCGTCTTTCCTTTCCATTCCCGCCCCCCCCAGATTTGGATAACTTGTTATTCCTGCATCATTTATTGAGGAATTCCATCCTGTCCTCACTGCTCTGCAGTGCCACCTCTGTCATATAGCAAGTGTCAATATGTGTATATTTCTGAGCTATTACTTCCTTCAGCTGTGTCAAATCTGCTGTTTAATATGTCCAAATGAGATTTTAATTTCATTTCAAGTGTATTTCTAGATGGCCTATGTATTTCTTTTTCAAATCTTTGTGGTCATTTTTGTGATATTTTATTTCTTACTCTTATTTTGGGTATGCTTTTATTTCTTTAAACTTACTAAAATTTTATCCAAACTGTCTGAACTGAAAATTCATCATTGGGTAACATATCCTACAGATAAACTTGCACACGTGCTAAATGATATATGAACAAGGTTATTCATTCCAACATTGTTATAAGAATAGGAAAAGACTGGAAACACCCTAAGCATCTACCAATTGTTGACCGGTTAAATAAACTGTTGTGCATCCATACAAAGGATGCTCTCATACATTTGGGGTAAAACAATAGGAACCTATATTTGCATTTGCTTATAAAGATACCCAGAAGGAGTGGCAATGGTAGGTATCACAACTATAGACTTTTCTATATTAATATATATTTCCTATAATCTATGAGTATAATCTACTTGTCTACATTAATAAATTTCTATATTATTGCTTGTAGTATTTTTTCAGTTGATTATTTTAGATTTTCCAGTATATAATTACATTATTTACAAATAGTGAGAATTTTACCTCTTTCCTTCTCCAAATTCTGTACCTCTAACTTCTTTTTCTTATCTAATTGCTTTAGCAGCTATCTGCAGAACACTATTAAATAATAGAAGTGCTAGGGGACATCCTTGTTTTGTTCCTGGCTTTAGTGGCAATGCCTATACGTTCAGTGTTTTTCCATTAAGCATTAGTGCTGACTTTTGGATCGAAGTAGATATTCCCCAGTGCCTTTGAAAATGTATTTTAAAATAACAAATCCAGTATTTTTAGCAGTTTTGGAGCGAGGGTGTTTTTTTCAGGACCGTAGTCCCTCAGATTACCAGAAGCGAAAGCTACATACCTGCAAGGCTTGCGTGTGAGTTTGGGCTTGCTGTGCGAGTTTTTATGTTGCTGTCATCATCAGATGTCTGAGAGTCTGGCTCCTGGTAGTCACTAGGAGTCACTAGGAGGTCTTCCGGGTGTCTGGAGGTCTTGGAAAGTCTGCGGTGGCCCTGGGAGTCAGCAGGAGCTTACTTGGACATCTGGAGGTCTCAGGGGTCTGCTGGGGACCCTTGGGTGTCTGAGGTTCTCCAGAAGTATTTGGAACTGCTCCTGGGAATCACTAGGAGGTCACCGGAGGTGTCTGAGGGATTTGGGAGGGGTCTTGAGGTTCCACAGAGGTATTTGGGAGTTTCTGGGGGCCTCTGCAAGCCCCTGGGAGTCACTAGAAGAGGGGTTTCTGGGAGGCTCGGGGAATCGACAAGAGCCTTTGGAGTGATTGAAGGTCTCCAGGGACCCTCGGGCAAGTTCTGGGAGTCACTGGGGTCTAGAGATTTTTGATGGTCTTAAGTGTTTCTGGAGATATTTGGAGGTCTCCAGTGACCTTAGGGAGCGTTGGTGGCGCAGTGGTTAAGAATTTGGCTGCTAACCAAAAGGTCATCAGTTGGAATCCACCAGCCACTCCTTAGGGAACCGTATGGGACAGTTCTACTCTGTCCTATCCGGTCACTATGAGTCGGAATCCACTCAACCGCAGCGGCTTTGCTTTGGTGGTTTGGAGTGACCTCAGGGGCGGGGGGAGGAGGACATGGTGCCTTTGGTGGCATCTGGGATATTTGAGTTCCGCAGAGATCACCGGGTTGGGAGTCCCTGGCTGAATGGATGCTGACGCACATCTTTTCCCCCCTCTCGTGTTCCAGCAGGAGCCCCGCGACCTGGGCGCACCCTCGCCGCCCATGGCTGAGACTGGCGCCTCCCGCCGGTTCAGACGGGCAGTGCCCGGGGGAGAGGCGGCAGGGGCTGTGCAGGAGCTGGCCCGGGCGCTGGCTCACCTGCTGGAGGCCGAACGGCAGGAGCGGGCGCGGGCGGAAGCACAGCAGGCTGAGGATCAGCAAGCCCGCATCCTGGCGCAATTGCTGCGTCTCTGGGGCTCACCCCGCCCTTCAGACATGAGTCTGGGCCAGGACGACGACCCCGACGCGCCCGCCACGCAGCTTGCGCGTGCCCTGCTCCTCACTCGCCTGGACCCTGCCGCCCTCGCTGCTCAGCTGCTCCCCGTCCCCGCCTCTGTGCTTAGAACCCGGCCCTCGGCCTACGATGACCGCCCCACTGGCCAGGGCGCCGAGGACGCCGGTGACTGGACATCCGACGTGGACCCTGAGCTGCTGAGGTACCCCGGCAAAGGGATGGGCCTGTGTCCCCGGAGGATGAGGCAGCGGAGCGAACGCTCTGGTCCTGGGAGGAGAGGGCATCCTGGGTCCCCAGAAGGGGGGCGAGGGTGTTGGAACCTTAGGAGGGAGCGGGGTCCTGGATCCAGGGTGTGGGAGCAAAGATGCTTGGTTGGGGGGCCAATGCGGGTCATGGTTTCCTGGTGCTGGGGAAGGGAGCTCTGATGCCCAGTTTCTGGAGGTAGGCGTGGGAGGTGGGGCTGCAGAATTTCTGGGATGGAAAGCGGGGTTGTTTGTCTCCTGGAAGCAGTGGGCAGGTCCGCAGGCCGGGTACCCAGGGCGGGGCAGGAACTCGCGGTCATATCCTCGCTGTATTCCACTCCGCTCCCACTTCAGGTACGTGCTGGGGCGGCTCCTCACTGGAAGCCCGGACCCCGAGACGGTGGGCACCCCGCGCCGCCTCCGCCGCGCGGCAGACCAGGATCTGGGCCCTGATGTGCCTCCTGAAGGCGTGCTGGGGGCGCTGCTGCGCGTGAAACGCCTGGAGAGCCCCGCGCCCCAGGCGCCCATGCGACGCCTCTTGCGGCCCTGAGCACCCGCGGAGTCTCGCGCGCCCTCTGACCCAGGACCGCCCACGCCTCTGACACGCAGACTGCTCCCCCTCAACACTTTGAGAGCGACCTACCCCAGCCAGCCCTTTTGCTGCCCTTTAACCCCAAGATCCCCACCACCTGGCCCCACAATAAATACTACATGAAGCAGCTATGTGCTTGTCATTGTGAGTGGCAGTGTCGAGGGGTTGGCGGACTGGTGGTGGTAACCGTCTTTAGATCAGGGCAGAAGGGCCCCTGCCCTGGGTCCCACACTTTAGAGACACATCCCACACCATATCCCCCCAGGCTAGGCTGCTCCTCTCTGGCGGAGGGATCCACATGGACAGTGGCAGGGCCAACCCCATCCTGTGTGACCTTCTGGACCTCACTCAGGTACCAGGGTGCCCAAAAGGTTTTGAGCAGTGTCTTCTGGGGATCCATCCTCCTGAGGGCCAAGGGGTGGTCAAGGGATGGCATGAGAGCAGAAAGCATGGACCCTGCTGGCTGGGCTGTCCAGTGCATACCTAAGAGCCCTGGAGATGTGGGCAGGGCCCTGGGGTGGGAAGAGAAAAGGGATGGGTGGAAGGCCAGGGGTCAGCTCTCCCAGCAAAGTCACATTGTGGCATGGAACACTGAGGACTCTGAGAAATTAGAGCCTGGAGGTCCAGGTCATTAACAAAGTGTATTTGTCAAGGTAGGAGGAGAGGATAGATTTTGTTAGCTTGGTTTGCAATTTTTGAATATTTAGTTACATACTATAGAGGCCCTGAAGATATTGGGAGTTTGTGTCGTGGTAGCTGGTCTGTGACCATGGCCTGTGCACTGGCTATTCCCTCTGCCCCCAGATATCCACAAGTTTTTATCCAAATATCACTACTCTGTAAGACTTTCCTTGACCTCCTTGTCTAAGGAGCATCCCTGTCACTCTTTATTCTGTCACTTGCCTTTAATACATAGCCTGTAACACTACCCAACCTTATATCACATATCTTTTTTTTTTTTTTAATTTTCCTTCACCCCACAAGAATGTCATATCTACACATCTTGTTCACCTCTATATACCTCCTACCCAAAGCAGGGCCTGGCACCGAAATTTCTTGAATGAAAGAACTCTCATAATTCAAGTAACGTTCTACCCCGTTTCACCCCCACTCAGGTAACACTTGGCACAGAGGCAGCTTTGAAACCTGGGGACACCATTTATTTAATTTTACACAAAATCTCTCAATTTGACATAACACAACCAACACTACACCCCATGTTAACAAAAATCTCCTCAACCGAATGAAAACTTCCCCAAGACAGGTGTCTACCTATTCCCAGTAAACGAAGGTGTCCCATGCAGCTAGTTGCTCTAGGGGTTTCATGTCAAAAGAATCAATGCCCTAGGCAGGGGGAGGGTTCGCTTTTCTTGACCAAGATCTTCAAGCCACAGAGCAGCCACAGTGGCACATGACCTTCTTGTGCCGGGCCTTACGCCCACCTGCTCCTTCCATGGCCTCTTTTGCCATTGCCTCCTGGACTCTCTGGATCTCACGGACAAGCAGAGCAAAGGCCTCCTCTACACCTTGGCGTGTCTTGGCCGAGGTCTCCACGAAGGGGGCCCCCCAGCTCTGGGCGAGAGCTGCAGCAGCAACATGAGCATCTCCAGCGGTGGTCACGAGGTCACACTTGTTGCCCACCAGGACAAGAGGCTGGGCATGGTGAGGGCCCCAGGTGGCCCGTATTTGCTGCAGCTGGTCCAAAGAGGAGGGGTCATCGAGGGCGAAGACACCCAGCACACCATCACTGATAGCCACGCACTGGTCACGAAGGGCTCTATGAGTTGCCTGTCCTGCTGTGTCCAACACATTTAGGATGTAGCCCCCACAGCCGAGAGCCACCTCCTTCCAGTAGGAATCCTGGATCGTTGGGTCGTGGTCCTCCACAAAGCAGTGGTGGTTGAGCTGGATGGTCAGCGCACTCTTGCCCACACCACTTGCACCCACCACCACTGCCTTGTACTCAGGCAGCTTCTGGTCACCTCTGCAGCGTGCCAGAGCCCTGTGGGGCTCCTGAGAGTTAGGGCTCCATGTGCCCAGGCCTAGGTCGTGGGTTATGGGCAGTGCCATGCTCCCAGTGGGCAGCTCAGGGAAGAGATGTGGACAGCAGACCCTGCAAGTGGGAAGGGAAGAAAGACAAGCGGGTCGGGGGGTGGATAGGTTAGGTGAGATAATTTGTGGTGAGGGGACAGCTGGGTGCCATTGAATAAACATTAGTGAGTGCCTAGTGTGTTCTAGGAAACTCTGGTGGTGTAGCGGTTAAGTGCTACGGCTGCTAACCAAAAGGTCGGCAGTTCAAATCCACCAGGGGCTCCTTGGAAACCCTATGGGGCAGTTCTACTCTGTCCTATAATGTCGCTGTGAGTTGGAATTGACTCAATGGCTGCAAGTATGGGTTAGTGTGCTAATCACCTATACCAAAAAAAAAAAAAAAACTCCAATCACCTATATGCTGCATAAATTACTTCTGTTTATTGTCTCTATATCTCTTCCATAGCATAAACTCTGTAAGGGCAAGGATTTTTTAGAAACCTCTTTTTTGAGATATAATTTACATACCATAAAGTTCACCCATTTAAATTGTACAATTCCATAGCTTTTAGTATATTCACTGAGTTGTGCAACTACCACCATAATCTAATTTTAGAACGTCTTTGTTACCCCGAAAAGAAACCCATTAGCAGTCACTCCCCATGGTGGAGGGAAAGGATTTTGTGTTGTGTTCACTGTTGTACCCTTGCCCAGCACAGTACCTGCCTTGCAGTATGCGGCCATCCCATACCACCGACCTTCAGAGAATTTAGGTTCTAGAAAATGGAGACTAATGCTAAACCAAACAAATAGGTGAATTACGCAGTCTGTTAGCCATCATCATTGTAACTTAAAAAACCAAAACCAAACCGATTGCCATCAAGTCGATTCCAACTCATAGCAACGGAGTAGAATTGCCCCATACGGTTTCGAAGGAGCGGCTGGTGGATTCGAACTGCTGATCTTTTTGTTAGCAGCTGAGTTCTTAACCACTGTGCCACCAGGGCTCCAATGTAACTTAAAACCAAAAAAACCAAACCCAGTGCCGTCGAGTCGACTCCGACTCATAGCGACCCTATAGGACAGAGTAGAACTGCCCCATAGAGTTTCCAAGGAGCGCCTGGCGGATTCGAACAGCCGACCCCTTGGTTAGCAGCCGTAGCACTTAACCACTACGCCACCGGGGTTTTCCCAATGTAACTTAGTCTTTATTAATTATTTAACATACATTTATTGAGAACCTACTGCATGGCAAAGACACAAAGGTGAAAAAATTTAGACAAAAAAAATTCCTCGTTCTCGTGAAGGTTACATTCTAGCGTGGGACTGTTATGGATTGAATTGTGTCCCCCAAAAATGTGTGTCAACTTTGCTAGGCCATGATTCCCAGTATTGTGTGGTTGTCCACCATTTTGTCATCTGATGGGATTTTCCTGTGTTGTAAATCCTACCTAACCCAGACCTCTATGATGTTAATGAGGCGAGGCGGGATTAGAGGCAGTTATGTTAATGAGGCAGGACTCAATCAACAAGATTAAGTTGTGTCTTAAGTCAATCTCTTTTGAGATATAAAAAAGAGAAGTGAGCAGAGAGACCGGGAGACCTCATACTACCAAGAAAGTAGTGCCGGGAGCACAGTCTCTGTGCTGAGAAACTCCTAGGTCAGGGGAAGATTGATGACAAGGACCTCCCCCGAGAGCCGAGAGCCGCCGCGAGCCGCGAGCCGCCGAGAGCCGAGAGCCGCCGAGAGCCGACAGAGAGAGAAAGCCTTCCCCAGGAGCTGGCGCCCTGAATTTGGACTTCTAGCCTCCTAGACTGTGAGAGAATAAATTTCTGTTTGTTAAAGCCATCCACTTGTATTTCTGTTATAGCAGCACTAGATAACTAAGACAGGGGCCCAGACAATAAACAAGATAAATAAGTTAAATATATTTTGGTGATAAGCACACAGAAAGTGCTCGATTAATGTTAGGCATTATTATTATCATTCAATCCTCATTCATTAATTCAAAACTCTTACTGTATGTCAGGATATGGCAGTGAACAAAATAGATTGAAATTCTTGCCCTTGTGAGGATTATATTCTGGCAGTGAAAAACAGAGAATAAACAAGACAAATAAGTAAATTATCTTGCTATTAGAAGGGGACAGGCACAGCAAGTGCTCGATTAGTGTTAGTTATTAAATCACCATTAATGCATCCAACAAACATTTATGTGCTTTAGTTCAGTGCGGGCCTCAGTAAGTGCTCCATAATAACTGTTATCACAACTCTCTCTGGAAACCTGTGAGCAGTGGCAGGTCGGGGGAAGATGGTGGAAGAGAGGTGCCCATGGGAGGTTATGTTGAGTTTGGGATCTGGAGTTTAGGGTTCCCAGAGGCAAGATCTCTGATGGAGCTCCAGCTGCAGGGTCCTCAGCCCAGAGAGATAGCTGAAAATGATCACGGGATGTGCTTGATCAGGAAGGGGGAGCATAATGAGGGAAGAAGTAAGCAGGGGACAGAGCCCCAGGGGTCCCAAGATCCGGAGGAAAGAAAATGGGAGAAAACAGAGCTGGGAGGACAGACTGAGGGGAGGGAGCGAGGAGTAGCAGTGAGGAGGCCACTGCAGTACTCCAGGCCAGTGATGATGGTGGTGGCTGTGGATGTGCTGAGGAGAGGATGGATTCTGGATAAATTCTGAACCGGTTTTTATCCTTAGAGATAAAAGGCAGGAGAGGGGGACGAGGATGACTCTTTAAGTTTTGGGCCTGAGCAGCTGGAAAGCTGAGGATGAGATGCGAGAACAGCTCTCCGCTCTTGATGAAAGTGATAATAATCATAATAAAAACCAAAAAAATCAAACCTGTTGCCGAGTCAATTAAAAATAGCAGCAGACATTATTTACTGAGAGCTCAGTATTGTGCCAGGTGCTCTGACACACCCACGCTCACACATAATCTTCACAACATCCTGGTGAGGCCTGGGTTATCACCAAGCTCCCTTTATCAATGAGGAAAAGCAAGACTCAGAGAAACGAGGTTACCGTGACTGGCCCGAGGTCACACAGCCAGTCAGGGATATAACAGAGGAGGGGTCTCACACTTCTCAGGAAATATAGAACGACTTGCTGTGGCAAGTGCTACTGGAGTGTCATCATAGGGCCGTTGAGACCCTGCGATCCCGCCTAATACGTGGTCTGGATTGTTTTCCCGACCTAGGAGGGTGAGTTGAGGGGCTAGGGGTCTGGGGTTCAGGGAGAGTGGGAGGGGGCAGGGGCAGGTCACTCCAAATATGAGATCTTACAATCCGCCTTCCAGGCTAGCCTCACAGGTCACACCTTCCTTGACTAAGCCAGGTGAGGTGACCCTGTGCCCACCTCCACTTTGGGCTCAGTCTGGACAAAGAAAGTTCACCTTTCTTGTCCCAGGGAGTAATGGACTGGGGGGTGGGGCAGGAGGGGGTGGGGGAGTCTCGGTGAAACCTCCCTGCTTCACGCACAGCCGGATACCCTCACCCGAGTCTCTTTACCTCACACAGCAGGGCCGGACGATTATGGGGCTGGGAGGCGGTAGGGGAAGGGTCCCCCAAACTCAAGATCTTGGGACCTCCCGACCTTGGTCGCGCCTCCAAAACCCTTCGCGGTAAGACCTCCCGGCTTAGGGATGGGGTTAGGGCGCAGCCGCAGGCTCACCTCTCTCCTGGGCAAGCGGTGGTCTCTGGGACCCAGGCAGCAGCTCTGGGCTCTGATAAGAGGCGGAGGTGCTGCCCCCTCCCCGCAGGGTGGGGGCAGTGAGCATGCGCAGACGCCACAGCTCTCAGTCCTGCGGGCAACCCCTGTGTCGCTCTGGGGTGAGTGCGAGATCACGGCCTGGCTTGCCTGCGCGGGTCCAAAGGAGGAGGGCCTCCTGGGGGTGTGCTTGACCCGCATGGGTGTCCCACTGCATCTTGCTGCTTCTCTCCTTTACCTTGTCCCCATTTGGGATGTGACTTAGTGTATGTGTGTGGGGGTAGATTTTGACCTAGAAAGCCAGACTTTGGGAAACGTTTTGTGAGGGCCTCTTTGTGGCCAGGTGGCCAGTCCCGCCTCAAGCAGGCTTTTTTAGTAGCTCCAGGCTGGGTTATGTACATACCTGGAGGGAAACTGTTGCAGGGGAGGAAGTATTCTATCAGAGCAAAAAGAACCTGATTTTATCTGAGGTAAAAAATGTCTAGGAAATTTCCCAGACTCCTTTGCAGCTGAGTCATGTGACACAATTCTGACCAATGAGATGTAAGCATTGTTGGGTGGGGCACTCAGAATGCTCCTTAAGAAGGGATTGACTCAGCCAGCAGTAACCGTCTTGCCCTTCTCTGTTTCCCTACTTCTTCAATGAATGACAGGGGCTCTGGTGATCATCTTGGGATCCTAAGATAGCCATGAAGAAATTTCAAGAAACCTTAGCCCTAACTTCCTTGAACTGCCAAAGCAATTCTCATTATGTGAGAGAAATAAAACCCCAAAACTGTCCTCCCAATTTCTCTCTGGTCAACACTAGGTACTCCTTCCCCCAGGAAGCTATCTATGACCACCATACCCAGTTATGTTAAACCTGGACACCTCTCCCCCAATCACCAGATTAGATCAGACAGATGCGAAATTGAGGCCTTTTAAGGAAACTTCCTGCTAGTTTTTCTGCCTTCTCAGCCCAGGGTGGAGCCTAGTGGCCCACACTGAGCTGGCCGTGAGGCACATAATTCTAAGACAGGCACTCAGTTTCTACCAGAGTCTACCACTTAATCTCTAGTGGAGCCAGTCAAGATGCTTGCTCAATTTTCAGATAGTTTTTTTGGGGTGATGGGTGGGCATGGGGGTGACCTGATGTAGACCCACTCCCTTACTCCTTCATTACTGCTGGCCAGAGATTCTCCACTCACTCAAAGTTAAAAGGCTTTCTCCAGATTTTGTAACAGCTTGCACTTTATTACATATGCAACCCTGCCATACCTGCCGGTATGATCCTCCCTCCCTCCAATGTCATCATCTTCAATGATACCAGTCCCCTCTTGGGGGCACTGAGTTGCCCTCCTTTTCCTCTGGGGGGAGTAGATGGGCAAAAGAAGATCCACAATTGATCAATACAGTCCTCTTAAAAGTATTTACACTTAAATAAGCACCCCTGGGGTGTTGTAAAGGGTATTCAGGATGGGATTCCATGAGAGGCTACCCCTCATCCAAGGTACAGGTTGAAATGAACCAGGGCTGGTCTATCTTGGGCCTCAGAAGGTGGAGAAGAGACAGTGCGTTCTGGTATTTAGTGTGGTCGAGGCATGTCCTCCCCGAACTTGTTTTGGTGGGCGAGATTCTTCACATCTAGGAGAGCCTGGGGAGGAGGCAAGAACAGGGTAATAAGAGCTAGTGAGGTCCCATCTACTTCAGCCAGGACGCTACCCCCGCTCCAACCCTCAAACACCCTGCTCCCTGGACTATTCCACAGCCCCCACACCACAAAAAAATAATCACATGAGACAGCCAAGCAGAGGGGTCTCCAGTCTACCCTCACCCAATCGGAGAAGGTACTGGACGGTGAGGGAGCTAAGTATGCACTCATTAAAGGGTCTCCCCAGGGCCCACCTGGTGGTGGACATATGCCTGACAGTGGTAACACCAGGTAGACAGGTCGACGAAGCTGAGAACTAGTGGATGTCCCAAGTCTTCATGGTGTTGGATCATATGGGCATTGATGTAACGACCGCAGCAGACCTAAAGTTGAGGAGTGAGTGTTGGGCAGGGTGGGCAGCACCCATCTGAGATTTTCTTCCTGGGTAACCTCTACCCCATCCCCTTCCTCTACTCCATACCTGATAGCAAGACAGGCACACCCAATTCTCCTGGAGGGATCCGCAGTCCTGACAGGGTTGTGTCACATCCAGGCCTGCTGCAGGTATGGGGCAGACTGCCGTCAAATGGGGACACCAGGGCAGTGGTGTCACAGCATAAAAGGTGGCCTGGGGTGGATAAAACCGAGTAAGATGGGGACCCAATCTCCCCACTACAAATTCCTACATGATATGCTCCTACCTGAAGAGACAAGTGGGCAAGAGAAGGAAGCCTCAGCCTCTCCCTGAGCTCACCTCGTCAGTGTCACCAAAGCCCATCAGCTTGGAATCATCCAAGTCCTGACCTCCAGCTGCCTCTCCTAGTAGCTTCTCTTCTGGGGTCTGAGAATCTGGGGCCTTCTGGACACACAGAAGCAAGAAAGGTATCTGAGAGGCCTGATTCTTGCCCCCTCTTCCCTTTACCTAGGTGTGGTGGGCCTTACCTGAGTCTTATTGCTTAGGTCCAAGGTCCTGAGACTCTCAATCAAGTTACTGGGGAATATGTAAGGGGTGGTTCCCTGCACAGGTGAGGATGGGGGGGTCTGGCTGTCAGTGCATGAAGCTAGCTTGGTGTGCCCCACAGGCCCCTCTGAGGTGGTCTGGTCCAGCATGGCCCCACCAGTGGCTACCTCCAAGGACTTGTCTTTAGCGAGCTCCACCGTGGCTATCTCTGACTTAGCCTGGCCTGGAATGGACTCCTCCACAGGTGATGCTGAGGTAGCCTTCCCCATGCCTGCTTCCAGAATGTTTTCTTCTGGCCTGGCCATCCCCTTGGCTGACCCAGGATTGGCTGGTTGAGGCTCCTTCTTGGTGACCAGCTCAGAATTGGAGGGTTCCTCCTCCTTGTCCTCCACCTCTGGAACCATAGGAAGGAGATTCTTGAGTGTGGGTGCTAGCCCCTTTTCTGCCTCTAATTCCTGCCCCTTCCTGAGTCCCCTCCTTCCGAGTCCCCCATTGCCCCCAAGTCTCCATGCCCACTCACTTCTGATCCGCAAGCTACGCCAGTATCTGCGATGGACGTGGACAGTCTCTGAGATCGAGGCAAGGGCCCCTGATAGCGGGGGCCTCAGAGGGCCCAGCAGGGGTGGTGGGTCCCCAAGGAGGGTGCGGGTGCAGGCAGCCATGGACTCCGAGATGGATGTCAGGTTATAGCCACCCTGTGTTAAGAAAAAGGGAAGGGAAACTCCTCAGAGAGTTGGGGGTGGGGGTAAGATATCCTGTATGTGCCAACAATCCTAGGTGGGGACCATCACTGTGAAGTTTTGAAAGAGATGAGAAAATGATGCCCAAAGGAGATTTTAGGACATTGCCCTGAGACACAACCAGCCAGAAGAAAGGGGAGGACTCCAAGTCTTCCAAACTACCCTCCCACAGTGTGAAGAGGAACAGGAGACTTACCTCTAGGATTAGGATAATGCGGCCGTTGGCAAGGCCCATCAGCAGGTGGGTGAGGTGGGCGTAGCCTTCAGGTGACACCTGGCAACCCCCCAAGGGGTCTCCCTGTGCGGCGTCAAAGCCAGCTGAGACCAGCACCAGTTCTGGGTTAAACTGAGGCAGGGAGAAAAGAGATGAATGGGCATGAGGGTGGGGACTTCAGTAGGCAGTCGGTGATAGAGACACAGATACATGGAGACCCAGAAACATTAGACACAGAGAGATGAAGACATGTGACCACAGACACGAAGACAAGGACAAATGAAGACATGGAGACAAAGAGATGGAGGCATGACAACAGAGACCTGACAACAAGGAAGGGGAAGACATGGAGACACAAGAAATAGAGACTCAGAGGCACAAGACTCCAAAAGAAGAAACACAGACATACAGAGACTCAGACACAGACAGAGACTTGGACACAGACAGAGATGTAGACATACCAAACACAGACTTAGAGACATGAGAGAGAGACATGAAGACATGAGAGACAGAGATAAGAGACAGTGTCATGAGACACAGAGACGCACACATCCAGAGATGGTGACATGAGTCACAGGGAGACAGAGGTATGTTCTCACATTGACATACGCCAGGGGGAGACAAGATGCACACTCTCCTCCCTGGGTCACACATGGGACTCACATGCACAAAACACAAGGTTTTATACACACAGTGCCAAACAGAGGCACAAACACACTCTCATCACAGAAGATGAACAATGCAAGTGCCACACCCAGAAAAGACAGTCGCATACAGCCACATATACCCACACACACACAGTCCCACACACACCATGACTACACATTCACACTAGTCATACACATACAGTTTCTCTCAGAGCGGGCAACAATCTACAGCCAGCCCTGCACAAACACAACCATTCATGTGTGTGCGTGCGCATACACACAGACAGCCCCAGTGAGGCCATCACCGTACACTCATGACAGCCACACGCACACTGCTGCACCCAGAGGAGGTGGTCACTTGCACACATAGTCACACACAATTCCGCACAGTCACAAGCAGGTACTTACGGCCACCTGTGCAGAGCCAGACACACATATGGAATTGCACACACATACCATGTACAGTTTCCCAGAGATGGCAGTCCCTGGCAGTCACCTACATCTGCCCTCACAAAGTCTGTCACACACACATAACCAGTCACACAAAATGCCTCACACACGCAGTTTACATAAAGAGAAGGTAGTTAAATACAGTCACTTATGCATAGTCTGACAAATATATACGGACCATCACCTAGTCAGGAAGATACATGCAGCTACGGTTATACACAGAGGTGGCTGCCACACACAGAACCCACTGCAGAAAGTCACACACAGGCTGCCACAGGGATAGCCACATATAGTGACATACAATATCCCACCCACAGCACATAGAAAAGGTGGTGACAAATAGCCACCTGCACAGTCTCATACTCAGGCCCCTTCCTTCCCTTGTGCAGTTACACAGAGATGGCAGTCACACACAGCCACCCTCATGTATGGACAGGCACACACAGTGACTCATGATGGTATACACAGAGCACACATCTACAGTTGGTTGCACACAGACCACCCTCGTACATTCAGGACAGACACACATCACACACACACATTCAAGGGAGTCTCACACAATGTCACACACAGAGAAGGCAGTCACATACGGCACAAGTACACACTCAGACAAGTACACAAAGGCCATCACAGAGTCACACCCCACCACACTCAGCTAGCAGTCACGTATAGCCACCACAGGCATCGTATATGATCAGGCGCCCAGTAGTCAGATGCACACACTGAGAAGGCAGGAACGTACTGCCCCTCCAACCCCAGTCACATCACCTACATCCTGAGCCGTACCTCGTAGGCAATGGGAAGTACCAGACGATGCCAGGCAGCCAGGTAGTCGGGGTCACCCATGCGGGGCCCATTCCAGGCCACGTTGACAGTGAAGCCTACACCGGGGGCCTGGCCAATCTGGCTGCTGGCACCCTCATTCCCCATGGGGAAGAAGGTGCCATGATCATAGCGGTGAAGTGACATGTAGAGCACACTGCCGGGATGAGGGGAAGGAGGCCGTGGCCAGGTGGTGGCTGCCTTGCCCATGTAGGCCCCCAGGATCCCTGAGGCATGGCCTGCCTACCTCCCTGGCCACCCCCCTACGCCAGCCCCTCACCTGGGGTCATCCTCAAATATGTGCTGAGTTCCATTACCATGATGGATGTCCCAATCCACGATCAGGATCCTGGGGGGGGGGGGGCAGCTCCTTAGTAACCCAAGATATGTGCCCCCTGGGAGATGGCTTAGGCTAGACCTCTGAGTCTGCAGGAGTATGTATGGCTGGTGGCAGGACCTGGGTCCCTTTTAGGAAAATGCTGGGTATCAGGCTTCTGGGTATTATCAGAGTAAATGTGAAAGCCAGATCCTGGGTCCCAAGGGCTTCACTCTGGGCTTGAGTCAGTGCTGAGGGATGGACCCTAGATTCTGCTCCGATAACTGCTATAGGCCAGAACTGGTGGGCGCTGGACCCTGGATCCTGTTTTATAAGCACCAGGGTGCCACTGAGAGGCTAGATCCTTGGTCCTTGCCGGGTAAAGTGCTAAATGAGTGGACCTTTGGCTGTTTCTGGGTAAGTTCTGGGGGTGACACCAGGGGCCTGCTAGCAAAGCACTGGGCTGGGGGGGATCACCAGGTCCCAACAAGGGTCAGGATTTGGGGTTCCCCAGAGAGCTCTCACCGCAGGGCATGCCCACTGATGGCCTGGGCATGGCGAGCAGCCACAGCCACAGAGTTAAAAAAGCAGAAACCACAAGCAGCATCCCACTCTGCATGGTGTCCTGGTGGGCGCACCACAGCAGTACCATTCAGTACCTGGAAGAGGAGCAGGAAGCTAAGATTGACCATCATCCCTCGCTGCTTTCCATCCCGTTCTCCTTTTCCCTCTCTCCTGTCCCCTCTAGCGGGTACTAGGGGCCCCTTCCCTTGCCTCCCAACCCACCCCTGCAATCCCCATCTCTAGGCATACCTCTCTAGTCATCAGGGGACCCCCCCCATACCTCCTCTCCTCAGGCCCTGCCCAACTCTCCCAGGGCCCTCTCTGTCCATTCTCCCAAGACCTCCTCTCCCTAGCCTATCACCCACCCCACAAAGGATGTACCTCTCCAGCAAGCACAGCCTCCACTAGGCGGCACACAGCGCCAGTGGCGAGCTGTGCACAGGTGAAGGTGCTGGGGCAGATGTAGATGGAGTCAAAGTTGGCGCCCTCACGGTGCAGTTCCCGGGTCTTCATGTTCTCCGTGGCCCGCAGACGAGCTATGTACTCAGCACTGGAGGCATGAGACGAGCACTGGTGGGCAGTGAGGTGGTTCCAGCCCCACCTGGGCGCCACAGCAGCTGTGTGCTCAACACTGCCCCGTGTTCTGGGAGGGAAACCCCAGCTCCAGCCCACTGGACCCCAGCCCCCTCAGGCATGGGGGAGTCTGACCTGTGGCAGGTGAGCAGCTCGGCATCTGTGGCGGGGCGTGCAGGCAGGGTGAGGCAGCGCTCAGTGAGGCCCAGCCCCTCCAGATGGCACATAATTCGCGAGATGCGCTGGGGCATCTCGGGGTGGTGGCTGGGAGCAGGGGGGAAGCCAGAGGTGGGGGATCAATGCTTGAGAAGCAGGCCAGGGACCCCACACCCACTTATCCTGGCCCTCAGGCTGCATACTTGTCCCATAAGTTGTAGTGATTCATCATACGCCGGTCATAGACCAGCCCTGTGCGAGCACACAGCATTGGCCAGGCCATGATTTGGGGCACAGGGGGCTCCCACGGCCCCTCCTCCTTGTCCTTCTCCACGCAGTCCTCCTCGAGGGTCTCAGCTACAAGGGGGAGGCCACATTCACCCTACTTTCCCAGCCTGGCCCCCGCAATACTCTGGGGCTGGGCTCACCCAAATGTAAAAAGGGGCAGAAGGCCTGAAACCAGGGCCCAGAGAGAGGGCCTGACCTTCCCTTACCAAGGTGGCCCAGGAAAGCTGGGGGCTGGTCTGGAAGAGGGTCTCCCCCACCACTCACGTCATGCCCAACCCTCCACACCAGCTCACTTCCCACTTCCTACCAGATTGCATAAGGACCTCCCAGAAGGGCTTGAGGGCTACCAGAGTGCAGGAAATCGAAGTTCGGGCACTGGAGGGCAGGGTAGGCGAAAAATGGGTGCAATGGCCCCTGGGTAGGCAGTGAGGGTCCCACTTACCCACTCCTCCACCTGGGCTCACCTCAAGCAGGGGGCACCAGGGGACTCCAGCATGGGACAAGGGTCTCCCAGAAGGGTGTGGAGCGAGGCACTGACGCCCTCAGCCAGGGAGCGGTAGTTGTAGCCACCCTGGAAGGAGGAGTTGTGGGAGAACCAGACACTCAGAGAATGATAATAATAACGTGCATACTACATGTCAAGCAAAAAGGAATTTAGAGGGTGACCTCAATTCACTGGACAATGATCTAAGGTGACTGTTATTAGCATTATGTCTACTTTATATAAGAAAAGCTGAGGCACAAAGAGGTTAAGTGAGTTACGCCAGGTTGTAGCTATTAAGCGGAAATGCTGGGATTGAAACCCCTGCTGGACTCGAAAGTCTGGTTCTCAAGTGCTCCAGAATCCACAGGCTGAGACAAAGGTTGTGGTAATGGGGTGAACTGCGGGCATGACGCATCACTCACCTCCAGAGACAGGATCAGCTTGCCTCCTGCCAGACCCATGAGCATGTGGGTCAGCTGCGCGAACCCTGCTGGAGTGGCAGCCATCTTGCCCTAGGGGGCAGGAAGGGTCAGCCTGGCTCCATGCAGCCCCTCTGCCCACCTGCTACCCCAGGACCCTGCCTTACCTTGGGGTCCCCTTGGAGGGCATCATATCCAGCAGCCACCAGGACCAGCTGTGGCTGGAACTGAGGAGGGAATGGACTACATGAGGCCCCTGCCCTCATGGCCCATCCCTCCACGCTGCCCTGTCCCTAACAAACCCTAGGTCCCCAGGACCTCAAGGGCAACTGGCAGCAGGATGCGCAGGAACGCAGCAATGTAGTCGGCATCCCGCATCCCCACCTGCAGACAGAGGCATGACAGAGTCAGTCAGCCACTACCACCTGCTCTGGACTACCTGAGAGGCAGGCGTGGGTGTTACGGTGGGGGCAGAGTATGCCACCACTGACCTGGTTCCAAGGCACATTGATGTTGTATCCCTGACCTCGGCCGAAGCCTGTGGCGGACCAGTTAGAGGCCTTAAGGTGGGGCCAGAACTGGCCGTGCTCATAGCGGTGGATGGAGAAATACAGGACGCTGGAGGCAGAGGAAAATAGAGGTGGGGGGCTTGGAGGAGAGTCAATCTCTCCAGCCCACAGCTGCCATGGTTCACTCATCACCCGTTTCCCCATTCAACCACTCATTCATTCTCCCATTAATTCTTTAATCCATATATCCATTCATTCTTCTGTTAATTCACCCTTCCATTCAACTGCCAGTTTATTCATTCTCCCATTAATTCTTCATTTATTCGCTACATCACTCACTCATTCATTTGGTCTCCCACTGGAGCCTCTCAGTAAACCTCACTGCCCCCCTCAGTATCTGTTATGGATTGAACTGTGTCCCCCCAACCACTATTGTTGGTTGTCCACCATTCTGTGATCTGATGTGATTATCCCATGTGCTGTAAATCCTAACCTCTGTGATGTTATAGAAACGCTGGTGGCATAGTGGTTAAGAGCTATGGCTGCTAACCAAAAGGTCGGCAATTCGACTCCACTAGGCACTCCTTGGAAACCCTCTGGGGCAGTTCTACTCTGTCCTATAAGGTCACTATGAGTCGGAATCGACTCAATAGTAATGTTTTTTTTTTTAATGATGTTATGGCACAGTGGTTGAGAGCTACAGCTGCTCACCAAAAGGTCAGCAGTTTGAATCCATCAGCCACCCCTTGGAAACCCCAAGGGGTCGCTATGAGTCCGAATTGACTTTATGGCAATGGGTTTGGTTTTTGGTTTATGTTAATGAGGCAGGATTTAGAGGCAGTTATGTTAGGAGGCAGGGCTCAATCTACAGGATTAGGTTGTATCTTGAGCCGATCTCTTTTGAGATATAAAAGAGAGAGGAGAGAGACCTCATGTCACCAAGAAAGAAGCACTGGGAGTGCAGTGTGTCCTGTGGACCCAGGGTTCCTGTGCTGAGAGGCTCCTAGACTAGGAGGAGATTGATAGCAAGGACCTTTCCCCAGAAAGAGAAGGCTTGGAGCTGGCACCCTGAGTTCGGAATTCTAGCCTACTAGACTGTGAGAGAATAAATTTCTCTTTGTGGCATTTCTGTTATAGCAGCACTAGATAACTAAGACAGTATTCACCTGGTTCCATGCTCAGCTCAGAAACCCTGGGAGCTTTTGGGTCTATCCCAGCCCCTGGGGACTCCTGACCTTGCAGGGGACTCTAGATCATGCGTGCCTACCCACCTGCCCCTGTGACCAAGACACTGGAGACCCACAGGTGGCATGGGGCTTGTGGGGTTAGGAGGGGTGGAACTTAGGTCTCTATGTGGAGGTGGAGGAGGGTGGGGGGTTGTCATGAGGTCAGTGAGGGGGCAGTTACTTCTCTCCAACACTTTACAGGCCCCCTTTACTACTTCCTCTATTTTATAGGTGAGAAACTGAGCACTAAGAGGGGTCCAGGGGATTGTGAGGGGGACTGACATACAAAACAGATACTGAAAAGTCAGGACTGTACATGTTCTGATGGAAAGCCAGACAAGGGGCTGTGAGAGGGTTTAACTCTGGGCAAAAAAAATGAATAATCTTTCATCCATCTACTCATCCATCCATCTATTCATCCACCACCTGCCTTGTTCCAGAAAGAATTTAGCCTGCATTTTTTTCTTCTTAGAGATATGCAAGAAATAGTGGTATGCAATAAATCTAGACAAACTTAAGAGACAAAATCTAATAAATGTTGATAACAGTTGTTAAAAACGTAATGCAACTGACATAAATGGATTTTTGAAAATGGGAAATATCTTGGAATTAGGAAATGAAACCCATGCTAAAACTGATCCTGAGGAGCAGGTGGGTGATGAAGCAATCATTGTTTTATTTTGTATACTGATAGATAAATATAGGTACTAAGTTAACCATCAGTGGAAGAGAAATAGAGCAGAACATAAAAATTATCATCGGGAATAAAAGAATAAAGAAATATTTGGAGAAAACCAACCCCACAGGAGTATCACCAGAGTCAACAAACAGAACTAACACCCAAGGAAACTAAGTTTATAAAGCAAACAGAGGGGATTTTAAAATAAGTTCGACTCATTTCCAGTGAAAGGGTGGTGGACTGAGAGCACAAGCTTTACCTCCTCTCCCTTCCACAATTTCAGACAAATGACAGTAAAGGAATGTTAAATGAGTAGCAACCCAGAAAGACAGGGAGAATGAGGGAAAAGATGTCAGACAATGAGTGACTTCAAGTCTCTGGAAGGTAGAAAGCCTCAGGACTTTGAGGCACCAGGTGTTCCAGAGAATAGGGTAACACATGGGGTATTAGACTCTCAGAGCCATCTCCCATGCTGAGCAGCTGGAGGCAGGGCACCCCACCCTCCCTTACCCTCAAGAAGATGACCTGATTGGCTCATAAAATAAAGAACATCACCCCTTAGTGCTGCGCTCCTTTAAAAAACCATCTATATGAGACCAAAGGGTCAACAATTACTCTAAAACAAAGATGAGAAGGTAAGGGGGCAGGGGAACAAGATTACTGGAGACGTAATAGCCAGAATGGAATTAATGAGAATGCTGACACATTGTGAAAAATGTAACTACTGTCACTGAATAATTTGTATAGAAATTGTTAAATGGGAATCTAATTTGCTGTGTAAACTTTCAACGAAAACACAATAATATATTATTTATAAAAAAAAAAAAAAAGATGACCTGAGGTTTCTCCTCTGGAGAAATCAAGCACAGACACTGGGTCAATGCACCCAAAATCAACACTGAATAGCCAATTCTCAATTAGCAGGTCACCAAATTTGTTTCTTTTAACTACTTAGTTTTAGTTTAAGGAGTCCTGGTGGTGCAATGGTTAAGCGCTCAGCTGGTAACCAAAAGGTCGGAGGTTTGAACCCACCAGGTGCTCCTCAGGGGAAAAAAAGACCTGGTTATTTGCTCTCATAAAGATTATAGCCTAGAAACCCCTACTCTGTCTACTCTGTCCTACAGGGTCGCTATGAGTCGGCATCGACTCAACAGCACACAACAGCAACAGTTTTAGTTTACCTGCTTTCACTGTCTTTATAAAAAGATTTTAAGGACTCTCCAATCTGTCTCCACCCCAAGACCCTACTGCTGGAGTTATAAGACTGAGAGAGGGGAAGCTGGGAGATTAAAGAGCACAGAGAGAATTTTTACTTATACATTCTTATTCTTAAGGAGGAATGTATTGAATATATTCACAATTCTTCATACTCATGCATATGGTCAATAATGTATCCACAAAACAACAAATCTATACCCTCTGGTGCATTTATTAGAACAAAAAGAACAATTAATGATACTTTAAAAAATTCTTGTTAATTTTCTTATGCGTGATATTGTGGTCATGCTTTTTTTTTTAAGCATCTTACATTTTAGAGATACATTCTTAAATATTTACAGATGAAACTATATGGTGTCTGGGATTAGCTTCAAAATATACAGGAGCAAGGCAGTGGGTGCAGATATAGATGAAACAAGATTGGCTAATGAGTTGATAAATGTTGATGCATTCAAATCAAGACGCCAGAAATGAAAATAAAGAACACAGGAGAAATAATAAAGATAAAAACAGAAAAAAGAATGAAGTACAAAAAAAAACAATAAAATTGTAGAAATGACTCCAAAAGCCAAAAGCTAGATTTTCAAAAGATAAATAAAATAAACAAGTCTTTGGCAAGGCTGAGGAGAAAAAGAGAGATGGCAGCCCAAAGAACAGATCCTCTTGATTCTGGCATTTGGCAGGACCCCATCTAGCGCCTGGGTCTTTGCCAGCATGGCCTAAAGTGAAACCTGTCAATGGAAATTCCCTGCCCCCATTCTGGGAAAATGCATTTCAGGAAAACATACCTACAGATACCATGGAAGAGTAGCCCCATGACAGCCACCTACAACAGTAAACACAGTACTTTGCTCTTAAGCATAAACAGCCATATAAGGATCATTAGACATTTGAGGAAAATCACATCATGAAAGAGAAGGACCAATATAAACAAACAATTAAAGCATCCCCAAAATAAAAAGACATATTTCAGGGAACAGAAGAGAAGACATTTCTAATTAGTACTCTAAAAAACAAAATCAGGAATGATATGGTGTAGAAACAGAGAGGAAGAAAGTACTCTTGGAGATTAAATGAATGTCTAAATACAAAATTCAACAGAAGACTTGAACGTAAATTTGAACGTAAATCTCCTAGGATACAGGGCAAAAGGAAAAAGAGAAAACATAAGACAAAAAGTAAGAGACATAAAATAAAATAAGAGACATAGAGGACCAACTCAGAAGGTCTATCATCTGGCTAACAGGAGTTCTAGAGAGAACAGAGAAAGCACAGTAGAAGAAATTATCAAAGATCTAATAGATGAAAAACTCCCAAGAACTTAAGAGAGGCCTGAGTCTAGAAAACAACCTACCTAGATCAGGCAAGGGGCCGTGAGAGCTCAGGATTTATGGAAAAAAAAGTGGATTCTATGCAGTTGGTTTCATAGAAGTCTAGATAAGTACAACCTTTCTGGAAGGAAGTCTGGCAGTATATACCAGAATTTAAAGCATGCTGACCCTCTGACCCAGAAATCCACTATCAGAAATTTATCCTTCAGATATACTCAGAATAGTATAAAATCACATATTTTCAAAATGTTCATTGTAGACTTGTCTAATAACAAAAACTAGAAAGCATCTTAAATATCCAGAGGTCAAAGAGAAGTACAGCCACGCGATCCAAAAAAAAAAAAAAAACCAAACCCAGTGCTGTCAAGTCATTCCGACTCACAGTGACCCTACAGGACAGAGTGGAACTGCCCCATAGTTTCTAAAGAGTGCCTGGCGGATTCGAACTGCGGCCCCTGTGGTTAGCAGCCGTAGCACTTAACCACTACGCCAGCAGGGTTTCCAAACAGCCACACAATATAATGCTATAAAGCTCCTACAGAGAAAGAGGTGGTTTTAAATGAAAAAAAAAAAAAAGCAAGTCGCTGAAGAGCATGTAGAGGATTATCCCATTAGGCACTGTCAACAATAATAATAATGAATAGTCATACATCCGCAGGAAAAAATCTGTGAGAATATAATCCACACTGTCAATAGTCATTTATAAGGTGATGGGAATTCTAGGAGACTCACAGTTCTTTAGACATTTCTGTATTAATTTTTTCAACACATACTTTACAATATTGCCATAATATGAAAAAACAAAGTTGTAATTTGAGGTTCACTCCAGTCTCAGTGAACAAGATCCCCAAATATTTCTGGGCTCAAATCATGTCTCTACCACTTTCTCTATGTGTAACCTCTTATCTTGTAAGCCTCAGTTTCCTTATCTGTAATATGGGGAACCCAACAGTCCCTGCCTTATACAGTGATATTAAGAAAGACAGCAGACACACACAATGCTAGCAAAGATCCTTTGAATGCCTTGCTTTTCCTTCCTCCTAGGCCCCTTCTGGCTGGGCCTATGTCTACTATTTGCAGTTGGACTTGGGGCATACCTGGGGTCCTGGTCAAAGGTGAACTGTGTTCCTTGACCATGGTGCACATCCCAATCCACAATAAGGACCCTGTGTGCCAGAAGAAAGGGGACACTGTGTAAGGGGATCAAGATGAATGCAGGGGAAGAGCCCAGACCAGGATACTCCACCCCAGGCCATCATATCTGCCCTGCTGCTGCTGACCTCTGAATATCATGCTTCTGCTGAGCGTAGCGGGCAGCCACGGCCACATGGTTGAACATGCAATACCCATCCATAAGATTGTGCTGGGCGTGGTGTCCAGGAGGCCTGGGGAGGACAGGGAAGACCACAAAATGGTCAGGGGATCCTCCTCTACTGAGACAGATTCTCCCCGGCTCCCTAATCCTGGAGTACCAACTCCTCCAATGCTGACTCCTGCAAATCTGCCAGGAACTGAGTAACTGGGACTCTTGAACCCTCACCACCCCCAATTTACAGCTCTCTCTCCAGGGGAGGTTTGCCAGTGTTCAAATGGTAACTGCATACAGCCTCACACTCAGTCATTCTGCTGCTGAGGATTTAGTCCACAATCTATACAACAAAAAGAGTGAAATAACATGTTTGTAAATGCCCAACGATATTTGCTGCAGAATTTTTTTTTTTAAACAGCAAATGATGGAAAAAACCAAAACATCCATTAGCAGGGGACTGGTTGAATTTTTGTACAATTGCACAATGGAGTTTTATATGGCTCTAGGCTAGGCTTAAGGAGTCGTGATGGTATAGCTGCTAACCAAAAGGTTGGTGGTTCAAACCCACCAGCAGCTCTGCAGGACAAAGATGTGGCAGTCTGCTTCTGTAAAGATTTATGGCCTTGGAAACCCTATGGGGCAGTTCTACTCTGTCTTATAGGGTTACTATGAGTCAGAATCAAATCAGTGGCAACGAATTTGGTCTTTTTGGTTAAGCTAAGCTTCCCAAGATGCGTAAGTGAAAAGTGCATGGTATGGAAGGGGGTATCAAGTACTCATACCATTTATGGTTAAAAAAGGAGAGGGGGTGAGAGGATATACTGACTACATTTCGTCAGCTCTGAGATGCCAATGATTAGAAGACGTACCATGATTTTAAATGCCAACAACAAAGCAGAAAATGCTATCAATTAAATTCTGTGACGCCACTGTTTGTAAGAAGTATGTGTATTTCAAGACGTTAAAAATAGGAAAAAAATATACGTCTTAGAATCAATGAGATAGTAGTTATTCCTTGACTAAGCATAGACTGTTTCTGGGAGGACACGAGCCACTGGTTACAATGATTACCTCCCAGGAGAGGAACTGGGGGTGGGAGAAGGACTTTTTCTTATATGCCCTTTTGTATCTTTGACTTTTGAACCATGTGAATATATTACCCATACTAGTAAATTTTAAATTTGAGAGAAAGAATTAAAAAAAAAAAGGTAGAAAGCTAAATGTTAGAGGTTCCTACCTGATGACAGCCATGCCATTCCGGACTTTGGCCCCCAGAACCGCATCCACCAGTCTGAGGACAGAGCCTGAGGCTAGGCAGGCACAGGTGTATGAGTTCTGCAGCGACAGTGGGGAGCAGAGAAGGAGTGAGGGAGAGAACAGGCCTGTCCACTCAGCTGCTCCCATAGGGAACACAGGGGAATGGGGTCCAGGGTGGGGCGGACATGGGGATGGGGACCCCAGGAGTGCTGCCTCCCTTGCTCCCGCAGCACTCATCCATACTGGATGCAGGTAGACTGAGTCATAGGTCTTTGCCAGGATGCGGAGTTCCGCCTCATTCATGTACTGGGTCGTCTCCATCAGATCAATGTATTCTAGGCTAAGGAACAGATGGGGGATGGCATTCAGGGGACTGCCTCCCTCCTTAGCCCTGAGCAGGGGGACCGTATCCCCTCCCCATCTGAGTCCTTCATACACCATACCCTGGGTCAATCAAGGCCCTCAACTGTCAACCAGGGGAAATAGCTGAGACATAGGACACATTCCCTCCTTCCCTAGCCCGCTGCATTCCCTGTAATAGCATTTGCTCCCTGCCACCCTTCCCTGCCCCAGGCTCTAGCCACACCAAACCTTACCTCCAGGACTTGGGCCATACTGTTCCACCTGTCTATACCTCCCTTCCCTCTCAGCATTCCTCTTCATCTAACTCACTCTTTCTCTCCTCTTAAAGCTCAACTCAGATACCCTCCCTCTGCCCAGCTAGCTTTCCTTGAACCACATGCCTCCAGGCCTCTTATTTTGGGCTCCTGCAGCCCTCTGGGGGCATAGCCCTGATCATTCTGTCCACATATCAACCATCTTTTTACAACCAGGTTATAGTAACAACAGCTCATCGTGGGCTGATGATATGTCAGGTACTGTTCTAAGCCCCTGACACTGAAGCCTCCTGATAAAGGCATGTTTATTAGCCCCCATGTTACAGGTGATGATCCAAAGAGCCTCAGTTACTTGCCCAAGGCCACAAAGCCCATGATGTTCCTTTCCAAAGCAGTCAGCCACCCTAGTCAGCCCAGGGTAGCTTCCTCCCCATCCCTACAAGGCTACCAAACCTTCACCTGTGAACCAACATCAGCTCCTCCTTTTTGGCTGACCGAGCCTGGGGAGACATGAGGAATAAATGGCTAAGACACAAGCCAGGCCCAGGTCCCACCAGTCGCCAGCCCTCCACCCAGGGTATCTGCTGGGGGACTCACCTGGAAGGAGATACAGCGATCTAAGAGGCCCTCCTGGGTCAGCTGCTCCTTGATGGCATGGAGCCGCTCAGGGCATTCAGGGAAGCTGGGGAGACAAAGACACAGTCATATATATGTACGTATGTATATATATATGTATATATATGTATATATGTATATATATGTATATATATATATATATCTAAAACTGCCCCATAGGATTTCCAAGGCTGCAATCTTCATGGAAACAGACTGCCACATCTTTCTCCCATGGTGCAGGTAGTGCGTTCGAACCACCGACCTTTCAGGTAGCAGCTGAGCACTTAACCACTGCGCAACCAGGGCTCCATCTCTCTCTCTACATTATATATATGTCTATAGACAGTGGTGAGCACCACATCTGCTCCTGCCACATCCCCCCCATCCAGCCTTCCACAGCTGCTCAAGCCAAACACTTTGGAATCTCCACTGACTCCTGTTGGCTCCAATCTCAAAATATATCCAGAGTCTGACCCTCTCCTCATCACCTCCATTGCTACTACTATAATCTCTCACCTGAGCTAGGGCAGTAATCTTATTGGTTATCCTCCTTCTGCCCTTGCTCCCCTAGCACTCCTTTCTTTACACAGCAGCCAGAGACATCAGTTAAAACCTAAATCTTTTATTCAAAACCTTCCTGTGGCTCCCACCATGGTCCAGAAGGCCCTACACACTGTCCCCCACCTCCTCTCTGACCCCATTTCTTACCACCCTCCCTCTTAATCATTTTGCTTCACCTACACTGGTCTCCTCACTGTTTCTCAATAAAACCAAGTATTCACTTGCCTCAGGGACTTTACTCTAGTTGTTCCTCCTGCCTGGAACTTTCTCCCAGATGTCTGAGTGGCTCACTCCCTACCTCCTTCAGGTCCTACTATTTAACACTTAAGAATCCCCTCCACTGTACTTTCTACTACCCTTCTTCCCACTTTATTCTTTGCCACAGCACCTCCCTTTCTAACATACTACACAATTTACTTTTTTTTTTTGGTTTACTGTCTGTCTTTCCCTTCTAAAATGCAAACTCCATGAAAGCAGGGTTGTTTATTCTGTTTACTGCTGTATCTACTACTCCTCAGTAAATACTAAATATTTATTCAATAAATGAAAGGCATACAGTTTTTACACCATGAATCTTACATTTAGATGGGGGAGATAAGATACTCAACTGGTAAACATACAAATATAATCATTTAAAAACAATGACATGGGCTCTAAGTATCTAAGTCAGGTATAGGGTAGGGTAGTGGCAAGGAAAAGCCCTCTCTGAGAAAGTCTTGCTGAGATGTGAATGGTGAATAAGCACTAGCTGGGAGAAGAGGAGACAGAAAGGAATCTCTGGAGAAAGGATCAGCCAGAGTAAAGACCTGAGGCGAGAGGGTACCTGGCATGTTTGAGGAACAGCAAGGGGACCAATACAGGTGAAGTGAAGTGAATGAGGGACAGGATGGTGGCTGATGAAGTTACAAAGATGATGTGGGGCCAGTCATGTGGAACCTTAGAGGCCAGGATGAAGAATTTGGACTTTACCTTGAGGGCAACGGTCCACCTTTGAAGAATTTTTTTTTAAGCTGTTGTGTGGAAAACAGATTGTAGGGATGAGGGCAAAAGCAGCGGAACCAGTGAGGAGGCCTCTGCAATAGTCTAGGTGTATTCAGTATCTGATCTCTCCACACCACCTCTACTGACTGTGGCAGCAGTAGAGGTGGTGTGGAGAGATCAGATACTGAATATGTATATTTTGAACATAGAGCCAATAAGGATTTACTGATGGATTACAACAAGGGTGAAAGTAGAGTCTGTGGGAAGTGTAATTCTTCATTTTCACCATAAATGTCCTTGCCCCAGTGAAGCCATCCAGGAACCCTGAATGCTAGCTTAGGGTCCTCTATTAAATACCCTTCAATCCCCTGGTCTTAAGTCCTCCTTCATTAAACAATTCATACTGCCATTGGCTGTTTAATGATCAGCTCTCCTACTCTCCTTTCAGCTCTCTGAGAGAGGACCTTGTCTATCTTGTCCACATTTGTATCACCAACTCCTAGCATACTACTACCAGTTACCAGTTGCCATTGAGTCAATTCCAATTCATGGCAATTTCATGTGTGTCAAAGCAGAACTATGCTTCATAGGGTTTTCAATGGCTGATTTTTTGAAGTAGATCACCAGGCCTTTCTTCCAGGGCACCTCTGGGTAGACTCAAACCTCCAACCTGTAGTTAACAGCTGAACTTAACTGTTTACATCACCCAAGGATTCCTCCTGGCACACAACTGTTTACATCACCCAAGGATTCCTCCTGGCACACAGTAGGTGCTAAAAGGAACCCTTTTAACTCTAAGCCCCACCTCCCCAAATCATCTGCTTCCAGTTTCCAGGCTGCCCTAAGAAAGAATTCCTTCTTGCTAATGTGTTTTTGGGGACTGCTTAGAGGACTCAGCCTCACCTGTCATCCCAGAGGCAGTGGAATTCATTTAGCTGCTCTTCGAACACCAAGCCTGTGCCAGACAGTGCCTTGGGCTCCAGGTTCAGATCCTGCAGGGAAAAAATGGGAGACACAGATCCAATTAGAGCCTGAGTCAGAGGGAACATTCCATACTGTCCAGGATGGGAAACCTCAGGGTCTTGGGTTGCCATTGGAGGCTAAATCCAGGCCAGGCCCCTCTCACCAGCTCTTGCAGCCCCATGATTAGGTCTTGCTCTGCTGCTTGGCTGAGCTTCTTCATTCTGCCTTTCTTCTTTACCTCTGCTAGACTAGGGCTGGAGCGGGGTACAGCACCCTTTTTAACACCACGCTTCTGTCAAGCAGAAAGAAGGGTCAGAGTCCAGGGGACAATCCACGGCTCTCCCTCCCCGGGGCCGGTCTGGGGCCTCACCGAGATGACGCTGGAGTTATGGGAGGGTGAGTGGGGGTTGTGTCTACTCCTTCGCTGTCTGTTTGTGGTGGAATCTTGGCCGGTGGAGGTCATGGTAGGAGAGACTGAGCCCCTGACACGGTCCTGGGGGAGTAGACGTGACTGTCTGTAAGGGACGGTGTGCCCAGAGGACCCAATATCCTTCCCCTTGCCGGCCCGCCTCCTATACTATTCTCCATCCCTTATGCTAGCCTATTCCCCACTGCCTTCTAAAACTCCACTTCTCCCAAGACCCTCTCCCTCCACTGGGGTGTCCCTTTCACCTTTCCACTAAATTCTACCCCTTTTACACAATTCTCTTTTCCTCTTTCAAATACTTGCCCTTTCACTGAGCCATTAATTCCCGACTCAGTCCTTTCTAGGGCCTGCCCTTCCCAGCTAATCCCCGCCCTTCCACTCTACCTAGCCCCCCATTCCCAGACCCTTTCATTCTTCTAAGCCTCGTCCTGGTTGTGGAACTCTGATGGTGTAGCGGTTAAGAGCTCGGCTGCTAACCAAAAGGTCAGCAGTTTCAATCCACCAGCCGCTCCTTTGAAGCACTATGGGGCAGTTCTATCCTGCCCTACAGGATCGCTATGATTCGGAATCGGCTCGACAGTACCTAACAACAAGCCTCACCCAGACCCCACCCCTTCACAAATCTTCCTTTTACGGCGATCTCCAGGGAAAATCGCCCACGCTTTCACTCAGCCAAACCCAGCCACTGCCCCATCCCAAGCTTAACGATTCACCTACCCTCGCCCCTAACGTTTCAATAAGTCCCGCCCCTGAGAGGACTACTTTCCTTCCTCCAGACCCTATCCCCTGCCCTAGGCCCTACACTTAACGCCACACCAACCCCCTCTAGCCAGTCCTGAGCCGCCTCCCGCTAGCTTCCGCCCCCTTCTCGCTCCCCACATTGACGCAGACCAACCGCTTCGGTTCCACTCACTGGGCGCGGCCCCCTCTCAAACCCCGCCCATTGCTCTCGCTAGCAAATTCTGGCGACTTGTGGGACGGCGGGTTCCCAGGCTCCTCCTTTCCATTGGGGCGGTTCTCTCTGCCTGCTGAGATCCCGCCCACACCAGCTTCCTCAGTGCCCCCCAAGACCACGCCCATCGCGCTGGCCACACCTTCCGCAAGCTCACAAAACCGGCGCGGAGGCAGGAGAAACTGTCTATGCTGCGCCTGCGTGAAGTAGCACTAGCGGTTCAATACAAGGCTAAGGCTGTCCCGTCCCCCGGCTACTGCTTGCCTGCCTTGGCCACCAACCCTCTGCCCCTGCCCAGTCACCTCAGGAACCCTCTGGATCCGCGACGATTGTGCCTTGCAAAGATTCAAGAGAGCGCAGGGAAGGGAGGGAGTTAGGCAACGGCGTTTTCCCACTTTCCCGCTGCTTCCGGCGCGGCGCTCCGTGATGACGTAGCTTGGGCGGGCTGGCTGCTGGGCCCGAAGTGGGGCCCAGAGTGGGGTTGAAACTGAAGGACGGTTTGGTAGCGGCCAAAGTGCGAATGATGATGATCATAAATACTGTGGGGATTCTATGAGTTGATATTCACTAAGGTCGCACACATTAAGCACACACCAAATGTTAAAAAAGCTATTAAAATTCTGGGAAAATGGGTGGTGGCGCAGGGGGAGGCGTAGTGGGACAAGTAATTGTAAGGCTAAAAGCAAAAAACCAAACGCGTTGCTGTCTAGTCGATTCAGACTTAGCGACCCTATACGACAATAGAACTGCCCTATAGGGTCTCCGAGTTCGATTCAAACTACCCACCTTTTGGTTAGCAGCCAAGTTGTTTAACCACTGCACCACCGGGTTTCCAATTGTAACGCTAGCAAGTACTGTACACCAGGCATTGTTAGCCACAACTCTATGAGGTACTTCCCATTATTAATGCTGCTTTGCAGATAAGGAAACTGAGGTTACATGACTTGGCCATGTGACCTTGGGCAAGTTACTGAACATCTCTGTGCTTCAGTTTCCTCATATGGAAAATTGTGATAATAATATTGCCCGAGGCTAGAATGGAGTCGGAGTTTTTCATGGTTGGCTGGTCTCCCTATCTGCCTCCCTCCACCGGGTAAACTGCACTCAAGCTGTAATACAAAGCCTGTGTGCCTAGAGAGTAGGGGGAGTTGTTCCTATGGCCCGCTCTCCCTCCCACCCCTGTCTAAATATCAGCTCTGCAGGAGGTCGGTTTGTCCTCCTAATCTCCCTCTCATTCTCCACCATTTCCTACCGGGCTGCAGGCTGGGGCCAGAGAGATAAGCGGTCTGGGGTTCAGCAGCGCTGACTAACAAATAGATTGACAGCCCCACCGCCCAGTAGGTGGGCCTTCTGACCCTCTTGAAGACCCCCCCCCCACTTCCAGCCTCTTCATGCCTTTCATTCTTTTCCATCTGAACATGCCTTTTGTACCAGTGGAAGAGAGTCATAGACTTAAGACCTTTAAACCTCAAAGAAAATACACATACAATGATACACACTGGGAAACATTCTGGGGTTGTTATGCTTGCAAAATAAAAGTGTAGGGAGTCTGGAATGGGTCAAGGCCCAATTTTTTGTAGTCAGGAGAGAGGTTCCTATAGAGCAGAGGTTGGCAAACTCTAGTAAAGGCCAGATTTTAGGCTTTTGAAGACCACATAAGGTCTCTATGGCATATTTTTATTTTTTTTAACAACCCTTTGAAAGGGTAAAAACAGGCTACAAGCTGGCCTTGCCTGCAATCTATAGTTTGCCAATCCCTGCTTAGAGTATCAGTCCTTGGTTTTCCTTACCTGGCTGGGATTCTTCTATAGGATGAGGGCAGGGGTTCCCTGTGGCCTGAAGAGAGGTATTCCTTTTCTGTTAGGTTTGAGGACAGGGGTTCATTTACAAGGCCAGGTCACTTCTGGTGTTCCTCTACTGGGTCAAGCAAACCTTCCTGGACAGGGAAGGCCCAGAGGTTCCTATAGTTTTAGTAGTGGTGTTCCTCTCCTGGATCAAGCAGGAGATTCTATGCAATATGAGACAGACATTCCTAGGGAGCTCTAGACTAGGGGTTCCTGTACAAGTTCAGGATGGGGCTTCTTAGACTGCATTATGACAGGTTTCTACAAAGAGATCAGGGGGTCCAGTACAGGGTTAGAAGAGGTGTTTCTGTACAGGTTCAGAGCTTGTGTTCATATAGACAGTAAGATTAGGTGTTCATGTCCAGATTCAGGTCAAGAAATTGCTATTAATTTGGATAAATTATGCTAGCTACTGTAACAAACCCAAAATCTCAGAGGCCTTAACAAATAAATGTTTATTTCTTGCTCACACAAAATCCAATCTGCATATTTACTACAGGTCCTTCATGGGCCAAGGAAACTTCCATTTAGTGGCTTTATTTTCCTTTACCTCCTCGGAGTTCTTGCTATTCAGCTGGTAAATGGAGCAAGAGAGAGAGTGGAGGATTACCGGAGAGGATTTTATGGGCCAGGCCTGGAAGTGGTGCGTAACACTTCTGCTTACACTCTCTTGGCCAGAACTCTATCATATGTCCACATCTAACTGCAAGGGAGGTTGGAAAAGATAGAATGAGCTCAGGGATAATGAACAGGTTTTGATGAGCCCATAGCAGTGTCTGCTACAGAATTCTATAGACTCCATAGAGCTATGCTGTCCAGTGTTAGCCACTAGCTACATGTGGCTACTGAGCACTTGAAATGTGCCTAGTCCAAATTGAGATGTGCTGTAAATGTAAACTACACACTGGATTTTGAAAACTTAGTATGAAAAAAATTTTAAATATCTTATTTTTCTGTATTGATTACATGTTGAAATGTTAATGTTTGGATGTATTTAAAGTAAATATATAATTAAATTTCATTTCACCTTTTCTTTTTACTTTTTTAACGTGGCTACATGAAAATTTTAAATTACACATGTGACTTGCATTATATTTCTGTTGGACAGAGTGTTGCTGTAGAGAATTCTCTTTAAAGTATTGGGACAGGGATTCTTTTTTTTCAATTGTACTTTAGATGAAGGTTTACAGAACAAACTAGCTTCTCATTAAACAGTTAGTACGCATATTGTTTTGGGACATTGGTTACCAACCCCACTACATGTCAACACTCTTCCTTCTTGACCTTGGGTTCCCTATTACCAGCTTGCCTGTTCCCTCCTGCCTTCCAGTCCTTTACCCTTGGCTGGTGTGCCCCTTTAGTCTCGTTTTGCTTTATGGGCTGGAACAGAGATTCTTGTACTATGTAGGGGTAGGGGTTTCTGTACAGGATCAAGTTAGTGTTTCCTGTCTGGGGTCAGGAAAATAACTCTGTTACATGGTAATGCAGGTTTGTAGGAAAATATGGGGTTGGAGACATCATAAAGTGAGAGAGAAGGGTGTAAAAGCAGTTTTGCCTATACAGGTTAAGGTTAGGTTGTCATTTAGAGGCCAGGAGAGTGGTTTTCTGTAGACAGTTAGGCCAGATGATCACAACATACTCAGGACAGGTATTTCTGTACGGGATCAGAGCTAGGTTCCTAGAGGGTTAGGTCGGGGATTCTTGTACAGCTTCAGGACAGGTGTTCACGGTGATTCGGATAACAAGTTGTTTAACAAGGTCTGAACAGAGGTTCCTATACAGGGTAGGTGTTTTTGTGCTGCTTTATTTCTTAGATTCCTGTCTTAGTTATGTGCTATGACAGAAATACCACACGTGGATGGCTTTAACAAACAGAAATTTATTCTCTCGTATTCTAGTAGGCTAGAAGTCCGAATTCAGGGCGCCGGCTCCTGGGGAAGGCTTTCTCTCTCTGTTGGTTCTGAGGGAAGGTCCTTGTCATCAATCTTCCCCTTGTCTGGGAGCTTCTCAGAGCAGGGACCCTGGGTCCAAATGACACGCTCCGCTCCTGGCGCTTCTTTCTTGGTGACATGATGTCCCTCTCCTCTCTGCTGCTTCTCTTTTTTATATCTCAAGAGATTGACTCAAGATACAACCTAATCCTGCAGAGTGAGGTCTCCCTCATTAACATAACTGCCATTAATCCCACCTCATTAACAGCCTAGAAGTAGGATTTACAACGCATAAGAAAATCACATCAGATGACAAAATGGTGGACAACAGGGGTTCATATACAAGGCGAGGGCTGGTATTTCTGTCCAGGATCAGGGTAGGCTTCCTGTTGATAATTAAACAAAACAAAAAACAGTTGCTGTTGAGTCAACTCTGACTCATGGCAATCCCATGTGTGTCAGAGTAGAACTGTGCTTGATAGGATTTTCAATGGCTGGTTTTTCAGAAGTAGATCTCCAGGCCTTTCTTCGGAGGTGCCTTTGGGTGAACGTGAGCATATTAACCATTTGCATCACCTAAGGTTCTTTTGACATTTCAGAGCTGGGTTCCTATAGCAGGCTAGGACAGCTGTCCTTATACAGGGTGAGGACAGAGGTTCCTGAACAAGGTGAGGCCGGGACTTCCTATGTAGGTCCAGGCACATTGCCAACACAGGTTCTGAGAGGTATTTCTGCTCACGACAAGGACAGGGTTTCCTACAGAGCCTGAGAGAGGGCTTCTGTGGAGCAGTGAGACAGGAGGCTTCTACAGGCTTAGGGCAGTCGTGGGCAATCTCTGTAGTGAGCATAGACTACTATGATGCTGAAATGGGCTACTCAGAGTCACTAGCATGGTTACTAGATGAAGAAATATTGTTTTTATGAGGACTGCTCCTTACCCATCATATGGACTGGACCGAGGTCCAACCCTTTTCACGTTCAGGGTATACAGGCCTCACAATCCCCATCTCTAGGGCTCTAGAGGAGAAGCTGTAAAGAGAAGCAGCCCAATTAAGTGTGAGCAACACTCACTTTATGGGGAGGTCACCCCATCCAAAATCCATTCCTTAAACTGTATGGTCAGGGCAAGTTACTCATCAAAGTCTCAATTTTTCATTAATGAGTACATGTATACTTTCTTCTGAGTGCTTTTTTCAGGTGTCAGTGAACAAAAGCAAATGAAGCCTCCCAGCCTGCTGCCTGATCCACAGTGACCCCTCAGGAAATGGTGCTGCCTGCTGTTATGAGCAGTGGGACAGTGGAGTGGCTAAGCCACAGACTCTGGGACCAGACTGCTGGGCTCTGCCCCTTGCCACCAGCTATGTGGCCTCTGAACCTGTCTGGCTTAGGATATTACCTGTCTACGAGTATGCTCCCATGTAAAACCAAAAAACCAAACCTGTTGCCGTCGAGTCATAGCGACCCTATAGGACAGAGTAGAACTGCCCCATAGGGTTTCCAAAGAGGAGCTGATAGATTCTAACTGCTGACCTTTTGATTAGCAGCCATAGCTCTTAACCACTGTACCACCGGGGAAGTGTTTGTTAAACTGAAAGGCAGATTCCACTTTGGGTGGAACAATTCACCCAAATGAGTCTGTGTATTGGGGAGGGAGTTGGGATTGTGGGGAGCTCCCCACCTACCAGGGTCTAAATATTACCTTCAAAGGCTATTTTGCCCTCCCGATCTCCTCCTCTCTCTCCTAGTTCCCACAGGGCTGCAGGCTGAACTGGGCCAAGAGATAAGAGATGAGTGACAGGATGATGCACTGACAACTCCACTGCCCAGCACTGGCCTTCTGACCATCTTGAAGGCTACCATTCCAGCCCACCCCTTCCCCCTTTTTCTTTCCTGAACATGTCTTTTGTCTCTTAGAAGAGGGTCCCTAACTTACACTGACTGAAAATATACATGTTAATTCAATCCACAAACAGATGTGCACAGACCTGTTCACATCATCAGCCACTCAGGAACACTCTTGACATGGGCATACGCCACATGATGTGCTCACACACACACACACACACACTTGCACAGAAATACTGGCATTACCAGACCCACAAAGACATCCTGACACACAGACCATCACAGTCACACTGTTAGGCCTCCACAGACCATCATATCCAGTTCTTGTTCAACATTCAAAAAATGTATATTGGTCGTCTTCTTGTGCCCAGTACATATAGTGTCATGTCACACCATCTCAAAGATCACCCAAAGTCATGCACAATCACACAAGTACGACCACACACATTTCTTCATCAAGTGCTATCTCACAGCCTCTCATACACTCCTCCGTACCCTGCCTCTTGTAGCCACCCAGTGTCACACAGCCTCACACCCAGTCACAACCTCACAGACAAATGGCCAGTCCCATGCTGTCTTTCATCATGATGTGTGGATGCACATGTCATACTACACAACCTGGGCATTGTCTCATGCAGTTCTGCATGGATTGCTACAATCACATGTCATAGCCTGTACTCATGAAGTATTACATATGCATCTACACAGCCTCACATGCACTGTCTCCTCAATTGTACATTATAGCCATAGACTGTCATTAAATAACCACAGATGCTGGCACACACACCACCTGACACTGCAATTTATTTGTCACACATAGACTCACACCTCCAGTTTCAGGACTTTGGTGATTTTATTGTACAAAAGCTTTGAAAGTCCAGGCCAGGGGGTGTCTGGAGCCCAGAGGGTTGGATTGTAAAGACTGCAGCAGGCTAGGACAGCTGTTCTTATGGGGGGTGAGGACACCACCCTTGCCCTCATGAGCTCAGTGGAGCCACCACAGTGGCAGTGGTAGTGGAAGGCATGGAGCCTGTAGGGAAAGAACCTGTGGGTGAGCCCAAGAGGGGTCCTGGGAAAGGCATGAGGTGGCTAACAGGCCCTGACAGCACTACAGGGCCCAGGCCTTGGTAAAGATGGGCAGTACCAGGTGGGCCCAATGCCAAGCTTGAGGCCATCTCCCCACAATTCCCGCTACCACTGCCCCCAGCCACCACCATGAAGCCACCAGCTGGTCCTTCGACTGCTCCTGAACCTCCCAGACTTGACCCTCGTTTCTTTTTCCCTTTTCCAGAGGCCTTGCGATTTCGAGTCTGAATACCATCCTTCCGCATTGTCAGTGGCCGGTTCACCTGCCAAAAGGAAGGCCGTCAGTGTTTTTCAACTCTAGACCTTTGCTTTTCATTGTCTGTACCAGGCATACCCCCTCCACCCTGCTTTTTTAAGAATATGGAATAGGCTCAAGGAATAGGGAGTGTACTCTCAGGTACAGGTATTTTCCTAAGGAATCCTGAGATTGTGAGGTCCTGAGCTTGGGAAAACCTCCAAGGCTGATAGGAGCTGCCTGAAGTCTAGGGCAGGGGAATGGAAGTTAGATGATGACTGAAGGTGGGAAAGAGGGGAGGTGGAAGAAGACAGGAGATGGAGGGGGGAGAAGGGAGCAGAAAGGAGGAATAAGAGAGGAGGGAGTGGAAGGGCGGCAGAAGATAAGGAAGGGAGGAGGGAGGAAGGCTAACAGAGAAGGTAGAAAGAAGGAGAGAGGAGAAAAAGAGAGGAAGAAGACAGGAGAGAAAGAGAAGGGAAGAGGAAAGAGAAAGGGAAGCAAAGAGGGAGGCAGGAGAGTGAGAAAGAAGGGGGAGAAAGAAGAAAAGGGAAGGGAAAAAAGGGAGAAAGGAAAAGGGAAGAGGGGTTATGAGGGGCAGAGGAGGTTCAGAATGAGGCGGGGAAACATGGTATGAGGACAAGGGTTCCTATAAGTGTGAGGACAGGGAAGGCAGAGAAGGGAGGTTCAGAGAGGTAGAGTCTCACTTGATGTAGCTTGTAGTAGAGGCCGCAGGCATTGCACACAGGGTCCCCACTGGCGTTTCTCCGCCACAGTGTCGTAGTTGTTGTCTGGCAGTTGGTGCACTGGGTGCCTGCACGTTTGCTGACAATCTGGGGGAAGAGAGGATTGAGGGTCGATATACTGAGGAGGTGGAAGTGGGGGATATGGGCTCATAGAGTATGTCAGGAGGACTCATATCTGCGGAAGGAGTCCCAGGCCCCAGTTATTTTGAAGTGCCCCAAGATGATTCCAATGTGAAGCCAAGGATGAAAACACTGCTATGAAGGGTGAGGACAGAGGTTTCTGTATGGTTTGGGGACAAGGGTTCTCGTTTGAAGCCTCTAAAGATAGGCTGAGGATAGGAGTTCCTGTACACAGCCATGTTCCGGTATTGGATAAAGGCAGGAGTTCCTATTTTGCAGCAGGGGTTCCTATACAGGAAGAAGACAAGGTTTTCTGTACAGGGTGAGGACAGGGATTCCTGTCTGAGGAGAGGGCGGGGATTTCTACACAGGAAGAGAGGAAGTTTTTCCTGTATAGAACAAAGGCAAGGGTTTCTGTATGGTGTTAGGACAGGGGAAACCTGGTGGTGTCGTGGTTAAGTGCTACGGCTGCTAGCCAAAGGATCGGCAGTTCAAATCCACCAGGCGCTCCTTGGAAACTCTATGGGGAGTTCTACTCTGTCCTATAGGGTTGCTATGAGTCGGAATCGACTCGATGGCACTGGGTTTGGTTTTTTTTTTTTTTTTTTGGTTAGGACAGGGGTTCCTATGTAGGATGGTGAGCAGTAGATTCCCGTAAGTATGAGGACAAGGGTTCCTACATGTGTAAGGACAGGGATTCCTGTAGAGCATGAGGGCAAGGATTCCTGTACAGAGTGAGAACAGTCGTTCCTGTATAAGGTGAGGAAGGCCTGGGATCTTACCAGGCGCTTCTTGGGCCGGATGAGGGGCCTGTTCTGCCCATTCATCTTGTGATAAAGGCCACAGGCATTGCACAGATAGTGGCCAGTCCTGTCTCTCCGCCACAATGGAGTGGCTGTTGCTCCACAGTTCACACACTCTCTGGCCTCTGGTGGGGTGAGTAGAGGGGAAGAGGGAGCCCGGCTCAGCTCAACTTTGCCTTGAACCACCCCAGCCCCACCTCAACCTCCCTGTCCCTTTTTGAGAATCTCACCACAGGGTGGCAGGGGCAGGGATCCACGCAGCTTGGGGGAAGAATAGGTCCCTGGAGTGAGGGGGCTCCCGGTGGTGGAGAAGAAGGTACTGGAAAAGTCGGGGCCCCCATAGGCACTGCTGGGGACAGGGAGTGATGAAGGCAGTGCAGGCCCCAGGGTCAAGAGGTCTGGACTCAGCCGCTCTGTCTTTAAGGTCTCCAGGAAGCTGGTGCTGCCTTTCCCATCTGTATCTTCAGGGGCCTGGGGAGGGGAGTCCTCACGGGTGGGGCACACAGCTGAGGCAGAGTAGAGCCCGGTCTTGCCATAGGCCCAGCCAGCATATGGTGAGCCCCCTGGAATCCCCTCCATACAGTTGAGCAATGGGTACACCTGAAAGACTGTTAGGGGATGGATATGGGAAGGAAGGAGGAAATAAGAGGAGAGATCAGTATTAGATCCCCTCCCTCACCTCACCCTTCAGAGTGCAATCGTGCCCAACAGCCCCAACATGGTGGCCAAGTTTCCAAACTTCCCACAGGTTACCAGAGCAGTTGCCAGCCATTGGTAACTCTGGCAACTGCAATAAGCTCCAACCATTTCCAAATGGGCTTTCAGAATGACTGACTGTTGGGATTTGGAGCCCCGCAGATCACTTGACAACTAGGGCAGCCACCACATACTTCCAATATTGCTTCTCAATATGGCTGCCCTAATATGGCAGATTGAAGAGCATTGGAATTCCCCCGTCTGGGCTTAACTAGGAAACCCTGGTGGCATAGTGGTTAAGTGCTATGGCTGCGAACCAAAGGGTCGGCAGTTCAAATCCACCAGGCGCTCCTTGGAAACTCTATGAGGCAGTTCTACTCTGTCCTATAGGGTCACTATGAGTTGGAATCGACTCGATGGCACTGGGTTCTGGTTTGGGGCTTAACTAGGGGGAGTGGTCAGCACATCTATATGAAAAGCTTCCAGCTATTTCCAAGATGACTCCTAGTGGGAATTTGACCTGGTCTTTTTTTAAAGGTCTCCATGGCAACCCCAACAGCATCTAGCCAATGCCAAGACAGCAGCCACCCAATAGTTACCTGGGGAATGTCTGTAGGCTTCAGCGTCCCTGTAGTAGGCCAGTGCAGCAGCAGCAGCAGTGGCAGTGCTAGGGGCAGTGGAGGAGGATGCTGTGTCCAAACCTTCAGGCCCAGAGGGGAAGAAGACCCCTGATTCTGGTGCTGAGGACACCAGGGCAGGATCCACAAACTGAGGCAGGGGCTCTGAGGTCCCCAGAGCCCCCAGGCCAGGGAACTCCATGGGGCCTCTGGGGTTTGACCTGTGAGGACAGGAAGGGGGTCTCAGACACAGAAATCCTCCTCTCCTCACCTCTGTCCACCTTCTCTTCTTCCCTCCTTTCTCCCTCCTCACCCCCATCCTCTTTTCCCATATTCCTTTTCTCCACCTTGCTATTACCCACCTCCTCCTCATCTTCTTCCTTTTCCTCTCTCCTCCCTTCCCATTCCTCCTTCATCTCTCACTGGTCTTCTACCCCATCCTCTCACTTTCCATCCTTCCCTGTCTTTCATCTTCTTCCGTACCCTCCTCTCCTTGCCCCTCTTCCCTCCCTCTGCTAACTCCTCTACTTTCATCCCTTCCCTCCTCTTCCTTCTCCTCCTCTTCTTCTTCCCTCTCTTGGTTCACCTCTTTCACTTCTTGTCCTCCTGTCCCCTCCTCTCCCTCCTCCATTTCTCCCATCTTTCTTTCTGAATTTCTTTTCCCTCCTTTCACTCAACTTCTCTTCCTTCTTCTCCTCTTGTCTTCCCCCTTCCTTTCTCTTTCCACTCCTTTCTCATTCTCTCCCCTCCCTTCTGTTCCTCCTTGCCCTCCTCTTCTTTGCCTCTACCTTTTCCTCTCCCATCTCCCCCTCACCTTTCTCCTGTCTTTCAACTTCCTCTCTTCTCTCCCTCCAGTTTTTCTTCTTTGTTTTCTCCCCTCATTTTTCATCTACCTCATCTCCCTCTTCCCCTTTCCACATCTGCTCCTCCACTCCTCTTTTACTACTCATTTTCTCCTCCCCTCCTGCTCTTTCTCCTTCTCCTCCCTCTCCTTCCCTCCTTCTTTTTCATCCTTCTCCTCTCCCTCCTCCTTTTCTGCTCATCTTTTTCTCTCTTCCTCTTCTCCTCCCCCCCCCACTTCCTCTTCTTATTTTCCTCCTCCCCCTGTACTCCCCCCTCTCCAAAAGAGTTTGGGTGGGGGTGGGATGGTGCAGACCGAGGGTCCCTTGGACCCCTTGGTCACCCCCCGGGTCTTTGGGGTTCACAATCCTGTGCTCCCCAACTTCATTCCTATCTATTGCATCTTGCCCTCTGACTTTCTCAGAAACCCCATGGTTTCCTGTTTGACTCCCCCCTCCCCCACCTCCGTTGGGTCTGCAGACAGGGGGCCTCCTCAGTTCCTCCCTGCTCCATGGGAGGGTCAGTACCCCTCAGTGCTTATCTCTGCCATCCCCGCCCAACTTTTGAAATTACCCCAAGGCCACTGGTTTCCTCCAAGAGGGGGCCAGGTGGGTGGTGTTCCCTCTACCCCTACCCTCTCCCCTGCCATAGTTCTGTTTTCATGCTCCTCCAGTCCCTTCCATTCCCAGGCCTCAGTTTACCCATCTACCAGATGGAAGGTGGTAGCAGAGGCTGAGCTGAAACCTGTGATATATACTTTGGTCTCTGCCCCCTTTGTCTCTGTCTTTCCCTGTGTGTGTGTGTGTGTGTGTGTGTCTCTATCTCTATGTCTCTTTCTCCCTGACTCTGTTTCTTCTCAAGTCTGACTCTTTCTCCTTCATCTCTGTCTATGCTTCTACAATATATCTTGCCTTCCTTCTGTGTGCTTTTATGAATGTCTCATGTTTTTTCCTTCCCTGTCTCTCCATGTCTATATCTCTTTGTTTATCTCTCTCCACTTTATTTCTGTCTCTGTCTCTTTGTTTCTCTGTCTTGTTCTTTCTCTTTCTTAGCACACTCTCTATATACCTGTGTTTCTCTTCCTCTCCACTCAAAGATCTCTGAACATCTCTCTCTATCTCCGTCTATTTTTCTGTGTCTCCCACTCTCTGTTTCTGCCTGTTTGCCTCTTCCCTCTGTCTCTCTCTTTGGGCCCTCAGACCTTCTTTCCATGATTCCTACACCCCTGACCATACCCCACTGCACACAGCCCAGGAAGGGGAGTCAGGAAACCTGGGTTCCAGTCCTGCCCCTGCCCCTGCCCCTGCCCCTGCCCCTGCCCCTGCCCCTGCCCCTGCCCCTGCCCCTGCCAGACCCTGTGAATCTGAGGGGCCTAGTTTCCCTGCCTGTAGGGTGGGGTGACAGGGATAGAGTAGGAGGCTATCTTCAAAACTCCCACCTACTTGACCCATTGTGCAGGCTGGCTAAGGGTTAGGCCCAGGGTTGAGGTGCGCTGGGAAAGAGATGGGCCTGTGAATGCATGCACCACCATCCCTTCTATGCCCGAGTCCTGCTGTCTCTCCCTGGGGAGGGTGTCTCACTGTGATCTCTCCGTCTCAGCCTCCATCACTGTCCTCTCTGTCTGTAATTCTTTGTTAATCTGTCTCTCCAGGATTCTCTCTATCTTGGAGTATCTCTCTCTGCATCTCTATCTTACCCTTTTTCTCTGTTCCTAGGTCTCTCTCCCTCTAGCACTGTCTCTTTCCTGTGGTCACTCTGTCTCTTGCTCTTTCTTTGACTCTGTTTTTGTTTCTCCTTTCTCTTCCTGTCTCTGTAGCTTGTTCTTTTCCTCTGTCACCCTGTACCTCTTTTTTTGTTTCTCCCTCCTTTCCTTTTCTGTCTCACTGTGTCTCTTGCTCTCTTTCTGTCTCTATCCTCACTATTCCCTCATCCTCTCATTCTCACCTCACCACCTCCAGTCCCCATTTCCCCACCCCTGCACTCAGCACCTTGGTGGATCCAGGGCTGCCCACCCCTCCCATGACAGGGGCCCAGCCCCCCACCCCCAGTTATCACTCTCCAGACAGAGATAAAGTTTATCTCGAGGCAGGGGGATATGAAAGCTCCTTATCAGCTGCCCCACTAGAGTAAGTGCTGCCCCAACAGCAACAGACAGCAGCCCGGCACCCTCGCCTCCTCCTCCAGCCCCAGCCCCTCACCCCAGGTAACAGCCCTATCCCAGCCCTTAAGGGAGGGTCCCGAGGGACTGAGGGAGTGGAGATGGAGTCTGGGGGTTAGGTAGGAGGCCTGGGGGATTAGAGGCAGATTTTGAGGGTCAGATATTGGGTTGAGAAGTCAGTCAGAGAGAGATTTAGGGTGTAGCCATGAAGTTTGGAAGAAGCAGGTATAGGGTTTGAGGAGCAAAGACAAGTCTGGAAGCTCAGAAATACATTGGGAAAGTAGAAAAGGAGTTGAAGATCAGATGTGAAGTTTGAGAGTCAGAGCTAAAGATTAGAAGTTGGAGATGTAGTTTGGGGGTCAGAGGTGGATTTTGAGGATCATAGAACAGTTTGGGGAATCCAAGGGTTTTGTGAACACAGATGTGACACTTAGGTGTCAGAGGTGGGTTTAGGCAGACAGAAATGTGGCTGATGATTAGAGATGTGTTATAGGAGCACAGGTAGGATTTGAGAAGCAGAGATGGAATTGGAATGGAGAAAGATTTGGGGCTAGAGATGAGATTTTGGGGGGCAGAAACATGTTTGGGGCAGAAATAGGGTTTAGGGAAGACAGACATGAGGGTTCAGGCAGCAGACCAGACTTGAGGGAGTAGACTTGGTGTTTGAAGTAACAAAGACATTTTGGTGAGCAGGCAGGGGTCGGGGGAGAGAAATGGTCTTGGGGGATCAGAGAGAAGTCACAAGGAACACATACTGGTTTGAAAGGCAGAGATGGGGTAAAAGGATGGAGCTAGGGTTTAGAGGGCTCAGAAAAGGAGTTTGGGGCATAGACAAGGGTGTCTTGGAGCAGACAAGAGGTTTAGGAGCAGAAATGGGCAGGGGAGCAAAAGTGAGGTTTGGGGAAAACTCAGGGAAGAATCTGAATCTGAATGAAAATCAGATTTGGGGCCAAGATAGGGTTTTGGGGAAATGAAAGCATGTTTTGAAGGGTGGAGATGGGATTTAGGGGAAACAGACCTGGTGTGGGGAGCAGAGTTAAGGGATGGGGGGAACAGAGATGTCTTGGAAGGAGTAGATGGGGGTGAGGGCAGAGGTGGGGTTTGGGGGGTAGGTTTGGGGACAGAGATTAAGGTTGGAAAGACATGGATGGGTTCTGGGAAGCTGTGAAGGGATTCAAAGGTGGCAGATACTTTGGGGACCAGCAGTGGGTTGGGGAGCCTGGAGCAGGCTAGAAGAATAGCCATGAGGTTAGGGACAGCAGGCTTGGGGTTTGCCTTGCTGGGGGCTCTTTGAGGGTCAAGACTGACCTGGGCTGGTGGATGCGGAGAGTTCAGCTGCCTCGAGGATGTGGTGAGCTCAAGCTTGGTGTGATCCCAGGAGGTGTCCTGGCTGGCCTTGGCCTTTGAGGCTCCGTCCCTCCCTCCCCTTTCCCTCCTCCCTCCTCCAGGGAGTGGCTGGTGCCCTAGTGGGTGGGGCAGTCCGGGGAGGGGGTAGGCTCTCTGCCTGTGGGGCACCTCATGGACACTGGGGGTCCTTCTTGACCCTACCTGCCCACCCTGTGTATTATTGGACCCCACTCGCCTTGGGCTCCTGTGGACTTCAATGTCTGACCAAGAGAAAGGAACTGAAACCAGATAACCTGAAAATAGCAGATATGGTTTCATGACTTCTCTGGGCTTTTCCATGAGTGTTTGTAAAGCCCCTACTGTGTGCGGGTCAGGTGCAGGTTGGGCCCTTATGTATGTGAGTCATCCTAGCTACAGGGAGAGGAGAGATGTGATTGTACCCATTTTGCAGGTGAGAAGAATGAGGCTTAAAGAGGTTTGATGGGATTTGAACCAAAGCCTGTGGAACACCTTGACGACCCAGGCCCAGTCTGGCGGGAGGCAGGGGCACACTCACTCAGCACCCCACTGGGGCTTACGCCAGCTCTGTCTTGCCCTGGGCCAGCAGATAAGTCTTATCAGATGAAGGCGACCGTGGCTGTTGGTCGCGGTAACAGGCTGTCTTAGGGTGGGGGCGGGGTGCAAGGGGTGCCCAAAGATACGGCCTCAACTTCTCACCCACGGTGCTGCCTTGGAGGCGGGAAACTGAGGTAGAACCTGGGGTTAGTTCCTCTGTGGGTCCTTGAGGAGTGGGATAAGTTGAAGAAAGGGAAAGACACAGAGAATTGAAGGGACAGAGACAGAAAGAGAGGCAGAGAGATAGACAAAAACAGAGGTACACAGAGAGATGGAAATGGGGAGACACAGAGAGCGACAAATAAACAGAGAAAGAGACAGAGCTGGAAGGAGACAGAGAGTGAGTACAGAGAGAAAGAGACTAAGAGGGAGAGGCACACAGAGCAAGTCAGAGACAGTTAAAGACATAGAGAGGCAAAGAGAGAACAAGAGACAGACAGAGATGGGCAGAGGGAGAAAGAAAGCCTGAAAGTGACAGAGGCTAAGAACACTGGTGGTGAAACTGAGAAGGGAGACAAAGACGATGTTGTAGAGAGGGGGCAGAGACAGAAAAGACATTCAGAGACAGAGTATGAGAGGGAGTTCTGGAGACCCCAGGTGGCAGGCTGGGCTAAGCCCCGGGCAAGTGGTGCTGGGGTGGGTGGGATGGGGGATATGGTTGCCATGAGGGACCTGCAGAGGGTCACTGGGCCTCTGCACCTTAGTCCCCCCCCATTCTGCCCTGCCTCACCACCTCCCCACAATAATGACAATATCAACCACCACAGCATCTTCATGTAAAATCATCTGATACATACAGTAGGCGTCCAGTTTGGGGGTCCCCATAGGGCAGGCTGGAAGACCACTTGGTGAAGGCATTGGGGCTCCATGGGACAGGGAGCTCTCCTGACCACCTGTTTTACTGATGGGGAGACCAAGACCCAGAGAGGTAGAGGGCAAGGATGGAGCCCTGAATCAGTGGAATCTGCTTACCCTGTAGCCCACCCCAAAGGGAGTTTACCATCCTTATTTGACCTCTCTGAGCTTCAGTGTCCCCATATGTAAAATGGGAGGTTTGAGGAGGAAAGAGAGCAAAGTCAAGACTTCCCATTTATTGAGCTCCTTCTGTGTGCCACGCCCTGTGCTGAGCCTTCATTAGTAAGAACAAGGACAACAAAGACATCTATGACTTAAGTGGCAATGGCTTCATTCAGGACATGTATTCTAGAGCCAGCCCATCTTCATCCATAGACTGCCATTACTACCTACTAGCTGTGTGACCCTGGGTGAGTTACTATACCTTCTGGACCTCAGTGCCTCAGCTGTAAAAATGGGTAACAATAATAATTAATAGGGTGATGTGGGAGACTAAATGAGTCTTGAAACTGAAATCTCAATGAGTGTTATGTATCTTATTCATTTATTGAGTACCTACTGTGCACTTGGAAACCGTGGTGGCGTAGTGGTTAAGTGCTACGGCTGCTAACCAAAGGGTCGGCAGTTCAAATCCGCCACGTGCTCCTTGGAAACTCTATGGGGCAGTTCTACCCTGTCCAATAGGGTCACTATGAGTCAGAATCGACTTGACGGCACTGGGTTTGGTTTTTGGTTTGGACTGTGTACTTGGCCTTTTCTTACTAACACTAGTACTGATTTAGTACCAATACCAATGATATTCTAACACCAATACTAATACTAATTCTGCTGATTACTAACAGTGATATTGGAAACCCTGGTGGAGTGGCAGTTAAGTGCTACGGCTGCTAACCAAAGGGTCGGCAGTTCGAATCCGCCAGGCGCTTCTTGGAAACTCTATGGGGCAGTTCTACTCTGTCCTATAGGGTCACTAGGAGTGGAAATCGACTCGACAGCACTGGGTTTTTAATAATGATATTAACTCTAATATTGATACTAAGATTAATGCTAATTTTAATAGTAATCTAATACTAATTTTAATATTGATACCATTATTAATAATACTAAAACACTAATTCTGAAACTAATTATTATTCATTCTAATTCAAACGACAACAATAATAACACTAATACTAATTCTGATACTAACACTAACATAATAACAGCAGCAGTATTATTTGCTGAGCGATGGCTGCATGCTAGGTACTGTGCTAAGTGCCCACCACGCACTTTATCCCATTCTTATCAGGGCCTTGTAGTATCGGTGGGTGTAATTGTCCCCATCTTCCAAATCGAGAGTAGATGCAGAGAAATGAAGATGTTTGTCCAAGGCCCTGAGTTCTTGTCTCAACTTTAATACTGGTTTGCTGCATGATTCCTGGCAAGCCATCCTTCTCAACCTCAGTTTATTCACCTTAAAAATGGGTATAATCACAGAACGCACATGGAATATAACCACTCAGCACAGGGCCTGCCTGGCACACCATAAATGGTGTGCTCCGTAAATGGTAACTCTCATCATCATTCTTATTATTAGAAGCAACAATTGCAATGTTGGGAGAGAGGTTGGGCAATCTGCTCTCATAAGGAAGGGCAGGTTGGAGGGGAGCATATCCAGGGTTTGGCCGCTGTACTCACCCCATTTCTTCATTCCTGGAGAGGACAAAGGACTCAGGAAGGAAAGTAAGGGGTGGGGAGTGGGGTTCCTCAGGGCCCTGCCTCCATCGACTGCCAAAAACCCCAAGGCTCTGAGGCCAGGCCTCACCCCATTCCCTCCCCCATCCCAGTGGAGAGGGCACAGGCCCAGAAGTCTGCAGAGGCAGTTCAGCCAGCAGGGAGGCAGCTGGGAGTGGGCAGATAAGGGAATCAGCGGGACCAGGCCAGGCTTTGGGGGAGACCAAGGCTGGGGGTGGGGTGTCCAGGCCAGCTGCCTCCTCTTTGTCCGCCTCCATTTGAGATTCAGCTCCAATGTTCTCTCCTCCTGGAAGTCTTTCCTGACTGGCTCCCTCCCTCCCAGCATCTTCAGGGGTCCCACAGCTTGCTTGGCCCAGGCCCATGGCATTTGGACTGTTTGTGCCTACTCCAGACTGTGAAGTTCACCAGAGTGGAAACAGAGTCCTACTCACCCCTGTGTCAATAGCACCAAGAGAACCATCAACCAAAGCCTGGCCAAGGAGTCAAATATTAGCCCCCAGAACCAAATTGATTTTTAATAACTTAGTTCAAGAGTACATAAAAGTATAAAGGAGACTATAATAAGCATTTCCTTTGTCAAACATGGAGCCCTGGTGGTGCAGTGGTTAAGCATTCAGGGGCTAACCAGTTCGAATCCACCAGCCACTCTTTGGAAACCCTATGGGGCAGTTCTACTGTGTCCTATAGGGTTACTATGAGTCAAAATCGACTCGACAACAATGGGTTTGGTTTGGTTTGCTTTTTTGTCAAACATTAATAGTTTGCCTTATTCATTTCAGATCATTTTTAAAAGAGATATGATAGTACAGATACAGAAATACAGGTAGTACAGGTAATGAAGTTCTTGTTTGAGTTCTATTGCCCTTTCTCCTTCCACTGTCTGACTTTGGTGTTTATCTTCCCCATGCATATTTTTATTCCATTATTACATATTTAAGGAGTCCCTGGGTGGTGCAAAGGGTTAATGCACTCTGCTGCTAGTGAAACATTTGAAGTTCTAGTCCACCCAGAGGTGCCTCGAAAGAAAGGCCTGGTGATCTACTTCCAAAAAATCAGCCACTGAAAACGCTATGGTGCACAGTCCCACTCTGACACACACGGTCGCCATAAGCCAGGGCTGATTTAACAGCAACTGGTTTCTGGTTTTTATGTATTCACAAACAACAGATGATACTGTTTCTGCCTGGTTCTGCACTTCATATAGAGAAATCATGCAGTATGTGCTTCTTTTGCTCAACATAATGTCTGTGACATTCATCCACATTGTTGCGTCTACCAATAAATAGTTCATTCTTTTCTTCCTTTTTTAAAAAATTGAGATGTAATTCACATACCATGACATTCACCCTTTTAAAGTGTATAATTCAGCAGTTTTTAGTTTTTAGTATATTCACAAGGTTGTACAACCATCTGTCTAATTCCAGAACATTTTCGTCACCCCAAAAAGCAACCCTGTACCCAAAAACAGTCAATCCCTCTTCCCTCAACCCTTCCGCCATTCCCTGGCAACCGTTAGTCTACTTTCTGTGTCTATGGATTTTCCTATTCTGGACCTTTTATATAAATGGCATCATACTATCTTTTGTGACTGGTTTGTTTCACTTTGCTAAAAATTTTCAAGATTTATCCATGTTGTAGCAACTATCAGTACTTCATTCCTTTTTATGACTGAATAATATTTTATTGTATGGAAATACCACATTATGCTTACCCATTCATCAGTTGATGGATATTTTTTGGCTACCATGAATAATGTTGCTATGAACATTCATGTAAAAGTTTTTGTGTAGACATGTTTTCTTTTTTTTAACAATATTGTATTATGTTTTCAGTGAAAGTTTACACAGCAAATTGGTTCCCATTCAACAATTTCTACACAAGGTGTTCAGTGGCATTGGTTACATTCTTCACAGTGTGTGAACATTCTCATTTTTTCTATTCTGGTTGTTCCATTTCCATTAATCTAGTTTCCCTGCCTTCTTACATTCTTATCATTTTTTAAAGTAATTGTTGACCATTTGGTCTCCTACAGGTGATTTTTTAAAGGAGCATGGTACTTACAGGTGATATTCATTATTTTTTGAGCCAATTTGTTATTTAGCTACCAGTGACCTCAGGGTTAGTTTCCTTTCAAGGTTTGAAGAGTATCTCAGGGCAATAATCTTGGGAGTCCTCCAGTCTCGACCAGTCCAGTAGCTCTGTTTTTTAAAGAAATTTGAGGTTCTGTTTCACATTTTTCTCCCATTCTATTTTTATCAGGGTCCATCTATTGTGGCCTGGATTAGAACAGTTGCAGTTGTAGCCAGGCACCACCTAGTTCTTCTGCTCTCAGGGTAGATGAGGCTATGGTTCATGTAGACTGTTTGTCCTGCAGACTAGTTTCTTCTTTTGAGCATATGTTTACTCTTCCACCTAGAAGTGTAATTACTAGGTCATATGGTAATTTTATGTTTAACTTTTAAGAAACTGCCAAATAGTTTTCCACAGCAGCTATATCGATTTACATTCCCACCAGCAATGTATTATTGTTGTTAGGTGCCCTCGAGTTGGTTCCGACTCATAGCGATCCTATGTACAACAGAATGAAACACTGCCCTGTCCTGTGCCATCCTCACAATTGTTGCTGTTTGAGCCCATTGTTGTAGCCACTGTGTCAGTCCATCTCATTGAGGGCCTTCCTCTTTTTCGCTGACCCTGCATGATGTCCTTCTCCAAGGACTGGTCCTTCCTGATAACAAGTCCAAAGTAGATGAAGTCTCACCATCCTCTCTTCTAAGGAGCATTCTAGCTTTACTTCTTTGAAGGCAGATTTTTTGTTCTTCTGGTAGTCCAAGGCATATTCAATATTCTTTGCCAGCACCATAATTCAAAGGCATCAATTCTTCTTTGGTCTTCCATTGTCCAGCTTTCACACACATATGAGAGGGTTGAAAATACCATGGCTTGGGTCAGGAGCACCTTAGTCCTCAAAGTGACATCTTTCCTTTTTAACGCATTAAAGAGGGCTTTTGCAGCAGATTTGCCCACATCCTCTCCAATGCTTGTTATAGTCTCCTTTTTTGATATAACAATCCTAGTGAGTGTGGGAGACTTGGTGGCGCAGTGATTAAGAGCTACAGCAGCTAACCAAAAGTCGGCAGTTCGAATCCACCAGATGCTCCTTGGAAACCTTATGTGGCAGTTCTACTTTGTCCAATAGGGTCACTATAAGTTGGAATCTACTCCACGGCAACGGGTTTGAGCTTTTTTTTAGTTTAGTGAGTGTGAAGTGGTATCATATTGTAGTTTGATATGCATTTCCCTAATGACTAATGAGCAACCCTGGTGGCGCAGTGGTTAAGAGCTCAGTTGCTAACCAAAAGGTTGGCAGTTGGAATCCACCAGCCACTCCTTGGAAACCTTGTGGGGCAGTTCTACTCTGTCCTCTAGGGTCACCATGAATTGGAACTGACTCGACGGCAACAGGTTCCAGTCAATGACTAATGATGATGAGCATCTTTTCATGTGCTTGTTGGCCATTTGTATATCTTCTTTAGAAAAATGTATACTGAAATCCTTTGTACATTTTTTATTGTATTTTTTTATTGTTGAGTTGCAAGAGTTATTTGTGTATTGTGGATGCTATGCCCTTATACCTGTCTGTCAGCTGGTAATATTGTGGTGGCCTATGTGTTGCTATGATGCTGGAAACTATGCCACCGACATCTCAAATACCTTTCTACTAGGAAAAAGGCCTGGCGATCTGCTTCCAAAAATTAGTCAATGAAAACCTTATGGAAAACAACAAAATATTGCCTGGGATAGTCCTGGAAGATGAGCCTCTCAGGTTGGGGGGGAAAAAAACCATGGCCGTTGAGTGGATTCCAACGCATAGCGACCCTATAGGACAGAGTAGAACTGCCCCGTAGGGTTTCCAAGGAGTGGCTCGTGGATTTGAACTGCCGACCTTTTGGTTAGTAGCTGAGCTCTTAACCACTACACCACCAGTGCCCCCTCAGATTGGAAGGCACTCAAAATACGACTGGGGAAGAGCTGCCTCCTCAGACTAGAGTTGACCTTATTGAAGTGGAGGGAGTTCATTGCTAGTGGATAGAAATACAATCGATTTTTATGTTTTGATTTTGTGTCTGACCCTTACTACCCAACACCCTTACTGACCTTGTTTATTAGCTCTAATAGTTTTGCTGTGGATTCCTTAAGATTTTCCATGTACAAGATCATATCATCTGCAAATAGGGATAGTTTTGCTTTTTCCTTTCCAGTTTGGGTGGTTTTTACTTTTTTTTCTTTCCCAATTGTCTTGGCTAGAACCTCCAATACAATGTTGAATACAAGGGCTGACAGCGGATATTGTCCTGTTCCTGATCTTCAGGGGAAAGCTTTCAGGCTTTCACCATTAAGTATAATGTTAACTATCCGTTTTTCGTAGATACCCTTTATCAGGTTGAGGAAATTCCCTTCTATTCCTTGTTTGTTGAGTGTTGTTTTTGTTTTTAGTATGAAAGGGTATTGGATTTTGTTAGATTTTTTTTTTCTGCATCTATTGAAATGATCATGTCCTTTATTAAAATGGTACATTATATATTGATTGATTTTCCTATGTCTTAGTTTGCTGGTGCTGCTGTTAGCAGAAATGCCACAAGTGGGTGGCTTTAAAAAACATAAATTTATTTTCTCACAGTTCTGGAGGCCAAAAGTTCAAATCAGAGCCTCAGCCACGTCAATTCCTTTTGTGAGCATCTCTCTTAGTTTCTGGTGACTGCAGGTGATCTTTGACATTCCTTCATGTTCCTTGGCATCCATCTGCCCCCCTGTGTGTGTCTCTGTGTCTATTCTCCTTTTATAACTCAGAAATGATTATCTTTAGGACCCACCCTACTCTGGTTTGACCTCACTAACGTAACAAAAGAAAACCCCTACTTCTAAACAGGGTTATATTTATAGGTGCAAGGATTAGGATTTCAACACATATTTTGGCGGGGGGGACACAATTCTAACTATGACATTAACCTTTCATTTCTTGGATAAATCCCACTTGGTCATGGTGTATGATCTTTTTAATATGTTGCTGGATTCAGCTTGCTAGTATTTTGTTGAAGATTTTCACATCTATATTCATAAGAGACATTGATCTGTGGTTTTCTTATCTTGTGATATCTTTGTCTGGTTTTGGTATTAGGGTAATACTGACCTCATAAGTTCATTCCTTTTTATTGCTGAGTATTATTCCGTGGAACAGTTTGTTAAACAGTTGGTTTAACCCTTCATCTGCTAATTGGGCATTTGATTTTTTAAATTTTTTCCTATTAAAGCAAATCTACAATTTACAAACCCATATTCCTCTCTGTGCATACACGAGAGGCCTGGTGGCACAGTGGTTAAGAGCTGGGCTGCTAACCAAAAGGTCAGCAGTTTGAATCCACCAAGCACTCCTTGGAAACCCTGTGGAGCAGTTCTACTCTGTCCTATAAGGTCCCTATGAGTTGGAATAGACTTGACAGCAATGGTTGTGCACACACATGTGAAGGAGTTTCTCTAGGGGCCAGGAAGCATCAGTCTGTAATTCATCCATCCACCCCTCCACCCAACCATCTATCCAACCACCCCTCCACCCAGTTGTCCATTCATTCACCCATCTGCCCACAGGTTTATTCATCCATCCATCTACCCATCCGCCCATCCTTCCATAAATAATCTATTTCCAGGTATATAACTGCTGAGTCCAAGGCAAGCTATCTTTAAAAAATAGGTAGCAAACCCGCTATAAAAAAACAAAAACCAAACCCAGTGCCGTCGAGTTGATTCCAACTCATAGTGACCCTATAGGACAGAGTAGAACTGCCCCATAGAGTTTCTAAGGAGTGCCTGGTGGATTCGAACTGCCGACCCTTTGGTTAGCAGCCATAGCACTTAACCACTACGCCACCAGGGAAAGCCTTTCACATGCTGAAACTCATATCCTCACACTTACTCTCTTTCCAGCACTTTAAAAAAAATAACTATTTTATTTTGTTGTTGTTGAGAATATACACAGCAAAAAATAAACCAATTCAAGTTTCTACATGTACAATTCAGTGACGTTGATTACATTCTTCGAGTTGTACAGTCATTCTCACCCTCCTTTTCTCAGTTGTTCTTCCTCCATTAACATAAAATCGCTACCACCTAAGGTTCCTATCTATTCTTTCCAGTTGCTGTTGTCAATTTGATCCCATATAGATAGTTCTTAAAAGAGTATAATGCTCAAGGCAGTAATTTTTACTAGTTAAGCTAAACTTTTGTTTGGTTTTAAGAAGACCTAAGGGACATTTTTTGGTTTAAGGTTCAAAGATTATCTCAGGACGATAGTTTTGGAAGTTCATCCAGCCTCCACGGATCCAGAAATTCTGGATTCCATGAGATTTTGAAATTCTGTTCTGCATTTTCCCCCTTTTGATCAGGATTCTTCTATAAAATCTTTGATCAAAATGTTCAGTAATGGTAGCCAAGCATCATTCAGTTCTTCTGGTCTCATGGCAAAGGAGGCACTTGTTCATCTCGTCCTCCTATTCCTGACTCTCCTTCTTCCTCTGTTGTTCCAGGCAAAGAGACCAGTTGTTGAGCCTTGGATAATTGCTTGCAAGTTTTTAAGACCTAGGCACTATGCAAAGAACTAGGAGGTAGAACAGAAGCACCAAACATGTTAGTAGGCCAATGAACTTTCCCAGCACTTTTGGGGCTCCCTGGAGGTTCGCTCATATTGCCTGGCTGAGCCACCCTCCATGGACTGTTTAGAGACCACAAAGCTAGGGTCTCTTTCAAGAGATTCTCATACAATCTCCTTCACCCATCACTTATTCACTCAGAAATTCTTTCCTCCTTCCCTATCTCATTTGCTGGCTCCTCCTCTTGTTTCAGAACTCTAAATGTCTCTAGCTGACATCTTCTGTCTTGGTGATCTCATCCAGTTTCTGTCTTCAAAATATCTCTGGAATATGACCACTTCTCATCAATTTCCTTGTTACTGTTGTTATTGCTCTCTTGGACCACTCAGTAGCCTCCTCCTCACTGGTCCCTCTGCTTCCACCCTCATCCCTGCAGTCCATTCTCCTCACATCAGCCAGAGGGACCCTGTTACAATCTAAGTCAGGTCACACTCCTCTCTGCTCAAAATGCTCCTGTGGCTACTCCCTCACTCAGAGTAAAGTCCTCACCATGGTCCAGAAGGCCCTACACAATCTGTCCCCTGCCACTCTCTGACCCTATCTCCTACTCCTCTCCCCCTCACTCACTCTGCCGCAACCACACTGACCTCCTTGCTGTTCCTCACACACACCAGGCACATTCATACTTCAGGGCCTCTGCACTGGCTGATCCCTCTGCCTGGTCTGCTCTTCCTCCAGATATCTGTGTGGCTCCCTCATCAGGTCTGTGCTCAAGTTTCTACTGTGCAGTGAGGCTCTCTTTCCCTGGCCGTTTATCCCATTAAACATTGTAAATGGCTCCAGCAATTTTTATCTGCATTCCCTTTTTTCCATGTTTTCTTTTTCTCCATTTATCATCCTCTAAAATGGAAACCCTGGTGGTGTAGTGGTTAAGAGCTAGGTCTGCTGACCAGAAGTTCGGCAGTACTAATCCACCAGGCTCTCCTTGGAAACTCTATGGGGCAGTTCTACTCTGTCATAGTGGGTCTCTATTAGTCAGAATCAACTCGACGGCAACGGGTTAACATACTTAATAATGGCTCAGTGGTGGTTCAGTGGTAGAAATCTTGTCTTCCGTGGGAGGTTCAATTGATGGCCAATGCACCTGAAGCCCAGCCACCACCCATTGTCATTGGAGGCTTGTGTGTTGCTATAATGCTGAACAAGTTTCAGTGGATCTTCCAGACTAAAATGGACTAGAAAGAAAGGCCTAGCAATCCATTTCAGAAAATCAGCCAATGAAAATCCTATGGATAATGGAACAATCAGAACAGAAATAATGAGAGGGTTCATACATTGTGAAGAATGTAACCAATGTCACTGATTAACTTCTGTAGAAATTGTTGAATGGGAATCTAAACTGCTGTGTAAACCTTCACCGAAAACACAATAAAATATTATTAAAAAAAAAAAAACCTGTGGATCACGATGGTCCCATCCCCAACTGATCATGGGGACGGAACAGCATTTCCTTCCATTGTGTATGGGGATCCCATGACTCAATGGCAGCTAACAACAACATACTCAATATCTTATTTATTTCTATTTAATAATTAGAACCTGGAATGTACGAAGTATAAATCTACAAAAATTGGAAATCATCAAAAATGAAATGGAACGCATAAACATCAATATCCTAGGCCTTAGTGAGCTGAAATGGACTGGTATTGGCCATTTTGAATTGGACAATCATATAGTCTACTATGCTGGGAATGACAACTCGAAGAGGAATGGTGCTGCATTCAGCGTCAAAAAGAGCGTTTCAAGATGTATCCTGAAGTACAACGCTGTCAGTGATAGGATAATATCCATACGCCTCTGGGTTTTTACAAGGAAGACCAGTTAATAAGACTATTATTCAAATTTATGCACCAACCACTAGGGCCAAAGATGAAGAAATAGAAGATTTTTATCAGCTGCTGCAGTCTGAAATTGATCGAACATGCAATCAAGATGCTTTGATAATTACTCGCGATTGGAATGCGAAAGTTGGAAACAAAGACAAAGGATCAGTAGTTGGAAAATATGGCATTGGTGATAGAAACAATGACGGAGATCGAATGATAGAATTTTGCAAGACCAACGACTTCATTGCGAATACCTTCTTTCACCAACATAAACGGCGACTATACACGTGGACCTCGCCAGACAGAACACAGAAATCCAATTGACTACATCTGTGGAAAGAGACAATGGAAAAGCTCAATATCATCAGTCAAAACAAGACCAGGGGCTGAAACGGAAGAAAATCAGAGCAAGTCCACAAGAGCCAAAATACGACCTTGAGTATATCCCACCTGAATTTAGAGACCATCTCAAGAATAGATTTGATGCATTGAACACTAGTGAACAAAGACCAGACGAGTTGTGGAATAACATCAAGGACATCATCCATGAAGAAAGCAAGAGGTCACTGAAAATACAGGAAAGAAAGAAAAGACCAAGATGGATGTCAGAGGGGACTCTGAAACTTGCTCTTAAGCGTCGAGCAGCTAAAGCAAAAGGAAGAATTGATGAAGTAGAAGAACTGAACAGAAGATTTCAAAGGGCCTCTCGAGAAGACAAAGTAAAGTATTATAATGACATGTGCAAAGAGCTGGACATAGAAAACCAAAAGGGAAGAACATGCTTGGCGTTTCTCAAGCTGAAAGAACTGAAGAAAAAATTCAAGCCTCGAGTTTCAATAGTGAAGGATTCCATGGGGAAAATATTAAATGATGCAGAAAGCATCAAAAGAAGATGGAAGGACTACACAGGGTCATTATACCAAAAAGAATTAGTCGATATTCAACCATTTCAAGAGGTGGCATATGATCAGGAACTGATGGTACTGAAGGAAGAAGTCCAAGCTGCTCTGAAGGCATTGGCGATAAACAAGGCTCCAGGAATTGATGGAATATCAATTGAGATGTTTCAACAAACAGATGCAGCGCTGGAGGTACTCACTCGTCTATGCCAAGAAATATGGAAGACAGCTTCCTGGCCAACTGACTGGAAGAGATCTATATTTATGCCTATTCCCAAGAAAGGTGATCTAACCGAATGTGGAAATTATAGAACAATATCATTAATATCACACGCAAGCAAAATTTTGCTGAAGATCATTCAAAAATGGCTGCAGCAGTATATTGACAGGGAACTGCCAGAAATTCAGGGTGGTTTCAGAAGAGGACGTGGAACCAGGGATATCATTGCTGATATCAGATGGATCCTGGCTGAAAGCAGAGAATACCAGAAGGATGTTTACCTGTGTTTTATTGACTATGGAAAGGCATTCAACTGTGTGGATCATAACAAACTACAGATAACACTGCGAAGAATGGGAATTCCAGAACACTTAATTGTGCTCATGAGGAATCTTTACATAGATCAAGAGGCAGTTGTTCGGACAGAACAAGGGGATACTGATTGGTTTAAAGTCAGGAAAGGTGTGTGTCAGAGTTTTGAGTATACCATGGTATTGAGTATGCCATGGACTGCCAAAAGAACGAACAAATCTGTCTTGGAAGAAGTGCGGCCAGAATGCTCCTTAGAGGCAAGGATGGCGAAACTGCGTCTTACATACTTCAGACGTGTTGTCAGGAGGGATCAGTCTCTGGAGAAGGACATCATGCTTGGCAGAGTACAGGGTCAGCAGAAAAGAGGAAGACCCTCAACGAGGTGGATTGACACAGTGGCTGCAACAAATAGCTCAAGCATAGCAACGATTGTAAGGATGGCACAGAACCGGGCAGTGTTTCGTTCTGTTGTGCATAGGGTCACTATAAGTCGGAACCGACTCGACAGCACCTAACAACAACAACAACAACAATTTATTCTCTATCTCTTCCACTAGAATGGCAGCTCTACAAACATAGATACACTTATCTTTTTTTGTTCAACACACTTTCTCCCCAAAGCCTGGAAAAGGGCCTAGCCCACAGTAGGTGCTCAATATATGTTTGTTAGTTGACTGAATGAGTGATGGTGTTGTGGTAGTGGGGACAGAAACAGAGGGAACTTGACCACCTACTTGGTCAGGAGCTGGGCCTCAAAGTGAGACAAGTCTGGACCTGACAGACGCTAAGGTAGAAAGTGCTAAATATCCGGGAGTGAGACCAGAGAAGGCTTTCCATGAGGAGGTATTATCATCTGGGCTGGCCCTTGAAGGTCTGATGTGAGTTATAGAGAACTTGGGGTTCAGTGAGGCCTATGGGGTGGCAGAAACAGCAAGCAGCACCTGAAGGGGTGAAGCAAGTTTGAAAAGGATGAAAAAGAATGGGTTCACTGACAAGGAGAAATCAGTCAGGGGCCTTGAATTCCAAGTGAATGAGATGACCCTGGATTTGGTCCTCAGAGATGTCACACCCTGGTCACTCATCCCCAAACAGATCTGAGACCTCACACCTTGAATGAAGACCCATACATAGCTCAGAAACAATAATAAAGAACTCATGTTAATTGAGAGGTTATTAATTTATTGAGGAAGCCTGGATGTAGGACATTCAGACGTGTAGGTTTGGTCCCAAACCCATCCCAGGACCCCCTAGCAGGAGGTGTGAAGTATTTAAATCCTCAGTCTTTTGAGATCTGTGAGGGTGGGCAAGGTTTTGCAGGAAGGAAAGGAGAGGGCAGCATCACGGGGAACAGAATGGAGAAGGGACAGTCTGAATCATGAGGAGATATAGTTGGACACCTCAATCAGGTTTCTGTCAGGGTCTCGGAAATAGATGGACATAATGGGCCCTTTTGCCCCTGTTCTGGGCACTGGACCTTCCTCGATAGGGACATCACAAGCCTGAAGTGAGAGGAGAAAACAAAAGTCATCCGTCACAGTTCATGTATGAAACCAAAATTTAATTCTTTACAGTGGCCTAGACAATCCTATAAAACTCCTGTATCTTCCTGACCTCAACTCCTACCATTTCGCCTCCCTCATTTTGCCAGAATGGTCCTTAAAAGCGAGGATGGCGAGATTTCGTTTCACATGCTTTGGAGACGTTGTCAGGAGGGACCAGTCCCTTGAGAAGGACATCATGCTTGGTAACGTAGAGGGTCAGTGGAAAAGAGGAAGACCCTCAACGAGATGGATTGACACAGTGGCTGCAACAATGGGCCCAAGCATAGCAACAATTGTGAGGATGGTGCAGGACTGGGCAACATTTCGTTCTGTTGTATGTGGGGTCGCTATGAGTCAGAACCGGCTTGATGGCACCCAACACCAACAACATTCTGCTCCAGCTGCTTACCAGCTGTATGACCCTGGGCAGAGTGCTTAACTGCTCTGTATCTCAGTTTCCTCATCCGTAAAATGGTGATGATAATAGTACCTAGCATTATCTAGTAAGTGGCAAAGCCAAAATTCAAACCAAGGTAGTCTGGGTCAAAGTCCATTCTCTTAATCCCCATGCGTTATCCATTTTATTTCCAAACCAGTCTTTTTCACTGATACTGTCCAAAGGTGTCCATGTTACCCGCACAGAATATATTCAAGACCTCATCTGTGTTCCCAAAAGGGAAACCAGCACCCTCTTTACATGAACTTATTTTAATTGTTACAGGGATACCAAGTTAAATAACAGAAAATCAGAAATTATAAGTGCGTAGCAACTTATAGCAACCCTGTGGGACAGAGTAGAACTGCCCCACAGGGTTTCCAAGGCTGTAATCTTACAGAAGTGGACTGCCACATCTCTCCCCCCTTCCCAGTAGCTGGTGGGTTTCAACGGCCCACCTTTCAGTTAGCAGCTGAGCGCTTAACCACGGCGCCACCAGGGCTCCTCTAGCACCTCCTTAATACTTGTTAAATCTCCCTTTGTAATGTCAAGCCCAGAGAGTTTAGAAAACTTAAGTGGCTAGAACCTAATGACATTGTTATGTTTTTTCTTTTTTTTTCCTCAGATGCAGATTTTACTGTAATTCTGCACGGAGTGTGAGTCGCCGTGACTCACTAATCCACTGCCATTGAGTCGATTGCGACTCATAGTGCCTATAGGACACACTAGAACTGCCCCCATAGGGTTTCCAAGGCTGTGGTTAAGAGCTGAGCTGCTAACAAAAAGGTTGGCAGTTCAAATCCACCACCTGCTCCTTGGAAACCCTATGGGGCAGTTCTACTCTGTCCCAATGGGTCGCTGTGAGTCAGAATTGACTCGACGGAAACGGGTTAATCTTTACGGAAGCAGACTGCCACATCTTTCTCACCCAGAGCTGCTGGTGGACTCAAAGGCTAACCTTTTGGTTAGTAGCCGAGCGCTTTAACCACTGCACGACCAGAGCTCCTTCGCGACTCACTAGAAGATGATGTTACATGGTGCTTAGACACAACATCGAATGCTATTGAGTCACACAGTTAGGAAGCTATTCCCATTTCAATTCCCTTTCAATCATTTAATCAGGGAAAAGGTTTCCATGTGGTGCTAATAAGTCTCTAACACCTCTCTAACACTTGATGCCTATTTTTGGCTTTGTTATGTATTTATAATGTTTCTTTTCATAGTTACCTTTCCTTTATGGCAAGGAGCCCTGGTGGTGCAGTAGTTAAATGCTTGGCTGCTAGTCAAAAGGTCGGCGGTTCAAACCCACCAGCCGCTCCGTGCGAGAAAGATGTGGCAGTCTGCTTCCGTAAAGCTTACAGCCTTGGAAACCCTATGGGGCAGTTTTACCCTGTCTTGCAGGGTCGCTATGAGTCAGAATCGACTTGATGGCAGTGGGTTTGGTTCTTTTATGGCAAGATATACTAGTTTTTCATTTAGTTGATTGAACATTTTCTTTTTATACAAATTTATTTATGCGAAAAGAATTTAGCTGTAATTTTTTTTACGAGGAACGTAACGTTTCCTTTTTAAATACATTTGTTTACATGAAAAATGATGTTAATAAAAATTACAAGTAAATAATTGTGTACAGGCATTATCTTGATGTGATGAAACATGTTATGTCTGAAGTTTGCGGAAGACCTCCCTGGGTCATGCTTCTGTTCTCACTGCATCTGCAGTAAAAAAAAGCCTCCTCAAAAACAATGGAAGTTCCACTCACCTTGAGGTGTTGGACCATTTCCTCCACAGGCATCTCTGTGATCAGGCATATGTCCAGGGAGCCAGGAACCGGGCGAGCAGCTTTGGGTTCAAATTCCTTTCCCACCTCATGAAGGTTAAATTTCTGGTCTCCAAAACGTAATGCTTTCCGGTTTCCCTATTTGGGGAGAGAAAGCAACCTAAAACTCAATCCCCCAAGATGAGTTGGAGCTAAAGCTCCCCTACCTAATCCAACAAGGTTAACAACAAAAAAATGGAATGGGACTTTTAATGAAAACAAAAGCCTCTTGCCTTACCAAGGTCTCATTTTGTAAAGACTACTACTTTTAACTTAAATATGTATACTGGGTTGTTTGGAATATATATATACATATATGTGTGTGTGGGTGTGTAGTTTTATTTCTTCTGGAAATTATTTCTATCTTTCCAAATAATATGTTTATACCATCCGTGGCTGAGACAGCAATTTGCCTACCAAATATACATTTTCTTATAACCCATTGCCATTGAGTCGATTCTGACTCATAGCGACCCTGTAAGAACAGGGTTTCCAAGGCTGTAATCTTTACAAATGCAGACTGCCACATCTTTCTCCCTCGGAGACCTTTTGGTTACCAGCCGAGTGCTTTAACCATTGCCTCACCAGGACTCCTTCTTTTCTTGTAAACACCACCCAAATTTTAACGGGCCAACTGTGTGCCCAGATTTAAAAACTACATTTCCCAGCATTCCTTGTAGAGAAAAGAGGCCATGTAAGATGGACTGGACAATAAGATGTAAGTAGAGGTTGCTGATGAGACTTCTGGGAACCTCCCTGCTTCACTGAGATGGCACTTTTTGCCCATTTACTTCCTTCTTCCCAGCCACTGCTCAAACCCTGACTACCTACCTCTGGAATGGTTGTTAAACGAAAGAAAAATAAAATCCTTATGTAACCCACTGTTAGTTGAGTTTTCTCCTACTTGCCTCTGAACTCATTGATGAGCCACTATTTCTTAGTATAGCAACTTTATTATCTCCCTTAGAGTCTCTGGGTTAACATGCAAAGGGTTAACATGCTCTGCTGATGGACGTAGCCTAAGTCCATTGAAAACCCTATGGAGCACAGTTTTACACTGACAACATGGCGTCCCTATGAGTTGGGATTGACTTGATGGTAACTGGATTTTTTAAAAATCATGTCCCTGCTATGATAAATGAGAATGTAGCTCATCCACACTACTACAGCTCCAAACAGAATTCTATCATCATTTTTGGTTTATGATTTTTAAATAACCACTTGCATCTTTATTTTTTGATCGATCAACTACAGATAGTATCTCTCATCAGCCCTGCTATCCTTCTCTTCATGCCTCCTCCCTCTCCTGTACCTCTCAATTTCTGTCATGTATTTTATAATTTTTATATTTCCTTCTTTTATATCATCATGATTGATACCACATCCATCATGTCTGAAAATTACTTTATTTCACTTTTACACTTGAATTCTAGTTTGGCTAGGTATAGAATTCTAGTTTTAGAAGTTTTTATTTATTTATTTGCTGTTGAGAAAACACGCAACAAAACATACACCAATCCAACAATTTCTACATGTACAATTCAGTGACATTGATTACATTCTTCACATTGTGCAACCATTCTCATCTGCCCTTTCTGAGTTGTTCCTCCCCCGTTAACATAAATTCATTGCTCTCTAAGGTTCCTATCTATTCTTTGGGGTTTCTGTTGTCAGTTTGATCCCATATAGATAGTTCTTAAAAGAGCATAATGCTCAAGGCAGACATTCGATACTAGTTAAGCTAGACTATTGTTTGGTTTTAAGAAGTCTTCAGGGGATATTTTTGGTTTGTGGTTTAAAGACTATCTCAGGTTAATAGTTTCAGGGGTTCAACCAGCCTCCATGTCTCCAGGAAATCTGATTGCATGAGAATTAGAATTCTGTTTTGAATTTTCCCCTTTTGATCAGATTCAAATATTCTGTAGAATATTTGATCAAAACGTTCAGCAATGGTTGCTGGGCACCGTCCAGTTCTTTTGGTCTCATGGCAAAGAAGGCAGTTGTTCACGGAGGCAATTAGCCACCATTCCATATCCTCCTCCTATTCTTGACTCTCCTTCTTCCTCTGTTGCTCCAGGTGAATAGAGACTAATTGCCGTGCCTTCAACGGCAGCTTGCAAGGTTTTAGGATCCCAGACACTACGCAACAATGTAGGCAGTAGAGCAGAAACACTAGACACATTATTAGGGCAATTAACAGATGTCTCATGAAGCCATGACCCTAAACCTCCAAACCAAGGAACCAAATCCCATGAGGTTTTTGGCTGTACATAAATAGCCTCAGAAGCTATTCTTTTTTTATTTTTATTTTTTGGTCATTGTTCTAAATATATCTGTCACACAACTTTGGCCAATTCAACTTTTTACAGGTGTACAACTTATTTGACAGCAATTACAATAATTGGCTGAGGTTGCAGGTTATTTTCCTACAGGCCTTTAACTATGTTGCTTCATTGTCTTCCTGAATCTGGTATTGCTGATAAGAAGTATGATGCTAATCTGTTTTTCATTCTTCTGTAGATGATACATACATGCCCCGCTCCTGCAGCTTTTAGGATTTTTTTTTTCTTGAGCCTAAATGTTCTGAAATTCCACTTCAATGTGTGAGAGTACAGAAAATTGAGGCTACATATGCATCATTATCATCATTGGTCCATGCAAATCTCCTCTCTTTTATTTATTCATTTATTCTTTTTATCTCCATTCTCCATTCCTGTCCCCACCTTAGGCAACCATTATAATGTGTTTGATCTGCGTTCTTTGGTTTCCATAAGTTATTGTAAAATATGTATTATTGTTTTCTGTGCATGTGTGATAAATGGTACCATTCTGTAGACCTGATTCTGTTTTTTAATTTTTCACTCAGCATGATCTTAAGACTCTTCCACATTGCTGGGTATACATGCAGTCTGATGTTGCATAGTACTGTTTTTTCTGCCTAGTTTTCCAAGTCAGTTATAAATTTTTTAACTTTTTTGCCATTCCATGGGCCCTTGCAATCTTAGACATATATTTTTCCAGTTTTGAAAAATTACCAACCATTATTTGTTCAGTTTTATTTTATTTATTGTTCAATTTGTCCCTTTATTCTGTTTATTATCTTTGTCTAGAACTCTTCTTTACTATATATAGGAACTTCTGTGTCCTTTCTCCATGGCTTAAGTTTTATTTTACACTTTCCATTTCTTTATTATTTGTTCCATATTCTGGTAGAGTTCCTTGGCCTAATCTTTCATTTAATTAATTTACTTTATCAGCTGTTTTTAAAAAATTAGCATATGCGGCCCCCAGACACCCTTATAACTCAGTAATGAAATTACTCCTGAGGGTCAGGTTTCAGCCAAAGATTAGACAGGCCCATAAAACAAAACAAGACTAAATGGGCACACCAGCCCAGGGGCAAGGATGAGAAGGCAGGAGGGGACAGGAAAGCTGGTAATGGGGAACCCAAGGGAGAGTGGGAGAAAAGGATAGTGTTGGCATGTTGTGAGGTTGGCAACCAATGTCATGAAACAATATCTGTATTAATTGTTTAATGAGAAACTAGTTTGCTCTGTAAACCTTCACTAAAAAAAAAGTACAATAAAATTTTTTTTTTAATTAACACATTTTTATTTCTAAGATCGCTAACTGGTCCTTTTTTTTAAACTGCCTATTCTGGTTTTATGGACCCATGCCTTCTATATCCTCTATCACCACTCCAAGAGTAGTAAATACATAGTTTAATTATAAATCATAATTAATTATAAATTCTAAATAATATTAATAAATATACTCTTAATAAGGTTCTATTATGATTATTTTATTAATTCTTCCTCAAGTATAAGTATAAAGCTATATTATGATTGTTTTATTAGCACTGTTTCTTCTGGTTGAATTTTCATTTGTTGACTTTTTTCTGTCTTTCATTGTATTGGTTTTCCTTGCATGTTTGGTTATTCTTGAACATGGGATAATCTTTGTACTTGGGATTCCCTGTTAGACTGTAGGAGAGTGAAGAGTTAGTGCTATAACTTACACTATTTTCAGTGGGTGCAGGAGAGATCATTTAGCTCACAGGCAGGGCAACTTGAGGGTTTCTGGTTATACAACCTGTTTCTCTAAGATGTCACTGCCTATCTGGGGGTATTCTTTCCCTAGATATGAACACCATCTTCTGAAGCAAAATTTTACTTTGCAAAGCTGTATCTTCCTCTGAGTCTATAGCTCCCTTTGAGTCATTTTCCATCTGATTCCTCACAGTTTCTGGTCTACGGGGAGTTCTCCTTTTTGCATCTAAGTGTCCCTAAGTGTATGAATTTACTATTTCTTTTTATCCAATTCCCATCACTTTGGTGCAGGAGAGGGAGACGTCAGCATGTGCTCAGTCTGTCACCTTGAAACCAGGAGTTTCATGTTGCTCTTTAACCATAATTAAGTTTTCCCTATAGTTGAGTTTTAAAATTCAAATCAAGAAATACTATTTAAATTATCATGACTATGAAAATATTGTATATCACACAATGTATTCTCTGGTTATATTTCATTTTGGTATCCAAAATAAATAGCTTTTTAAATGTATAATTTCTAATTACTTTTTTTTTTCTCTCTCTGCATTTATCACTTTTTAGGTTGTTATGAATTCTCAAAGGTAGTATTCAATATCTGGAATTCTCTTTTTTTCCTTGGATCCCTCTCTCCTGGGACCTTTTTTTTCCCCCTCTTGTTCCAAATTGGACTGATTGTTATCTTTCTGGGATCTTCCTCTTGGGATCCACTGTATCCTGCATTTCATGTCTTCCTTATTCCTGGCTTAATCACTCATTTTGATGCAGCATACCCTCAAGTAATTTTCAAATCAAGTGGGAAAAGTTTCTGAGTCTTTTTATGTCTAAGAATACCTTAATTCCACACTCACCTTTGATTAATAGTTTGGTTGGGCATAGAATTCTAAGTTGATTTTTTTTCCACTCAGAATCTTGAAGGTGTTGTTCTACTGTCTCCTGGTCTCTGGTGTAACTCTTGAGAAATCTGATGTCTATGTGTTTCTTTTTCCTTTGTAGTTAAGCCACTTTTCTTTTTAATCTTTCTGGAGACTCCTAGGATTTTCTTTTTCACTTTGCTGTTCTATAATTTCATAAGGAAATATCTAAGTGTCAATGTGCTGGATATTCAGTTAACTCTTTCCATATAAAGACTGGAAAGTTTTCTTGCATTATTTCTACAATAATTTTCTCCTTTTCTTTTTCTCTCTCTGGAATTCCTATTATTCAAAGTTTGGAATCTCCTCCATTAATCCTGTTTTATCTTTTCTCTCAGATTTCCTGTGTTTTTGTTTTGAAGGTAGATTATTTTTTAAAGTGCTATAATCAACTTTTATTCCACCACAATTTGGCATTTGGGGAAATGATTACCTTGAAAGTCACAACCTCCATGCCCAGGATCTTGGAATAAAACATGGTGGTGTCTTTGATACTCTTCACTGTCATCACGATGTGGTCAAGTCTATGAATAAGACATGGGGGAGGAGTCTGACTGTTGTCTCTCCACAACTAAAAAAAAAAATATATATATATATGTATATATAGAAGAGACCACATTGCCACTGGTTACTATCACGTTTCCTTCTCACCTCCCCTTAACTCCCCAATTACTACACTTTCTCCTCACCCCTATTTCAAAGGAAAAGTCCTTGGAGAACACTTTGGTAAAGTCTTATTGCACATGTGTGGATTCACAAGAGTCCATGTGTCTCCACTGTTTTTTTGTTCTATTTCTCCTTCCAGAGGGATGGGGCGAAGATAAGGGGAGTGGAGATCAGGACCAACCCTCCCTTGTGTTCCCCAAGCTGGAATCCATCTCTTTTCCAAGAAACGACAAGATACAAAGGAGACCCAACCCTATGAGTACAAGCCCTCCATTGGCCAAATTTAACCCAGCTCCTTCTTTACCACTCTGCAGCTATGATCACAGAGGACAGGACAAGAAGGGAGCATCTCAGATGAAAATGTTTCTGGGCATGTGTATTTACAGGTTCATCTCAACATCCAGTGAGAGGGTGTGCCTCTCCCCTACCCCTTTTTCTGCCCTCAGCACACTCCTCATCAGATGTTCCTCTTGTATTTCGTGACTTGCATTTGTTAGTAATTTGTATATTTACATTACAAGATTCTAAGGCTTCTGTGGTCTGGCACTATAGGCAGTAGATTATTAGAGTTAAGAGAACAGACTCTGGAGCCAGAATAACATTTAATTAATCTTTCTGTGCTTTGGTTTCCCCTCTGAAAAATGGACATAATTTTATACGTATCTTATAAGATTGTTGCAAATATTCTAAAAAGTGCTGTATTTTTTACGGGCTTAGAACAATTCCTGACACATAGCAAAGCTATAAAAGGTTTAACTATTATGATGATGATGTCATGGTCATTTTGTTAAAAACTAGACTCTTTACCCCAACCCCCAGTCTCTACAGCCTCATTCATTGCTCTTGAACTCCAAGCCACAGCATTACCCTTTGGCCTGTTCCTTAAAAGTGTTATTCTTGTATCATCAGCCTCAGGGCTTTTGCAATGCTAATATCTGTCTCCATGATTAGAGTATAAGCTTCAAAAGATTTCTTTCTGCTTTGTTCCCCACTGCCTCCAAATAACTAGCAGATGTTCAATAATATGTATTCAATGGATGAATATCCTCTACAACAATTAGACCCAGTGTCTGCCACAGAGTAAAGTCTGGCTGTTCTATTCTATTCTATTTTATCCTATCCTATTCTATTCCACTGTTTTCTATTCAATTCCATTCAAACCATTACATTCTAAATAATTTATTTCACTAAGCCCCAGCCAAAAAAATACTGTTATTTTATTTACATGATTGGAGGAGGTATTAGCAATATTGTTGGGTTCTGCTGTCCTTGTGGGTGCAGAGGATCTACCTGGACACAGAAGCAGTGGGGTGAGAAAACGACTGACATTTGGACTCCATCGAAATAAAGTAGTACATAAAAAAATTATCCTTTTAATGTGTGTAGGATCTGTAATAGCATCCACCTCTCATTCTTGGGGAGCCCTGGTGGCACAGTGGTTAAGAGCTCAGCTGCTAACCATAAGATCGGCAGTTCAAACCCACCGGGCACTCCTTGGAAACCCTAAGAGGAAGTTCTACTCTGTCCTATAGGATCGCTATGAGTCGGAATTGACTCAACGGTAATGGGTTTGGCTTTTTGTTTTTTCATTCTTGATATTGGTAATTTATATTTTCTCTTTTAATTATTTGAGCAAAAATAGAAATCATTAATATTACTAAATTTTTTAAAGAAACACCTTTTTTGTTAAAAGACAGTTTAAAAAAAAAGACAGTTTACTTACTGTTATTTGAGCAAGTACCAACACCCACCAAACTTGTCTTTCCATCCACATGTATTCCTCTCCCAGAGAGAAGTCCTTTTAAGGACATTCCATCTCCTTATGTTTTCAGTAATGTTTTAACATCCATTATACACTAACCCCCCAAATCTTAACAACAGAAAGGGGACTGCAGTTCACCATGGACTGCAAATTCGCACTTCTAGGGCTGCATGCAAACTGCAGATATGTTCTGTTTGCCTCAACTTTTGACATTGTTGATTTTCTCTATTGTATGTTTGCTTCCTATTTCACCATTTTCTGATTTTATCTTTATAGTTGTCTTCCTTCTACTTTCTTAGGGTTCACTTTGCTGTTTCTTTTCCAGCTTCTTTACATGGAAGCTCAGGTCATTGATTTTCAGCTTTTCTTCCCCTCTATGCATATAGAGCTATACATTTCATCTAAGCACTGCTTGAGCTGCTTCCCTCTCCTCCATTTTCACAGTGTATTGGAAATAAACTCCGCCTCTTCCTCCTGTTATTCAATACCCTGCCTGCTCTGAGCAACTCCCTAGACCCTGCATCCAGCCCAGATCTCAAGGATAAGCGGGGGTGGCTCTTTTAAGGAACAGGAAGAGGGCCAGCGTAACTTAGAATCCAAGGGTGAGTGACGAGCTGGAGAAGAAGGCAGGGGCCACATCATGCGGTCTTGGAGGCGACATTAGGGAGTCTGGTTTATAAAAAGATTATCAAGACGTTGCCATCATATACTGTTTACTGTGTGCCAAGTCCTGTTCTAAACACTATAAAATATAATCCATTTTATTCTTCATATCAACCCTATTAAATAGGTATAGTCAGAGTGCCCAGAACACGATGCCCTCCCTTATTCTGCCTCCTCCATACAGGGAAAGTGTCTATCTTCCTGCAAAGCCCTCTTCAAAGTCCGCTTTGGAGTGCCACGGGCCCCTGGAATTCTTTGGGCAAACTCCAAAGTCAGCACTGGGATTCCACATGACTCCATCATGACAGCCTCAGGAACACCCTCCATGAGCCATCTTTGTGTCTGTCCACCTGTCCCTGGCTGAACTGATTTCCCCTGAAGCACCTTGAGGGAGCACCTGCCCTTAGCCCAGGCACAAGTCTGCAAACATGTTTACATCCGACCCGGCCCTCAGGCTGTCAGCATAGGGCCTTTCCATGTTCCTCTGTTGCCCTCTGCTTGTATGGCAAGAGGAAGAAAGAGGAGAGGGGGAAAATGGATGCCAGTACAATAGGAGGACCCACGAAAAAAAAAACAAACTTGCTGCCATTGAGTCAATTTTGACTCATAGTGACCCTATAGGACAGAGTAGAAGTGCCCCATAGGGTTTCCAAGGAGCGGCTGGTGGATTCGAACTTCCTACCTTTTTGGTTAGCAGCAGAACTCTTAACGACTGACTACGCCACCAGGGTTCCAAGAAGAGGGAAATAGGTTACCAGACCTTGGCCAGGGGATCCCCAGCCTTGGCACCCCAGGCCACCAGTTACCACCCCATTCACCTGTTTCTCTGAAGTCCTGCCCCACATCCTGGCTGGCAGCCTGGAGGTCACACGGCACAGCATGGAGGGGACAGAGCTGGGGGAAGAGGCTGCCCTTGCCCTGGGGCTTCCAGGCAACCCTCTGGCCCAGCGCCCAGAGATCAAGGGGCAGGAATGGGAGGGCCTTGAGCTGAGGACTGCTGCTGGTGACACAGGTAGGCAGTGCAAGTACAGACTCTGACATAAAAGTCAGGGCTGTAGAAAGTAAAAAGCTTAAGGTATATGTGCGAGGAATACTTTTTTTGTGATTTAGATGAAGGTTTACAGAAAAAACTAGCTTCTCGTTAAACAATTAGTACACATATTATTTTGTGACATTGGTTGCCAACCCCATGACATGTCAACACTCTTCCCTTCTTGACCTTGGGTTCCCCATTACCAGCTTTCCTATCCCTTCCTGCCTTCTTGTCCTTGCTGCTGGGCTGGTGTGCCCATTTAGTCTCCTTTTGTTTTATGGGCCTGTCTAATCCTTGGCTGAAGGGTGAACCTTGGGAGTGACTTCATTACTGAGCTAAAAGGGTGTCCGGAGGCCATACTCTTGGGGGTTTCTCCAGTCCGTCGGAACAGTAAGTCTGGTCTCTTTTTGTGAGTTAGAATTTTGTTCTACATTTTTCTCCAGCTCTGTCCAGGACCCTCTATCGTGATCCTGTCAGAGCAGTCAGTGGTGGTAGCCGGGCACCATCTAGCTGTGCTGGACTTAGTCTGGTGGAGGCTGTGGTAGTTGTGGTCCATTAATATTTGGACTAATCTTTCCCTTGTGTCTTTGATTTTCTTCATTCTCCCTTGCTCCGGACGAGGTGGGACCATTGGAGTATCTTAGACAGTTGCTTGAGGGTTACTTCTTAAGAACACAGAAAAAAAAAACCCTATTCTGAAGTATTGGGAACTACTTTATTGTAGGTTGGCAGACTTCTGATCTATCTAGGGGTATATCTTCGTATATTTGAGAGGTCTGTGTCCAGGGTGTGCAGTTATGAGCTGTTTGAGTTAGAGTGCGATGTCTCTGTCTTATGGGTCTCCTTCGGAGCCAAGATCTCTAAGCTATCAAGAGTCTGGTGTCCCAGGCTGTGATGTTTCTGAATTCTTTGGGGGTGTGAGCTCTGGAGTCTTCCCCTTCCTTACCCCACCCCCAGCCTCCATTGCTGAAAGTCAGGAAACATTCATCAGCCCATTTGGCTGTTTGCCTGACTCTGAGCTGAGTCCCCGTCTCTCGTTTGGGTCCCCTGCGTGACCCCTGGGGCATGTAAGTTTGAGATTCTTACTCCTAGACACATTCCAGATACCCCCCATACACAAATGCTCTGTGGTGTGGATATTTTTTTAGCATATGATTTTGTTTTCTGAAGAGCTACGTAAATAATACATGGATATAGGTTTTGTACAAAAGGTTCCAACAATACATCAGTAAATGGACTCCATAGGTCACTCTCACCCCCACTGCCGCTCTCCAAAAATGACCACTAGGGGCAGCTTCTAGCGTTTCCTTCCAAACACTTTTCTCTGCACTAACAAAACTGTGCGCGCACACAGTCACCATAAGCAGCTCCCACCTGTTTTTCCAGGTTAACAGCGTGTCCTGTAGAAGGCCCCCTCCACATAGGTACACACAGGTCCCATTCATTCTGTATCATGTCCAGTGGGTGCTCTGTGGTATACATGAACCCCCATCACTCATTTTATCCTCCAATACTGGCTATAAATGGACATTCACAGGTTTTTCAGGGTGGTTTGCTCCTACCATCCTGTGCACACAGCTCTCTCTCTGCACATGGGTGCATGTTACAGTCGGAAGAGTCAAACGGTTTATTTATGAACACATATTATTTGCCCAGTGTTCTAGGTGCTGCGGAGGCATCAGGGAACAAGGTAGACAAGTGTCCCTGCCCATGTGGAGCTGACGTTCCAGTGGGGTTGGGGGTGAAGATTGTCTATTTTTTACTTCTGTAGGTGCTCTACACAGTCCTGGAAAGTTTTACTTCCATCAGTGGTGCATTCATTAGTTTCCTCTCCACTACTCTTGGAGGGTAGGCTCTCTGCAGCAGGAGGCTGGATGGCTTGGCCTTTGCTCTCTACAAGAGTTGCAGAAGCTAGGGCTGGGATGGGCTGGGATGGTTCATTTGGGGGAGGAATGTGCGTGTGTGTGTGTGTGTGTGTGTGTGTGTGTGGTTGTAGGAGGCTGAAATGGAATGGTCCGCTGGTGAAAGCAAAGGGAAATAGGAATAGAAGAAACCACTTAATGGTGTTGGAGGGAGCTAGGGGCAAGATGATCCATTCAATTTAGGCATGAACGGTCCCTCACGAGTCACACTTACAGAGGGTATGTAGGAGTGGTAGACCCAAGCACTTACCATTATGCAATTATTGTGTGCATATCCTTGGGATCACACAGACTGTTGTGTAGACACCCTGGGGTCACAGAAACGGGGTGTTGATAATCTTAGTGTCACACAGAGTATGAATGTTCCTGCGGTCACACAGGCTATGGTGTGGACAACCATAGGGTTACTCGGAAGAGGTTTTAGATATTTCAAAAGTCACACACACTGGAGAGTGGACACTCCTGAAATCACACGCACTGGAGAATGAATACTTTTGGGGTCACACAGACTGGGATGTGGACACTTCTGGGGTCAGATTGACTAGGGTGTGGACACTATCGTAGTCAAACTGGGGTGTGGACATTGTCAGAGTCAAATAGACTTGAATGAAGACACACCTGAGGTCACACTGACTGGGGACTGAATACTTTTGGGGTCACTCAGACTGGGATGTGAGTAGCCCTGGGATGATACAGAATGGGATGTAGCACTCTTGAGCTCAGACAGGCTAAGGTGTGGACAACTGTAAGGTCACATAAAGAAGGTGTGGGTACTTATGGGGCCACAGAGATGAGAGTTGGGACACTTACGGAGTCACTCAGACTGGGTTGTGGACAACACCGGGGTTACATAGATAGAGGTGTGAATACTCCAAGGGTTACATAGATGAAGATTCGGATATTCCTGGGGTCATGCACTGAGATGTGGACACCTCTGGCATCACACACAGGGGTGTGCACACTCATGGTGCCACACAGACTGGCAAGAGGCCACCCTTGGGGTCACACAGATTGGAATAGTGATGATACTGGAGGTGTTCACTCGGAGATCACCCGCTAAGAGACAAAAGTTTGAATAATACCTATACTATGCACAAGACGGACTGGCTACAGAATATGGACTTCCCTTTTCATCATCCTGTGAGACCCACAGAGCAACTCTTTTCATGGATATTGAAAACTCAGGAGGAAGAGAAACAGAATCTCTCATTTGGAAGGATCGCAGTGTCTGTAACCTTGGGCTTTTCACTTTTCTTCAGAGTTGAGCTTGCTATTTCTTTACCTGTAAAATGGAGATCATTTGTTTCCCGCCTCCTTTGCTAGGACATTTTGAGGATGAAGTGAGGCTCTCAAGTTAAAACTGCTTTGCAAAATAAAGCAACACACAGATGTGAAGGCTTAAAGGTACTTTCTAAAATTCAAAGCCATGGGCTGGCTGATGAGTATGGTGCAGGGCAAGTTGCTGGGAAAGTGAACACCCAGTTTGTCATCATGGAACGAGCTGTGTGACCTTGAGCAAGTCGCCTCTCTGCACTGAGCCTCAGGTTCCTGGTCAGTAATAACACCCACCTGTCAGGGTGTCACAGCAAACACTGGCTGTCCTCAAAATTCTTGTCTCCACTGCCCTATTGTTAAGTTGTTAAATAGCGGTTGCCCAATCAGAAATTCCATTTCCCACTCTCCCTTGCACCTAGGTGGGTGCATGTGGCAGGACATGTGGCCTGTCCTGCCCAATGGAACTTGAGTTAAAATGCTATGTGTCCTTAAGAGACAGTGATGCTTTCTCCATTTGCTCTCTATCCATCTTTTGGAGGTCTAGAGTCCTAGTGGAGAGCAAAGCCACAATGTTCAAGGAGCCTGGGGTCCTCAGTCACCACAGGGAAGTCCACCTACCATCCAGGAACACCCCCGCTCATCTGCCATGAGAGCAAGAAAGGAGCTTCATTATTGTGTGAAACCACTGACATTGTGGGGTTTGTTTGTTACCGCAGTGAGAATGAATTTTTCAGTGCAGTGCTGTTGTGTGGATCAAATCCTGCATGGAGAAGGGCTCTGCAAGCTGAGAAGCTCATAACTTTGAATAGGGAACCTTCTTGGTGGGGGGAGGGGGCCTCCGGGTTTCTGGGAGCTGCTCCTCTGAGCAGAACAGAATGGTCCCTTCTTTTATAGCAGGCAGAGCTCCGGCCAGGGTTGGGGGGGGGGCCCATGCCAGAGCTGTAGGATGCCTCTGCACATGGGGCCCTGTTTTTCAGAGACTAGAGGGGAATGAGGTTCTGGTACTCCATGGTTTGGGTTTAATAACAGGCTTCAGGGCCATCCTTACCATAGATGAATTGAAGATAGAAAAAAAAAAATTAAAAGTTTTTTTTTTATTTCAGTAAATGTCTTGAACAGCGGATTTTTTTTCTCCTTAGAATGGAGGCACTTTTTGTTGAGTAACCAAGACCTACCATGCTCCCTCCCTACCCCTCCACCGCTGGCCCCAGCACTTCTTCACAGGACCAAGCACCCAGAAAAATCAGTGGGGCAGCAGCCAGGGCTTCCCAATCCATGGCCTCCTTCAGGGTGTTGCCCGATTAGGGTCCATGCCCTGGAGCAGTTGAGCCAATGAAATGTACCCCAAGTCAGAAAGAGTGAGAAAATTTATTTAGGAAGTACACTACCTGATTCTAACAGCAATGCAGACTGTCTCTATGGAGTCCCAAAAAACAATTTTACATTAGAGTTTATACAAAATTTTTACAAGGGTTAGAAGTGCTTTTGTAGCCCTGCAGATGGCATGGCCTGAGGAGTTATTCATTACAAGATAGTGACAAAAGACTCTTTATCAGGCTAAAGAGATACTTGTTAGACATCTGGGCTCTGATTGCCCTGTGGGGGGTTGTAAATCACCGGTGGTCAGGCAGAACAAAACAAAGTTATTTGCAGCAGATCAAAACAAAGAACAAGTCATTAGCATTAGGTCAAAACAAAGTCATTAACAAAGGTATGTGAAGGAGAAGGCAGGCAGCGGAAGGAGAAAAACTTACAGATTCATCATGATGTTAGATATGTCAAGCTCTCAGTCGCCCATTTTGAAAAGGAGAAAACACGCTGGGGAGTATTAGGGTCACAAGGGCCATTTGATTTCCTGCAAACCCAGGCCCACAGGATGTGCTGGGATAATGTTTGTTTATAGAATGTATTTCTACTCCCATGAAAATGCTTTCCTTTTATACCAAATCTGGAGTTTGTGGGAACTAGAGGGGAGACATTTAAACCACTTAGGCTGTGTAGCTAAAAAAAAAAAAATTTTTTTTTTTTTTAGCTAAGTCCCTAAAATGGGTGTGCTAGAACCTAGCCTAGTAATTAGAAAGATAATGTGGAAAGGCCCTTTGTCAGTTAGGCATTCTCCCAACTGCAAGTAACAGAAAGCCCTACTAGAGTTTATTTCCTCCTACTACCAGGGAGGAAACCCTGGTGGCGTAGTGGTTAAGTGCTATGACTGCTAACCATAAGGGTTGACAGTTCAAATCCGCCAGGCACTCCTTGGAACCTCTATGGGGCAGTTCTACTCTGTCCTACAGGGTTGAGTCAGAAATTGACTCGGCAGCACTGGGTTTCTTTTTTTATTACCAGAAAATTTGAGGTTGATAGTCTTGGACTCAATGATGTAGTAAGCGAGATAGAAGTTTCCTTTTCTCTTCCATCTTCACCATCTTTAAACATGCTGACTTTTCAACTTGTCCAAGGCAAGGTCATGGAAGATCCATAGATACATCCAAACTCCCTGAGGGACCAAATTGCTGGGCTGAGGGCTCTGGGGACCATGGTCTTGTGGAACATCTAGCTCAAATGGCATAAAACACTAAAAAAAAAATAAATAAACATAGTTTATAAAAAAAAAGTTCTGCATTCTACTTTGGTGAGTAGCGTCTGGGATCTTAAAAGCCTGTGAGCGGCTATCTAGGATACTCCACTGGTCTCACCCCTTCAGGAGTAAGGAAGAATGAAGAAAACTAAAGACACAAGGGAAAGATTAGTCCACATGACTAATGGACCACATCCACCACAGCCTCCACCAGACCGAGTCTAGTACAACTAGATGGTGCCTGGCTACCACCGCCGACTGCTCTGACAGGGATCACGATAGAGGGTCCCGGACAGAGCTGGAGAAAAATGTAGAACAAAATTCTAACTCAAAAAGAAAGACCAGACTTGCTAGACTGGAGAAACCCTGAGAGTATGGCCCCCAGACACCCTTTTAGCTCAGTAATGACGTCACCTCTGAGGTTCACCCTTCAGCCAAAGATTGGACAGGCCCATAAAACAAAATGAGACAAAAGGGGCACACCAGCCCAGGGGCAAGGACTAGAAGGCAGGAGGGAATAGGAAAGCTGGTAATATGGAACCCGAGGTTGAGAAGGGAAGAATGTTGACATGTCATGGGGTTGTTAACCAATGTCGTAAAACCGTTTAATGAGAAACTAGTTTGTTCTGTAAACCTTCATCTAAAGTACAATAAAAACAACGAAAAATAATAAATTAAAAAAACCTCACATGCTGACTTTTGTTTTCATGCTTGTTGCCTCATGGTCCCAAGATGGCTGCTGCACTTCCAGGCCTCATATCTGTTTCCAGTGCAGGAAGAGGGGATCAGGAAAAAGGCTTTCTCCTCATAAGGCATTGTCTTTTTATTTGGGAAGGGCATCCCTCCCTGTAGATTATACTTATAATATACCTCATTGACCAAAACTGCATCAAATGACCCCCCTGCCATCAATCACTAAGATTTCTATGACTGGATGAATCATAATTCATCCCCATGGTCTGGGGGAAGAACTTATCTTTCATAAGAACAAGGGATTGCCATCCACCATCTGAAGAGAGTAAGAATGAGTTAGTAGAGAGAGAAGGAGAATGGGGGTAAGGGCTGTAGGGTAATCAGTGGAAAGCATCTGCCACAGAATCACAGAGAGGCAAGATGAGCTGAGTTCTACCATAGTTCTGTCCTTGCCCTCTCTGGGCCTTGGTTTCCTCTTCAATATCAGGAGTTGAGATCAGTGGTCTCAAAGGGCACTCCATGTACTGGTGGCCCTATGACTTTAACCTGGACATGGGGGCTGGGCATGGAATTCACCTCTTGGCAGATGAGGTCCACTGAGTCTTGAATGAAGAAGGTCCAGAGGCTACTTAGCTTGTGTTTACTACCACCCAGCAGGTCAAACTGATCTGCCCAAGAATTTTACCTCCCTCTGGGATTAAGGTCATTTTGGTTGTCCTTGAAGAAGTCATTCTGAAAATGTACAAGGGATTCCTGGGGCAGAGGAGGGGCCCATGTCTGGACCTCATCGTAATCGCCAGTTTCCAGCCTCAGTTCTGCTGTGCATGTCACACTGGGTCAACTTGGACAAGTCCCTGGCCCTCTCTATATCTCAGTTTCCCCATTTGTTCAGTAAGGGGGTTAGGCAAGATGGTCTCTATAAGACTTTACAGCATAAACTGCTGAACTTACATGGGTTCAAGGAAGACAGAAAAGAAAGGTGAGATCTGCATTCCCAGGGACCATGGGAAGCCTTTGGAGGCAGGTGAGGGGAGGGAATCAGGAACTGGCATAGAAAGACAGGGAGAGGTTCCATAACAAAGTACCACAAACTGGGTGGCTTAAGAAAATATTAAAGTTATCCTCTCACATTCTGGAGGCTAAAAACAAACAAACAAACAAACCCAGTGCCCTTGAGTCGATTCCTACCCATAGCGACCCTACAGGACAGAGTAGAACTGCCCCGTAGAGTTTCCAAGGAGTGCCTGGCAGATTCAAACTGCCGACCCTTTGTTTAGCAGCCATAGCACTTAACCACTACGCCACCAGGGTTTCCTTCTGGAGGCTAGAAGCCTGAAATCAAGGTGTGTCAGTAGCGCCATGCTCCCTCCAAAGGATTTAGGGAAGAATCCTTCCTTGTCTCTTCTACCTTCTGGTGGTGACCACCAATCTTTGTTGTTGCTTGGCTTGTAGATCACTCTAATCTTTGACTTTGTGTTCAGATGGCCATCTTCCCTCTGTGTGTGTGTGTGTGAATGTGTCCAAAGACCCCTCTTATAAGGACACCAGGGTTCACCCTACTCCACTATGACCTCATCTCAACTTGATTGCATCTGTAAAGACTCTATTTCCAAATAAATACACACTCACAAGTTCTCGGTGGACATGAATGTCTGGGGGGTCACTATTTAATCCAGTACACCCTTTTTGAGAGGCGCGAGAGCTGCCTTCAAACCCTGGTGGCGTAGTGGTTAAGTGCTACGGCTACTAACCAAAGGGTCGGCAGTTAGAATCTACCAGGCGCTCCTTGGAAACTCTATGGGGCAGTTCTACTCTGTCCTATAGGGTCGCTATTAGTCAGAATTGACTCGAAGGCACTGGGTTTGGTTTTGGTTTCTGGTAGAGCCGCCTTCAGGGATGACACCCTGATTGCAGCTGAGGCCTTGACGCTGATGCCTCTCTGAGCTCCTACTCCTGCCTCAGAGTCCTTGGGGGAAAGGGCAGATTCTCTGGTGACCTTCTTCCAGCCACTATTTCACTGACACCTGCAAGCATAGCTCAGAGTCAACCTTGTTCTTCTAGTCTTGGGATTGTAGAGTTTGTTTCCACATCTTCCCTCCAAGAAAAACCAAAACTCTTGTGAGTGGTCCATCTCCCTGTACCTCTCTCTCTCCCTCCTTCCCTCTCTCTCTCCCTTCCTTTCATCCCTCCTTCCTTCAACAAACATTTATTGAGCACCTACTGTGTGCCAGCCTTGATGCCAGGTGCTGGGAATACAACAGGGAACATGGCAGATCTGCTCCTCTTCTCCTAGAGCTCAGACTCTGCTGGGTGAGTCTGCAATTAAAAAACCAAGCCAAACCCATTGCCGTCGAGTCAATTCTGACTCATAGCGACCCACTGAAACCCTGGTGGAGTAGTGGTTAAGTGCTACGGCTGCTAACCAAAAGGTCAGCAGTTCAAATGCACCAGGCGCTCCTTGGAAATTCTATGGGGCAGTTCTACTCTGTCCTATAGGGTTGCTATGGGTATAAGTCTGCAATTAAACAAGCAATTAATATTCCTCATCAGGGGTGTTATGAAAGGGGAGCTCTGAGTGGTGTATTAGTTTCCTGTGGCTGCTGTAACAAATTACCACAAAGTTGGTGGCTAAAAACAACAGAAATTTATTCTCTCACAGTTCTGGGGGTCAGAAGACTGAAGTCAGTATCACTAGGCTGAAATCAAGGAGCCCTGTTGGCACAATGGTTAAGCGCTCAGCTGCTAACTAAAAGGTTGGTTGTTTGAACCCACTCAGTGGCGCCGTAGGACAAAGACCTGGCAATCTGCTTCTGTAAAGTTCACAACCTAGAAAATCCTATGGGGTAGTTCTACTCTGTCACATGGGGTGGCCATGAGTCTGAATGGACTCAAGGATACCTAACAACAACAACAAAGCCTGAAATCAAGGTGTTGGCAGGGCTGTGCTCCCTCTGGAGAGTCTAGGGAAGAATCTGTTCTTTGATTCTTCCGGCTCCTGGTGGTTGTTGGCAGTCTTTGTCTTGTGGCCATATCTTTCCAATCTCTGCCTCTGTGGTCACAGTGCCTTCACCTCTGTCCCTGTGTGTGCGCTTGTGCACGTGTGCATGCGTGCATTGGGTGCGTGTGGGTGGGGTGGGTGAGTGTGTGTGTGTGTGTGTGTGAAATCTCTCTCTGCTTCCCTCTTATAAGGATACTTGTGATTGCATTTAGGGCCCATCTGGAAAATCCAGTCTAATCTCCTCACCTCAATATCCTTAACATATGCAAAGTCCATTTTTGCCACATAAAGTAACATTCACATGTTCCAGGGATTAGGTTGTGAACATATTTTGGGGACCAGTATTCTGCCAGGAAGGATTCCTTGGGGAAGTGATATTTCAGTTGAAACTTGAAGGATAAGGAGTTAACGCAGAAGAAGAAAAAGAGATAGATAGCTGGACCATGGAGTAATGGGACGGAAGCTTCTGCTGACCTCAGGCCTGGTGAGATTCCATCTGGAGCCTGCCTGATTCTAAGCCACTATGAAGCTTCAGCCCACAGTTGCTGTATAGGTGGCCAGATCTTCTAAATCTCAACAGAAGCCAGATATCTGAATTTTAGTAGAGAATCTCTAACTTTTTAAAGTTTGGCCACTAACGGAATTTTTAAAAAATCCGTTGCCGTCAGCGCACATTGCAGAAGAGGATCTCCAAATGGCCACTAAACATGTGAAAAATGTTCAACCTCATTATTCATCAGAGAAAAGCAAATTAAAACCAAATGAGGCATTGTCATGTAATATTGGATTGGTTAAAAAAAAATGTTAAGGTAATTTCACCACTGAAGGGAATGTGAAATGATGCAACCACTCTGGAAAACCATTTGGAATTATTTAGGAAAATTTGAAAATAGGCATCCTCTGTAACCCAGAAATTCCACTTGTTAATGCCCATTATGAGAATGGATAAACAAATGGTAGAATATGTAACAATGGAGTACAGCTACACACGACATATATACATCTCATAGACATAATGTTGTGGAAAAAAAGCAAGACACAAAAAATACACACTGCATGATCCCATTTATGTACAGTTCTAAACAGGCAAATCTAAACTGTTGTCTAGGTTCACAGATGTCAGTGGTTAAGAAAAGTAAGGAAATTATGACCACAAGCATCAGGGAGGTGGTTCTCTCTGGGGGAAGAGAGGATGATGTGCTGGGGAAGGGATTCATTGAGAGCTTCTGTTCTCCTCTAGATGCTCTATTTCAGGGGCCAAGTCTAGCCTGCTGCCTGCTTCTGTACCCTCACAAGCAGAGAATAATTTTGACATTTTTAAATGGTTGAAAAAGGATTTAAAAAGAATATTTTGTGACACGTGAAAATTATAAAATACAAATTTCAGTATCTATGAATAAAGCTTTATTGGAACACAGCCACCTTCATTCATTTATGTATTGGCTGTGGCAGCTTTCACAGACAATGACAAAGTTGACTAGTTGCGACAGAGGCCATATGGCTTGCAAAGCCTAAAATATTAACTATCTGGCCCTTTAAAGAAAAAGTTTGCCAACACCTACCTGCTCTATTTCTTCAGCTGGCAGTCGGTTTTGTTGGTGTTCACTTTATACTGTAGTGGATCAGTTTTCTGTGAAATACATTTTTTGTGGCATCTAGGTCCAAGGTATGGTTGCCAGACATCCTATGCATTTAACTATTTTGTTATATGTCCTGTATTGACTTTGTCAGGGTGGTCTACAGATCCTGTATACAGTTTTTTCGGAAAATTGCAAAAATCTGGCAGTTGGAGCGTTTTTCCTCCACACTAATCGACGCGTAAATCACGTAAACGGCAACGCTACTGAAAATCATGCCTTCACAAATAAAGATCTGGATAATCCCTTATGATCTCTCCTGCAGGTTTGGCTGAGGGAAGACCAAAAGGGGCGCTGAGAATTAAAAGCACTTGTTTTTCGTACTGAAAAAAGGAAAAGACTATTCTTGTGGCCAAGGGTCCAAGTTGTGAACAAATAACCACCTATAATTAGAGATATCTTCAGGTTAGTACAAATGCTCTGAAAATCAGGCGATAAACGACAGCCTCACTCAGCAACTAGACTTTTGAAAGTTAGCAATTCATTCAGTGATTACCCTCTCCTGAAAGTCGGCCAATCAGTGCCGATCCCATGCCTCTAGACAGCAGCCAATCAGCAGTACGTCACTCCAGTAGCCATGCTTCTGAAACTCAGCCAATCAGTGATAAACCCCTCCAGTCCTGAAAGCCAGCCAATCAGCAGTGCTTCACTCTAGTAGCCATGCTTCTGAAGTCAGCCAATCAGGAGTAACCTCAATCCTCCTAGCCAGACAATCAATGAAAAACTCCCTAGTCAAGAAAGTCAGCCAATCAGGGACAGCCCCGTGCTTCTAGACAACAGCCAATCAGCAAGTGCCTCACTCCAGTAGTCATGCTTCTGAAGTCAGCCAATCAGTGCTAAGCCCCTCCAGTCCTGAAAGTCAGCCAATCAGTGAGAGACCCACACTCCCAGGCAATAGCTAATCAACAAGTGCCTCTCTTCAGCACCCATGCTTCAGAAAGTCTTTATCCTTGTGAATATTTATCTATTTCTACTTTTAATGCAGGTACTATACACATATATTCAACTTTATATATATCTACGTAACATTTTAAAATTAAAAATAGGTGTTATGGATTGAAACGTGTCCCCCAGAAAGATGTGCTGAAGTCCCTGTGAATGTGACCTTGTTTGGAAATAGGGTCTTTGAAGATGTCATACTAGGGTAGGGTGGGTTCATAATCCAATCTGAGTGGTATCCTCATAAAAGAAAGAGACACAGAGGGAAGAGGGCCATGTGACAACAGAAGCAGAGATTCTAGACAGCAGAGCTGTTGTAAGCCGAGGGAAGCCAAGGATTACCAGAAGCCGCCAGAAACCAGGAAAGGCATGGAACAGATTCTCCCCCAGAGCCCTCAGAAGGAATCAACACAGCCAACACTCTGAATTTGGACTCCCAGCCACCGAGCTCTATGAGAATAAAGTTCTAATAAGCCACCCCGTTTTGTGGTACTTTCTTACAACCACCCTAGGAAACTAATACAATAGGTAACTCGCTAGAGCACTAACCGTGTGTATAAGTAACACCTGTCAATTACAGCCGGCCTCACGCTCCCAAACCATCACTGTGAGCAAAAAAAAAAAAAAAAAAAAAAAAATGGGGCAAGTGTTTATTCTCTCAGACACACTTTGTCACTAGGGCTTTTAACTGTTGTAAACTGCGTGGTTAAGGTGTCAGGAGAGCCAGACACCTCCCTGTGCCTGTCCCCTTGCGGCAGAACTTAACTTCATTAAAGTAACCTCTGGGAGTTTTCCTAAAACCTAAACTCAAAGCAACACTTTTCGTTTTGAGTAAACTGGAGAATAAGTGAATGCGAGAACGACTGGGCGGCGGTTAAGTTTGTCCTACTGGGTTTGTCACAGAGGTTAAGATCGAATAGCCCAGCACACCGAGCGCCACACCCTGGCGCGTGATCTCACTAAACCCCAACAGTAAGCACCATCCTCAGCACCTTTTACAGGTGAACATACTGACACTCAGCGGCGGTATTAGAACTCTCCAGCCTAAATCCTCAAGGCCCCACCTCAGCGCACCCAAATACACTGGACTGGCATCCACCGCGCATGTGCCACACCAGCGGCCAATAGGAGCCCGGCGCGCAGAATGGCGACGGGGCTGTTTTCCCTCGGAGAACCCGGAAGCTTCAAAGCGTAGCAAGGAGGAGACTTCGGTTTCCGGCCAATCGGCGCTCACGGCGGTCCTCGATTTCCCCCTCCCCACCATGAGCCAATTGCCTACTTGGTGCATTGAGAACTGGCTGGGAATGAAGGGCTCGAGAGGGCGTTACCCTGGTGGCGTAGCGGTTAAGAGCTACGGCTGCTAACCAAAAGGTCAGCAGTTTGAAGCCACCAGGCGCTCCTATGAGTCGGAATCGACTCGACGGCGTGGGGTTTGGGGGAGAGAGATTAAGATGGCGGACGTTAGAGAGGCTGAGGGTGCGGCTGCAGGGTGAGGTCCCCCAAGGTGGGTGGGAGTCGGGAGGACGGGAAGGGAGTCTTCGGATGAGCAAGATCGCGACATTCCCCTATCCCTTAGGAGCTTGGGCAGATTCCGGGGCCGGGGATCGATTCCTAACGCACGGCGACCCCACGTGTGCAGAGTAGAACTGCTGCACAGGGTTTCCAAACTTGTGACCTTTCCGAAGCAGAGGCCAGGCCTGTCTTCCGACGCGCCTCTGGGTGGGTTCGAACCCCAACCTCTGGGCTGCATAGTCGTCCAGCCGTTAACCCTTCCCGCCATCCAGGCCCTCCCTTTAGTAGTTCTCCCCTACAAATAAAATGGTATGTAACAGGATGGCCACCGCCTCCCCGGTGGTACGATCCTCCGCGGACTGTTCCATTTCTGCGTCGTCCCTCCCCACACCCGTTGTGGTCCATTCCAGGCTGCAGTGTTAGTACTCCTTGGGGTCACACAGACAGGGGTGTGGGCGCTTATGGGGGTCACAGATTGGGGTGCAAGGAGGAAGGAAGCATCCATCCAGGGAGAGTTGATGGTGATTTTAAGGGCGTGGACAGTGTAGGGACTAGAAGGGACCCCTGGCTGGTCCAAGGTTAGCAGCACAAACCTAGAGGGAGGGAAAGAGGGGGGCTGACTCACAGCGTTTCCTGCGCAGGTGGAGGGAGTAGGGCGGGAAACGCGGTGGGTGGGACTTCTGAGGTTGGCAGGGTGGGCTCCAGGAGCATCTCAAAGCCCTCTGAGAAAAGTGAAGAAAGAGCAGTGGAGAGGTGGTCATGTGTTTTGGGCCTCTGACTTGAAAGTCTGATAGGGGAGGGTGTGAATGCTAGGCCGCACGGTTGATAGTTCATTTATCGAAGTTACCCAACTATTTCATAACAACAACAACAAAAGATTATACAAGATTGGAATTATAAAGCTTATTCAAAGAGAATACTGTATTTACATAGCTTCCTGGTTTTAATTATTATGGTTTGTTTTAATTGTTCGGATGTACTGCGATCTACTTGGCATTTAAACACTGATTAAAGCTAATCATTTTCACCAGGATAATTTTTTTAAAAACCCAAAAACAATCATGTATAATTACGTGTCAAACCCTGTCCCAGTGACTTTACATGAATTATCTCATTTAGTCGCCACAACAACCCTAACCACTGTTATTATCTTCACTATGGATGGGAGAACCACAGGTGTCTCTGCTTTTCTGTGCACACCTTGTAATCACGTCACCCCACCAGGACTGGAAATTTTCCCTTCGGCTTGTGGCTTGAGGGCCCCTAAAGAACCTATTTGACCATAGCTTCGGTGAACAGCGTAGAGACACCTCGAGTTGTTTTTCTTCTCCCTTTCCCCGGGCAAGGTCCCTGGGTGGTGCAGATGGTTTGCTCTCGGCTACTACCTGGAAGGTCGGCGGTTCAAATCCACCCAGTGGTGCCACAGAAGAAAGGCCTGGCAATCCGATTCTGTAAGATCACATCCAAGAAAGCTCTGTGGAGCACAGTTCTACTCTGAAGCACTCGGGGTGTCCATGAGTTGGAGTCGACTTGACGTGTGGTTTGTTTTTTTCCCGGGGCAGAAGGGGATACCAGATTATAAAGGCTATCAGTGAAGAAAGGACAGGGAGCCTTGTGGGGAGAGGGTGGCAAGTCTGGATAGCTACAGCATGGATATCTACACTGTACAGTTATTACTGATTCAGCAAACATTGATTAAGCCTCTACTGCACGCAGGGTCTTGTGTGAGGAGCTGGGGACACCTCCGTGAACAAGACGGGTCCTGTTCCTTTCCGCCCTCGGGTGTGTTCTGGGAATTCCTGGGGGGCAATTTTGGCTGTCATAATGATGGAGGTACTGGCATTGAGTGGGCAGCGGCTGAGATGCTGGGGGACAGCCTCACAAAGCCAAGACTTGTAACATCCATGAATGTCACTCAGTCTGGTAAACGAGGCCTTCCAAAATGGTTCTTATGAAAAGGGGGCGTTGGAGCTGAGGGTTGGGAGCTGTTGTTTCCTTGGGTTGGGCCTGTGCTCAAGAAGCGCCCCTCAGTCAGGGGTGTGGAGGGCCATGAGGCGCAGAAAGGTGAGGGGAGAAGGATGGCGGGGTGACGTAAATTTTGCCATCTTGACCCTTATGTCAGTCCTAGAGAACAGCAGTTGTACCCAACCCATGTCCACGTCTCCTCCATGGACTCAGTCGCATGGTGAGGAGCAGACACCCCCCACAGGGCTTGAGCATGGAGACCGTGATCTTGTGGTAAGATCCTCTCAAAGTAAAAAAAGCTTAAGCACAAGATATAAGCAGGAAGTGATTCCGGATCTAGTGCCCACTGCGGGTAGGGGGCTTGTCAGGAGTAGATCATGGGAGAGCATCAGGTGGCTGTACATTATTGAACACAACCTGGTGCTTGGGGGTTCGTGGGTGTTCACTACATTATTAAGTAAATTAGAACTTCTGCTTCCAGTGCAGTCGATGGACTTGTGTTATACCAACTCTCCTGCTGAGAACAATCAGAAAAGCTGGATTAAGTGTTTGGGTTTTTTTCTGATCTATTTGAAGGTCCAGGAGAGCAATTTATCTTTGAGGTCATCACCTCACCAAATACTGACATCCAGTGCAGAAAAGCAAGAGCTAATGGGGACACATTTAAGAGGAGAAAAAAAAAAAAAAACTAGCTCCAAATTATTAATGTAGGTCAACGGAGTAATTCAATAATATATAATATGAAAAAATGATATGAAAATTATTAATAAATCACAGTATTCCAGTGTGGGGAAACTAATCCTATTAGGGACTAAAATAACAAAATCTGCTTCAGGTTGTTTATTTAGAGAAAAATATAAATTTTAAACCTGTCTGCTACTTAGAAATAACAGGAAATATAAAACGTTTTTTTAGGTGCTGAGTTAAGTCCCCCACGTTTTTAAAATTGTGGTAAGTACATATATATATCAAAAGCTTTGTCATTTCAACATTATTTTACATGTACAATTCAGTGACATTAATTACACTCATCATGTGTAACCGTCACCACTATGTGTTTCCAAACTTTTCTGTCCCCTTAACAGCAGCTCAGTGCCCCCTAAGCAAGGACTCCCTTCTCCCCTCTCCTTCCTGCCCCAGGTAACCACTAATGAACTTTGGTCTCATGCATTTGCCTATTCTAGGTATTTCATATAAGTCAGATCATAGAATATTTGTCCTTTTGTGACTGACTTATTTCACTCAGCATAATGTTTTCAAGGTTCATCGTGTTCCAACTTGCATCAGGACTTCAGGAAATACGTAACTTTCAAATGTTAATTAAAACAACAACAAGAACAATCAGCAAATGTAGCAGAGATTTAAGTTCTCCTAATGTAGATTTTTTTTTCCTTTTAGGGAGTCCTGGTGGCGCAGTGGTTAAGAGCTCAGCTGCTAACCAAAAGGTTGGCAGTTGGAATCCACTAGCCGCTCCTTGGAAACTCTATGAGGGAGTTCAACTCTGTTCTATAGGGTCTGTATGAGTTGGAATGGACTCGACAGCAGTGTGTTTGGTTTTTTGGATAATGTAGATTTGGAAAGGAGCCCTCATGGTGCAGTGGTTAAACACTCAGCTGCTAAAGTGAAGGTCGGTGGTTTGAACCCACCAGCTACTCTTGTGGGAGAAAGATGTGCCTGTCTCCTTCTGTAATGATTACAGCCTTGGAAACCCGATGGGGCAGTTCTCCTTTGTCCTATAGGGTTACTATGAGTCGGAATGGCCTTAATAGCAGTGGGTGATGTAGATTTGGAAAGGAGATCTGGTGGTGCAGTGGTTGAGTATTCAGCTGCTAACTGAAAAAAAAAAAATTTTTTTTTAACTGAAAGGTGGGTGGTTCAAATTCACCCACCGCTCTGCGGGAGTTTGCTTCCACCTAGGAGTTGGAATTGACTTGACACCAAGGAGTTAATGTAGAGTTGGAGTCTGGCTTAGTTATCTAGTGCTGCTGCAACAGAAATACCACAAGTGGATGGTTTTAACAAAGTGAAATTTATTCTCTTACAGTCTAGTAGGCTGTAAGTCAGAATTCAGGGTGCCAGCTTGTAGGGGTAGGCCTTCTCTCTCTGTCGGCTCTGGGGGAAGGTCCTTGTCGTCAGTCTCCCCTGGTCTAGAAGCTTATCAGGTGCAGGGATCCTGGATTTTCCAAAGAACACTCTCTGCTTCTGTTGCTGCTTTCTTGGTGGTATGAGGTCCCCATGTCTCTCTGCTTGCTTCTCTCTTTTATGTCTCAAAAGAGATTGATTTAGATTGTAGATGGAGTCCTGCCTCATTAACATAGCTGCCTCTAATCCCACCTCATTAACATCATAAAAATAGAGGTAGGATTTACAACACATGGGAAAATCACATCAGATGACAACATGGTGGACAATCACACAATACTGGGAATCATGGGCTAGCCAAGTTGACACACATGTTTTGGGGGACACATTTCAATCCATAACAGAGTCCCTGAGTGATGCAAACGGTTAACGTGCTCAGCTGCTAACTGAAAAGTTGGAGTTTCGACTCTACCTAGAGGCGCTTGGGAAGAAAGCCCTGGTGATCTATTGCTGAATGATCAGCCATTGAAAACCCTATGGAGCACAGTTCTACTCTGACACACATGGGGTTTCCATGAGTCGAAGTCTGGCAACTGGCAATGTAGAGTTATAGGGGAGAGATCTGGGTAACTATAAGTTGGGATCAACTTGATGGCAGTGGGTTTGGTTTTTGGTTAGTTTGTGCCAGCTATTGGAGACATGATTGGCACACAGTGAGTGCTCAATAAGTAGTATGAAAATGAATGAATGCAATGGGCTTTTAAGGATAAGTAGAGGCTTGTTATAATGGACGGGTTGGATGGTGCTCCAGGCCTGGAGGTATGCAATAGCCTGGTGAGTTTAGGGCACCAAACAAGATTATGAGGGTGGGAAGGAGGAAGGCAGGTTGAAACTGCCATGCAAGAAAGGGCTTTGAAACCCAGGTTAGGAGAGAAGCTTTGCTCCTGAAGGTGTGGGGAGCCACGGAGATTTCCATGAAGGACTGTGGATCCCACCCTGAGATATGTTATTTCCCTTCAGGTATTCGGGAATGTTAGTCACACTCAGACCTGTTCGGGTTCCCCAAACTGCTGTACCTGTGCCTGAGACCTTTGTGTTCCCCAGTGCCGCACCTGATGAGTGGGGAAACTGAAGGCCAGGGAGCAGTGGGGACTAATCCAGCATTCACTTGGGGAAATAGTCTGGCATCATCTGGTAAAGTTAGAGATATGCAAACCCTACAACCCACCAATCCCCTCCTGGGTTGACTATAGCCTGAGAGATACGCATGCACATGTGGACCAGGAGCGTGCACAGCAGCCTGGCTCTCAAGAGCAAAACCCAGGAACAGCCCAAATGTCTGTTAACAGGAGAAGAGGAATACACAAAACCATGCAGTCACACAATAGAATACTATACAGCAGTAAAAGGAACAACTACTGCTACAGGCAAATAGGAATCTTAGGAACATACATGAAAGAGATTAGGTGCAGAGCACAGTGATTAAGTGTGGACTCTGAACCCAGCCTGCCTAGCTTGCAATCTGGCTCTACCCCTTGCTGACTGGGAGATATTGGGGAAACCATTCAACCGTGCTGTGCCTCAGTTTCCTAATCTGTAAAATGAAGATGGTAATAGTATGCACCCTACAGGCTGTAGGGAGGATTTAAATAAGTCAGTATTTGCAAAGAGTTCAGAACAGTGCTTGGCACACATTAAGTGCTATACAAGCGTATATTCCATAAAAAAAAAAGTTGAGTGGAAAAACAGCTCTCTGAAGATTACATGTTTTTTTTAAAAGTTAAAAAACAATGAAAACTAAACTATGTTGTTTAGGCATTTATATATATTATAAAATTCCTTTCTTAAAAAAGATGGTAAGCAGAAAGTAATTTGGGAGTGGCAGGGAGGCGAGGGTAAGGGATGGGGAAGTAAGCCAGAGAGGGGTGTGTGTTGTTGGTAATGTTCCGATTCTCAGGCTAGGCGGTGGGATCATAGGTGCTCCTCATGTAATGAAAAGGACTAGTTTTAGTGCAGTAACCCTTCAGGACTGGAGGCCTTTGGCCTTGTCCCTAGGCTAACTGGATGCTTATGCGGAGGAAGGTGGCCACCCAGCCCCATGACTGCTTCCTACCCCATGACTGCTTCCTACCCCAATGAGCCCTGCAGAAATGCTGCCGATGGCTTAACTCTCATCACAGGAACACACCAGTGAGGGCGACTTAGAGCCAGTCAGAGGGAAATGGGTCCCAGTCGGTTAGAACGGAGGATGAGGACCTGAGCTGGTCAAAGTGAGATGGCTCTAACCTGTCAAATGGAGGAGGACCCCAGCCAGTCTGGTCTGAGGGAGGAGGGTCCAAGCCTGTCCAAGGGAGGAGGAGGCCAGGCCCACTGAGAGGCCCCTGGAGGACTTGTTTCCCTTGTGGTTTTTTTGTACTTCCTGTTCCCTTGCTCACTGCGGAAGTTCCTCTTCGTACTCTGCACCCAGCGCCTAGCCAGAGAGGACAAGGGCAGGAGGCACCATGAGTGGGGGCACTGTGGGAGGCAGACCTGGGGGCCATGGAGGTCCAGGGGTTCAGCAGAATATACCCTCAACCCTCCTCCGGGACCACGAGAACCAGCGGCTCTTCGAGATGCTTGGAAGGAAATGCTGGGTGAGCTGAGGACCTCCTGGTCCTCCCTGTCTCCCTTTCCTTCTCTTCTTCCCCCTCCTCCCTTCTCATCTTCCCCCTCCTCCCTGCTCATCTTCCCCATCCTTTCCCTCTCCTCCTCTTTTTCCTCTCCATCATCTCCTCTCCTAGAATCCACCTGCCACCGTTCACCAGTATCAGGAAGATCGTGAGCTCTACTCACCTTCCCTTGTCTGCAACTCTTCCTTTGGGCCCAGGGCAGCCACGGGCAAGGAAGGACCAGGTGTGGCTCCGAGACCTTCTGGCTACACTGACAAGACTCCACTGACCCCTGCTCTTCCCTTCCCAGACACTAGCCACCGCGGTTGTTCAGCTATACCTGGCGCTGCCCCCTGGAGCTGAGCACTGGACTAAGGAGCATTGTGGGGCTGTGTGCTTCGTGAAAGATAACCCGCAGAAGTCCTACTTCATCCGACTCTACGGCCTCCAGGTGACCCTCAACCCCTACTGAGCATGCAAACCTGTTCTCAATCTGCAAACCCAGATCTGTGTCCATAGCCCCAAACACTCCAACCAGATCCTGAATCCCTGAGCCCCAGAACCAAACACTTCATCCAGACCACCCCCAAACTCTGGTTCTAAATCTGCAATGACTGACCTAGAGCTCCCATATGAAGATCTCTAAACCCTCAAATACAGTGAAACCTGTGAGAGCCAGAACTTGACAGGAATGCCATGTTTTTCCAGGTCTCGAAAGTTTTCCACCTTTGACAGGGTGCAGTCTTACCACTTCCTATCACTCTCTATTAGTGGAAAATATTTGAGTTTTCCTTCTCTGACAGGTTTCCTCCTTACACAGGTTCTGGCCTTCATAGGTTTTACTGTATTTAGTACACACCCTAAGCCTAAGCTCTGCCATAAACTCCAAAAAATAAGCATTATATTTATACCTGAACTTCAAATCTGTTATAAAGTCATAATTATGGCTCCCAGATGTCCTCTATCAAAACTCTTGAACTCCAGATGTTTGCCTAGCTCCTAGGTCATAAATCTGTTCCACAAACCCTAAACCTGAATACCCCATTTAGTCTTGAACCAAAAATCTGTCTTTTTTTTTTTTCTTTGCCTGACTGCACTGGCAAGAACCTCCAGTACAGTGTTAAATAGAAGGGGCAAGAGAGAACATCCTTGTCTTATTCCTGATCTTAGAGGGGAAAGCTTTCAGTCTTTTACCATTAAGAATCATGTTAGCTGTAGGTTTTGCATAGATGCCCTTTATCAGCGTGAGGAAGTTTCCTTCTATTCCTAGTTTTCTGAGAGTTTTTATAGGAATGGATTTTGTTTTTTGTCAAAGGCTTTTTCTGTGTCCATCGAGATAATCATATGGTTTTTCTTTTCTAGTTTGTTACTATGATGAATTATGCCATATCTGCCTTTTAAACCCAGACATGGACCCCAGAATTCCCATATTAAAACTCCTAAACACTCAAATACTGAGGTAGCTCGTAAGTCAAAAGTCTGTTCCACAAACCTCCAACCTGAATTGTTCAGGCTTAAACCCCAAATTTATCCTTCTAAACCCATAAAGATGGTACCAGCAAAACTATATCAAGACCCCAGGGCCTTCAAATATTGACTAAACTCTTAAGTTATAACCCTGCTCCACAAACCCCAAATTGCACAAGCTTGGCTGAACTCATCTCAAAACTCCCAAGTCTATATTTCTAAGCCTCAAATCTTGACTCCAGCCCCCATATATTGGAATTAACCCTGGTGGCTTAGTGGTTAAGAACTACGGCTGCTAACCAAAAGGTTGGCAGTTCAAATCCACCAGGTGCTCTTCAGAAACTGTATGGGGCAGCTCTACTCTGTCCTATACAGTCACTATGAGTTGGAATTGACTCAACGGCAATGGGTTTGGGTTTTTTTTTTTACCTACTCAAATGAAGACCTTCATTAAGGTAGGGTGTGTGTAGGATTGAATCTATGAATGAGCCCCAGTTTCCTAGGACTGGAGTTCTAAATCATCAAATTCAGGCCTCCCAGTTCCCACATCTAGAGCACTGAACCCCAAGTACAAACCTCTCACAGCAGTATCTGGCCCCATACTGTACTCCAACCCTCCACATCTGATACCTGGACCCCCAGCTCTCTGATACTGAGCTGAAAACATTCAAATCAGATCCTGGGGCCCCAAATCTGGACACCATGCTCCCTTCTCAGATAACGAAGTCATGTGCCCAGAGCGAGCCTCAGTGTTAGTGTGCTTCCCACCTTGCCCCTCTCCAGGCTGGCCGGATGCTCTGGGAACAGGAGCTGTACTCACAGCTGGTCTACTCCACTCCCACCCCCTTCTTCCACACCTTTGCTGGAGATGTAAGTAACCAACCAATCCCTGGGCCTCAGCTGGGATACGGGGAGGAGATGGGGAAAGGTGGGGGGTCTGGAAGGCTGCTGACCCCAAGACATGTGCAGGACTGCCAAGCAGGGCTGAACTTTGCGGATGAGGGGGAGGCCCAGTCCTTCCAAGCCCTGGTACAGGAGAAGATACGAAAAAGAAATCAGCGGCAAAGTGGAGGTGAGGAGGCCCTGGGGGAGGTAACTGTAAGGGTGGGAGCTAGAAAAGCCCCTCCCCTGGTTCTGGTTCCCAGTCCACCTGTCTCTCCACAGACAGACGCCAGCTACTCCCAACACCAGCACCAGCCAATGAGGGTGAGTCCTTAAGTGTAAATAGGGATAAAAAGAGGCTAGGCCAGGAACCTATGGCAGGGTTGTGATAACTCTCTATCCACTCCATTTTCCCAGAGAGAAGAGGAGGGCTCCCACCCCTGCCCCCACACCCAGGTGGAGACCTAGGGGGTGAGTACTGATTCTTCCTTGGGTCTCTGAGTGGGTGGGAGAGTGGTAGATGGATGAGTAGTTGGGTGGGAGCAGAGATAAGTGGTAAATGGGTTGATAGATGAGTAAATGGATGGTTGGGTGGGTGGGCAGGTGGATTACTCTATAGGTGAGTGGGTGGATGGATGAGTGAGTGGGTGGATGGATGGGTGGATGAATGAAAGTATAGATGAATAAGTGAGCAGATGGATGGGTGAATGGATAGATGGATAGGTGGATGGATGAGTGGATGGATGAGCAGATGTTCATGAATGTGTGAATGGATGGGTAGATGGGTGAATGGGTGGATGAGTTGATGGTGGATAGATGGCTGAGTGGGGGGATGAATTGATGGTAAGATGAACGTATAGATAAATATATATAGATGTATACCCATTGCCGTCGAGTCAATTCCAACTCATAGCCACCCTATAGGACAGAGTAGAACTGCCCCATGGGGTTTCTAAGGAGCAGCTGGTGGATTCGAACTGCTGACCCTTTGGTTAGCAGCCCAATGCTTAACCACTACGCCACCAGGGCTCCATATAGATGTATAGGTGGGTGGGTATTAATGTATAGGTGAGTGGGTAGGTGGATAGATGGATGAATGGATAAATGAATGATTGAGTGAATTAATGAATGAATGAGTGAATGAACAATAAATAAGTGACAATATTTCAGTCAGTAAAGGAAGCTATGATTGAATGAATGACTAAGTACATGAATGATTTAACAAATTAATTAGTTACTGTGTCAATGAATGAATGAGTCAGTAATTAAGTGATATGCATGAGTAAATAAATAAATGAATGAATCAGCGAATCTATGAATGGTTTGTTGGGCCCACCCACTTCTCCATAAACCCTACTTGGACCCCTCACCCACTCCTCAGGTGACCATCAAACACACATACACAGATTTCCCCCACAGTCTTCCGTCTTCCCGTCTCTTGTCCCTATGCTTTGGTTGCTAGGTAAATGGGTCAATGGTTGCCTTATTTTGCCCACAGGCCCACCAGCTGGCCCACCGGCCCTGGGGCTGGTGACAGTAGACATCCAGAACCCGGACATCACGAGTTCACGATACCGTGGGCTCCCAGCACCAGGACCTGGCCCAGTTGACAAGAAACGCTCAGGGAAAAAGAAGATCAGCAAGGCTGATATCGGTGCACCTAGTGGATTCAAGTGAGAATCTTCCCACAATGGAACTATAGATCCCTGGGTGGGCAAATGACAGTAGACAGGAGGACAGCTGAGTGGATGGATGAGTAGATGGAAGGATGGGCAGATGGATGGGTGGGTAGGTGGATGGGTGGGTGAGTAGATGAGTGGATGGGTGGGTGGGTGTAGGGCTGGGACTAGGCAGAGGCAAGTGAGGTGCCTAGGGTGCAAAATTTAAAGAGGCAGTCACTCTCAGGTTTCATGCAAATACAATTCAGACTCTGAGAGTGAGTGCCTCCTTAAATTTTGCACCCTGGGCACATCGCTTGCCTTGCCTTCGTCCTGCCTTGGGTGGGCAGGCTGGGTGGAGGTGGGTGAATGGATGGGTTGACAGATGTGTGGATGAATGTGTTCAATGAATATGTGGAGAAAGAGGTGTGTGGTTGAATAGGTAGACAAATGAGCAGATGGATGGAAAGGTGGGCACATGGGTAAGACGGATGGGTAGATAGGTGGGTGGACAAGTGTGAGTACAGATTGGTAGATAAATAGGTAAACAGATGTGTGTGGAAAATAGGTAGAGAGATAGATGTATGGATGGATATGTGGACAAATGGATGGGTGGACAGATGGGCACCACAGACTATGGACCCCTTCCAATTCCGTAACACCTGCTCTCTCACTCATTCATTCACTCACGAGTCATTCATTAATTCTGGCTCCTCAGAGTCCCTCTGGGCAGGAGAGGGTGAGAGGGCTTCTCTAGGAAGGGAGGGAAAAAAGAGCAGTGGGGCTTCACTGGGGTCTCCTCACTTCCCCCAGACATGTCAGCCACGTGGGGTGGGACCCCCAGAATGGATTTGATGTAAGTAACCTTGAAGTCTCCTGAACCTCATTCAACTCCCATCACCCTTCCATAGACCACTCCTCAGACCCCACTCCATGGTCCCTACCCCTTCCCATACCTCTCTCAGATCCCTCTCTGGGGTGGATCTAGTGATAATCTGTGCCCCTTCCCTACTCACCTTATCCCCCCACCCCTGCCCTGGCCTCTTTCCTCCTGGGTAGGTGAATAATCTGGACCCAGATCTCCGGAGCCTGTTCTCCAGAGCAGGGATCAGTGAGGCCCAGCTCACTGATGCAGAGACCTCTAAACTTATCTACGACTTCATTGAGGACCAGGGCGGGCTGGAGGCTGTGCGGCAGGAGATGAGGCGCCAAGGTGAGCCCCCCCACCTCCTATACACCTCCTTCTCCTCCAGCTCTGGCAGCTAAAACCTAAGAGATACACTGAAGTCACTCAGTCCTCATGGAGACCCCCTCTACTGCTTAAATCTGGAGCTGGTTAGTTGGGGTACCTGTTTTACAAATTAGCAAAACTGAAGCTCTGAAAACAAAAAAAAAACTATAATAGCAGCTTTGTATTACTCTTACCCCACAGAGCCACTTCCACCACCGCCACCCCCATCCCGAGGAGGAAACCAGCCCCCCCGGCCCCCTACTATGGGGGGTAACAAGGGTCGTTCTGGCCCACTGCCCCCTGTACCTTTGGGGGGTACTCCGCCCCCGCCAACACCACGGGGACCCCCACCCCCAGGCCGAGGGGGCCCTCCACCACCACCCCCTCCAGCCACTGGACGCTCCGGACCACCACCACCACCACCCCCCGGAGCTGGAGGTCCGCCCCTGCCACCACCACCGCCACCACCACCACCTCCACCCAGCTCTGGAGATGGACCAGTTGCTCCTGCACCCCCTCCTGCTCTGGGGTCTGGGGGAGGCCTGGCCCCTGGTGGGGGTCGGGGGGCACTTTTGGATCAAATCCGGCAGGGAATTCAGCTGAACAAGGTGAGGATGGGCAGGATGGAGGGATGGGGGTCTGGGGCTCTGGGGTGTGCTCTACAAGTCAAGGTATTGGGGGGCCAGGGGCAGAGACTGGTTGGGGTCCCAAGTTTCGGATTCTGGGGTTCAGTGATAGAGTTGGGAGGTTGGAGGGAAGAGGTGGGCTTGGAGCATTGAAGGGGATTCGAGTGTATGGAAGGAGAAATAAAGAAGAGGCAGGGAGGAATGCCCCTTTGGCAGGCCCTGAGCCTTCTGTGCTGTGCCCCTGCTTGCTGCAGACTCCAGGGGCCCCAGAGAGCTCAGCACTGCAGCCACCACCACAGAGCTCAGAGGGGCTGGTGGGGGCCCTGATGCACGTGATGCAGAAGAGAAGCAGAGCTATCCATTCCTCAGGTGAGAGCCCAGCCCTCCCCAGCCTGTGGCTCTCCTCCACAGGCCTGTCCTGGGCCCATCCTGCCAGGACCAAGCACCTGCTTTTCAGGGCTAGGAATGGCATAAAAGCAACCCCAACAGTCACCATCAGTATTAACATTAGCCCCAGGTGTTGATGACAGTATTAGCAGAAATCTTGTTACTTGACAATGTTAACACAAACTTATGTGACAATATAATTAACTCTGTCTTTGACAATAATATTAACATTAATGCCAAGGTGTGTCCACAATATTAACTTTAACCCCATAATATGTCAACAAGATTAAGGTTAACTCATTATGTGATGTTGATAATAATGTAACTAACCCAACCTTTTTACAAAGTGTTAATATTAACTCCCTAAAAAAAAATGAGTCAACAATACTAACATTAACCCACTATGAGACAATAATATTATAACTTACCTCACCTTTAACAATAATTTTCAAATTCACCCATTAAGTAGCATACTGATTAACATTAACCCTTTGGGTGACAGTATCAAAACTAACCACATTTTTGACAATAATATTAATTTTAACTCCAACTGGAACCCAGACCCCAACTGTAACCCCTATCTTGTCCCAAACTGAAACTCCTACTCTCACACCTCTGAAGAGGCCCCTCCTCATCTAGCCGCATAGGTCCCACATCTGATTTCCTAACAGGAGACCTCATTCCCCAGCACCATGAGTCCTGGCCTTTCAAGCCCTAGGAACTACCCTTCCAGAGGCTCCATCCTGAGTTCCCACTCCATGTCCTTCTCTTTCTCTCCCTCCAGATGAAGGGGAGGACCAGGCCGGTGATGAGGATGAGGATGATGAATGGGACGATTGAGCTGCTGTCCCCAGTGTACCTCCCCATAGTCCACCTGTGGCTCCCTGCTTCCCACTGGCAGCACCCTACTGTCTGCATCCAGGCGCTAAGCGCTGTTTCTTCCCAATCAACCCCCTACCCAGTGCTGTTATCCCTGACAGGCCCCCACACTCACCCTAGCAATAGCCAGGCCCCTTTTTGTATGAAATTTCTCAATCCTCCTCACTCATTTTTGAAACAAAGATAAAGTAATTGTCTTTTTGTCTCTCTAAATCTGAGTTTGCTTATATTCCAAATGTGGTCCCTGTTATTTATCTAGCTTTACATATATGCCTTCATTTATTCACTTAGTCATTTAGCCTGGTTTTTTGTTTCCTTCTGTCCTTCTTTCTTTCCACAAACATTTATTGCCACTGACTCCTCCCCTTTCCTCCGCGACATCCTCCTCCAAAAAAGGAGTAACTCAAACCTGTCCCTGTGTTTGAAGCTCTTCCCAGGGGAGTAATTAGAAACTCTTGCACATTAAAGCCTAAAATCAAAGAATTTAACCCTTTGCATTTCTGAAATCTGGTAGATTTAACATCTCAGGTATCCTACCTTTAGAGAAGGAGGAGGAGAGGGGCAGGAAGATAAAGGTGAGGGAGAATCCAGGTTTCCAAGAGCAGCAGAAGAATTTCTGAACCATTGAGGTGGAGGTAGAGGGAGAGGGAGGAAACCAGCTAGACATTGGGGGCATTGGGGATAAGATATCAGGAGTGGGAGCTGGCTTTGCCCCTTAAAAATTCTCCCAGAACCATGTAAGGGGAAATTCCCCTTGAGGAGGAGGAGGGGGCGTGTCTCAGGTTTCTTTTAATTTTTGAAATATTTCATTATTCCACTCCCACCCTAACCAGCCAGGCTCCCAGCATGAGCACTGAGTCTAGAAAGGACCTGTCAGGTATCAATTACCCCCTCCCCACCCCTGCAGAAAGCCTAGAAATCCAGTGCTCCAAGACATCTCCCTTCTGCTGGGTGCTAGGGCCGTTTCTCCACCTTTGGATAGGAAGGCATCACCCAACCTCTGAATCCCCTTGAGCATGGGCTAGAGAAGGCAGAGACTCGAGGTGAAAGAATTGACCGTGGGTGAGTTACTTGACCTCTTTGGGCCCCAGTTTCCTCAGTCTTTAAAATAGAAATAAAAATGCTTACCTCATAGGGCTGTATTGAGAATTAAAGTAGATGGTGTCTGCAAACTGTCTGGATCATTGTAGGCATTTATAAACATTAGCTGCCACTATTGTTGCTGTGGTTGTTATTGTTATTACTGAATTTCACTGACTCTGACTCACCATTGATTTATAAAATTATAAAATACACCATTATTTTATGGATCACTAAGAAAAGCAAAAAAAAAAAAAAAAAAAAAAAACCTACCAATTAAATTATGACCCAACAGTGCTTGTAAGACACAGGCTGATTTCAGAGATGTTAAAAAATTAAACAGTTCTGGAGGCCTGGCTGGTTATGTTGTTTCTTGACCTGCCTTCTGGTTCTACATGCGTATTCACTTGTAAAAACTCTTCATGACATTCTCCCATGGTCTATGTACTCTTCTGTATGTGTGTTACACTTCACCATGAGGTTTACATTAAAAACAGGTTCAACCTGTGCAGCTTAAAATGGATAAAACCTTATGCCCTCAGCACTAAGAGAGGCAATATACACAAGAGGCACTGGATTAATGCTGAACAAACAGACAAATGGCTTTAGGCAGGACACAGGAGTACTAGGATGACCTCTTACTTTTGAGGTCTCCTGAAAAGGTGCTAGTCCCAAAGGGTTAACTAGTCCATAGGGTTAACTTGTATAAGGTCACACAATTTAGTAAGTGGTGGAGCCAGGATTTGAACCCAGGCAGTCTGGCTCCAGAATCCATGCCTTTACCCGATACATTATATTGTTTGGAGAGGCCCAAAGGAAGCTCTTCATCACTAGCAGACCCCTATAGCTCCCCTCCAGATTCAGGTGGAAAAAGGTCATGCCTTAAACCACTCTTGTGGGTTGGGCAGGTCTCCAAGGCCTCTGGAAGTGGGATGGCCCAGGCCACCCAAGGAGACTGGGGCACGTGAGGACCAGCATGTGACTCTGTTCTAGAAAGAATAAAGGAGGGAAGGGGCATGCCTGGTGGGATTACGCTTTTGACTGTTACACTTATGGTAAGGAGGGGCTGATAGAACGTCAGACTGACCAGCCATTCCTCCAATCAGCTCACAGCTGGACTAGCAGGAAGACAGAATAACTGGCTAACTGTATAACCATTTGGTTAACTGTGCAACTCATGGACCAACAGGGAGAGGGGCAATTTGAGGAACTGACAATGTGGTTTCCTGATGCTGTGAAGTACTGAACATCTGACTGACTTACAGCCCGCCTGGGCCTGGCTGGGGCTGGTGGCCTGACAGTGTGGAGGACAAGGAGCCTCCTGAAAGAGTTACAGGCTGACCAACTGACTGATGGTGTTGCTGCCGGACTGGGAGGCAGGATGTTACAGGGCTGAGGGAATGTCTAAATGTTATAGTCTGATGATGCGTAAAGAAGGGCTACGCTGAATTTCAGGTTGACTGATCAACAAATCTGTGGTTGCCTGATGTTGTTGTTATTGTTAGTTGCCATTGAGTTGGCTCCAAGTCATGACAACCTTAAGTATAACAGAATGAAACATTGCCTGGTCCTGTGCCATCTTCATGATCATTGGTGTGTTTGAGCCTATTGTTGTGGCTATGTGTCAGTCCATTTCATTAAAGGTTTCCTTCATTTTCACTGACCCTCTATTTTCAACCATGATGTCCTTTTCTAGTGACTGCTTTTTGGGATGACATGTCCAAAGTAAGTGAGTCGGAGTCTCATCCTGGTTGTATTTCTTCTAAGACTGATTTGTTTGTTCTTCTGGCAGTATACAGTGTATTTGATATTCCTTGCCAACATCACAGTTCGAATGCATCAATTCTTCTTCTGTCTACCTTTTAATTGTCCAGCCTTTCCATGCATATGAGATTGAAAAGACCATGGCCTGGGTCAAGCACACCTTAGTTGTCAAAGTGATATCTTTGCTTCTTAAAACTTTATGGAGGTCTTTTGGCTGATGGGAGCCCTGGTGGTGCAGTGGTTAAGAGCTCGGCTGCTAACCAAAAGTTCAGCAGTTTGAATCCACCAGCTAGCTGTTCCTTGGAAACCCTGTGGGGCAGTTCTACTCTGTCCTATTGGCTCCCTATGAGTCAGAATCAACTTGATGGCAATGGGTTTGGTTTGGCTGATAGGCTACTATATATGGTGACTGACTGTTATGGATTGAATTGTGTCCCCCAAAATGTCAATTTAGCTAGGTCATGATTCACATACTGTGTAATTATCCACCATTTCATCATCTGATGTGATTTTCCTATGTGTTGTAAATCCTACCTCTATGATGTTAATGAGGCAGGATTAGAGACAGTTATGTTAATGAGGCAGGATTCATTCTACAAGATTAGGTTCTTTTGAGTCAATCTCTTTTGAGATATAAAAGACAGAAGCGAGTAGAGAGACAGGGGGACCTCATGCCACCAAGAAACAAGAGCCAGGAGAATAGTGTGTCCTTTGGACCCAGGGTTCTTGTGCTGAGAAGCTCCTAGGCCAGGGAAAGATTGATGACAAGGACCTTCCTCCAGAGCCAACAAAGAGAGAAAGCCTTTCCCTGGAGCTGGCATCCTGAATTTGGACTTCTAGCCTACTAGACTGTGAGAGAACAAATATGTCTTTGTTAAACCCATCCACTTGTGGTATCTCTGTTGTCGCAGCACTAGAGAACTAAGACACTGTTCATCTTGAGTGAACCACAGCATGCTTGAGGGCCTGGATGGTTGCTCTGACTGAATGACTCTCTGACAGACAGTGTGGTCAGTTGGATTCTGAGGATGACGAACCGGCTGACTGACAATATGATGAAGGACCAACTGAAGGAATCACAGGCTGCCTGACCATCTGAAAACTTAGCATAACTGCCTCACTTGGTGGCTGTACATGGTTATGGACTGTTTGCCCTGATGGAATCACAGGCTCCCTGATAGAGCCCAATGGGTCACAGGAGATTGACTGACCGGCCAATGGTGTGGATAAGTAGCCTGAGAAATTACAGACTGGCTGACCTATTGACGGGTAGTGTGGAGGCTCTATTGTACCATTAGTCGCTGTGACTATTTGCTCTGAAGGCCTAGCTCGGTGTTAAGACTGATTAACTGGCTGATCATGGTGTGAATGAGTAGCAACCTGAGGGAATTACAGGGTGACAGGGCTATGTTAGATGCTGAAAATGACAGCTTGTCCTGACCTAATCACAGCCTGCCTAAGGGCATGGCCCGATGCTGTGGCTTACTGAGGGGTGTATGAGATGATTCCTCCAGGTCCCAGGGCAAGGGTACGTGGTATGACAGGCTAATTGACTGACAATGTAAAGGAGCGGTCAGGCTGGCTAACAAGGGGAGTTGGTAGTAAGTGCAGTCTGAGTTGAGGGCATTGCAGCTGGCCTGAGGACACAAATGGATGCCGCTACTCCCTGACAGACTGATAGGGTGTAAGGGGGGTGGGGTGTCTGACTAGACAGCTGTGGTGACCTGAACTGGGCGACTGGCTGATTGACAGTGCTAACTGGGGGTCTGACAGGACGGAGAATCCGCCTCTACGACTGTTAACAACGTGATTGGCTAACAGCGTGACAGACAGACCCGCGTACAGGCAGGGCCTCCGGCAGCCCCAGCTACCGGTGCTGCCGCTGCCACCGCCCAGGCGCACTCTGGGAAACCGAAGGCAAGCACCCGCCTTCGGGACCGGTGGGGTGGCGGGGAGGGGTCCGGTCACGCTCGCCGGTTGGTCCGCGCGGGCGCCGCTCGCTGCGCGGCGTGGCCAATAGGCTGTGCGTTCTCGGCCACGCCCGCGCGAGCTCTCTTCTCGCGAGGCCGAGTAGGCCCGAATGTCGTTAGCCGTGGGGAAAGATGGCGGAAAATTTAAAAGGTGAAGCGGTGGCGGCAGCGGCGCAGGCTCGCTGGCAGGGCCGGGGTGGGCTGGAGGGATGGCGCAGCGGGCTCAGGGGCCCGGCATCCGAGGCCACGGAGCCGGCAGCTGGAAGCCTGGCGTGGAAAGGATGGGGCTCGGGGAGCGCGGGCCTGGTGCGCGGGGCTGGGCGGGGCTGTGGGAAGGGGCGCGTGTCTCCGAACGTGGCCGGCGCGGGGTGAAGGGCGGGCGCGGGATGGGGCGGGCGTGGGAGCGCGTGCTCCAGGTCGCGACTGGACCGGCGCGCGTACGCGCAGGGGGTCGTCCGGGAGGCCGCACCCGCGCGCGGGAAAATGGGCCGCCGGTGACCGTTACCCGCCTGGTGCCCACGCGAGATGCCGGAAAGGGAGGAGAGGGAGCCCGACCCTTGGGTATAGATGCTAAGTGATCCACTCAGTGGGGGGACAGGGTACTGTTCAGGGGTAAGCAGGGAAGGAGTTTGGAGTAGAGTGGACTCCCCCAGGATGGGGGGAAGTGGATTCCCCAGTGTGCAGGGAAAGGGTGATTTTCTCAGTATGGAGGGTGGTGGAGTGGGCTCCTCTCTGAGGAAAGCTGCGGGGAGGATGAGAGACCACAAGTGTGGCGGTGGGGGGTGGGGGGACCTCTGAGGGCTAGGAGAGTGTAGCCAGGTCAGTGCCAAGTGCATGCTGGAGCCAGCAGCTGGCGATGTTAGTTGGGACCACTTGAGATGGGGGGTTTTGAATACGAGTTAAGGGGTTTGGAAGGGAGAGGGCATCACAGGGAGGGGAAAGCCTGGGCCTAGGCCCAGAGCCTGGAAGGGAGATACAGAGTTGAAGAGTCTAGGCCTGCCTAAGTGGAGGAGGGAAGTGTACATGAAATAATTTTGAAAAGCTCTTGTATATTTTTAGGTTGACATACTTTATCGTGAGTTTAAATAAACTTGATTTTTGTAATGGGAGGTAGAAAATGTTAAACACTTAAAAACTATAAAATAGGTGTTGTGAAATGATTTGATAAAATGACTTCTAAAACAATGTGGAATCAAATATAAATCTTTATTTTTTTAATCAGTGTGTCCTAAAAATTTTTGGTAGCCCCAGAAAACATTCCAGGCATATTTAAAAGAATCATCACAAACATATACTGCTTTGCCTATTCCTGAATTCAGAACATACCCATTTGGGCCAGCTTTACCCTTCACAGAAATGTGGATGAAGCAGGGAAAGTCAAACCACAATGTGAAAAAAATGCAGTGGGGTTTAAGGTACCAAGACTACTCATTCAAGGAAGTTGCCTGTAATCTACCATTCCACATTTATTAAAAATTCTGAAATCTAAAAAATCCTGAAAACTGAAATCTTTTTCTTAAATTGGGCACCATTCAGTGGCAAAACTAGATTATAAGGTAGAACTATTCAGTGCCACTATTTTACATTTTTATTTCTCCTATTTAATGTGAAAATTCTTACTTTTGCTGTAGATATATTAATGCATTTGATTATGGCATGATACCCTAAGTACTGGGGGTGTTATGGTAGATACATGGAAATACATTTGTAAAAAAAGATTTTTTTTTAAACATATCTGCCCCCCCCCCCCCCCCCCGCCTTTTCAGATAAGACATTGTGGACCAGTCTTTCCAGTTTTGCCTTTGTTTTGTGCCCTGGAGGTTTTAATTCTCGCCCCCACCACCTTCCCCTTAGAGCATCCTACTGAGATGGGGGGGTTGTTCCCTTTCTTTTGTAAAGTGAGGAGAAGGGTGCTCAGATTCCGAACTCTAGGCAGGTTTGCTGGAAGTTTTAACAAATAGTAAGGGAGTTAGAAGCTCTGGGAATTGATTCCTTTAGGACAGACTTTGAGGACCTCTGCTCCAGGGGTAGCCTTGAGCAGTGAGCCTTGGGGTTCAAGGAAATGGCACATTTTGGTTATAGAAGGGTCCCAGCTTTCGGAAAGGCCTGTGGATTAAATCTGACTGAGGCAGTCCTTGGAAAGTCCCAGGGAGGATTTGGGGTCCTTTTGGGTGCCTGGCCAGGCTACCCAGTAATAGTTCTTCCTGCCCCCTTGTTCCAGGCTGCAGCGTGTGTTGCAAGTCTTCTTGGAATCAGCTACAGGACCTGTGCCGCCTGGCCAAGCTCTCCTGCCCTTCCCTCGGTATCTCCAAGAGGAATCTTTATGACTTTGAAGTCGAGTACCTGTGTGACTACAAGAAGATTCGTGTGAGTCTGGGGGTGACCGTGATCCTGGGCCGGGGAGGAGTGTCTCAAGGGAGTAGGCTTCTTGCCCTCCTGCCTCCCACTGCCTGCATTTGTTTTCCAAACGGAATTTTCTCCTTCGATCCTAAAAGATGTCTCATGTCCATTTTACAGGTGGGGAAACTAAGTGGCTTTCTGAGGGGGCAGAAGCCAGAATGAATCCCCAAATAAGTCTTTCTTCCCACCTCCCTAGGAAGACAAACCAATTGCAAAGATTGAGAATACTTCTTAGATGCTGAGCCCAGGAGTGGAGATGATGATAGGTAACAGTTACTGAGTACTTTCAGTGTGCCAGCCACTTCCTAAGAAACTCATTTAACTCCCCTAACTGTGAAGTGGGAACTGTTACTGTTGCTAGAGGAGGTTAGTGAAGGATAGTTAAGACTAGAGCCAGCCTGCTTGGGTTCCAATCCTGGCTGTGTAACCTTGGGCTACTTTCCCAAACTCTCTGTACTTCACTTACCTGATCTGTAAAATGGGGGTGATAATAGAGTGTTGTGAGGAATAAATTAGTTAATAACGCATGGGACCTGTTACCTAATGAATGCTAGTAAGATGTTAGCTATATTCTTATTTACAGATGAGGAAACTGTGGCCCAGCAAAGTTAAATGACTTGCCTAAGGTCACACAGCTAGGGCATGGCAGATCTAGGATTTGTACTCAGGGTATCTAACTCTCAAATCTGTGCTATAGGGGGTGAGAGTGGAAGCCGGGGGACACAGCCCAGGCAAGCAATGATGGTGGTGGCAGTGAGGATGGTTTGAAGTGGTTGGATTCTGGAGGTATTTTGAAGGTTGGGCTGGCAGGATTTGCTGCAGGTGGTTGTGGGGAGTGTGAGAAAGAGAGTCAAGGATGACCAGGAATTTGAGCTCAGCAGGTAGAAGCATGGAGCTGATGTTTACTGAGATGGCAAAGATGGTGTGGAGGGAGTAGGTTTAGGAGATTAGATTAATGGGATTTGGACAGGTAGTAGTTAAGTAGGAGAGTGGAATTTGAACCTAGTAAATCCTCACTCCAAAGCCCATGCTTTCTAATCACTGTATGGATTAGAAAAGGGCGGAGGGGAGTGATGTGGGCAGAGGGGAGTGATGTGGGCATTATCCATATGCTTTGGAGTGGAAGTCCCACAAGGGCTGGCACAAGGGTCTCACCACTTATAGTGCTCTTGTCCCTTTGCCCCCCAACAGGAACAGGAGTATTACCTGGTAAAGTGGCGTGGATACCCAGACTCAGAGAGCACCTGGGAGCCACGACAGAATCTCAAGTGTGTACGCATTCTCAAGCAGTTCCACAAGGACTTAGAAAGGGAGCTGCTCCGGCGACACCACCGGTCAAAGCCACCTCGGCACTTGGACCCAAGCTTGGCCAACTACCTGGTGCAGAAGGCCAAGCAGAGGCGGGCACTGCGGCGGTGGGAGCAGGAGCTCAATGCCAAGCGCAGCCACCTGGGACGCATCACAGTGGAGAATGAGGTGGACCTGGACGGGCCTCCTCGGGCCTTTGTGTACATCAATGAGTACCGTGTTGGTGAGGGCATCACGCTCAACCAGGTGGCTGTGGGCTGCGAGTGCCAGGACTGTTTGTGGGCTCCTGCTGGAGGCTGCTGTCCAGGGGCATCACTGCACAAGTTTGCCTACAACGACCAGGGCCAGGTGCGGCTGCGAGCCGGGCTGCCCATCTACGAGTGCAACTCACGCTGCCGCTGCGGCTATGACTGCCCCAATCGCGTGGTACAGAAGGGCATTCGCTACGACCTCTGCATCTTCCGCACAGCTGATGGCCGTGGCTGGGGCGTCCGCACACTGGAGAAGATCCGCAAGAACAGCTTTGTCATGGAGTACGTGGGAGAGGTATGGAGATGGGGCGGTACGTGTGTATGCGGCTTCTCCCCCTGTGTGTTTCCAGTGTGTGTGCCCACACAGTGTGTGCCTTTAATTAGTCCTGGGGCTTTTAATCAAAGTGTAATAGCGACGCCCTGGCAGGGCTAACGTTCCAAGCTGGTACACACCAGTATAGCCATTGAAATACATCCAAGCTGGGTTGATTTCATAGAGGTACCTAGCAAAGAGGAAAAATGGGGACTGAAATTCAGGCAGCATTCCTTTTAATAGGCCATGTGGTCAGGTATAGAGTTGCATCCTCTGAAAAGGTACTTCCTTTTCTCATTTCACAAGGATACCATCTTATCACCAAGTAGTGTCTGCCTGGAAGGGGCACCTTTTACTCATTTGCACAAAAGAAATACTGATGGTCTGGAGGAGAATGTAGACATGCTTTGGACAGAGGTTGAGCACAGCCTCCTCTAGACTTTCAGGACACTGAGGAAAGGGAGGGTATATAAGGCCTGCTAGCCACTGTAATAAACCACTCCTAAATCTTAGTGGATTCTCGTGTTAGAAGTTTGCTTGCTCATGTAAGAAGAGTCTATTGTGGGTATTTGGACGGGCATCCTTTCACACAGTGACTTGAGGACCTGGGCTCTTTCCCTCTTGTGCCTTTGCTGTGCTTTAGAGCCTTGGAGTCTACCACTCAGCATTGCCCAGAAGTGGGGTGAGAGCGTGGAGGATAGAAGGGGAGGTTTGTAATGGGTCAGACCTGGACAGTGTAAATCACTTCTGTGCACACTCATTGCCTGGAACAAGGGAGGCTGGGAAATGCACTTTAGCTGTGTGCCCAGGTGGAAAACAAAGGGGGTTGGGGTGAATAACTAGCAAGTGTCTGCAACAGAAAGTGTCACAGTCTAAGGTTGTATTTCTCAATGGAGTGGCAGGCATTTTGGGTGGGGCAGTGCTTTGTTATGTAGAACCATTTCATGCGTGGGGGTGGGGAATTTAGCATCCATGGACCTTATTTAAATCCATGTGTATGTCTTGGCATGGTGACCACCCAAAGTACCTCTGTGTATTTCCATAGGTCCCTTAGGGGTGTGACTTGGTTGGGAAGTGACAGAAACTGGCTTAAGGAACACACACCTGAGGGTGTCCACACTGAGGAACAGTAGAGTAGAAAGAGTCATATTCTGCAGAGACAGAGACACTCTAGAGGCAAAGCAATCTATATTCCAGAGGCCCCTGACAGTCTGGGCGAGGATATGTCCATACCCCAGGTAATCCTGATGGTCTCATGGAGGAAATGTCCACATGCTGAAGAACCCTGACAGTCTGGAGGAAGGAGGAGGTGTCCACACCCAAGAGGGTTCCTGACATTCTAGAGGAGGAGGGACTGATAGACTAGCAGAAGACAGCCCTGAGAATCTGGAAGAAAGCAAGCTCTCCACACTCCAGATGATCCTGACCATCTGGAGGAGGAGGTGGTTAGATACTGTAGGACCCTGACAATCCGAGAGGAAGTCCAGAGGGGGAAGTGGCCACACATTCATTATACTGAGAGTCTGCAGGAAAGCTCTTTATAACACAGAGGATCCTGACAGTTGAGTAGGAGGAAGACTCTCTACATCACAGGCAGCCCCAAAGTCCTCTGGTTCTGGTATTTTTCTGGCTGCTCTTCCTCAATGTCCTTACTCCTCCCCTGTAAACATCAAGGTTTCAAGAGACCTCTCACTCCCTTTCCTATTCTCTACCATTTCTTGGCCACCTTCCCACCACATTCAGTAACTTCCAGGCCCCCCTCCAGCATTGGGTCCTCTTGATGGCAGTACAGGCCCCCAAACACTGCCAGAGCCAATCTATCTTCCTATGCTCCCCCTCTGAAAAGGCAGCATAGCAAAGTGGTTAGGAGTGTGGACCTTGGAGCCAGATTGCCTGAGTTTGAATCCCAGCTCCACCACTTATCAGCAGAGTTACTTAACCTCTTTGTATTTCCGTTTCCTAATCTGTAAAATGGGAACAATGATAGCATCTACCTCACATACTTGTTATAAGAATTAGATGAGTTCTTATGTTACTATGGAAGAAGCACTTGAATAGTGTTCAGTACACAGTAAGCCTTCAATAAATGTTATCCATTAGAATTCAGATTCAGAAAATGCAAAATGCCCTGAAAACCAAAAGTTTTTTTGTAATCCATTTGGCTAGAAAACTCAACCTGAACTGATATGGGCCTATTTATAGTCTATTTATCTCACTTGGTGTGAATACTCATGCACTTCATTGTAGAAATATTAATTTACTTGATTACCCCACCCCTACTGGGGGCGTTAGGTAATACACGGCATGCACACCATACACACATACTGCACACCATTGTTGTCCTTCTAAAATCTGCCTGTGGCATTTGTTTTCATGCCTCTCCATTGCACCAACAGTTCCTTCCACTTGAGCTGTCCTTTCCCTCCTTTGCATCCTTCCATATTCTGGTCAGAACTTACCATTCTCATGGAACATTCACACCCTCACCCAGAAGAGAACGATAATTGTGTGTTTTATCAATTCTAAAACATGCATTTTCTTCATATTTTAATCTCTTTGAAATGGAAGTCTTACCTGATTCATAAAATGATGTATCATTTAATTAGCAGCAATTTTCTTTCTTTGTAAAGGGCACATAAGCTAAGGGTGCAGTTTAGATTTCGACAAGATATAGTACTCATAACCACTCAACATTGCTCAGTGTCCATACTAAAATAAAAACAAGAAAAGCTTTCACATCCATGATCTTGTTGGATCTTCCCAACACCCTCTGTCAAGTTGGAATTACTATCATTGTCCCATTCTACAGATAAGAAAACAGAGGCCCAGAGAGGTGTAATAACTTGCTCAGAGTCACAAAGCTATTAACCCAAACCAAACCCATTGCCGTCGAGTCAGTTCTGACTTATAGTGACCCTATAGGACAGAGTAGAACTGTCCCCATAGGGTTTCCAAGGCTGTAAATCTTGATGGAAACAGACCGCCACATCTTTCTCCCACAAAGCTAGTAACCAAAAACCAAAACCAAACCCAGTGCAGTTGAGTCGATTCCGACTCATAGTGACCCTATAGGACAGAGTAGAACTGCCCCATAGAGTTTCCATGGAGTGCCTGGCGGATTCGAACTGCTGACCCTCTGGTTAGCAGCCGTAGCACTTAACCACTACGCCACCAGGGTTTCCAAAGCTACTAAAGTGGGTTAAAAATAAAGGCCCAAGAGTCTAAAACTGGTGCTCTGCCAGACCTGTTGGATTTTTTTCTTTTTTTGGCTGAAGAAACAGGCACAGAGAATGAACACGTCAGGATCACCACGTCCAGGAGGGGACAGAGCGACAACCTGACTCCAAGTCTTCTGGTTCCTGCTCACTTCCACACCCTTTTTGAACTGCCAGCTTCTACCTATCAATCTTCCCCAGTGACCCTAGAGAGCATTTAGGGAGTGGGGGACATGGACTGATTTGTTCCAAGTTTTCAAGGTGGACTAGCCATTATAGAGTGGGACTGAACAAAAGACAGAGAGAAGGAGGAACAGTTTGTGCCCTGGAGAGCTTGCAGTATGACTCACTCCTGGTGAGACTTGAGCAAGTAGGGGCAGAACAGGCGGAAAGATGGAGACTGGGGAGGGAGGTCGGGAGGAGCCAACATTAAGAACATGTCTCAGACCCCACCCAGTATGCTCATGGTCCCAGTGTTTAATTAGAGGTAGCCAGCTGCTGGAGCAGGGTGGGAATTGGGAGGTTCAGGAAGGCTGCTCCAAGAAGTAGCATCTGTTTGGGCTGTTGCTTCAGGGAAGAGTGCATGTTCTCTAGGAGGTACAGGGAGAGTGACCTTGACATACCCCTCCTCAAGATGCTGCTGTGGCTCCTGTTGCATCCCTCAGGAGACAGTCCCCATGCTTCAACCTGGTGTCAAAGCCCTTTTATGATCAGCACCTTGCTTTGGATGATGTATCCCTTTCCCCTTCTCTCTCAAACTCTAAGCAGTTTACTGATCTACAACTTGTACCATGGGTGTCTGAGTCCATCCCTCTCTGTCACCAGACCATGACCCCTGAGGGCAGGACCGGGCCTGGTCCCTTTGTCTCCCCAACTAGACTGACACTCAGGACTAGGACCAGGCTAGTGTGGGCCTCAAAAATCTATTGAATGGATGAGTGAATGAATGAATGAACTAACAAAAATTTGGGGCATGGGGGAGCCAGGATCCCCAAGGAATGGAGCTGGAGTGGGGCAGTGAACAGTATGTCCTGAGGGCTGAGTCTTGGCTTTATAAAGGTGCTGTTGATCAGCATTTGGCATGGAACAGAGGCTGGAGGTGATGATGTAAGAGGCAGGGAGGAGACAGTGAGGATTCAACTAGCCATCCTGGCTACAGAAAATGGAGGATGGTCAAGACTGGAAAGGGACAGACTGGAAAGTAGGAAGAGCATTGTCACTGGTTGGCATGAGGGTGCACTAGGAAGGATCTGGGTGGGTCTTGGGTTTGCGGCTGGTGTCGGAAGTGGGGTGGTAGTCACCAGTGGGTCTCCAGCAAAGGGAGAGAGAAGAAATGGGGGAGGAGAGAAAGTTGCCTGTAACACACCACTTGGACAGAGGACAGGTTGCTGGGCTAGAAAGCATAATACAAATAAATAGCATTTATTGAGTATCTACTGTGTGTGTATGTTCTGGCCCTGGTCTATAACGAGTGGGCAGAAAAGTAGCAGGAAAAATAGGGCCTGCCGTCATCTAGGGGTAGCCTAGGCTGAGAGGGAGCAGCTTCACAGGGATCACCAGAATGCTGTAGGAAGAGAAGAGGGATGGAGGAGAGATTTGTCAGGGTGGGCTGGTGATCCACGGACATCATTTGGGAGGCAAGGACAGGTTGGGACTAGGATGGTGGGGCAGCTTCATGTTTACTAGGACAGCTGGGGACTCAGGTGGGGAGGAGGAGTTTTGAGAGGAGATGCCTGTTGCTGTCTTAAATGCTAGCTGTTGGCATTGAACAGCCTGAGGACTGAGGGAGGGACAGTCCTGCTACTCTGGTCTTTTGTTTCTTTCATTTTCTGGCCTTGTCACTCTGTCTCTCATGAAGTTTGTGGCCTCAGTTTCTCTCTTGGGGGTCTCAAACTCTCTCGGGGGGCTAGGTCTTCTCTTTGGACCTGGGTCTTCCATGCCAAGATTCTGTGTTTCTAACTCTCTCTCTCTTTTTCTGAATCTCTTTCTCATTTATTCAGTCTCTTTTCCCACCTTCCCGGATCTCTTTCTCCCCTCCCTCTCTGGGCCTCTCTTGTTGTCTGCACTGCTCTGCACTGGCCCTCACTTGCCTTGGATCAGCCGGTCTCTCTCCCCACTCCCCTGCTCCTTCTCTGCCTTTGCTCTGGGTCTTTCTCACTCTGTCTCACAATGGGTCTCTCTTCTGTGTTCTTATTCTAGACCTTGCTCTCTTGCTGTCTCTTGTATACACTCTGTTGCACGTTGACTCTTTCACACTCTGTCATTCTCTTGATTGGTATCTCTCTCTGGGTCCTTCTTGCTCTGCCCCAAGGGTACACAAGGCTCTGGGGATCCCTAGGTAGTCCTGGCTGGGCAGCGGGAGGAGGAGCCTTCTTTTACTCAAACTTGACCTTTCAGCCGGCCTCCACCAGCTATTCGGAGACTCACCATTACCGCCTAGAGGCCTGAGGAGTGGGTAGGTGGGTAGGTCCACCTGATGAGAAGGGCCCGTTCTAGAGCCTGACAGACTCTCTGCATCACTGCACCCCCCATGTGTCCATGTCTCCTAGCTTGTTCTTTTCTACCCAGGTGGGGGGAGGGGCAGGCTGGGGGATGGGAGCTGTGCTAGCCTTTCTGAGCCTTTGAGGACAATCTTCCTTCTCCCCATGACCCTTTCCCAGATCATTACCTCAGAAGAGGCGGAGCGGCGGGGCCAGATCTATGACCGTCAGGGCGCCACCTACCTCTTCGACCTGGACTATGTGGAGGATGTGTATACCGTGGATGCCGCCTACTATGGCAACATTTCCCACTTTGTCAACCATAGTGTGGGTACTCCAGCAGGTGGGCAGGTGGGCCAGGAGGGGCAGGCTGGGGCCTCTCCTCACCTTCCTGTTGTTCTTTCTTGCCCAGTGTGACCCCAACCTGCAGGTGTACAATGTCTTTATAGACAACCTTGATGAGCGGCTGCCACGCATCGCGTTCTTTGCCACAAGGACCATCCGGGCAGGCGAGGAGCTCACCTTTGATTACAACATGCAAGGTGGGGGTGGCAAGGGATGGGGAAAGGGTACACAGTGGCATGGGGCAAGACGCCCCCTCCCCAAGGTACACCAAGGGAAATGCTTTAGCTGGAGCATTAAGATACTCTTCCTGACTCCTAGTCTCCCATCTGGACTCCTAGACCCCTGCCCACCTCTTGGGGCCACCTCATTCCCAGTCCCTAGACACCAACCCTGAGACACTCATACCAACTTCTCCCAAGGCTCCTGTGAGAGGATGTTGGGCTAAAGAACTCAGGACAGTCCTCCTGACTTTAGTCATCTGTCTCAGTGTCCATAGGCCCAACCCCTCCCCACTCCTAACCCCCTTTGGTTTTCCTCATTCCAAGCCTCTGGTCACTCTTGTGGCCTCCAAGCAGTCCCCTCCCTGATGAACTACCTACCTCTGAGATACTCAAGGGAGGATTTTTGGTAGGAGAGTTAAAATACCTGGTTGGCCCTCCATACCTGATCCCTGCCTGACACGACCCTCCTGGTTTCTACCTGACAGACCCTGTCACCCCATCCCCTGGCCTTTTCCTAACACGTGTACACCCTTCCATTGCTGAGCCCTGGCCCTAGCCCCAAATCACTAACCTTAAGACCCCCTCCTAACCCAAGTCCCAGCCCCCAAGATATCTGGGTCTTATGGTGAAAGGGAAGTGGGAAGCTTCATCCAGGGGCCTTCTAACAAGTCCCTTCCCTCCCTTCTGCCCTCCTCCCCTCCCTGGCTGTGACTCCACAGTGGACCCCGTGGACATGGAGAGCACCCGCATGGACTCCAACTTTGGCCTGGCTGGGCTCCCTGGCTCCCCAAAGAAGCGGGTCCGTATTGAATGCAAGTGTGGGACTGAATCCTGCCGCAAATACCTCTTCTAACCCTTAGAAGTCTGAGACCAGACTGACTGTGGGGGCCTGATGCCGCCCGCCCACCCACCCACTGCTGCCCTCCTGTCAGAGGAATGACTGCCAGGGCCTCCTGCCTGCTGCCACCTGCCCCCACATGCTCCATGCTCAGGGCTGCGGTGCTGCGGTGAGGACCGACTCCAGGAGTCCCCTCTCCCTATCCCAGACCCATCTGTGGGTTGCACTTACAAACCCTTTGCCCACCTTCAGAAGTCATTTTTCTGCAGTCTAGATCTATGGCTTATCGAGGAGACCCAAGGGGTGAGTCCCAGCCCACCCCCAGAATAGAGAAATGTTTGTTTTTGCACCTGCTTCTGCCTGGAGCTCGAGGGGTCTGTTGCAAGCCTCCTCCCTACTGCCCCAAGGGTGTGGGAAGACAACCCCGGGGCAGGAAGACCTGGTCAGAGCCCAGAATTCCCAGAGCTACACCTACTGTTCTCTGGGGCCAGAAACTGTGCTAGTGAAAGAAAAGGGATCCCTAGGACTGGGGCTGAGGCTGGTTTCTGCTCATGCTCACAGTGACGCTAGTGTTGGCCCTGGAAGCTGTAGGAATGCTTCTTCAGGGCCACTTCATCTAAGAAGTAGATACCCACCTGCCACTGGACTGAGGACTGGATGCCCATGACCCCACTGACCAGTGGCGGGAAGGCAGTCCCAACTTTTCTGTCCTCTGAGGTGGGGCTGGGACTGAGCTCTGCCTTCGGGGAGTTCAGAGAAGGCTCCTTGGGAATCTCAGGAGCTCTGAGGGTGCTGGGAGCCCAGACCTGTGGTGTGATGACTGCTGGGTCTACTTGAAGCTGGAACCAAGACCTAGGTAGGCCATAGATAGCACTTAGGACAATAATGTGCATTGGCGGAGTGCTTGTGAGCGCCGGGCACTGGGCAGAGCACCTGATCCATGTGCATTGTCTCAGGGAAGCCTTGAAAACAAGAGTTGGATCCCAGGAAAGGGCCCATTTGGCAGAAGGCAAAGGACAGGCCAGGAATGAGGGGTGGGGGTTATGGCTTAGCCCCTAGGGTATAGTGAGGTGAGAGGGACACCCTGCTGCCTGCCAGCTCCAGGCCCCAGACCTTCACACTCACCCTGGGCTCACTGCCTACAGATGTACAAAAGGTGAAGGTTCTGATGGCTGCCTTGCCCCTTGCTTCCCCCCATGAGGCCTTCTCTAGGAAGCCTTTCGTGACTACCTGTACCCAGAGTGCCCCTGCGTGAGGCTGTGTGCCCTCCCTCCAGATGCCAGATCTGTGTCTGTGTGTCCACCCTTCCCCCCTTGCTCCCTGCAAGACTGACCTTCAGGCATGGACTGAATCTGGTTCTCTTGTATAGCCTGGAGTGGGCATCAATAAAGTGAATTATTGATTGAACAAACCAAGATGTGGGGTATTGAGTACCTTGTGTAGGTGGGGGTTGAGGGATGAGAGGCTGGGATCTGCAGTTGTCCAAGAACATGTTCCCCAAGCCTCAGCCATTTGATAATAATCCTCACAGTTTCTGCCACCACTGCATACCACTTACACCACCATCTACATCACATCTTGACCTGAAATAAACTTGCATAAGGCTTTATTTTAAAAGCTCAAATTTAAAAATGCACTGAAAAAATAAATACTTCTCTGACTAAATGGAAAAACCATTTCCATTTGCCACAAGCAAAAATAACTAGCCAGAACAATAAATATAGTAGAAATGTGATAAAATTCTAGCTAAGCCTTCCTGGCTCTTAGAGGCTCTGAACCCAAAGCCTGCCTACTGCATTCAAAGAAAAAAGTTTGTGCATGCTGGGGAAAGCTTTCTGCAGCTATTTAGTGAACACCTTTGTGTGCCAGGGTGTAGAGGAGAGAACAGAAACATGCTATTTCACATATACTGACTTGTTTTCCATCAGTCCTCAGCCTGTGAGCCAGTGCCCTGGGTTTTTGCTCTGAGACCTCACATGCTGTGACAGATACCCAGATATCTCACAGACCTCACACAAGTGGCGGAATCCCAAACAGCTCAGAGACCTCATCCTGTGACAAAGACCCCCAAGTTCCCCAGAGACCTCACAGGGCAACTACTACCGAGCACTTTAGAGACCTTGGGATACAGACCCCCCCCCAATAGACACCTCACGCCCTAGGACATAGCTGTTCAACTAGCTCATAGACCTATACCCTCAGGTCTCTCGGAGACCCCTACATGCAGCTCAGAGATTTCATACCTGGACAAAGAACCCAAGTAACTCACAGGCGTCAAGCAAACTATGGGATACAGACTCCCAAACAGCACAGACTTCACCTATTGCCTCAAACACTAGGACCCCAAACTCATCAGAGAACTCGCCTCCAGGAATAGAGATGTACAAACATCTCAAAGACCTCACAACCAGGGACATCACTACCCAAACTATTCAGAGCCTTCACACCTTGGTCACTGACACCCACACTGCTCAGAGACCTCACATCCTGGGACAGACCCCCAAGGAGCTGAGAGTTCACACCTTGGACACAGCCCTAAATGATTCTGAAACCTCGTACCTTGGACATAGACTCCCAGGGAGTTCAGAGACACCCTGGAAAACAGACCAAACATCCCAGATACCTCACTCCCTAGAACATAGTGCCACAAACAAATCAGAAACTCAAAACTTGGGCACAGACCCCAAGAGGTTAGAGACCTCACAGCCTGAAAACAGACCCCATGCAGAGAACTCATACCCTGGGAAACACATCTATAGACAGTTCAGAGACCTCATACCTGACACAGACCCCTAAAGAATTCAGAGTAGTAATACCTTAGGAGAAGACTATCAAACACTTCAGAAACCTTGTGTTTTGTAACCCACACATGCAAAGAACTCAGGGACCTGAAAATCTGATTACAGACCCCAACATACCTGAGAGACTTCATACACTGAACAGATCCCCAAATAGCTTAGAGACTACACAACCGGGGATAAAGACCCACCAATTTCTCCGGGAACTCCCAAACTGGGACAAAGATGGACAAACAGTTCAGAGACCTTAAACACCCTCTCTTCAGACCACCAGACAGCTCAGGGACCTCATACCCTGAAACACAATACTAGAGAGCTCAGAAATCACACCCACTGGGACACAGACCCTAAAACAACTCAAGAGACTTCACGCCCTAGAAACAGATTCCTGTCCAGAGACACCATATACTGGACACAGATATCCCCCAAACAGCTCAGAGACATCACACACTGAGACAGAGACCCGAACAGTTCAGAGGTCCCACACCCTGGTTCACAGACTCCAGAAGAGCTCTGAGACCTGGATATCTGGACAAAACCCTCTATGCAGCTTAGAAACTTCACACCCTGTGTTGCAGATCCCAGACGACTCAGATCACACATCCTGGACAGACCCCAAACAGCTGAGAAGGCTCATCCTGGGCTCAAATCCTCAAACAGCTCAGAGTCTTCACACTCTTAACTAAACACGATGTTGTTGTTAGGTGCTGTCAAGTCAGTTCCGACTCATAGCGATCCTATGTCTGACAGAACATTGCCTGGTCCTGCGCCATCATCATGATCGTTGTTATGCTTGAGCCCGTTGTTGCAGCCACCGTGTCAATCCATCTCATTGAGGGTCTTCCTCTTTTCCACTGACCCTCTACTTTACCAAGCATGATGTCCTTTTCCGGGGACTGATCTCTGCTGACAACACGTCCAAAGTATGTAAGATGCAGTCTCGCCATCCTTGCTTCTAGGGAGCATTCTGGTTGTACTTAACTTCTTCCAAGACAGATTTGTTAATTCTTCTGGCAGTCCGTGGTATATTTAATATTCTTTGTCAACACCATAATTCAAAGGTGTCAATTCTTCTTCAGTCTTCCTTATTCATTGTCCAGCTTTTGCATGCATATGAGGCAATTGAAAATATCATGGCTTGGCTCAGGCGCACCTTAGACCTCAAAGTGATGTCTTTGCTTTGCAACACTTTAAAGAGGTCTTTTGCAGCAGATGTGCCAAATGCAATACGTTGTTTGATTTTCTTGACTGCTGCTTCCATGGGTGTTGATTGTGGATCCACGTAAAATGAAATCCTTGACATCTTCTATATTTTCTTCAATGATGTTGCTTACTGGTCCAGTTATGAGGACTTTTGTTTTCTTCATGTTGAGGTGTAATCCTTACTGAAGGCTGTAGTCTTTGATCTTCATTAGTAAGGGCTTCAAGTCCACTTTCAGCAAGCAAGGTTGTGTCATTTGCATATCACAGGTTGTTAATGAATCTTCCTCCAATCCTAATGCTGCATTCTTCTTCACATAGTCCAGCTTCTCAGGTTATTTGCTCAGCACACAGATTGAATAAGTACAGTGAAAGGATGCAACCCTGACACACACCTTTCCTGAGTTCAAACCACCTAGTATCCATCCCCTTGTTCTGTTCGAAGGACTTGGTCTATGTACAGTTTCCTCATGAACACAATTAAGCATTCTGGAATTCCCATTCTTCAAAATGTTATCCATAATTTGTTATGATCCACATAGTCAAATGCCTTTGCATAGTCGATAAAACACAGGTAAACATCTTTTTTTTATTTATTGTGTTTTTTTTTAAGTGAAAGTTTACAAATCAAGAGCCTCTTATACAAAAACTTATATACACCTTGCTATGTCCCCCTAATGAGACAGCACACTCCTTCTCTCCACCCTGTTTTCCCCGTGTCCACTCAACCAGCTCCTGTCCCCCTCTGCCTTCTTTTCTCGCCTCCAGACGGGAGCTGTCCACATAGTCTCATGTGTCTACTTCAGCCAAGAAGCTCACTCCTCACCAGTATCATTTTCTGTCTTATAGTCCAGTCCAATCTCTGTATGAAGAGTTGGCTTTGGGAATGGTTCCAGTCTTGGGCTAACAGATGGTTCGGGGACCACGACCTCTGGGGTCTCCCTAGTCTCAGTCAGACCATTAAGCCTGGTCTTTTGGTGAGAATTTGAGGTTTGCACCCCACTGTTGTCCTGCTCCATCAGGGATTCTCTGTTATGTTCCCTGTCAGGGCAGTCATCGGTTGTAGCCAGGCACCATCTAGTTCTTCTGGCCTTGGGCTGATGTAGTCTCTGGTTTATGTGGCCCTTTCTGTCTCTTGGGCTCATATTGACCTTGTATCTTTGGTGTTCTTCATTCTCCTTTGCTCCATGTGGATTGAGACCAATTGGCCACTTGCTAGCAGTAAACATCTTTCTGGTATTCTCTACTTTCAGCTAAAATCCATCTGATATCAGCAACGATACCCCTTGTTCCAGGTCCTCTTCTGAATCCAGCTTGAATTTCTGGCAGTTCCCTGTCAATGTACTGCTGCAACTGCTTTTGAATGATCTTCAGCAAAATTTTACTTGTGATATTAATGATATTGTTTGATAATTTCCACATTCTGTTGGATCACCTTTCTTTGGAATGGGCATAAATGTGGATCTCTTCCAGTCGGTTGGCCAGGTAGCTGTCTTCCAATTTTTTTGGCATAGATGAGTGAACACCTCCAGCATTGCATCTGTTTGTTAAAACGTCTCAATTGGTATTCTGTCAATTCCGGGAGCCTTGTTTTTCACGAATGCCTTCAGTGCAGCCTGGACTTCTTCCTTGATCATATGCTACCTACTAAAGTGGTTGAATGTTAACCAATTCTTTTTGGTACAATGACTGTGTGTATTCCTTCCATCTTCTTTTGATGCTTCCTGCGTCGTTCAATATTTTGCCCATGTTGTGGTTAGGTGCAGTCGAGTCGGCTCCGACTTATAGCGACCCTATGTACCACAGAATGAAACACTGCCTGGTTCTGTGCCACGGTCACAATCATTGTTATGCTTGAGCCCATTGTTGCCGCCACTGTGTCAATCCATCTCATCGAAGGTCTTCCTGTTTTTCGCTAACCCTCTACTTTACCAAGCATGATGTCCTTCTCCAGGGACTGGTCCCTCCTGATAACATGTCCAAAGGATGTGAGATGAAGTCATGCTGTCCTTGCTTCTAAGGAGCATTTCTGGCTGTACTTCTTCCAAGACAGACTTGTTCGTTCTTCTGGCAGTCCACTGTACCTTCAATGTTCTTCACCAACACCATAATTTAAATGCCATAGAATCCTTCAATACTGCAACTTGAGGCTTAAATTTTTTCTTCAGTTTTTTTAGCTTGAGAAATGCTGAGCATGTTCTTCCCTTTTGGTTTTCTAACTTCACATCTTTGCACATTTCATCACAACACTTCACTTTGTCTTCTTGAGCCGCCCCTTGAAGTTTTCTGTTCAGCTCTTTTACTTCCTCATTCCTTCCTTTTGCTTTAGCTACTCTATGTTCAAGAGCAAGTTTTAAAGTCTCTTCTGACATCCATTTTGGTCTTTTCTTTCTTTCCTGTCTTTTTAATGACGCTTTGCTTCATGTATGACGTCCTTGATGTCATTCCACAACTCGTCTGGTCTCCAGTCATTACTATTCGATGTGTCAAATCTCTTCTTCTGATGGTCTCTAAATTCAGGTGGGACATACTCAAGGTCGGATTTTGGCTCTCGTGGACTTGCTTTAATTTTCTTCAGCTTCAACTTGAACTTGCATGTGAACAATTGGTGGTCTGTTCCACAGTCAGCCCCTGGCCTTGTTCTGACTGATGATATTGAGCCTCTCCATCATCTCCTTCCATAGATGTAGTCAATTTGATTCCCATTTATTCTATCTGGCGAGGTCCACGTATATAGTCACTGTTTATGTTGTTGAAAAAAGATATTTGCAATGAAGAATCCATTGTTCTTGCTAAATTCTATCATGCAATTTCCATCTTCATTTCTATCATCAAGGCCATATTTTCCAACTAGAGAGGCGCCTTCTTCGTTTTCAACTTTTGCATTCCAATCACCAGTAATTATCAATGCATCCTGATTGCATGTTTGATCAATTTCAGACTGCAGAAGTTGGTAAAAACCTTCAATTTCTTCATCTTTGGCCTTCGTGGTTAGTGTGTAAATTTGAATAATAGTCATATTAAGTGGTCTTCCTTGTAGGTGTATGGATATTATCCTATCATTTATAGCATTGTACTTCAGGATAGATCTTGAAATACTCTTTTTGGCAGCGAATGTGATGCCATTCCTCTTCAATTTGTCATTCCTGGCACAATAGTAGATCATACGATTGTCTGATTTTAAATGGCCAATACCAGTCCATTTCAGCTCACTAATGCCTAGGATATCGATCTTTATGTGTTCCATTTCATTTTTGACGACTTCAAGTTTTCCTAGATTCATACTTTGTACATTCCACATTCCAATTATTAATGGATGTTTGAAGCTGTTTCTTCTCATTTTGAGTCGTTCCACATCAGCAAATGAACACAGACTCCAAATAAATATCACATCCTGGCCTCAGACCTCAGTGCTATGGAAGGAACTCTCACTTTGGACTCATATCCAGAAACAATTTAGATGCCCAACACTCCTGGACACAGATCACCAAACAGCCTAGACATCTCACGTTCTGGGTAAGGTCTGCCACAAACAGAGGACAATCATCACAACTAGGACACAGACCCAATATAGCTTAGGGACCTCACTTCTTGGTCACTGGCTCCCAAACAGCTCAGAGAACTTATAACCTGGAAGAGACACAAAAATGTATGTGCTACATATGCCCACATGGTTCAAGCACTTTACATTATTGGACACAAAACTCCAAAGAGTTAATTATCCTCACACCCTGGAAAGTAGACCCACAAACAGGCCAGAGACTACACACATCAGACATACTAGGACAAAATGCTCCAAGTTAACAAACCTTAAACCCTAGGACACATACTCCCAAACAGCTCAGAGGCATAACAACCTGGAGCACAGACCCCTAAACACCTGACAGACGTCATAAACTGACAAGAAAACCTCAAACCATTTAGAGACCTCAAACCCTGGAAACCTGCCCCTAATAAGTCAAAGGCCTCAGCACCTGGGACTGAGAGTTTTTCAACAGGAACTACCTAACCCTTGGAAACATACCCCACCAGTTAAGGGACCTCAATGCCAAGGGGATACAAAGATCAGAGATCTCACAGTCTGTGACACAGAGGGTGAAACACTTCAGAGACCTACAGGATGGACCTTCCAACAGAAGACATAAAACTTTGGAAACAGATCCCAAAACTACTCAGGAAAATTACACCCTATGGTAAAGCCCATAACATCTTAGAAAACTCATTTCCTGGGTGTGGTGAAATGCGTTCCTTTATGTGGCCTTTTACCTTGATTCTTTAAAAAAAAATTTTGTTTTTAGAGATTTTTCCCCTAAGCCCTGAGGAGTTACCTTTGCCCTAGTTTTCTATTCCAGAGGGTTTGTTATTTTTGTCCAGGTTGATTGACATTTCCTGGGTAAGCTGTAAACAACTTGTGGTTTGATAGTTTTTGTCTAGCCCTGGGCTGCAGCCTGCCCTGTGATTGGTCTATTTTATGTACCTTGCAAGGATTGGTCAATATACTTAGCAAATGAAGTGACTATAGCCTACTATGCAAACAAAATGTCTGTGGCCTACTGAGAAGGAATTGGTCAGTTCCCAGCCCTGGTGCGAGGGCCGTGCCTTGAGTTTGCTTATATATGCAGTCCACCCCACAGAGGTTGGCAGTCAGAAGGAAGAAAGAAGCAGAAAGGAGAAAAGGCAAGAAGAGAGATGAAGCAGAGAAAAAGCTCCTAAAAGAGCTGTAACATGAGTCAAGGGCTATAACGCTGAAGACAGCAAGAGGTCTGGAACGAGCCCTGCAGCAGACTTGTGGTGACGGTGGAAATTTACTGCTAGGAATGCAGCTAAGAAGGCTGAACAAAACTGCTATGTGGGCTGTAAGCTGGCTCAATTAGCAGTGGAGAAGCTGGTGGTAGGGAGGCCAAAGGCAGAGAGGCCTGTGCTCAGGGGGCCAAGAGGAGGTGTGTCTGAGGGGACCAAGAAGAAGCCTGTTGTGAGGGGGGCTGAGAGGAGGCCTGGACAACTGAAAGAGGATGTGTATGGCAGGGAGAAGGGCCTGTTCGCTTGCACAGCCAAGAGGTGAGAGAGCTGTCCTGCACTGAGGAAGGCAGGGATGTGCTCTCCGCTTTGGGGGCGGCTTCCAGACTTTGGCTGCATGCTTCCTGATCTTTATCCTGAGTTGTAGCCTGTTGATCCTGATCCCAAATTGTACCCCATTACTTCCTTAGTAAACCACTTAACTGTAAGTAAGGTCTCTGAGTTCTATGTGGCCACTGCAATGAATTATTGAACCCAGAAGAGAAGTAGAGAGTGCTGTGGGAGGGACGGTTGGTGTCAGAATTGGTAAAAAGGTTGGAGGGTGGAGGTATGTCTGACATTGACCTTATGGGGGTCAGCTTTGGGCTGCTCCTGGTCATTATCCCCCCTGGAGTTAGATAGGTTCTGACGCTACTACTACCATTTTACACTGGAACATTGGCGCAAAACAGTTCAGAGAGGTGACACCCCTTTGCAGCAGATTTACTCAATGCAACACATCTTTTGATTTCTTGACTGCTGCTTCCATGGGCATTGATTATGGATCCAAGTAAAATGAAATTCTTGACTACCTCAATATTTTCTCCATTTATCATGATGTTGCATATTGATCCAGTTGTGAAGATTTTTGTTTTCTTTATGTTGAAGTGTAATCTATACTGAAGGCAAACACTGGGATATACACCCACAAACAGGTCCGAGATTGCACACCCTGGAACGTATAACCACAAATACTTCAGGACTTGACATCCTGGGAAAAACAGCAACAAAAAAATCAGAGATCTCAAATGCTTGACAATAGACATGAAAGGTCAGAGTTATCACATCCTGAGACATACACACACAAAGAAATCAGAGCCCTCGCATTTAGAGATACACACCCACAAATACGTCACAGACATGAAGTCCTGAAAAACACACCCACAATCCATTCACAGACCTTACATTCTAGAACATATATCGACAAACAAGTCAGAGACCTTTATTCTAAGACTGTACCCACAAAGAGAACACAGATAACAAATCCTGAGACACATATCCAGAAATGTATCAGAGAGCTGAATCCTGGGAAATACAGCCCCAAACAGATAAGAAACCTCCCACCCTGAAAAATACACACACAATATGCTGAGTGAAATTAGTTGCAAAAGGACAAATATTGTATAAGACCACTATTATGAGAACTTGAGAAATAGTTTAAACTGAGAAGAAAACATTCTTTCGTGGTTACGAGAGAGGGGCATTCACTAATTAAATAGTAGATAAGAACTACTTTAGGTGAAGGGAAAGACAGCACACAATACAGGGGAGGTCTGCACCATTGGACTAAACCAAAAGCAAAGAAGTTTCCTGAATAAACTGAATTCTTTGAAGGCCAGCGTAGCAGGGGCAGGGGTCTGGGGACCATGGTTTCAGGGGACATCTAAGTCCATTGGCATAATAAAATCTATTAAGAAAACATTCTGCATCCCACTTGGAAAAGTGCCATCTGGGGTCTTAAACGCTAGCAAGCAGCCATCTAAGATACATCAATTGGTCTCAACCCACCTGGATCAAAGGAGAATGAAGAACACCAAGGACAAAAGGTGATTATGAGGCCAAGAGACAGAAAGGGCCACATGAACCAGAGACTACATCATCCTGAGACCAGAAGAACTAGATGGTGCCTGGCTACAACCGATGACTGCCCTGACAGAGAACCCCTGAGGGAGCAGAAGAGCAGTGGGATGCAGACCCCAAATTCTCCTAAGACCAGACTTAATGGTCTGACTGAGACTGTAAGGACCTCAGCGGTCATGGCCCCCAGACCTTCTCTCCCCCTAGGACAGGAACCATTCCTGAAGCCAACTCTTCAGACATGGATTGGATTGGACAATAGATTGGAGAGGAATGCTGGTGAGGAGTGAGCTTCTTGGATTGGGTGGACACTTGAGACTATGTTGGCATCTCCTGCCCGGAGGGGAGATGGGAGGGTGGAGAGGGTTGGAAGCGGGCAAAATGGACACGAAAAGAGGGAGAGAGCGGGCTGTCTCATTAAGGGGAGAGTAATTGGGAGTGTGTAGCAAGGTGTATACGGGTTTTTGTGTGAAAGACTGACTTGATTTGTAAACTTTCACTTAAAGCACAATAAAAATTATAAAAAAAATACACAAAGTACACAGAGACACACATTCAGGGACATACATCCATGAACAGCTCAGAAAAGCACATATTGGGACATACACTCACAAACACCTCAGAGATGTCACAGCCTAGGACATACACTCCCAAACAGATCAGAGACATCAACATCTACACATGCACTCAGAAACAGATCAGACCACACATCTTGGAGAATACAACTGCAAACAAATCAGAGACCTCACACGATCGGACATACACCATAAACATGTCAGAGAGTTCACATTCTCAGATATACACCGACAAAAAGATTAGAGACTTCACAACCTGGAACATGCACTCCACGAAGAGATGAGTGACCTGCAATCTAGCAACATACCCAAACAGGTTAGACCTCACATCCTACAGCATACACACACACACACACACACACACAACCAAATCAGAGACGTCAACTCCTGCAGTATACACCAACAATTGAGTCAGAGACCTCACAGAGTAGGAAAAGAACCAGAACCAGAACATACAACAGACATCTTGAGATACATCCACAAACAGATCAGGAGGCTCACTGCATAAAAAATACACCCACAGAGCTCAGAACACTCACACCCTGGATATTCATGGCACCCCAGATAAGAGACCTCACATCCTGGTGTCTGTATCAACAAACAAATCAGAAACCTCACATGCTTGAAAATAGCCACCAAAACAACACATATCTGACAACCTGGAACACAGATCATAAACAGCTCAGAGAACACACATTTTGGAATACATGTCCACAAACAGCTCACAGACCTTGCATCCTAGAATATACACTCAGAAACAGATCTGAGAACTCACATTCTGTGAAAACATCCTCAAACAAGTGTGGGACCTCACATTCTCATTTATTCACCACAGAACAGATCAGAGACTTCACATCAGCAGACATGCAACCAAGAAACAGATCAGAGAGCTCACATCCTGGGACATGCATCCACATACATGTTAAAAACCAACAAACAAAAGCCACTGTCACTGAGTTGATTCCAACTCATAGCGACCCTATAGAACAGAGTAGAACTGCCCCATATGGTTTCCAAGGCTGTAATTCTGTATGGAAGCAGACTGCCATATCTTTATTCCACGGAGCAGCAGGTGGGTTTAAACCACTGACCTTTCAGTTAGCAGTGAAGCACTTTAACCACTGTACCACCAGGGCTCCTCACAACACATCCAAAACCCGCCCCCCCCCCAAAAAAAAACTAAACCCGTGGCCATCGAGTCGATTCCAGTTCATATCAACCCTATAGGATAGAGTAGTACTGCCCCATATGGTTTCCAAGGAGTGCCTGGTAGATTCAAATGGCTGACCTTTTGGTTAGCAGCCGTAGCTCTTAACCACTATGCAACTAGGGTTTCCATCAGAGACCTCAAATCCTACAGCTTCACCCACAAACATATCAGAGATACACATGCTGGGAAATATACCCACAAACAGATCAGAAACCTCAATCCTGCAAAATATACCCACAAACAGATGAGAGATCTCATACTCTGAGACATACACCCCCAAACAGATCACAGATACAAAATCCTGCAATGTACACATCCACAATCAAGTCTGAGACCTCACATGTTATGGGAAAAAAAGAAAAAAAAATCAGAAACAGATACTAGACCTGACATCTTGAGAAATACACCCAGAAAGAGATCAGAAACCTCAAACCATGAGCATACACACGCAAATAGATCAGAGATCTCACATACTGAGTGAGGAATACCCCTAAACACACTGGAGACCTGTCTTAGTTATCTAGAACAGAAATACCACAAGTGGATGCTTTAACAAAGAGAAATTTATTCTCTGACAGTTTAGGAGGCTAGAAGTCCAAATTCAGGGTGCCAGCTCTAAGGGAAGGTTTTCTCTCTCTGCTGGTTCTGGGGGAAGGTCCTTGTCATCAATCTTCCCCTGGTCTAGGAGCTTCTCAGCTCAAGGACCCCAGATCCAAAGGACATGCTCTGCTTCCGGCTTGGCTTTCTCGGTGGTAAGTGGTCCCCCTGTCTCTGCTCACTTCTCTCTTTTATATCTCAAAAGAGACTGATTGAAGATACAATCTAATCTTGTAGACTGAGTCCTGCCTCATTAACATAACTGCCTCTAATCCTGCCTCATTAACATCATAGAGGTTAGGATTTACAACACATAGGATAATCATATCAGACAACAAAATGGTGGACAATCACACAATACTGGGAACCATGGCCTAGCCAAATTGATATATATTTTTTGGGACAGAATTCAATCCATAACAAGACCTAACAACCTAGAACATAACATAACTGAGAATATTTAAGAGACCTCACATACTAAAACATACACTCTAAATCAGTTCAGAGACCTCACAGCCTAGAAACGCACACTCAAACAGATCAGTGACACCACACCCTAAGCATACACCAACAAACAGCTCAAAGGCCACAAATTCTGGGAACACATATCCTCAAACAGCTCAGACACCTCGCACACTGGTTCATATGCCCACACAGAGATCAGAGACCTCCCACAATCAGACATACACTCACAAACAGATCAGAGAGTCTACATCCTGAGATGCACACCAAAAACAGACTAGACACATCACAACCTGGGACATGGTATTAGTTTCCTACTGCGGCTGTAACACATCACCACTGTCTTAGTGTTGTAGAACAGCACAAATTTATTATCTTACATTTCTGCAGAATAGCAGCCTGATAATGGGTCTTACAGAACCAAAGTCAAGGTGTCGGCAGGGCGGTGTTCCTTCTGGAAGCTCTAGGGGAGAATCTATTTCTTTGCCTTTTCCAGTTTTTAGAGGTTGCCTGCGTTCTGGATCATGGCCCCATCCTCAGTCTTCAAAGCCAGCAGCATTTCATCTTCAGATCTCTCTTTCATCTCTACTATCCTCACATCATCTTCTCTGACTCTGACCATACTACTGTCCTCAGAAAATTACTCTTGTGATTACATAGGGACCATCTAGATAATCCAGGATAATCTCCCCATTTCAAGATCTTTAACTTAATCATATTTGGAAAGTCCCATTTCCAACAAGAACTAATGTATTCACAGGTTACAGGGATTAGGACGTGTATGTCTTCTGGGTGCCAATATTCAGCTGACTACAGACATACACTTACAAACAATTAGAGAACTTTCATCCTGAGACATACACCCACAAAAAGTTCACAGACCTCACATCCTGGGTGATACATCTTCAATGAGTACAGAGACCTCCCATCCTTGGACAACCATCCAAAAAGAGCAGAGAGATGCACAACCTGGGACATACTCCAAAAAGTGCTCAGAGTCCTCACACCCTGGGAATTAAAGCCATGAATAAATAAAAGAACTCATAATCTGGGATGTACACGTCCAAAGAGATCAGGGAACTGACATGTTGTGATACATACCCACAAAGAGACCAGGGACCTGACATGTCGTGATACATACCCACAAAGATACCAGGGACCACATATTCCGAGACATCCACCACAAACAGATCAGACCTCCAACCCTGGGACATACATATGCTAAGAGCAGAGAGACACACATTCTGGGAAATAAAACCACAAACAGGTCAGGGACCTCACAAATGGAGACATATAACTATAAATGAAGCAGATCTTACAACTTTGAAAAAATACACAAAGAGAAAAGAAACTTACGTATTACAATTGTTGTTAGCTGCTGTTGAGTTGGCCCCCAAATCATGATGACTCCATGTGACAGACATGCTCCATAGGGTTTTCTTGGCTGTAATCTTTATGAAAGCAGATAGCCAGGCCTTTTTTTTTTTTTTGCAGAGCCACTGGGTGGGTTTGAACCACCAACCTTTAGGTTAGTAGTTGAGTGCAAACTGCTTGCGCCACCCAGGTTGCTTACATACTATGATAGACTCAAACAAATAAGAGGCCTCATCTGAGCAACACAACAAAGATATCTGAAATCCTGAAACATGAACAGACAAAATGCTGGAGACCTCACACGCTGGAAAATACACCAAGAATAAGTACAGAGATCTGACTTCTTGGACATATACCCACAAGGAGATCACAGAGCTCAGATCCTGGGACATGCAACCACAAAGAGATCAGAAGCCTCACCCCATTAGACATACAACAACAAAGAGCTGAGAAACCTCACACTCTGGATATGCACAGCCTAACACAAAAGAGACCTCAAGACATGGTATATATGCCAGCAAAAATCAGAAATCTCATATGCTTTTTTTTTTTGTTAGTACTTCCAGAAGATATCAAAGAACTAATAACCCACAAGCAGCCCAGGGCCCTCACAGCCTGGCATGTACATCCACCAACAGCTCAGAGACCTCATATCATAAGATATGCATTCAGAAACCCGTCAGAGAACTCCCACCCTAGAGAGCACCCTCGAACAGGTCAGAGCCCTCACTCCTTCGTTCATCCACAAGCCAGCAGATCAGAGACTTCGCATGATCAGACATACACTCATAAAGACATCAGGGAGTTTCTAGCCAGGGATATACCTAGACAGATTACAGAACTCGCAACCTGGACATGCATCCACCAACAGATCATGCCCTCACGACCTGAGACACACACTTGCCAACACCACAGAGAACTCAAATCCTGAAACATGTATTCACAAACAACACAGACACCTAAATTGGACATGCACTCAGAAAACAATCAGAGAACTCAGATCCTAGAAAAACACCCTCAAACAGGTAAAAAAACTTCACAATCTGGTTCATTCTCCAATGAATACATCAGAGATTAAACACCACCAGACACCACCCACAAATAGACCAGAGAGTTCACACCCAGGCACATACATGAAAACCAGACTAGACACATTACAATCTGGGACATGGTATTAGTTTCCTATTGCTGCTGTAACAAATCAACACAATGCTAGTGTTGTAAAATAATACATATTTGTTATCTTACATTTGTGCAGGTCAGAAGCTGGAAAACAGGTCTCACTGGGCTAAAATGAAATTGTTGGCACAGTTTCATTCCTTCTAGACACTCTGGAAGAGAATCCTTTTCTTTCTCTTCTCTGGTCTCCAGAGACTGCCTGCATTTTTTGCCTTGTGGCCCCCACCTCTCTCATCAAGCCAGCAGTGATTCCTCTTCAAATCTCTCTTTACTCAGCTTCCACCATCGTCATCTTCTATGATCCTGCTCCCATCTGTGTGTGTGTGTGTGTGTGTGCGCGCGCGCGCTTTAGGTAAAGGTTTACAGAGAAAATCAGTTTCCCATTCAATAGCTTATACACAAATTGTTCCATGACATCGGTTGCAATCCCTGCAATGTGTCAGCACTCTCTCCATTAACATCCCAAGTTCCCGATCTCCATCCGTCCAGTTTTTCTTCCCCTTTCTGCCTTCTCATCTTTGCTTTTGGGCAGGTGTTGCCCTTTTGGTCTCATACAGATGATTGTTCTAAGAAGTACTTTCTTCACAGGTGTTATGGTTTATTTTATAGGCCTGTCTATTATTTGGCTGAAAGGTGATCTCCAGGAATGGCTTCAGTTCCAAGTTTGAAGGGTATCTAAAGGCCATAATCTCAAGGGTTCCTCCAGTCTTTCTCAGATCAGTAAATCTAGTCTTTATGAATTTGAATTTTGTTTGACATATTTTCCCCACTCTAACAGGGACTTTCTATTATGATCCTGGCCAGAGTGGTTGGTAGTGGTAGCTGGGTACCATTTAGTTCTGTCTCAGGCTAATGAAGGCTGTGGTTCCTGTGGTCCATTAATCCTTTGGACTAATTGTTTCCTTGAGTTTTTGGTTTTCTTCACTCTCCCTTGCTCTAGATGGAAAGAGACCCATAGTTGTATCTTATATGGCTACTCAAAGCTTTTAAGACCCCAAATGCTATTCACTAAAGTAGGATGCAGAACCTTGTCTTTATGAACTATGTTATGCCAATTGACCTAGATGTCCCCCAAGACAAGTCCAGTAACTCAGTCCCACAAGGTGTTTGGTTATGTCTAGGATGTTTCTATGTGCCCCCATGTGCTCCATTAAATACATGCAAACCAAAACCAAGCCAAACCCATTGTTGTTGATTCTGACTCATAGCGACCCTATAAGACAGAGTAGAATTGCCCCATAGGGTTTCCAAGGTGTGGCTGGTGGATTCGAACTGCCAGTCTTTTGGTTAGCAGCCGAGCTCTTAACCATTGTGCCACCAGAGCTCAAAAATACATGCAGCACATACAAGTATGTATGTAGAAATATCCACAGCCAAACTTATATATGCACGTGGGTATGCGCTCCTACACCTATTCAGCATACATATCTACCTAGGTATCCACTCATAAATTATTGTTTGTTATTACTGTTGTTGCAGGATCGTATATGGTATAGAATCTACTGTCGTTTCCTTTTCTCTTGCATACCTCTCAGTGTCTTCCCTTGCACTGGTCATGTCGTGCTGACCTCCCCCATACTGCATACTGCCTTTCCCTTCACCAAAGTTAACACTTGTCTACTTCTAGTTAGTGATTTTCCCTCCCTCCCTCTCCCATCCCTGGTAACCATCAAAAATCTTTCTTTCTGTGTATAAACATTTTCTTGACTATTTATAATAATGGTCTCATAAAATATTTGTCCTTTTGTGACTGACTTATTTCACTCAGCATAATATCCTCCAGATTCATCCATGTTGTGAGATGTTTTGTGGATTCACCATTATCCTTTATTGTTGCATAGTATTCCATTGTGTGTATGTATCACAGTTTATCCTTTCATCTGTTGATGGGCACTTGCTGCTCTCATCCTTGTATTGTCTTCTCTTACTCTGTCCATCCTGCTTCCCTCATATGAGGACCATTTTGATTTGAATGCATCAAAGTGGACCATCCAGGATAAACTTCCCATTCCAAAATGCTGAAATGAATCACATCTGGAGAGCCTCTTTACCATGAAAGGTAATAATATATCACCTTTTCAGGAATTAAGATGTGGGCATCTCTTGGGTGCCATTATTCAGCCCACTGTATACATACTCACACGTAAAATCAGAGACCTCACATCCTGGACTTATACCCATGAGTATCTCGAAGAACTCACATCTTGGGTCAAGCACCACCAACAGCTCAGAGAACTAAAATCCTGGGACATGCACCCTCAAACAGCTCAAAGGCCCCAAATCCTGTATCATGCACCATAAAGGAGGTCAGAGATCTTCCACTTGGGACATACATTCAAAAAGAGCAAAGACACACACTCTGGGACATACACCAAAAAGTGTTCAGAGAGTCCTCGCACCTAGGAATTAAAATTACAAACATAACACAATCTGGGACATACACACCCACAGGGATCAGGCAGCTGACATGCTGGGATATGGACTCACAAAGATATCGGGGACCACACATTTGGGACATACACCCTCAAGCAGATCAGACTCCAACCTTGGCATAGACACACATGAAAGGAGAGAGGCACACATTTTGGGACACATACCCACACACCCCCCACCACGTGTCTGTCAGTTTGTCGTACTGTGGGGGCTTGTGTGTTGCTGTGATGCTGGAAGCTATGCCACTGGTATTCAGATACCAGCAGGGTTACCCATGGTGGACAGGTTTCAGCGGAGCTTCCAGACTAAGACAGACTAGGAAGAAGGGCCCGGCAGTCTACTTCTGAAAAGAATTAGGCAGTGAAAACCTCATGAATAGCAGTGGAACACTGTCTGATATAGTGCCAGAAGATAAGCCCCCCCGGTTAGAAGGTACTCAAAAGACAACTAGGGAAGAGGTGCCTCCTCAAAGTACAGTCGACTTTAATGATGTGGATGGAGTCAAGCTTTTGGGACCTTCATTTGCTGATGTGGCACGACTCAAAATGAGAAGAAACAGCTGCAAACATCCATTAATAATCGGAACGTGGACTGTACCAAGTATGAATCTAGGAAAATTGGAAACCGTCAAAAATGAAATGGAACACATAAACTTGGATATCCTAGGCATTAATGAGCAGTTGGTATTGGCCATTTTGAATCAGACAATCATATGGTCTACTATGCCAGGAATGATAACTTGAATAGGAATGGTGTTGCATTCATCATCAAAAATAACATTTCAAGATCTATCCTGAAGTACAATGCTGTCAGTGATACGATAATATCTATATGCTTACAAGAAGAGCAGTTAATATGACTATTATTCAAATTTATGCACTAACCACTAAGGCCAAAAATGAAGAAATTGAAGTTTTTTTTTCTTTTTTTTTTATTGTACTTTAGATGAAGGTTTACAGAACAAACTAGTTTCTCATCAAACAATACACACATTGTTCTATGACACTAGTTAACAACCCCATGGCATGTCAACACTCTCCCTTCTCAACCCCGGGTTCCCTATTACCAGCTTTCTTGTTCCCCTCTGCCTTCCAGTCCCTGCCCCAGGGCTGGTGCACACCTTTAGTCTTGTTTTGTTGAAATTGAAGATTTTTACCAACTTCTACAGTCTGAAATTGATCAAACATGCAATCAGGATGCACTGATAATTACTGGTGATTGGAATGAGAAAGCTGGAAACAAAGAAGAAGGACCGGTAGTTGGAAAATATGGCCTTGGTGATAGAAACGACGCTGGAGATTGCATGATATAATTTTGGAAGATCAACAACTTCTTCACTGAAAATACCTTTTTTTCACCAACATAAACGGTGACTATACGCATGGACCTTGCCAGATGGAATACACAGGAATCAAATCGACTACATCTGTGGAAAAAGACGATGAAAACTCAGTATTATCAGTCAGAACAAAGCCAGGGGCCAACATATGCGAGTTCAAGTTGAAACTGAAGAAAATTAGAACAAGTTCACAAGAGCCTTGAGTATATCCCAACTGAATTTAAAGACCATCTCAAGAATAGATTTGATGCACTGAAGACTAATGACTGAAGGCCAGACCAGTTGTGGAATGACACCGAGGACGTCATACATGAAGAAAGCAAGATGTCATTAAAAAGACAGGAGAGAAAGAAAAGACCAAAATGAATGTCAGAAGAGACCCTGAAACTTCTCTCGAACATCAAGCAGCTAAAGCAAAAGGAAGAAATGATGAAGTAAAAGAACTGAACAGAAGATTTCAAAGGGCAGCTCAAGAAGACAAAGTAAAGTATTATAATGACATGTGCAAAGAGCTGGACACAGAAAACCAAAAGGGAAGAACACCCTCAGCATTTCTCAAGCTGAAAGAACTGAAGAAAAAATTCAAGCCTCGAGTTGCAATAATGAAGGATTCTATGGGGAAAATATCAAATGACGCAGGAAGCATCAAAAGAAGATGGAAGGAATACACGGAGTCTTTATACCAAAAAGAACTGGTCAACGTTCAACCATTTCAAGAGGTAGCATATGATCAGGAACTGATGGTACTGAAGGAAGAAGTCTAAGCTGCACGGAAGGCACCAGCGAAAAACAAGGCTCCAGGAATTGACAGAATACCAATTGAGATGTTTCAACAAACGGATGCAGCGTTGGAAGTGCACGCTCATCTATGCCAAGAAATCTGGAAGATGGCTACCTGGCCAACCAACTAGAAGAGATCCATATTTATGCCTATTCCCAAGAAAGGTGATCCAACCGGATGCGGAAATTATAGAACAATATCATTAATATCCCACACAAGCAAAATTTTGCTGAAGATCGTTCAAAAGTGGCTGCAGCAGTATATCAACAGGGAACTACCAGAAATTCAGGTCAGATTCAGAAGAGGACGTGGAACCAGGGATATCATTGCTGATGTCAGATGGATCCTGACTGAAAAAGCAGAGAATACCAGAAGGATGTTTAACTGTGATTTACTGACTACACAAAGGCATTCGACTGTGTGGATCATAACAAGTATGAATAACGTTGCGAAGAATGGGAATTCCAGAATACTTAATTATGCTCATGAGGAACCTGTACATAGATCAAGAAGCAGCTGTTCACAGTTGTTCAAACAGAACAAGGGGATACCGCATGGTTCACACCTTCAGGAAAGGTGTGCATCAGGGTTGTATCCTTTCACCATACCTACTCAATCTGTATACTGAGCAAATAATCTGAGAAGCTGGACTATATGAAGAAGAATGGGGCATCAGGATTGGAGGAAGACTCATTCACAACCTGCATTATGCAGATGACATAACCTTGCTCAGTGAAAGTGAAGAGGACTTGAAGCACTTAGTAATGGAGATCAAAGACTACAGCCTTCAGTATGGATTGTACCTCAACATAAAGAAAACAAAAATCCTCACAAATGGACCAATAAGCGACATCATGATAAATGGAGAAAAGATTGAAGTTGTCAAGGATTTCATTTTACTTGGATCCACAATAACAGCCATGGAAGCAGCAGTCAAGAAATCAAAAGACGTATTGCATTGGGCAAATCTGCTGCAAAGGACCTCTTCAAAGTGTTGAAGAGCAAAGATGTCACCTTGAAGACTAAGGTGCACCTGACTCAAGCCATGGTATTTTCAATTGCATTATATGCATGAAAAAGCTGGATGATGAATAAGGAAGACAGAAGAAGAACTGACGCCTTTGAATTGTGGTGTTGGTGAGGAATATTGAATATACCATGGACTGCCAAAAGAATGAACAAATTTGTCTTGGAAGAAGTACAACCAGAATGCTCCTTAGAAGCAAGGATGGTGAGACTGTGTCTTACATACTTTGAACATGTTGTCAGAAGGAAACAGTCCCTGGAGAAGGACATCATGCCTGGTAAAGTAGGGGGTCAGCGAAAAAGTGGAAGACCCTCAATAAGTTGGATTGACACAGTGGCTGCAACAATGGGCTCAAGCATAACAACGATCGTGAGGATGGCGCAGGACCAGGCAGCATTTTGTTCTGTGGTATATAGGGTCACTATGAGTCGGAGCTGACTCAACAGCGCCTAACAACAACAACAACAACAACCCACACAGGTCAGGGACCTCACAAACTGAGACATATAACCACAAACACAACAGGCCTCATGCCCTTCCAAAAACAGAGAGATCGGACACTCATATACCGTGATATACATGGGATAACAAACCAGAGACCTCATATGAGAAATAACACCAAAAAGAGATGAGAGACGTCAAATCCTGCAACATGAACTCACAAACATGTTAGAGACCTCACATGCTGTGAAATACACTCAGAATAAGTACAGAGACCTGACATCTTGGGGCATATTCTCATAAGTTCAGAGAGCTCAAATCCCAGGACATACATCTGCAAGGAGATCAGAAGCCTCACCACCCTCACCTCAAATCCCACAAACACTTCAAAAACCTCACACTTGAGACATACAGGATCACAGAGACCAGAAAGCTGCCATCTTGGTATATAAACTGCAAACAGATTTGTGCCCTAACAACCTGGATGCACACTGGTAAACTTATCAGAGATCTCACATGTTGAAAAATACGCCCAGAAAAAGAACAGTGACTTGAAACCTTAGTACATACACCCACAAACAGGTTAGATGCTTCATACTTGGTGACATAAAACCAGAAAGATCTCAGAAACTTCACATCGTGGAGATAAAGTTCCAAATAGAGAAGAGATCTTACATCCTATGACAAGGACACAGAAACACATCAGGAAATTCACATCCTGGCAAACACACCCAGCAAGTGGTCACAACCTCATACTCTGGTTCTTTCTCTGCAAAGAGATCAGAAACTTCACACCACCAGGCATACAGCCAAACACATCAGGAGTTCTCATCCTGAGATATACACTGCCAAACGTACTGGAGTCATCACAGCCTGGACGAGAGCCCACAAAAAAATCAGAGACCTCAATCCTGCAACATACAACTATAAACAGATCAGAGACCTCAAGCGCAGTGACATACACCAACAAACATTAGGGAGCTCACATCCTGAGACACAGATCAGAGATATCGATACCTACAATATATAGCCACAATCAGCCAAGGCCCCCCATGCCAGGAAAAACACCCAGAAATATAGACCTGACATCTTGCTACCAACAAGGGTAGTCAAATCCTCACACCCTGGCCACACACACCTAAACAGATTAGAGACCACGCATCCTGGGACATACACCCATGAATGATTCAAAGACCTCACATATGCGCCAAACACCCACAGATAACTCAGAAAATGCAAATTTTGGATATATACCCACAAACAGCTCACAGTGCTCACATCCCAACTCATGCACCTCCAAAAAATTCAGAGGCCTCCTACACTTGTACACATATCCAAAAACAGAAGGTACCCAGACAAAACGATCAAATTCCTCACACTCTGGGAATTAAACCCACAAAAACACAAGAGAATTCACTATCTGGGATGGGACGTTAACACCCAAACAGATCAGACACCTGACATGCTGGGGATATTGCAATGCGATGGGTTTCTTTTCTTTTTTTCTCCTAAATTTTATTTAGTTTATTGTTGTTGTTGAGAATATACACAGCCAGCATACACCAATTCAACAGTTTCAACATGTTCAATTTAGTGACACTGATTACATTCTTTGAGTTGTGTAACCGTTCTTATCCTCCTTTTCTGAGTTGTTCTTCCCCCATTAACATAAACTCCCTGCCCCCTAAGGTTCCTATATAATCTCATATAGATAGATCTTAAAATGGCATAATTCTTTTTTTCTAAGAATTTGTTGTTGTTGAAAGTATACATAGCAGAACATACACCCATTCAACAGTTTCTACATGTACAATTTAGTGAGCAACAGGTCTCTTTATGAACCTTTACAGCCCTGGGTTTGTAATTCTCCCAAAATGATTGGTCTGGTTGCAACCTTGCAAGTGATTGGTTGGTTTACAAACCACCCTACAGTTGACCTTTACCAGGATTAGCTGACCCCCTATCCCCCCATCTGACCTTTATCTGGATTGGTTAGGTAGCCCACCTTGTAATTAACAAGGAGCACATATAAAAACCCTAAAACGCAGAGCTTCAGATGGGGCTTCTTGATCAACCAGAGCCAGCAGAGGAGGTGTCCTCACGGAGTCCTCTGCTATGAACCCTCCCAGACCCAGTCGAACGCAGACCAAATAAACATGTGATGGAGATGGAGGCAGTGGCTGCAATGGTACCAGAAGAAGTGGAAACAATGAGCAGACCTAGATGGTGGCAGCAGAGTGTAAAGACTGAATCCTGGAGAGGTGAGAGGAGCAACCAATAGCTGAGCCCACCAAGTGATGTCGAGTTTCTGTTTGAAAGTTTCCTGTTTGAGAATAAACATTGGTTTTGGGAGGGGTAAGCAGGTCCCCTTTCAGCCACAAATAGGTATCTTTTCAGACACTGAGACCCTGTGCTGGGACCCCTCCAAACCTCACCTTTTGCATATCTTTGTTTCTGTTCATATCCTTCTCTGTTATTAAAGTTGTTATTTTAGTGATGTTGTTTCCATGAGTTTTCTGTGACTGTTCCAATGAATTATCGAACCCAATAGAAAAAGAGTGCCATGGGAGGAACGGCTGGTATTAGAAATGGTGGAGAAGCTGGCGAACGGCGTTTATTTGAACTCTGTCTCCTAGGAACCAGCTTAGTGCTGATTCTTATAGTCAGAGTTACTATTACAGAAATATACTCACAAAGAGATCAGAGACCCCAATATATTCCCAAAGAGATAAGACTTCTTAAACTGGGATACACACACACAAAGAACAGAGAGACACACATTCTGAGACATACACGCAATCTAGTCAGGGACATCACAAACTGTAAATATAACTACACCTTTGACAAACACATACGAAGAGATCAGACACTCACAAACTGTGATACACACAGATCACAGACCTCATCTGAAAAATAAAACAAAAAATAGATTAAAAAAACCCAAAACCAAACTTGTTGCCGTCAAGTTGATTCCAACTCACAGGGACTCTATACGATGGAGTAGAAATGCCCCATAGGGTTTCAAAGGAGTGGCTGGTGGATCTGAACTGCTAACCTTTTGGTTAGCAGATGAGCTCTTAACCACTGAGCCACCAGGGCTCCAAAAATGATCAGAGACCTCAAATCCTGCAACGAGAACCAGAAAACAAGTTAAAGACCATACATGCTGGGAAATACACATAGGATAAGTACAGAGACCTTACATCTTGGGCATATACCCGCAAAGAGATCAGTGAGCTTGGATCCTGGGACATACACACAAAAAGAGATCAAAAACCTCCCATGCTCAATATACATAAAAATAGCATAGCAGATATACAGCATACCAGATAAAAGATCTCACGAATCAGAAATCTCGTATGTTTGGAGATACCCCAGAAAACATTAGAGATCTGACAACCCAGAATATATACCTACAAACAGCCAAAAGACCTCACGTGCTGGGATGCACATCCACAAATGGCTCAGAGAACTCATATCCTAGGCCATACATTCAGAAACGGATCGGAAAACTCACAAGCTGGGAAAATACTCTAAAATAGGTAAAAGACCTCAAACACTGGTGAAACCAGCGATCAGATCAGGAACTTCACACTACCAGACACCACCCACAAACAGATCAGAGTTCACACCCTGGAATATATACCAACAAGCAGATTAAAGACCTCTCAATCTGGACATGCACCCATAGTAACATCAGAAATCTCAAATCCTGCAACATATACCCACAAACAGATCAGATACCTCAGACTCTGAGACCAAAATCCATTGCTGTTAAGTCACTTCTGACTCACAGAGACCCCATGTGTGACAGAGTAGAACTGCTCCATAGGGTTTTCTTGCCTGTAATCTTTATTATTATTATTATGCTTTAGGTGAAAGTTTACAAATCAAAATCAAGTCAGCCTCTCATACGAAAAGCCATACACACCCCGCCGTGCACTCCCAGCTGCTCTCCTCTTAATGAGACAGCACATTCCTCCTCTCCGCCCTGTGTTCCCTAAGTCCATTAAACCAGCTCCTGCCCCCGTCTTCCTTCTCATCTCGCCACCAGACAGGAGTTGCCCACATAGTCTCATGTGTCTACTTCAGCCACGAAGTTCACCCCTCACCAGCATCATTGTCTATCTTATAAAAAAAAAAAAGAAGTTCACTCCTCACCAGCATCATTGTCTATCTTATAGTCCAGGCCAATCCCTGTCTGTAGAGTTGGTTTTGGGAATGGTTCCAATCTTGGGCTATCAAAGGGTCTGGGGACCATGACTGTCAGGGTCTCTCCGGTCTCAGTCAGACCATTAAGTCTGGTCTTTTTATGAGAATTTAAGATCTGCATCCCACTGTTCTCCGGCTCCATCGGGGATTCTCTGTTGTGTTCCCTATCAGTGATTGGTGGAAGCCAGGCACCATCTAGTTCTTCAGGTCTCAGGCTGATGGAGTCTCTGGTTTATGTGGCCCTTTCTGTCTCTTGGGCTCATATTTACCCAGTGTCTTTGGTGTTCTTTGTTCCCCTTTGCTGCAGGTGGGTTGAGACCAATTTATGCATCTTAGATTTGCCTGTAATCTTTATAGAAGCAGATCACTAGGCCTTTCATCTGCAGTGTCACTGAGTGGGTTTGAACTGCCAACCTTTAAGCTAAGAGCCAATCACAAACTCCTTGTGCTACCCAGGGACCTTCGCACATCACCAAATTGATCAGGAGCTCCCATCCTGGGATGCTGTTGTTGTTAGGTGCCGTCAAGTCAGTTCCGACTCATAACGACCCTATGCACAACAGAACGAAACATTGCCCCGTCCTGTGCCATCCTTACAATCATTGTTATGCTTGAGCCCACTGTTGCAGACACCGTGTCAATCCACCTCATTGAGGGTCTTCCTCTTTTCCACGGACCCTGTACTTTGCCAAGCATGTCTTTCTCCAGAGGCGGATCCCTCCGGACAACATGTCCAAAGTATGTAAGACGCAGTCTTGCCATCCTTGCTTCTAAGGAGCATTCTGGTTGCGCTTCTTCCAAGACAGATTTGTTCGTTCTTTTGGCAGGATATACACCCGTAAACAGATCAGAGACCTAACAATCTGGACACGAGCCCACAAACATTACAGAGACTTCAAATCCTGGAAAAAAACTCCTAGGAACAAATCAAAGACCTCAGATGCTGGGAAATACACCCAGAAAAAGATCATGGACCTTATCATACAAGTATGAAGAGCTCAGAAACCTCATGCCCTGGACATACACACCCAAATAAATTAGAGACTTCATATAGGACATGGATCCAGAAACAGATCAGAGAATAAACATCATGAAACACACAACCTCACAGCACTCACAAAACTTACGCTCTGGTTCATTCACTTGTGAACAGATCAGAGAAATTACACCATTAGACATACACACACCAGCATATCAGGGACTTTATATCATGGGACATATGATAATAAAAAGAGATTACAGACTTCACAACCTGGATACGCACCCACAAACAGATCAGAGACCTCAAATCTCACAGAGACCTCATATCCTGAGACATACACCATCAAACAGATCACAGGGTTCACATCCTGGGATATACTCTATAAAGATCAGAGCTCTTATAACTTGAAATAGATACCCACAAAGAGATCAGAGATTTCAAATACTGAAACATACACCCACCATCTTCAGAGGCCTCACATGCTAGGAAAAAGAGCCAGAAACAGATCACAGGCTTGGCACCTTGCAAAATAAAGCCACAAAGAAATTACCCGCTGCTGTCAAGTTGATTCAGACTCATGGTGACCCCATGTGTTACACAGTAGAACTATGTTCCATAGGGCTTTGTTGGCTATAATCTTTATGGAAGCAAATCTCCAGGGCTTTCTTCTGCAGTTCTGCTGCGTGAGTTCGAGGCACCAACCTTTCGATTACTAATCTAGTGCAAATCATTTGTGCCACCCAGGGACCTATGCAGGTATTGTTATGTGCTATCAAGTTGATTCCAACTCATAGCGACCCAATATGACAGAGTAGAGCTTCCCCTTATAAGGTTTCCTAGGCTGTAATCTTTCTGGGAGCAAATTGCCAGGTCTTTTTTCCTGCAGAGCTGCTGGTGGGTTCTAATTGCCGACCTTTCAGTTGGCAACCGAGCACTTAACCATTGCGCCACCAGGGCTCCTACAAAAGGATTAGAGAGCTCCAATTGTGGGACATACATCTGTCAATGGAGCCATAGGCCTGAGCCATAGGACATATGCCCACAAAGAGCTCAAAAACCTCACCCTGGACATACACAATGAAACAGATCAGCGATCTCACATCACACATCACCAAATAAATCAGAAACCTCATATTCTGGAGGAAATACCTTGAACACATTAGAGACCTAACTGCTGGACATAACCCACAACAGCTCAGAGATCTCATGCATGTAAATACACCCCAAATCAGCTCAGAGATGTCAAATCCTAGGGCATTAACAACCCAAACAGATTGGAGACCTCATATTCTGAAACATACACCAACAAACAGCTCAGAGACCTCAAATTCTAGGACACTCATCCTCAAACAGGTCAGAGGTCTCTGGTTTATTCACCAGCACACAGATCAGGGACTTCACATCATCACACATACATCTACAAACAGATCAAGGCATTCACATTCTAGGACATACATTGACAATGAGATTTGACCCCTCACAATATGTAAATGTACACCTCAATCTGATTAGAGACCTCAAATCCAGGAACATACACCCACAAACAGATCAGAGGCCGCATACCTTGAAACATATACCAAGAAATATATCAGGGTGCTCCCATCCTGAGTTATACACCCACCAACAGATCAGAGACCTCAAATCTTACAACATCCTCCCAGAAACAAGCCAGATACCTCACATGCTGAAACTGTCCCCAGGAACATATCAGAGGCATGACAAATGGAACATACACCCATAAACAAATCAGAGGCTTCATGCCATAGAACATATAACCACAAAGAGTTCAGAAGATTATACATCGGCCATACATACCAAAATAGATCAGCGATTCCACATCCTAGGACATGAACTCAGAAAACAGAGAATTTACAACCTGGGGCATACACATCCTCGAAGAGGTCATAGACCTCATACCCTCATTCATTTACCACAAACATATCAAGAGAATTCACATCATATACCTACAACCATATCAGGGAGTTTATGTCCTAGGACATACACAAGAGATTAGATACCTCACAACCTGCACGTGCACCAAAAATCAGGTCAGAGACCTCAAAATCCATAAAAAGACCACCAACCAGATGAGAGAGCTCACATCCTGGTACATATACCTACAAACCAAAAGCTCACATCCTAAGAAACATCCCTAAAAACATCCAAGACCTAAAAACCTAGCCTTTACCCACAAACATCTTGGAGATCTCACTTAGTAGAAACATACACGCCAAATTGGCTCAAGACCTCACATCCTGGGATGTACACCAACAAACAGCTCAAAAACAAAACAAAACAAAACCCACTGTTGTCTAGTCAATTCTGACTCAAAGCAACCCTATAGGACAGAGTAGAACTGCCCCTATAGGGTTTCTAAGGAGCGCCTGGTAGATTTGAGCTGCCGATCTTTTGGTTAGCAGCCGTAGCTCTTAACCACTATGACACCCGGGTTTCCAATAAACAGCTCAGGGACCACAAATTCTGGGACAAAAACCCTGAAACAGTTCAGTGACCTCACACTGTGGTTCATCTAGGGCACAGAGATCAGAAACCTCCCACCATCAGACATATACTCACAAACAGATCAGGGAGTTCACACCCTGGGATGTACAATGATAGCTAAATTACAGACATCTAAACCTGGGCCATGGTATTTGTTTCCTGTTGCTGCTGTAACAAATCACCACAGTCTTAATATCAAAAAAGGATACATATTTATTACCTTGTATTTGTGCAGGTCAGAAGCCCAACAATGAGTCTCACAGAACTAAAGTCAAGGTGAGAGCAGAGCTGCATTCCTTCTGGAAGCTCCAGGGAAGAATCCGTTTTCTTGTGTTTTCCAGTTCATAGAGTCTGCCTGCATTCCTTGGATTGTGGCTCCTTCTTCCATTTTACAAGCCAACGGCATTTCATCTTCAAATCCCTCCCACTCTATCTGACCTCTCTTAGGTCATCACATATCCTTCTCTTACTTAGCATCTGTCATCACATCACCTTCTCTGACGCTGCTTCCATGGTGACATCACCTTCTCTGACTTTGCTTGATTTGTCATATCCCCTTCTCTATTACTGCCCTGCCTCCCTTACATAAGGACACTTGTGATTATGTACACTGGACCCACTCAGCTAATCCAAGATAATCTCCCCATCTCGAAATGCTTGATTTAATTATATCTGCAAAGTCTCATTTACCATGTAAGGTAATACACTGATAGGTTCCGGGGATTAGGACATGGACATCTTTTGGGGATCACTCTTTGCCCCCCAGACATACATCCACAAACAACACCTCATATTCAAAGGTACACACCAACAAAAAGCTGAGACCAAAAAAATTCTGGGATATAGACCCACAAACAGCTCACAGGCCTCACATCCTGCATCATATGCCATGAAAGAAATCAGAGAAATCTCAGCCTGAGACATTATTGCAAAAAGAGCAGAAAGATACACATTTTAAGACATACACCAAAATATGCTCAGTGCTCTCACACCCTGAGATTTAAACCCACAAAATCATAAGAGAGCACACAATCTGGGATGTACATGCTCACAGGGATCAGGCAGCTGACATGCTGGGATATGGACACACAAAGATATCAGGGACCACACATCTGGGACATACGACCCCAAGCAGATCAGATTCCGACCCTGGGACATACATACCCAAAGAGCAGAGAGACACATATTCTGGGACATATACCCACAACAGATCAGGGACCTCACAAACTGTAACATATAACCACAAACATAACAGGCCTCATACCCTCCAAATACACATGAAGAGATCAGACAGTCACATACCATGATATACACACACAAACAGACCAGAGTCCTCATATGATAAGTACAACCAAAACGAAATGAGAAATGTCCAATCCTGCAAGATAAACTCACAAACACATTAGAGACCTCACATACGGGAAATACACCCAGAATAAGTACAGAGACATGACATGTCATCTTGGGCATACAGCCACAAGGAGATTAGAAAGATCAGATCCTGAGATATGTACCCACAAACAGATCAGAGGCCTCAACCCTGAGACATACGCCCACAAAGAGCTCAGAAACTTCATACACTGGATAGACACACCTCAACAGATAACAGACCTCACATCCTTGTATATGTACCAGCACACAAATCAGAAGCCTGTGTGTGTAAATGTTCTGCTGCTATTTATAAGCTTTTCATCGACCTTTTTTTTTTCCAGAAGTAGACTTCCTTAGTAGCTCTGCTGAAACGTGTCCACCATGGTTGAGCCTACTGGTATTTGAAATACCAGTGGCATAGCTTCCAGCATCACAGCATCATGCAAGCCACCACAGTATGACAAACTGACAGACACGTGGTTGACAGAAATTCTGTTGTACATAGGGTTGCTGTGAGTCAGAACGGACTCAACGGCACCTAAAAACAACACAACATGTGTATTAAATAACACCAAAAGCATCAGTTATCTGACAACCTGGAACAAACACCCACAAATAGCTCAGAAATCTCATACCTTGAATGTATACTCACAAGCAGCTCAGAGACCTCACATCTTAGTACATACACTCGGAAACACAGCTGAGAACTGACATTCTGGGAAAACACCCTCAAACAAGTCAAATTCCTCACAACCTAGTTCATTCGCCAGAAAACAGATCAGAGTCTTCACACTATCAGATAAAACCCACAAACAGATGAGGGAGTTCACACCCTGGGATATACACCAACAAACGAATAGAGACCTCACAACCTACACATGAACCCACAAAGAGATCACAGACTGCAAACCTTGCAACATATACCCATCAACAGATCAGAGACCTCCAGCCCTGAAACACATCACACGTATCACATTCTGGGATGTATTCCAAGACAAACTGAGACACATACCCACAAGTAGATTAAAATAAGAAAAATTTTTTTTTTTTTTTAGAGATCTCAAATACTGCAACATACACCCACAGGCAATTCAGAGACCTGACATATGCTAGGAAAAAGAGCCAGAAAAAGATCATAGCCCTGATAGCTTGTGATATATACCCACAAGGAGATCACGGAGTTCATATCCAGGCACATGTATCCATCCGTGACCGTGTTCAAGTCCTCAAGCCGAGGGACATACGTTCACAAAGAGCTCAGAAAGCTCACACCCTGGCCATACACAACTAACCAGATCAGACACCTCACTTTCTGGTATATATACCACCAAACAAATCAGAAACCTCATATCCTGGGAAATACTCCCAAAACACATCAGAGATCTAACAACCTAGACCAAACCCACAAACACCTCAGAGACCTCACATACTGGAACATACACCCCAAATCAGCTCAGAGATCTCACATCCTAGGGCATGCACACTCAAACAGATCAGGGACCCCACATCCTGAGACATATACCCACAAATAGCTCAGAGGCCCAAATTCTGTCACACACAACCTCAAACAGGTCAGAGACCTCCTCCCACCATTGAATATATGCTCACAAATTAGGGAGTTCACACCCTGGAATGCGCACCAACAGCCAGACTAGACACATTACAACCTGGGACATGGTATTAGTTTCTTACTGCTGATAAAACAAACCTTAGTGTCTTAAAATAATACAAATTTATTATCTTACATCTTCAGGTCAGAAATTAAAAAATGGGCCTTAAAGGACTAAAATCAAGGTGTCGGCAGAGCTGCGTTCCTTGTGGAGACTCTAGGGAAGAATCTGTTTCCTTGCCCTTTCCAGTTTCTAGAAGCTGCTTACATTCCTTGCTTATGGCCCTTTCCTCCATCTTCAAAACCAGCAGCATTTCAACTTTAACTCTATCTGATCTCTGCTTCTGTCAGTACATCACCATCTGTGACTCAGCTTCCATGGTTACATAGTCTTCTCTGACCATCCCACCTCCTTCATTTAAACAAACAAACAAACAAACAAACAAAAACCCAAACCAGTTGTCATGGGAGTTGAATCCGACTTATTGCAACCCCATATGTTTCAGAGTACAACCGTGCTCCATAGGGTTTTCACTGTCTCTAATCATTTGGAAGTAGACCACCAAGTCTTTGAGGCACCCTGGGGTGTATTCGAACTGCCAATCTTTCGGCTAGCAGCAAGTGCTTAACTGTTTGCGCCACCTGGGGAATCTGCCTTTATCTAAGGACCCTTGTGATTATAATGGGCCCACTTGGATAATCCAGGATAATCTCCGCATCTCAAATTGCTTAACTTAATCACATCTGCAAAGTCCCCTTTGCCATGTAAGGTAACATATTACAGAGGTTAGAACACACACACACACAAAAAGAGGCTGTTATTTGCCTGACCACAGACATACACGCAGAAACAGACCTCACATCCTGGCATAGATACTCACAGACTGCTCAGAAAACTAAAATCCTAGCATAGGCACCCACAAGCTGCTTGGTGACCTCACATCCTGGACACAGCCACCCACAAAGCCCTGAGACCTCACAGCTTGGACACAGGTCCTGACAAATTAACCAACCCTGAGATGGCGGGATCAACCCTGGGATATAGTGAGTCCCCAAAACACCAGAGAAATCACACAGACATATCCCAAACTGCTTTGGGACCACACATGGCGGGATAAAGATCTCAAAAGGGTCCAGAGACCTCACACTTTTTATAAATGACCCCATGTGCCTGACGGCTTGCACGCGATTGGTTTCACCTGGAGGCCTTGTCTGATCTTCTGCCGGGCTGGGTCTTCCTCTCTGCGACACCAGGAAAGTTTGTGTTCATCCCTCTCCTAAATGCCTCCTCAACTCCTGCAGGTTCTTGCCAGGAAATTTCTGAGCCTGGAAATTCCTCTGCAGGCTCTTTCTCCAAGAACATTACCCGACTTAACTAGCATTTCTACATCACATGCTGATGATAACCGCACAAGTCTGTGACAGTCAGCCTGGCTCAGGACATCGCCTAGGCTGTGAGGAGGACCCCCCGGGGCACAGGGCTCTCCTCCTTTCTCTCTCCCCTTCACAGACTCAAGTGACACACACAAACTGTGATGAGGGCCAGAGCATGGCTGCAGCTGACTGCTGACACTGACACACCCAGGGAGCAGCAGCGCCTCCTGGAATGGCTTCCATCCTCTATCCTTCCTCCTGTAAGGACGGCCCAGTAGCAAATGCAACCGCTTAGAAGGGAGCTGAATTCAGATGCCTGACTACACAGCCCTCACTGGTCAAATGCAGTGTCTGAACTATCTAGGGGGAAAGACTGAAATGCTTTAGAAAGCATAAACAGACCTCACATTATCTCATTTACCTTGGAGATATTTTAGAGAAATGTCTTAAGTCAAATTGGTAGCGAACAGGTTGGATTGTATTTGGAATTTGCAGCCAACGAAACTCCAAATGTAAAAACAAAACTTTTTTTTTTTTTTACATTTGGAGTATACTTGGCTGCAAATTCCAAATACTCTTCGGATGGGCTTGCTAGGTGGGAGAAAAAGAGCACAGTGACTCAGGTAGGAAATATCTGATGGGGGAGGGATTTTCTGGTTGAGGATTTAGGGAAGTATAACACCTGTAAAGGCTGCTCTGGGTACTCCTGGGGCCTGGTGAACTCAGTGCACGCACGCACACATGCCTGCACGCACAATGCCAAATGCAGTGGGGATGGTGCTCACAGGGCTGGGGTAGCTTGGCCTCGGTGTCTGCAGGGCATTGGTCTGCCCACCATGACAGCACAGGCTCTGGAGTGCCTTGTCAGGGGCCTTGGACCTAGTCCTGGCCCCACTTTTGCCACCTGAGTGACCTGTCAGACAGGGACAGTGATAGCCACCTCTCCTACTCTACTGGGTTGTTGAGAGAGAGGAGGAGGGGCAGATTAACTCAAGAGAGTATGAAAGTGCTTTCAAAGTCATTATGTACTCCACAGTGCCAGCAAATATTACTAATGTCTTTTTTAAGGATTAATAATTATTTGAGCAGTAAAATAAGCAACAGGCTAGTATAGAAAATATAACTGCAACTTACGCATAACGAGGAAAGAATTCTAAATTTTGTTTCAAATATGCAGGCGGGAGTATGGGGTGTCTTTTTTGAGTCACCATATAAAAAACTTTTCTTTCCATGTATCCATGACAAAAGAGATATACAGAACCTAGTACTCTTTGGTTTTCCAAAAGGGCATCTTATTGGGGACTTTATTTCTCTTCCTTTTATTATTTCGTATTTTCCAAATTTTCTATAATAACAATGGTTTTCTTTAGACCCACAAGAAACAACTGTTATTGGCATAAAAAGAAAAAAAGGAAGCCAAAAAGGAAAAATATTGCTTTGGGATCTCATCAAAGTAGCTCAGAGTTGGGCCTCCATCTCCCGGATCCTGGAAGTTGGGATTCTGGAGAGGAAGCCACATTTAAGGTGACTGCTGGGGAGTGGAGAGCAAGATCAAGATGAAAAAAACATGTGAGGGTAGAGGAAAGGAGAAAGAGGAGGAGGAAAAGGAAGAGAAATGGGGAACTAGACATGGAAGAAGAGGAGAGGGAAAAAAAAGCAATAATAGAAGGAGTAGGAACAGGAGGGGGAGGAATAGGAAAAGGACACAGAGGGAAAGGATAGAGGGAAGGATGGGGAAAAGAAGGGGGGGAGATGGGGAGAAAAATGGGGAGGAGAAGGATGGGGGGAGGAAGAACGGAGAGGAGGGAAGGATGTGGAGAGGGATGGGAAGGGGAAGGATGGGGAGGAGAAAGATGGAGGAGAGAAAGAATGGGGAGGGGAAGGATGAAGAGGGAAGGATGGGAAGTAGAAGGATAGGGAGTATAAGGATGGGGAGAAGGATGGAGAGGAGGGAAGGAGAAGGACGGGGGAAGGATGAGAAGGGAAAAGATTGGGAGAAGGATAAGAAAGACGGAGGGAAGGATGGGGAGAAGGATGGAGGGGAGGGAAGGATGGAAGGAAAGAAAGGATGGGGAGAAGGATGGAGAGGAGGGAAGGATGGGAGAAAGATGAGGAGAAGGATGGGAAGAGGAAGGGTGGAGAGGAGGGAAGGATGGGAGAAAGATGGGGAGAAGGATAGGGAGGAGATGGAGAGGACAGAAGGATGGTGAGAAAGACGAGGAAGAGAAGGATGGAGAGGAGGAAAGTTTGGGGAGAAGGATGTGGAGGGGAAGGACAGAGAGGAAGGATGGAGAGGTGGGAAGGATGGGCATTAGGATGGGGAGCGGAAGGACATGGCAGAGAAGGATGGGAAAGGAAAGGATTGAGAAGAGGGAAGGATAGAGAGGAGAATAATGGGGAGGGGAAGAATGGGATGGGGAAGGATAAGAGGGGAAAGATGGGAGAGGAAGGAGGGGGAGGGAAAGGATGAAAAGAATGATGGAGGGAGAGAGGGGAGTGCCGCAAACACCTCATGTCGGAATTTTGGTATGTGATGAGGGCTGTCATTCATGATACAGCACCCCAAAGAGCTCAGAGCCTCAGACCCTGAGACAAACGGAGACCTCACACACTGAGACACAAACACCTCTCAGAGAACACAAACCTTGGACAAAGACACCCAAACTGCTCAAACACTTCATTCCCTACACCAGTGGTTCTAAACCAGGGGTGATTTTGCCCCCTGGGGGCCACTGACAATATCTGGAGACATTTTTGGTTGTCAAAACTGGAGGGGGAGGGTGCTATAGATATGTAGTGGATAGAGGCCCAGGATGCTGCTTGTCAGTGCCCTTTAGCCATAGGTCACCAGGAACACACCTGTAGTTGAACAAGTTGGGTTCATTTCTCATTGCAGCGAGGAAGAATGTGCACCATGGGGAACCTATTACAGGATTTGGGCTTTGGTTGGGTGATTTGGGGGAGGGTCTAAGGAAGTGGAGGCTCACTCTAGATTGGATGCTGTCAGAAAGTGAGACAATTCTATCTATAGGGAGGGCAGACTAGAGAGAGGATAAAGAAGTAGCAGTAACTCATTTTAACCAAAAGGGAGCTGTTTGATATTTTGTGGGTTAGCACAGTGATCTTGTTTTTGTTTGTGCTTAGACAACATTATAAAGTAGACTTACTTTGTCTCATTTTATCATGGTCTCTGAGTAACCTTGTCTGAGGTTGGTATTCTGTGAGACTGTCTGAGTCTAACTGAAAGGCATGGCCTAGCTGTGAGTGCCAGGGCAGCTTCCGGATGTCAAGGGCCGCTCTATCTTTTCCCTTTCTTTTTCATGCTAAACATCCTACAACGGACAGATCACCATCCATAATAAAGAATTTTCTCATCCAAAATGTCAATAGTGGCCAAAGTTGAGAAACCCTGCCCTAGACACAGAACCATGAACTCCAATAAAAACAAAACAAAAACCAAATCAGTTTCCATGGAGTCAATTTCAACTCATGGTGACCCCATGAGAGCAGAGCACAATTGTGCTCCACAGAGTTTTCAAGGCTGGGACCTTTTGGAAACAGATCGCCAGGCCTTTCTTCCAAGAATCCTCTCTAGGTGGGTTCGAACCACTAGCCTTTCGATTAGCAGCTAAGAACTTAACTGTTTATGCCACACAGGGACTCCTATAATCTCCAATAAAAAAAAAAAAAAACCATTGCTGTCAAGTTGATTCTTACTCACGGCGACCCCATGCATTACAGAGTAGAGCTGCTCCACAGGGTTTTCTTGGCTGTAATCTTCACAAAAGCAGACCGCCAGGCCTTTCTTCTGTGGACCCACTGGGTGGGTTCAAACCTCCAACCTTTAGGTTGGTACTAAAACAAAAACCGTTTGTGCTACCCAGGGACCTTATAATCTCTAACAGACACCAATGAAAACTAGCTGAGAGAACTCACAACTTTGGACACAGACCCTCAAAGTGCTCAAAGACCTCACACTCTGGACATAGAAGCCCAAACAGCTCAGAGAAGATAAGCTCTGAAGAGGCCCCTAACAAGGACCATCAAGATCAAAGAACATACACCAAATACTCAGGGACATTACATCATGGGGCACAGACCCTAAGAGAGCACTGTGTCCAAAGAGCTCAGATATTTCACACCTTGGACACAGACACCAAACAGGTGAGAGTTCTTGTACTCTAGGATACAGACCACAGAACATTTCAGAAACCTCACATGTACTTATCAGTTACAAAGGGAAAGATACAGCAACTTTACAGTAGAAAAAATCTGGCAGACACCACCTTAACCAAGTGATCATGGTGAACATCACCAGTAGTAAGTCATATCGACATCATGTAACCTTTGCTACAATGCACTGAGAAGGGCTGAACATTACTTCTGTAGCATGTGTGAGAAAAATGCATAAGCTAAACCCACCTATAAGATAACATCAAGAAAAGTGAGGGACAGTCCAAAAAAAAAAAAAAAAGAGCCAGTGCTCTTCCAAAGTGTCAAGGGCACAAAAGACAAGGAAAGATGAACTGTCACAGACTGGGGGTGACTAAAGAGACATCTGCTGATGTGGCAGGACTCAAAATGAGAAGAAACACCTGCAAAGATCCGTTAATAATCAGAATGTGGAATGTAGGAAGTATGAATTTAGGAAAATTTGAAGTTATCAAAAATGAAACGAACACATAAAAAATAATAACCTACACATTAATGAGCTGAAATGGAATAGTATTGGCCATTTTGAATCAGAAAATCCTATGGGCTACTATGCCGGGAATGACAAATTGAAGAAGAATGGCATCACATAATCATCAAAAAGAACGTTTCAAGATCTCTCCTGAAGTGCAACACTGTCAGTGATAGGATAATATCCATACGCCTACAAGGAAGACCACTTAATATGACTGTTTATGCCAAAGATGAGGAAACTGAAGATTTTTTAAAAATAATTTTTATTGTGTTTTAAGTGAAGTTTACAAATCAAGTCAGTCTGTCACATATAAACTTATGTACACCTTACTACATACTTCCATTTACTCTCCCCCTAATAAGTCAGCCTGCTCCCTCCTTCCAGTCTCTCCTTTCGTGACCGTTTTGCCAGTTTCTAACACCCTCTACCCTCCCATCTCCCCTCCAGACAGGAGATGCCAACACAGTCTCAAGTGTCCACCTGATACAAGTACTGTCCTGGGCTAACAGAAGGTTTGGGGACCATGACCGCCAGGATGCCTCTAGTCTCAGTCAGACCACTAAGTCTGGTCTTTTATGAGAATGTGGGGTCTGCATCCCACTGTTCTCCTGCTCCCTCAGGGGTTCTCTGTTGTGCTCCCTGTCAGGGCAGTCATCGGTTGTGGCCGGGCACCAACTAGTTCTTCTGGTCTCAGGATGATGTAAGTCTCTAGTTCATGTGGCCCTTTCTGTCTCTTGGGCTCATAGTTATCGTGTGAGCTTGGTGTTCTTCATTCTCCTTTGATCCAGGTGGGTTGAGACCAACTGATGCATTTTAGATGGCCGCTTGTTAGCATTTAAGACCCCAGACGCCACACTTCAAAGTGGGATGCAGAATGTTTTCTTAATAGAATTTATTTTGCCAACTGACTTAGAAATCCCCTTCAGCCATAGTCCCCAAACCCCTCCGCCCCCCTTGCTCCGCTGACCTTCGAAGCATTCAGTTTATCCCAGAAACTTCTTTGTTTTTGGTCCAGTCCAGTTGAGCTGACCTTCCCTGTATTGAGTATTGTCCTTCCCTTCACCTAAAGTAGTTCTTATCTACTGACTAATCAGTAAATAACCCTCTCCCACACTTCCTCCCTCCCCCTTCTCGTAACCACAAAAGAATGTGTTCTTCTCAGTTTATACTATTTCTCAAGATCTTATAATAGTGGTCTTATACAATATTTGTCCTTTTGCTGACTAATTTCACTCAGCATAATGCCTTCCAGGTTCCTCCATGTTATGAAATGGGAAACTGAAGATTTTTACCAATTTCTGCATTCTGAAATTGATCAAACATGCAATCAAGATGTATTGATAATTACTAGTGAATTTCCAACTACAGATGCTTGTTTCTTTCCAACTTTTGCGTTCCTTTCACTTAAAAAAAAAATTTTTTTAGTGAAAGGAACGCAAAAGTTGGAAAGAAACAAGCATCTGTAGTTGGAAAATATGGCCTTGGTGATAGAAACAACACTGGAGATCGCATGATACAATTTTGCAAGACTAATGACTTATTCGGAAGCCCTGGTGGTGCAGTGGTTAAGTGCTACGGCTGCTAACCAAGAGGTCAGCAGTTCAAATCCACCAGGCGCCCCTTGGAAACTCTATGAGGCAGTTCTACTCTGTCCTATAGGGTCGCTATGAGTCAGAATCGACTCGACGGCAGCCGGTTTGGTTTGGGTAATGACTTATTCGTTGCAAATAACTTTTCTCAACAACATAAATTTTTTTTTTATATATGTGTACCTCGCCAGATGGAAAACAGAGGAATCAAATCAACATCTGTGGAAAGAAACGATGGAGATGCTCAATATCATCAGCCAGAACAAGGCTGGGGTCGACTGTGGAATGGACCACCAACTGCTCATGTGCAAGTTTACACTGAAGCAAAAGAAAACTAAAACAAGTTCACAAGAACCAAAATATGATCTTGAGTATATCCTACCTGGGATGGGATATCCTACCTGAATTTAGAGACCATCTCGAGAATAGATTTGACGCATTGAACACTAATGACCGAAGACCAGACGAGTTGTGAGATGACATCAAAGACATCATACATGAAGAAAGCAAGAGATCGTTAAAAAGATGGGAAAGAAAGAAAAGACCAAAATTGATATCAGAAGAGACTCTGAAACTTGCTCTTGAACGTAGAGTAGTTAAAGCAAATGGAAGAAATAATGGAGTAAAAGAGCTGAACAGAAAATTTCAAAGGATGGCTCAAGAAAACAAAGTAAAGTATTATAATGAAATGTACAAAGACCTGGAGTTAGAAAACCAAAGGGAAGAGCACACTCGGCATTTCTCAAGCTAAAAGAACTGAAGAAAAAGTTCAAGCCTCGAGCTGCAATTTTGAAGGATTCTATCAGCAAAATATTGAACGACAAAGAGCATCAAAAGAAGATGGAAGGCATACAGGGTCACTGTACAAAAAGAATTGGTCAATGTTCAACCATTTCAGGAGCCAGCATATAATCAAGAGCTGATGGTACTGAAGGAAGAAGTCCAAGTTGCACTGAAGGTACTGGCGAAAACAAGGCTCCAGGAATTGAAAGAATACCAATTGAGATGTTTCGACAAACAGATGCAACACTGGAAGCACTCACTTGTCTATGCCAAGAAATCTGGAAGACAGCTACCTGGCCAACAAACTGGAAGAGATCTGTATCTGTGCCCATTCCCAAGAAAGGTGATCTAGCAGAACGCAGAAATTATCAAGCAATATCATTAATATCACACACAAGTAAAATTTTGCTGAAGATCATTCAAAGCCGTTGCAGCAGTATATCAACAGGGAACTGCCAGAAAATCAAGCCAGATTCAAAAGAGGGCATAGAATGAGGGATATCACTGCTGATGTCAGATGGATCTTGGCTGAAAGCAGAGAATACCAGAAAGATGTTTACCTGTGTTTCACTGACTATGCAAAGGCATTCAACTGTGTGGCTCATAACAAATTACGGATAACATTGCAAAGAATGGGAATTCCAGAACACTTAATTGTGCCCATGAGGAACCTGTACATAGACCAAGAGGCAGTCATTCAAACAGAACAAGGGAATGCTGCATGGTTTAAAGTCAGGAAAGGTGTGTGTCATGGTTGTATCCTTTCACCATACTTATTCAATCTGTATGCTCAGCAAATAATCCAAGAAGCTGGACTATATGAAGAATACGGCATCAGGACTGGTGGAAGACTCATTAACAAGTTGTCAAGAATTTCATTTTACTTGGATTTATAATCAACACCCATGGAAGCAGCAGCCAAGAAATCAAAGGACATATTGCATTGGGCAAATCTACTGCAAAAGATCTTTTAAAGTGTTGCAAAGCAAAGATGTCACTTTGAGGACTAAGGTACACCTGACCCAAGCCATGGTATTTTCAATTGCCTCATATGCATAGGAAAGCTGGACAATGAATAAAGAAGACTGAAGAATTGATGCCTTTGAATTACGGTGTTGGTGAAGAATATTGAATATACCATGGACTGCCAGAAGACCAAAGAAGTATCTCTTGGAAAAAGTACAGCCAGAGTGCTCCTTGGAAGCAAGGATGGTGAAACTTTGTCTCATGTTTTGGACGTATTATCAGGAGGGACAAGTCCCTGGGGAAGGACATCATGACTGGCAAGGTGGAGGGTCAGCGAAGGAGAGGAAGACCCTTGACGAGATGGACTGATACAGTGGCTGCAACAACGGGCTCAAACAGCAAAGATTGTGAGGATGGCACAGGATCAGGCAGTGTTTTGTTCTGTTATACATCAGGTTGTTATGAGTTGGAGCTGACTCGACAGCACCTAACAATAACAACAACAAAGAGACATGGCAACTAAAGGCAATGAGGAATTCTAAATTCGGTCCTGGAACAGAAAAAGAGACATTAGGAGCAGAAATGTGAGATTTGAATAAAGTCTGTAGTGAAGATAATAGTATCATACATTGCTCATTCATTTCCTGGTTTTGAAAATTGTACTATGGTTATGTAAACTGTTAACATTAGGGGAAGTTGGCTGAAGGGTATACATGAATTATCTGTACTATTTTTGAAATTTTTCTGCAAGCCAAAAATGACTTCAAAATAGTTTTTTTTTTTAAAGGAAAAATGATTACAGAATTTATGAAACGTAAATAAGTCTGGCCAACAAGCACAGGAAACAATGTTAATTAAGCCTCCCTGCAGTCAAAGAAATACCAATGCAATAAAAAAGAAATTCAACTTTAAGAGAAAAAAAAACAACACACCTCACATAGGGGAACACAGACCCACAAACAGCTTGGAGACTTCACACCCTGGGACAGAGAGCAACAAACATCTCAAATACCTAAAACCCTGTGACACAGACCTCCAAACAACTGAGAGACTTCACACTCTGTTCCTAGACCTCATACCCTGAACTGAGATTCCAAAACAAGTCAGAGACTTCACATTCTGGACACAGTCCTTCAAACTACACTCAGTGTGTAAGAACTGCCTTATGATCGATTGGCTAATTTGAGGACCACCTTCCTCCTACTTACCTCTACCCTCAGCCAAACATTTCCCCTGACTGATGCTTAAAATTCCACCATTTAAAGTGTATTCCTGTGGGTAAAGCCTTGCCCCCCTAAAAAATTCTGCTTTAAGTTGCCACACACTCCTCAGCACTCCAGAGCATAAAATCATGCATCTCTCTTTAGTCATTTCTGGATCACACCTCTCACCCCACTCCCCGCGCCCTCGACACACATGCACCTCCACACACTCCTCCCTACTCAGGCCTGGCCACAGGGAGCAAGAAGCCTCCGGGTCACCCTCTCCCTGAGGAAACATGGCCAGGAGGAGGATCATGACGTTGCCTTGAACCTTCTCTGCAGGACTCTGACCTACAAGTAAACTGATAGATGGGGGACCCTGGAGAAGAGTTTTTCTCAGTGCTGTTTTGAATGAAGTTGGACGCAACAAGCATTATTTTAAAAAGAGAGAGAACAGAAAAAATTACCCCACACACTCTGTGCCAGCCCTTGAGTACAAGCCAATAATACCAGCTCCTTTTACAAGTGCGCAAGATGAAGGTCCTAGATGGGATTTGAACCTAGGTTTCATAGGCAAAATCCTGCCTCTGCACACCGAACTCCAATCCTGGAGCCACAGCGCATGCACCGAAACATCAGCCAATGGGAGCACAGCGTGGGAGGGCGGAGGTCATAACCTATAAAGGCATCCGGGAAACCTCGGCACCCTGGAAGTGTTTGTGTCGGCAATCTTGTGGTAGCCAGTCAGAGCTCAGGGTAGTATTTGATCCAGCCCCACTCATCCCACACCGAATCACCGCTCCGTTGCCTTCCACCACGCCCCTCCCATGTTGATTCGAATCTGTGGATCGGTCGGTGGCGGATTCAGAGATAGGATGGTGGTAAGGGCGACTTCCAGAGAGTTGGAGGCCTCGTCCTAGAGTGAGGTCTGCCCAGGGTCCGGGTCTGTCAAGGAAGCACCATTCCCTCCTCCATCGCGCGAGATGAGGCCTTTCGTGTCCCCACACATAGAATGGTTTCTTCGAAAATACACCACCCCTCCCACGTGGTACCTCCCGGAGCAGACTGTTCCATCTCTGCGTCGCGCAAGGGTATGTCTGGGGCTGCACTGCCCACTTCATTCCGAGTCATCATGCTCCTTTTGTGATCTGGAAACCTGGAAAGGGCTGTTTCATGTCCGTGAATGATTCATTCTTCAGTTCACCCCAACACAACTAAATATACTCTTTCACGTCTTCCTCCCCACATATCCCCAAATGGACCGTCCTAGCCCCAGCCCCTAAAGATTTTATGGAAAGCAATGCCCAAAGCGTCAAGTGGTGGTGATGATTCTCCTAAGACAGGCATTCATTCCCTCTGATACCACTGATAACCCGTTTTTGTCGAGTCATTATGACTCATAGCGACCCTATAGGACAGAGTAGAAATGCCCCATACAGTTTCCACGGAGCGCCTGGTGTATTCGAACTGCAGACCTTTTGGTTCACAGATGTAGCACTTCACCACTATGAATTTATGTGGCATCATCTACCAAAGGAAAAAATTGATATCCTTCCCCACTAGAGTATCAGCTCCACAAGGGCGGCGACATGTTTGGCTTTCTAGTTCCCCCTGATGTTTTCCCAGTACCTAGAACTGTGCCCAGCACACAGTAGGTTCTCAAAACAGAGTTTGTTGAAGGAATAACTCCTGTGAAGCAGCAATTCCACTTCTAAGAATGTGCCTTAAAGAAACATTCACAAATGCATGCAGAGCTGTGTGTGCAAGAAAGGGAGGAGCAAACAACTGGGAGGAAAGGGGTATTTATGAATAATGGTGATTCGAGTACGGGCTGGCTCTGAAACAGAATGAAACCTCACCACTGGAAACACACTTCAATGGCTCAGGGACTTCACATCACTGGGCACAGAACACAAAAGCTCAAGAGACCTCACACCCTGAGAAAGCGACCACAAAAGAGACTAGAAACCTCACACTCTGGCCAAAAACTAGAAAAAAATCTCGAAGAACTCACATAATGAAACGTTAGGTGCTGTCGAGTTGGCTCCGACTGATAGTGACCCTATGTACAATGAAACACTGCCCGGCCCTGTGCCATCCTCACAATCTTTGCTATGTTTGAACCCATTGTTAGAGCCACTGTGTCAATCCATCTTGTTGAGAGTCTTCCTCTCCTGCGCTGACCCTCCACCTTACCAAGCATGATGTCCTTCTCCAAGGACTGATCCTTCCTGATAACGTTAATGTCCAAAGTACTTGAGACGAAATCTCACCGTCCTTGCTTTTAAGGAGCATTCTGGGTGTAATTCTTCCAAGACAGATTTGTTCATCCTTTTGGCAGTCCATTCAGTATTCTTTGCCAACATCATAATTCCAAGGCATCAATTCTTCAGTCTTTCTTATTCATTGTCCAGCTTTTCCATGCATATGAGGCAGTTAAAAATACCATGCCTTGAGGCAGGCATACCTTAGTCCTGAAAGTGACGTCTTTGCAACGCTTTAAAGAGGTCTTTTGCAGTAGATTTACCCAATGCAATATGTTGTTTGATTTCTCGACTGCTGCTTCCATGGGCATTGATTGTGGATTTAAGTAAAATGAAATCATTGACAACTTCAATCTTTTCTCCGTTTATCGTGATGCTACCTATTGGTCTAGTTGTGAGGATTTTTGTTTTCTTTGTGGTGAGGTATAATCCATATTGAAGGCTGTGGTCTTTGATCTTCATCAGTAAGTTCTTCAAGTCCTCTTGGCTTTCAGCAAGCAAGGTTGTGTCATCTGCAGGTTGTTAATGAGTCTTCCACCAGTCCCGATGCTGCCGCCTTCTTCATATAGTCCAGCTTCTCAGATTATTTGTTCAGCATACAGATCGGATAAGTATGGTGAAAGGACACAACCCTGACACACACCTTTCCTGACTTTAAATTATGCAGTATCGCCTCGTTCTATTCGAACAACTGCTTCTTGGTCTGTGCAGGTTCCTCATGAGCACAATTAGGTGTTCAAGAATTCTCATTCTTCACAATGTTATCCATAATTTGTTATGGTCCACATAGTCGAATGCCTTTCCATAGTCAATAAAACACAGGCAAACATCTTTCTGGTATTCTCTACTTTCAGCCGTGATCCTTCTGACATCAACAATGATATCCCTGGTTCCACGTCCTCTTCTGAATCTGGCTTGAATTTCTGGCAGTTCCCTGTTGATGTACTGCTGCAAAGGCTTTTGAATGATCTCTAGCAAAGTTTTACTTGTGTGTGATATTAATGATACTGTTTGAAAATTTTCGTATTCTGCTGAATCACCTTTCTTTGGAGTGGGCACAAATATGGATCTCTTCCAGTCAGTTGGCCTGGTAGCTGTCTTCCGAATTTCTTGACACAGAAGAGTGAACGCTTCCAGCGTTTCATTCATTTGTTGAAACATCTCAGTTGGTATTCTGTTAGTTCCTGGAGCCTTCTTTTTCGCCAGTTCCTTCAGTGCACCTTGGACTTCTTTCAGGGCTATCAGTTCTTGATCATATGCTACCTCCTGAAATGCCTGAACATTGACCAAATCTTTTTGGTATAGTGACTCCGTGTATTTCTTCCATCTTCTTTTGATGCTTCCTGCATCATTCAATATTTTGTCCATTGAATTCTTCAAAATTACAACTCAAGTCTTAAATTTTTTCTTCAGTTCTTTCAGCTTGAGAAATGAAACATAAGTGCCCAGTTATTTCATAAACCTCACCCTTTGGTCACAGCCTCCTGCAAACATCTGAGACCTCACACCCCAGAACACAGAATACAAAACACCTCAGGGATCTTCCACACTGGGACAGAAATCTCCAAACAGCTCACATACCTCAAACCCTGGACACAGACTCCAGAATAGTTCACTTGGGATTTGTTGTTGTGTGCTGCAGAGTCGGTTCCAATTTATAGTGACCCTGTGGGACAGAGTAGAACTGCCCTATAGGGTTTTCTAGGCTGTAATCTTTATGGAGCAGATCATCAGGTCTTTTCTCCCATGGAGCCGCTGACCTTTGGGTAAGTAGCCCAGTGCTTAACCATTGTACCACCAGGGTTCCTTCAACCTATTGTGTAGGTGATTCCAACTAATAGTGACTCTATGGGATAGGGTAGAACTTCCCCATTGGGTTTCCAAAGCTGTAATCTTTATGGAAGCTGACTGCCACATCTTTCTCCCACAGAGTGTGCTGGTTAGTTCAGACTGCTAACCTTCTGGTTAGCAGCCAAGCACTTAACAACCGCGTCATCAGGGCTCCTTCACCTGGGATATACACCCAAAATTTGGGCAGAGACCTAACACCCTTGACATAAACCAGAACACAATTCAGAGGCTTGGACACTGAAACAGAATGAGGGTGACACACCTGTATAGGCTGGAGGGACCATCTAAAGGACATACTGCTAACAGCAAGTGAGAAAAAATTGCTCAAAGACCTCATAACATGAGAAGCAGCTCTGAAAAATGTTCTGTGACCTCACATTCTGAGACACAGATACCCAAACTGCTCAGAGAGTCTGAACCTTGTGACACAAATCACAAACACTTCAACAATCCCACTCCTTGAGAAACTCACCTCAAGGCATCTCAAAAAGGTGACATCTTGCATACACGTTCCCGAACAATTCAGGGACCTCACACCCTGAGACAAGACACAACCAAAAATAGTAAAGGGACCTCAGACCCCGGAAACAAAACTCCAAACAGCCTATGAGACTTTATACTCGGGAACACAGATATTGAAAACTCAGAGACCTTGCACCCTGAAAGAAAGATCCCAAAACAGCTCAGAGACTTAATAGCTCAAAGAACCCTAAATAGCTCAGATACCTCAAAACCCGGGATGCAGAGTCCAAAACAACACAGAGACCTCATACCCTGGATACAGACCTTGAAACATGTCAGAGACCTCACAACCTAGCACACAGACCCATAAATAGATCAAAGACTTCAGACCCTAGAAATAAGCCTCCAAGTAGCCTATGAGACTTCACACTGAAGAACACAGGCACTGAATAACGCAAACACCTCACATCCTGGAAAAGAGATGCTGATAAAGCTCAGCAACCTTGGTACCTGGAAACAGACCCCTAGTAGATCAGACATCAGTCACTGGAACCGAGACCAACAAAAAGACCAGAAACCTCACACCTGGAAACATAAACTCAACTACTCAAGAACCTCATATCGTGGAATTTAGAACCCATGTGAGCTCAGAAAACTTGCACACTGTCATAGATTGAACTGTGTACCCCCCCAAAATATCTGTCAACTTTGCTAGTCTGTGATTCCCAGTATTGTGTGATTGTCCACCATTTTATCATCTGATGTGATTTTCCTATGTGTTGTAAATCCTATCTCTACGATGTTGAAATGGGATTAGTGGCAGTTATGTTGATGAGGCAGGACTCAATCTACAAGATTAGGTTGTGTCTTAAGCCAATCTCTTTTGAGATATAAAAGAGAGAAGGGAGCAGAGAGACATGGGGACCCCATACCACCAAAAAAGCAGTGCCAGAGGCAGAGCACATCCTTTAGACTCAAGGTTGCTGTGCAGAGAAGCTCCTAGACCAGGGGAAGATTGATAACAAGGACCATCCTCCATAGCCAACAGAGAAACAAAGCCTTCCGCAGGAGCTGGTGCCCTGAATTTGGACTTCTAGCCTACTAGACTGTGAGAGAATAAACTTCTGTTTGTTGAAGCCATCCACTTGTGGTATTTCTGTGATAGTAGCACTAGATGACTAAGGCACACACCAAGACCCAGAATTGAAAACTACTCACAGGCCTCATAGCCTGGAGACAGATGCCCAACACTTCATAGAACTTACAGGCTCGACACAGACCTCCAAAACAGAGATCGCATATCCTGGGATACAAACCTGTGAAGACAGCAGAGACATTATACCTTGTGACACATTCCCATAAATAGCTCATGGATCTAAGACTCTGGAAACAGACCCCAATTAAGGCAGGGACATAGAATCAGGAAAGAAATTCCTAGTAGGACAGAGACACCATATTCTGGGACTGAGATCTTCAACAGAAAAAAGAAATTCACACCCAAACAGTTCAATGATGTCACCTCATGGAACTCAGAATCCAAAGAGCTCAGATACCTCACACCCAGGGATAAAAGTCTGAAATAGCTCTGGGAACTCACACCCTGGACACAGACCCCAAACAGCTCAGAGACCTCAAAGGCCAGGACACAGACCCTGAGACACCTCAAAGGAGTCACACCACGGAATACACACTCATAAAAATACCTCAGAGACCCCTGAGGGAGCAGGAGATCAGTGGGATGCAGACCCCAAACTCTCATAAAAAGACCATACTTAATGGTCTGACTGAGACTAGAGGAATCCCGGCGGTCATGGTCCCCAAACCTTCTGTTGGCACAGGACAGGAACCATTCCCGAAGACAACTCATCAGACATGAAAGGGACTGGACGGTGGGTGGGAGAGAGATGCTGATGAAGAGTGAGCTAATTATATCAGGTGGACACTTGAGACTTGGCATCTCCTGTCTGGAGGGGGGATGGGAGGATAGAGTGAGTTGGAAGCTGACAAAATTGTCACGAAAGGAGAGACTGGAAGGGCTGACGCATTAGGGGGAGAGCAAGTGGGAGTACGGAGTAAGGTGTATATAAACTTATATGTGACAGTCTGACTTGATTTGTAAACGTTCACTTGAAGCTTAATAAAAGTTAATAAAAAAAAGAAACTCATAGTATGTGGGAGGGAGGAAAAAAATATTTTAAATTAACCCATTTCTCCTATAAGGGGGATTTGCTAAAATAGGAAATTGGATTTGGAACTTCTTTGGAAGGAAAAAAATACAGATAAAATAAACGAATGTTTAAATGCAAAAAAAAAAAAAATACCTCAGAGACCTCAGACTCTGTAAATATACCCTGAAGTTAATTAAAGACCTCATTCCCTGTGACCAAGACCAAAAAAAGTGTCAGAGACCTCATACCTGGGAACATGTGCCAAATGGCTCAAAGATCTCATGTGATAGGACTTAGAACCTACAAAAGCTATGAGATCTCACACCCTTGATAGAGACTCCCTCAAAGTTCAGAGACCTTGAAACCTGGACACATATCCCAAAAGAGCTAAAAAACAAACAAACCTCAGCATGCTAGGAAAAAGACACCCAAATAGCCTAGAACACTTAAACAGAGATGAAAACATACAAATAAAGTAAAACAAAACATACACCCACCTCAACAATCTCATTCTGTGTTACCCAGACTCCCAAGACCATGAAGACCTCATACCCTGGGACACAGAATACAAAACAATTCAGAGGCCTCATTCCCTGGACACAGATTCTCAAAGGGCTCAGAGGCATCATAGCCCGGGCCACTGACCCAGAAACACCACAGAAACCTCACACCCTAAGACACAGTATCCCAAATAGCTCAGAGGTTTCACCCTCTGGACACAGAGCACTAAACAATTCTGAGGCCTTAAACTTTGAACACAGCTCCCCCTCCACCATGGCCTCACCAACCTTGTGAGGACAGAGAAACCCCAAAACTCAGAAATCTCAAATCCTGTTACACAGACCCTTAAATACTTCAGAGACCTTCAGACCTGGATGTATACCCCAAACCACTCAGACAACTCTCACCCTGGGATGCACCTCATGTTGTAAATTGAATTGTGTCCCCAATGTGTGTCAACTTGGCTAGGCCATGATTCCCAGTATTGTGTGACTGTCCACCATTTTGTCATCTGTTGTGATGTTCCTGTGTGTTATAAGTCCTATTTCTATGACGTTATGAGGTGGGATTAGTGGCAGTTATGATAATGAGGCAGGACTCAACCTACAAGCTTAGATTGTGTTTTAAGTCAATCTCTTTTGAGATATAAAAGAGAGAAGGGAGAAGAGAGACAAGGGGACCTCATATTACCAAGAAAGAAGCACTGGACATAGCGCGTCCTTTGGACCCAGGGTCCCTGAGCTGAGAAGCTCCTCGACCAGTGGAAGATTAATGACAAGTACCTTCCTCCAGAGCCAACAGAGAAAGAAAGCCTTCCCCTGGAGCTGGCGCCCTGAATTTGGACTTCTAGCCTACTAGACTGTAAGAGAATAAATTTCTCTTTGTTAAAGCCATCCACTTGTGGTATTTCTGTTACAGCAGAAATAAACTAGATAACTAAGACACCCCCTAAAACAGCTCAAACAATTCACCCTGGGACACAGATAGCAAGCATCTCAGCAATCTCACTTCTTGAGATTCAGCAAAGCAAAATAGGTCAGAGATGGGACACTCTGGACACAAAATCCCAAACAGTTCAGAGGTCTCACACTCTGGAATACAAATCCATAAATAGACAGTGGTCTCACGCATTGTCACCCAGACAGCTAAATAGCTCAAAGACCCCACACCTTGGAAACAGATCCCTGAGAGATCAGAGACATCAAACCCTTGACAGAGACTGTCAAAACAGAGACCTCACCTCTGGAAACATATCCCAAATGGCTCAGAATTCCCATCATGTGACACAGAACCCAAAACAGCCCAGGGATTTCAAACCCCCAAAGATCTCAGAAAGCTCACATTCTGGGGACCAGACACCAAAACAGCTCGGAGAACTCACACCTTTGGACACAGGCCACAAAACAATTCAGAAACCTCATGCCATGAACACAGATGACCAATGCGCTCATAGATCTCATCTGTTGGAACTCCGATCCACAGAAATCTTAGAACCATCACTTTACTGAGTGAAGACCCAAAAAAGGGTCCTTGCACCCTGGACACATACCACAAAACTGTTCAGAAACCACCTATCTTGGTAACAGATTTGTAAATAGCTCAAAAATTTCATAGAAACCAACTGGCAAAAAAAAACTCCCAACATGAGACACAGACCCAATCAAATTCTGAGACCTTATACCCCAAAAAGCTCAGAGACCTCATACTGTGGAACACAGACCCACAAGTGTCCCAGAGACCTCACAACCTGATAAATAGACCCCCAAGTAGTACAGAGACCTCATATCCAGCGACACAGACCAATAAACAGTCCAGATAACTCATATTCTGGACAAATCTCCTAATTAATCAGAGACATCAACCCTAGACTTGAGACCTCCAAAAAAGAACAGTGGCTTCATGCCTAAAAACATAACTCAGATGGCTCAGGGACCTCACATCATTCAAGACAGGTGCCAAAAGATTTCTGAGAATTTACATCCTAAGGTCCAGACACCAAAACAGCTCAGGCCTCACACCCAATTACACAAACTATGAACACCCATAGAGATCTCATTCCTTGAGATACTAGCTCATAAATAGCTCAGAGGCTTCAGTCACTGGAAACAGTCCCCTAATAAGTCAGAAACATCATATCCTAGCACTGAGATCCCCCCAAAGTAGCAGAGATCTCACACCTGAAAATACACCCCAACAATCCAGGGACCTCATGTCATGGGACACAGAACCCAAAGATTCTTGGAGACCTTGCATACTGGATAGAGACCCACACATGACACTCTTTGTCACAGGTGCCCAAATAGCTAATGGAAATCCCAAGTCAGATAAAAACCCCAAAACAGCTGAAAGATCAGTTGGGGAATGGTTTTCAAGTAGCGTAAGGATCTCCCACTCAGCATGACAACACCCAACATAACAGAGACATCAAAATATGAAATACTCTGTTCCCATCATCATCACTCTACCTGCTTCCCTGCACACTCCATAGCTCTGGTCTCTGAAACCAATAGGACAAACCTCCATGGGGGTCAATTAGGGTTAGTCTGCCCCCACTTCCAGTTGGCACTGAGGACTGCTGACTGAGGCTGCTGTGTGTTAGGAAGCAGGAGTCTTGAGTGGAGTCTGCACTCACAGCCAACTATCTACCAGGGGCACTCTGATAGCAACAAGGCATACCTCCATAGGGATCTGACCAGAGCATGACACCCTCTTCCACACCTGGTAATTGTTGGTTGCCAGGCTGTTGCAAACTGCTACAGAAGGCCTCCGCAGTGGAGGCTGCTCCCATAATCAGCACTCTATCTGCCTCCCTGTGCACCCTATAGCTCAGGCCTCTGAAACCAACAGGACAGATCTCCCAGGGGACCAGTTTGGGTCTGTCTGCTTCCCCTTACAGTTGGTACTGAGGATTACTGTCTGAGGCATCTTGAGTTGAGGCTACAACCAAGCCAACATACTACGGGGCAGGCTCTGATAGCAACAAGCAGACCTCCCTGGGGGTCTGTTTGGAGTGTGACTACCCACCCCCCAACTGCTAACTGTCGGCTGCTGGACTGATAACTGATAACAGTGGAATCAAGAGGTGCATCACCTAAGTGGAGGCTGCTCCCCTAACCACCACAGGACCATTGGGGCTCTGAAACCAACAAGTCCGATCTCTCAGAGGTCCTTCTGGGGAGTGCCAACCCCTCCTTCTCCTGAAATGGAGGAGTGTCTGCCTGTGCTTCCCCTGAATGTCAGCTCGGATATAAGTAGCCCTCACAGAGCAGGGAATGAAAGCTTGGGCAAAACCAGAGGGCAAGACCCAGCCCCAAAGGGGACTCGCCGGGTGTGGGTTTTCTGACTAAAAATGGGATTGCAGAAACAGAGAAGGGGAGGGACTAATAACCAGAAAGAGGGGCTCCCTGGTGGACAAATTGATTCGTACCTGATATCTCACCTGAGTGGTGGGGCCCGCTGGTGGACAGACTGACCACAACGTGTTCTCTGACGTATTTGGGAGAGTCTTGAAGTTGAAAAACGAGATCTGGAACTTTCAATTCCCAATTAAATCAGGGAGGGAGAAGAGCTATCACAGAGAGGGAGAGGAAACAGTAAGCAAGGCTGAAGGCTCTGCCCACCTAAGAGTTTCTTGCAGAAAGTAGTGCAGGCAAAAACATCAAATACTAGGGAAAACTAAGAGAGTTAACACTCCGAAAATTCCAATGCCCTAACAAAAAAAATCACAAGACTTACAAAGAACAGATAAACAATGGCTTATCCAAAGGAACATGACAAAGGTAGTGACTGACAGCGCATCTAGGGATGATCAAATAATGAAAAAAATGGAAGAGTATAATACAACAACATTAAACATAATTAAAGAACTAAAGGAAAACATAGACAAAGCTAAAAGAAACAAGAAAAACAACGCAAAAAATGAGGATCTAAAAAAGCAGATTGCAATTGAGGGACAATAACTGAAATGAGAAACACAATAGAAGGACTTAGCAACAGATTTTATTAGGCAGAAGAAAGAATCAGCACATTAGAGGATAAGATAGAATTACAGATGTTGATGAGCAACAAGAATGGAGGTTCAAGAAGGCTGAGCACAGTTTAATGGAATTATGTGACAACAAGAGATCTAATATAGACAAAATGAGAATTCTAGAAGGAGATGAGAGAAAGAGACAGAAAGCTTATTTGAAGAAATAATGACAGAAAATTTCCTCAATCTAATGAAGGACAGAAATATACAAATCCAAAAAGCTCAAAGAACCAAGAGCAGGATAAATCCAACAAGATCTACACCAAGACATATCATAATTAACCAAAACCCAGTGCTGTCCTAATTAGACTCTCAAAAATTAAAGATAAAAAGAGAATCCTGAAAGAAGTGAGAAAGAAGCAAATAGTCACATACAAAGGATCCCCCGTAAGATTAAATGCCGATTTTTGCTCAGAAACATTGGCTGCCAGAAGGCAATGGAATGATTTATTTAAAGTGCTGAAAGAAAACGAAACAAAACTGTTAACCAAGAATACTATACCCAGTGAAACTATCCTTCAAGAATGAGGGTGAAATTAAAACATTACCAGACAAACAGAAGCTGAGAGAGTTCATATCCACCAGACTGGCCTTATAAAAAATACTAATGGCAGTTCTGTAGATGGAAGGAAAAAGATACTAGAAAGTAATTGAAAAAAAAGCCATACATAAAAAGAAAGATCCCTAATAAAGGGAAATGCATGGACAAGTATAAGGGCTGGCAATAAGGTATTCATGATTGGTAATTCTAAATGTTTTGTCCTTCATGTTTCTTAATAACAAATATATAAAACACAAGGATAAAATTATGTTACAGGACACACAAAATATAAAAATGTACTTAAGGTCAACAACAAAAAAGGGAGGAGAGGAAATGGTATAGGTATAGAATTTCTTATGTTACTGAAATTAAGTTGGTACCAACTTATCCTGTTGTTGTTAGGTGCCATCGAGTCAATTCTGACTCATAGAGACCCTATGCACAACAGATTGAAACACCGCTCGGTCCTGTGCCATCCTCACAATTGTTCTTATGCTTGAGCCCACTGCTACAGCCACTGTGTCAATCCATCTAGTTGAGGGTCTTCCTCTTTTTTGCTGACGCTCTACTTTACCAATCCTTCTCCAGGGATTGGTACCTCCTGATAACATGTACAAAGCATGTGAGATGAAGTCTTGCCCTTCTTACTTCTAAGGAGCCTTCTGGATGTACTTCTTCCAAGATAGATTTGTTCGCTCTTCTGGGAGTCCATGGTATTTTTAATATGCCCCACCAACATCATAATTCAAAAGCATCAATTCTTCTTTGGTCTTCCTTATTCATTGTCCAGCCTTCACATGCATATGAGTCAATTGAAAACACAATGGGTTGCATCAGGTGCACCTTAGTCCTTAAAGTGACATCTTTGCTTTTTAACACTTAAAGAGGTCTTTTGCAGCAGATATGCCCAGTGCAATGCATGGTTTGAACTCTTGACTGCTGCTTCCACGGGCATTGATTGTGGATCCAAGTAAAATGAAATCCTTGACAACTTCAATCTTTTCTCTGTTTATCCTGATGTTGCGAAGATTTTTGTTTTCTTTATGTTGAGATGTAATCCATACTGAAGGCTGTGGTCTTTGATTGTCATCAGTGAGTGCTTCAAGTCCTCTTCGCTTTCAGCAAGCAAGATTTTGTCATTTGCATATTGCAGATTGAGAATAAGTCTTCCACCAATCCTGATGCCACGTTCTTCTTCACATAGTCTGGCTTCTTGAATTATTTTACTCAGCATACAGATTGAATAAGTATGGTGAAAGGATACAACTGTGAGGCACACCTGTCCTGACTTTAAGCCATTCAGTATTTCCTAGTTCTGTTCAAACGACTGCCTCTTGGTCTATATATGAGTTCCTCATGAGCACAATTAAGTGTTCTGGAATTCCCATTCTTTGCAATGTTATCCATAATTTGTTATGACCCACACAGTTGAATGCCTTTGCATAGTCAGTAAAACACAGGTAAACATCTTTCTGGTATTCTCTGCTTTCAGCCAAGATCCATCTGATACCAGCAATGATATCCCTGGTTCCACGTTCTCTTCTGAACCTCGCTTGAATTTCTGGCAGTTCCCTGTCGATGTACTGCTGCAACCGCTTTTGAATGACCTTCAGCAAAATTTTACTTGTGTGTGATATTGTTTGATAATTTCCCCCATCGATCACCTTCTTTGGAATGGGCACAAAGTAGCTGTCTTACAAATTTCTTTGCATAGACAAGTGAGCACTTCCAGCGTTGCATTAATTTGTTGAAACATCTCAAATTGTATTCCTTCAATTCCTGGAGCCTTGTTTTTTGCCAGTGCCCTCAGTGCAGCTTGGACCTCTTCCTTCAGTACCATTGGTTCTTGATCATACAGTACATCCTGAAATGGTTGAATGTTGACCAATTCTTTTTGGTATAGCAACTCTGTGTATTCCTTCCATCTTCTTTTGATTGTTCCTCCATCACCCGATATTTTCCCTGTAGAATCCTTCAAAATTGCAACTTGAGGCTTGAATTTTTTTTAGTTCTTTCAGCTTGAGAAAGGCCAAGGGTGTTCTTCTCTTTTAGTTTTCTCTCTCCGGGTCTTTGCACATTTCATCAGAATAATTTACTTTGACTTCTCAAGCTGCCCTTTGAAATCTTCTGTTCAACTCTTTTACTTCCTCATCACTTTAGCTACTCCATGTTCAAGAGCAAGTTTCAGAGTCTCTGTGACATCCACTTTGGTCTTTACCCTAGGATGTTATAAATACAAGTTCTTAAATGGTTATCACTAAGGAAAATATATTAAAAACATACACAAAAGAAAAAGAGAAGGGAACCAAAAAGGCTCACTACAACAAACCAACAAAACACAAATGCAAACAGTAGTAAAGCACGAAGAAGGCTTAAGACACACAAAACACAAGTAACAAAATGGCAAAAGTAAGTCACTCCTGATCAGTAATTATAGTGTATGTAAATGGACTAAATCCTCCAATCAAAAGGCAGAGAGTGGCAGAATGGATTAAAACAAATGATCCAACTATATGCTGTTTAGAAGAGACACACCTTAGATCCAAGGACAAAAATACGTTGTAAGTAAAAGAATGTAAAAATATTCTATGCAAATAATAAAGAGAAGAGTGCTGAGGTGGCAATCTTAATATCAAAGTAGAATGTAAGACAATATCTGTCAGAAGAGATAAAGATGGACATTATATAGTGATAAAAGGGTCGATTAATCCAGATGATTTAACAATCATAAATACATATGCACCCAATATTGGAAAAAAGGAAGAGCACCTAAATATATAAAGCAAACACTGATAGAATTGAAGGGAGAAGCTGTACTATAATAATAGTTGGAGACTTCAATGTACCACTTTTAATATTGGACAGAACATCTAGAAAGAAGATCAACCAGGAAACGGAGGACCCGAATGACACTATAAACCAACTAGACTTAACAGACATATGTAGAACACCCCACCAAAAAACAGCACAATATACATTCTATTCCAGTGTACATGGATCATTCTCCAGGACAGACCACATTTTAGGTCACAAAGCAAGTCCTGATAAATTTTTTAAAAAGATTGAAATCATACAATGTATTTTCTCTGGCCACGATGAAATGAAGCTAGAAATCAATAACAGAAAAAAAAAAACCTGGAAATTAAACAACACACTATTAAACTGCCAGTGGTTCAAGGAAGAATCAAAAGAGAAATCACAAATTTTGTAGAGTCATATGAAAATGAAAGCACAACATTCCAAAAGTTATGGGATGCAGCAAAGGCAGTACTCAGAGGGAAACTTAGAGCAATAAGTGAGATCTTACTTCTTTTTCTACTTTTTTTTTCTTAGTGTAACAAATGCCTACAGAAAAAAAGACCTCAAATCACAACCTAACTTGACAACTCCAGGAACTAGAAAGAGAAGAGCAAACTAAACCTAAACGTATCAGAAGAAAAGAAATAACAAAGGTCAGAGTAGAAATAAATAAAATCAAAAACAGAAAAACAATAGAAAGAATTAATCAAAATCAGAAATTGGTTCTTTGAAAAGATCAATGAAAATGACAAATCTTTAGCTAGACTGACAAAAAGAAAAGAAGAAAAAAGATGCAAATAGCCAAAATAAAAAATCAGTTACAACTGACCCAATAGAAATAGAGAATTATAACAGAATACTAGGAACAAATTTATGGCAACAAACTGGATAACCTAGATGAAATGGACAAAGTGTTAGAAGTGCACAACCTACCCAAACTGACTCAAGAGAAAATAGAAACTCTCAACAGACCCATAACAAGTGAAGAGATTGAATCAGCAATCAAAAACCTCCCAACAAAAAAAAAAGGCCTGGACCAGATGGCTTCACCAGAGAATTCTACCAAACATTTAGAGAAGAACTGATACCAATCCTGTTTAAACTATTCCAGAAGATAGAGAAGGAAGGAATACAATCTAGTTCATTCTATGAAGCAAAAATAACTCTAATACCCAACCTAGCCAAAGACATCACAAGAAAAGAAAACTACAGGCCAATATCTCTTATGAATATATATGCAAAAATCCTCAACAAAATACTAGCAAACAGAATCCAACAGCATATTAAAAGAGTCATACGCCCTGATCAAGTGAGATTTATTCCAGGAATGCAGGGATGGTTCAACATTAAAAAACCAATCAATGTAATACACCACAACAATAGAACAAAGGAAAAGAACCACATGATCATCTCTATGGATGCAGAAAAAGCATTTGATAAAATCCAACACCGTTTCTTGATGAAAACCCTAAAGAAGATTGTAATAGAAGGGAAATTCCTCAATATGATTCAGGGCATATATGAAAATCCAACAGCCAACATTATACTTAATGGAGAAAGACTGAGAGCTTTCCCCTTGAAATCGGGAACAAGGCAAGGGTGCTTGCTCTCACCACTTCTATTCAATGTTGTATTAGATATTCTAGCCAGAGCAATAAGACAAAAAAAAAAAAAAGAAAGAAAGAAAAGAAATGAAAGGTATCCAGATTTGAAAAGAAGAAGAAAAATTATCTCTATTCACAGATGATATGATCCTATATATAGAAAATTCCAAAGAGTCCACAAGAAAACTTCTAGAGCTAATAGAAGAATTTAGCAAAGTTGCAACGTACAAGGTCAACAAACAAAAATAAGTTGGGTTCCTATACACCAGCAATGAGAAATCTGAAGGGGAAATTAGGGAAACAATACCTTTTACAATAGCTTCTAAGAGAGTAAAGCACCTAGGAATAAATCTAACCAAGGACATGAAGGACTTACATAATGAAAACTATAAAACACTGCTGAAAGAGATTAAAGAAGACTTAAATAAATGGAAAGTTGTCCCATGTTCACGGATTGGAAGAATTAATATTATTAAGATATTAATACTACCCAAATCTATCTATAGATTCAACACAATCCTGATCAAAATTCCAACATCCTTCTTTACAGAAATAGAAAAGCCAGTCTTCAGCTTTATATGGAATGGCAAGAGCCCCTGAATAGCTAAAACAATGTTGAAAGAAAAGAACAGGGTAGGAGGACTTTGTAATGGTTACCAGGGGCGAGAGGGAGGGGGAGAAAGAGGGTTTATGGTGATGGAAAAATCAATCGCATAGCCGTTTATTGTAATTGCTGTCAAGTTGTACACCTGTAAAAAGTTGAATTGGCCAAAGTTGTGTGATGGATGTATTTACAACAATGACCAAAAAAAAAAAAAAAGTAGGCGCTGAGGCTGCTTGCCAAGCCTTATGTACAACCAAACACCTCATGGGATTTAGTTCCTTGGTTTAGAAGTATAGGGTCATAGTGTCATGGGGCATCCCAGTTAACTCCATAGAAGAATCCTGATCAAAAGAAGAAAATGCAGAACGGAATTTCTAAGTCTCATGGAATCCACACTTCCTGGAACCATAGAGGGTGGATAAGCCCCTGAAACTATCACCCTGAGATAATCTTTAAACCTTAAACCAAAAATATCACCTGAAATCACCTTAAAACCAAACAATAGTTTAGCTTAACGAGTAATAAAAGTCTGCCTTGAGCATTATGCTCTTTTAAGAACTATCTAATGGGATCAAATTCACAACATCAACTAGAAAGATTAGATAGGAATCTTAGGGGCAGTGAGTTCATGATAATGAGGGAGGAACAACTCGGAAAAGGAGGGTGAGAATGACTGCACAACTCAAAGAAAGTAATCAATGTCACTGAATTGTACATGTAGAAGCTTGAATTGGTGTATGTTTTGCTGTGTATATTATCAACGACAACAACAAAATAAATACATTTTAGGAAAAAAAAAAGAAATACACAGTCCCCCTCCAAAGCCAGTTCAGAGAACTCACTCCAAAGAACACAGAACCCCAAACTAGAGAATTTATACCATAGGGTACCCAAAGTACCAAAGAGGCTCCCAGTGTCAGGAAAGATGGAGCAAGCTCAATCTGGCCTATCCTTCTCATTTGACTAAAAACTCTGGACAAAATGTTAAAAGAGCAACTACTTCTGGAAACTCTCTGTACTATCTTTGCAACTTTTCTGTCAATCTAAAATTATTCTAAACTAAAAAGTTTATATTTTTTTTAAAAAGCAACTATCTGAGGACTCTGATAATTAAATGACAACAGGTAGATTGGAGAGAGGTATTAAAACTTGGGGAAGCAACCTGTACTGGGGTGACTTTCTGTGTTTTTTTTTTTTTTTCCTCTTATAGCTTAGACATAAGGATGGACCCTAATTGTGGAGCAATGCAAGAGCAGCATGGGAATCTAAAACTCTGATAGAAACCTTTTTTTTCTGGCCAGAGAAACTTGGAAAAGGGGCCTCAACAGTCTGAAGAGTATGTGGGGGGAATCTCTGGGGACTTTTTTCTTTCCTCGCTTTTCCCCAAGGGTAGCCCCAGTTGCAGAACTGTATAGCAGCAGTGCAGGCAGCTAAATATCCAAGAGAAATGACATCGTCCAGGTCACTGGATCAGGAAAACACACCCACGAAGGCTGGAGAATGTTTAGGGGAATCCCATAGAGAAAAGAACTGGAAAAGGGGATCTACTTATTCTGTATATGTACGGACACAAGCCTCATGCTCATTTCTGAGCTACACATGCATGGGAAGACCCAAAACAGCATGGCAAAGGCTTTGAAAATCTGAACTGATGTTTGGACTACTGCCCCTAGAAGGCAAGACAGAACCTGTGATTTGAACCTAAGCAAGGTGATTGCCTGTGAATAAAAATAATAATAATCATTTTGCAGAGGATTTAGTAAGTTTAAACAACAGAATATTCAAACCTTCAAAGATATAACCTAAAATTACTGTATATACAAAGAACCAGGAAAATGTGATCAATTCTCAAGGGAAAAGACAATCAACAGATACTAACATGAGATGACTCATATGTCACGATTCTTGAACAAAGACTTTAAAGAAGCTATGCCAACCGTGTTCCATGAGGTAAAGGTCATCCCGTGTTCCATGAGGTAAAGGTAAATATATTTGAAATGAATGGTAAGATAGAAGTTCTCAGCAGAAAAATAGAAACTATAAAAAAGAACCAACTGGAAATTTTAGAATTGAAAAATACAACATTTGAAACCTCAAATTATCTGGATAGGTTCAATAGCAGAATGAATATGACAGAGGAAAGACTTGCTGAACTTCAAGATAAATTCTGAAAATTATTCCATGTTCAGAACAAACAGAAAAACATAGAAAAATATGAGCAGAACCTCAGGGACCTGTGGGATAATATAAAAAAATCTAACATTCATGTCATCAGAGTCTCAGAAAGGTGAGGAGAATGAGATTGGTGTGTGTCTCAGTTATCTAGTGCTGCTGTAACAGAAATACCACAAATGAGTGGCTTTTAAGAACAGAAACTTATTTCCTCACAGTTCAGGAAGCTAGAAGTCCAAATTCAGGGCACCGGATCTAGGGGAAGGCTCCTTCTCTGTTGGCTCTGGGGAAAAATCCTTGTCTCTTTCAGCCTCTGTGTCCATGGGTGTTCCTCAGCTCCTTGGCAATCTTTACATGGCATCCATCTTCCTCCGTCTGTGCCTGCTTCTGTGTCTAATCTGCTCTTTTCATAACTCTGAAGTAATTAAGTTTAGGACACACCTTACACTGATATAGCTTTATTTACATAACCAATAAAGCCCTATTCCCCAAGGAGATTGCATCCACAGGTATAGAAGTTAGGGTTCCAAAATATATTTTGGGGGGATACAATTCAATACATAACAGTGTGGAAAAAATTTGAAGAAATATTCAACATCTTACTGGAGGTCCTAGTCAGAGCCATAAAGCAAGAAAAATAAATAAAAGGCATACGGATCAGAGAGGAAGAAGTAAAACAGTCTGTGTTCACAGACACCTTATTTGTCTACATATAAAATCCCAAGGAATCTACAAAAAGCTCCTAGAATTAATACACAAGTTTAGCAGTCATTATACAAAAATCAGTCTTATATCCGCATACTAGTAAATAATAATTTGAAATGGAAATTAAAAAAAAATTGTACCAATTAATAAAACAAAAAACCAAACCCACTGCCACTGAGTCGATTTCGACTCATTGTGACTCTATGGGACATATTAGAACTGCCCCATAGGGCTTCCAAGGCTGTAAATGTTACAGAAGCAGACTGCCACATCTTTCTCCCACAGAATGGCTGGTGGGTTCGAATCGCAGACCTTCAGTTCAGGGACTGCAGTGTAATGAATTACTTAATATGGCCCTTCTAGCCAATCACACACAATGATTGAGTGCGACTATGCACATAAGGTATATGGAATCTGAGATGGTTGGGGTTATGTGCCAACTTGGCTAGGCCATGATTCTTAATACTGTATATAGTTATCATCCATTTTATATGTTGTGGATCCTGACCTCTACATGCTGATGAGGCAGCTGAGCTCTTAACTGCTGCACAACCAGCACTTCAAAAATCTACATTAAAAAAAAAAGAACCCAAACCTGTTGCCATCAAGTCAATTCCAACTCATAGCAACCCTATATGACAGAGTAACACTGCCCCATAGGGTTTCCAAAGAGCGGTTGGTAGATTCAAACTGCCAGCCTTTTTGGTTAGCAGCCATAACTCTTAACCAGTGCATCACCAGAGCTCCAAAAATCTACATTAACCAAAAAACTCATTGCTGTCGAGTCAATTCCAACCCATGGTGACCTTAGAAGACAGAGTAGAACTGACCCACAGGGCTTCTGTCATGGATTGAATTGTGTCCCCCAAAAATATGTGTATCAGTTTCGCTAGGCCATGATTCCCAGTATTGTGTGACTGTCCACCAGTTTGTCATCTGATGTAATTTTCCTATGTGTTGTAAATCCTACCTCTATGATGTTAATGAAGTGGGATAGGAAGCAGTTGTGTTAATGAGGCAGGGCTCAATCTACAAGATTGGACTGTGTCTTGAGCCAATCTCTTTGACACATAAAAGAGAAGCAAGCAGAGAGACAGGGGGACCTCATACCACTGAGGAAGCAGTTCAGGAAGCAAAGTGCATCCTTTAGACCCTGGGTTTCTGGGTGGAGAAGCCCCTAGTTTAGGGCAAGATGGATGAACAGGACCTTCCTACAGAGCTGACAGAGAGGAAGCCTTACCCTGAATTTGGACTGAACTGTGAGAAAATAAATTTCTCTTTGTCAAAGCCACCCACTTGTGATATTTCTGTTATAGCAGCACTAGATGACTAAGACAATTTCTAAGGGGTGGTTGGTGGAGTCCAACTGCCAAACTTTTAGGTAGCAGCTGAGCTCTTAACCACTGCGCCACCAGGACTCCCTAAAAGGAAAAAAAAATCTACATTAGGAGAACTTAAATCTCTGCTACATTTGCTGATTGTTCTTGTTGTTGTTTTAATTAACATTTGAAAGTTACGTATTTCCTGAAGTCCTGATGCAAGTTGGAACACGATGAACCTTGAAAACATTATGCTGAGTGAAATAAGTCAGTCACAAAAGGACAAATATTCTATGATCTGACTTATATGAAATACCTAGAATAGGCAAATGCATGAGACCAAAGTTCATTAGTGGTTACCTGGGGCAGGAAGGAGAGGGGAGAAGGGAGTCCTTGCTTAGGGGGCACTGAGCTGCTGTTAAGGGGACAGAAAAGTTTGGAAACACATAGTGGTGACGGTTACACATGATGAGTGTAATTAATGTCACTGAATTGTACATGTAAAATAATGTTGAAATGACAAAGCTTTTGATATATATATGTACTTACCACAATTTTAAAAACGTGGGGGACTTAACTCAGCACCTAAAAAAACGTTTTATATTTCCTGTTATTTCTAAGTAGCAGACAGGTTTAAAATTTATATTTTTCTCTAAATAAACAACCTGAAGCAGATTTTGTTATTTTAGTCCCTAATAGGATTAGTTTCCCCACACTGGAATACTGTGATTTATTAATAATTTTCATATCATTTTTTCATATTATATATTATTGAATTACTCCGTTGACCTACATTAATAATTTGGAGCTAGTTTTTTTTTTTTTTTTCTCCTCTTAAATGTGTCCCCATTAGCTCTTGCTTTTCTGCACTGGATGTCAGTATTTGGTGAGGTGATGACCTCAAAGATAAATTGCTCTCCTGGACCTTCAAATAGATCAGAAAAAAACCCAAACACTTAATCCAGCTTTTCTGATTGTTCTCAGCAGGAGAGTTGGTATAACACAAGTCCATCGACTGCACTGGAAGCAGAAGTTCTAATTTACTTAATAATGTAGTGAACACCCACGAACCCCCAAGCACCAGGTTGTGTTCAATAATGTACAGCCACCTGATGCTCTCCCATGATCTACTCCTGACAAGCCCCCTACCCGCAGTGGGCACTAGATCCGGAATCACTTCCTGCTTATATCTTGTGCTTAAGCTTTTTTTACTTTGAGAGGATCTTACCACAAGATCACGGTCTCCATGCTCAAGCCCTGTGGGGGGTGTCTGCTCCTCACCATGCGACTGAGTCCATGGAGGAGACGTGGACATGGGTTGGGTACAACTGCTGTTCTCTAGGACTGACATAAGGGTCAAGATGGCAAAATTTACGTCACCCCGCCATCCTTCTCCCCTCACCTTTCTGCGCCTCATGGCCCTCCACACCCCTGACTGAGGGGCGCTTCTTGAGCACAGGCCCAACCCAAGGAAACAACAGCTCCCAACCCTCAGCTCCAACGCCCCCTTTTCATAAGAACCATTTTGGAAGGCCTCGTTTACCAGACTGAGTGACATTCATGGATGTTACAAGTCTTGGCTTTGTGAGGCTGTCCCCCAGCATCTCAGCCGCTGCCCACTCAATGCCAGTACCTCCATCATTATGACAGCCAAAATTGCCCCCCAGGAATTCCCAGAACACACCCGAGGGCGGAAAGGAACAGGACCCGTCTTGTTCACGGAGGTGTCCCCAGCTCCTCACACAAGACCCTGCGTGCAGTAGAGGCTTAATCAATGTTTGCTGAATCAGTAATAACTGTACAGTGTAGATATCCATGCTGTAGCTATCCAGACTTGCCACCCTCTCCCCACAAGGCTCCCTGTCCTTTCTTCACTGATAGCCTTTATAATCTGGTATCCCCTTCTGCCCCGGGAAAAAAACAAACCACACGTCAAGTCGACTCCAACTCATGGACACCCCGAGTGCTTCAGAGTAGAACTGTGCTCCACAGAGCTTTCTTGGATGTGATCTTACAGAATCGGATTGCCAGGCCTTTCTTCTGTGGCACCACTGGGTGGATTTGAACCGCCGACCTTCCAGGTAGTAGCCGAGAGCAAACCATCTGCACCACCCAGGGACCTTGCCCGGGGAAAGGGAGAAGAAAAACAACTCGAGGTGTCTCTACGCTGTTCACCGAAGCTATGGTCAAATAGGTTCTTTAGGGGCCCTCAAGCCACAAGCCGAAGGGAAAATTTCCAGTCCTGGTGGGGTGACGTGATTACAAGGTGTGCACAGAAAAGCAGAGACACCTGTGGTTCTCCCATCCATAGTGAAGATAATAACAGTGGTTAGGGTTGTTGTGGCGACTAAATGAGATAATTCATGTAAAGTCACTGGGACAGGGTTTGACACGTAATTATACATGATTGTTTTTGGGTTTTTAAAAAAATTATCCTGGTGAAAATGATTAGCTTTAATCAGTGTTTAAATGCCAAGTAGATCGCAGTACATCCGAACAATTAAAACAAACCATAATAATTAAAACCAGGAAGCTATGTAAATACAGTATTCTCTTTGAATAAGCTTTATAATTCCAATCTTGTATAATCTTTTGTTGTTGTTGTTATGAAATAGTTGGGTAACTTCGATAAATGAACTATCAACCGTGCGGCCTAGCATTCACACCCTCCCCTATCAGACTTTCAAGTCAGAGGCCCAAAACACATGACCACCTCTCCACTGCTCTTTCTTCACTTTTCTCAGAGGGCTTTGAGATGCTCCTGGAGCCCACCCTGCCAACCTCAGAAGTCCCACCCACCGCGTTTCCCGCCCTACTCCCTCCACCTGCGCAGGAAACGCTGTGAGTCAGCCCCCCTCTTTCCCTCCCTCTAGGTTTGTGCTGCTAACCTTGGACCAGCCAGGGGTCCCTTCTAGTCCCTACACTGTCCACGCCCTTAAAATCACCATCAACTCTCCCTGGATGGATGCTTCCTTCCTCCTTGCACCCCAATCTGTGACCCCCATAAGCGCCCACACCCCTGTCTGTGTGACCCCAAGGAGTACTAACACTGCAGCCTGGAATGGACCACAACGGGTGTGGGGAGGGACGACGCAGAAATGGAACAGTCCGCGGAGGATCGTACCACCGGGGAGGCGGTGGCCATCCTGTTACATACCATTTTATTTGTAGGGGAGAACTACTAAAGGGAGGGCCTGGATGGCGGGAAGGGTTAACGGCTGGACGACTATGCAGCCCAGAGGTTGGGGTTCGAACCCACCCAGAGGCGCGTCGGAAGACAGGCCTGGCCTCTGCTTCGGAAAGGTCACAAGTTTGGAAACCCTGTGCAGCAGTTCTACTCTGCACACGTGGGGTCGCCGTGCGTTAGGAATCGATCCCCGGCCCCGGAATCTGCCCAAGCTCCTAAGGGATAGGGGAATGTCGCGATCTTGCTCATCCGAAGACTCCCTTCCCGTCCTCCCGACTCCCACCCACCTTGGGGGACCTCACCCTGCAGCCGCACCCTCAGCCTCTCTAACGTCCGCCATCTTAATCTCTCTCCCCCAAACCCCACGCCGTCGAGTCGATTCCGACTCATAGGAGCGCCTGGTGGCTTCAAACTGCTGACCTTTTGGTTAGCAGCCGTAGCTCTTAACCGCTACGCCACCAGGGTAACGCCCTCTCGAGCCCTTCATTCCCAGCCAGTTCTCAATGCACCAAGTAGGCAATTGGCTCATGGTGGGGAGGGGGAAATCGAGGACCGCCGTGAGCGCCGATTGGCCGGAAACCGAAGTCTCCTCCTTGCTACGCTTTGAAGCTTCCGGGTTCTCCGAGGGAAAACAGCCCCGTCGCCATTCTGCGCGCCGGGCTCCTATTGGCCGCTGGTGTGGCACATGCGCGGTGGATGCCAGTCCAGTGTATTTGGGTGCGCTGAGGTGGGGCCTTGAGGATTTAGGCTGGAGAGTTCTAATACCGCCGCTGAGTGTCAGTATGTTCACCTGTAAAAGGTGCTGAGGATGGTGCTTACTGTTGGGGTTTAGTGAGATCACGCGCCAGGGTGTGGCGCTCGGTGTGCTGGGCTATTCGATCTTAACCTCTGTGACAAACCCAGTAGGACAAACTTAACCGCCGCCCAGTCGTTCTCGCATTCACTTATTCTCCAGTTTACTCAAAACGAAAAGTGTTGCTTTGAGTTTAGGTTTTAGGAAAACTCCCAGAGGTTACTTTAATGAAGTTAAGTTCTGCCGCAAGGGGACAGGCACAGGGAGGTGTCTGGCTCTCCTGACACCTTAACCACGCAGTTTACAACAGTTAAAAGCCCTAGTGACAAAGTGTGTCTGAGAGAATAAACACTTGCCCCATTTTTTTTTTTTTTTTTTTTTTGCTCACAGTGATGGTTTGGGAGCGTGAGGCCGGCTGTAATTGACAGGTGTTACTTATACACACGGTTAGTGCTCTAGCGAGTTACCTATTGTATTAGTTTCCTAGGGTGGTTGTAAGAAAGTACCACAAAACGGGGTGGCTTATTAGAACTTTATTCTCATAGAGCTCGGTGGCTGGGAGTCCAAATTCAGAGTGTTGGCTGTGTTGATTCCTTCTGAGGGCTCTGGGGGAGAATCTGTTCCATGCCTTTCCTGGTTTCTGGCGGCTTCTGGTAATCCTTGGCTTCCCTCGGCTTACAACAGCTCTGCTGTCTAGAATCTCTGCTTCTGTTGTCACATGGCCCTCTTCCCTCTGTGTCTCTTTCTTTTATGAGGATACCACTCAGATTGGATTATGAACCCACCCTACCCTAGTATGACATCTTCAAAGACCCTATTTCCAAACAAGGTCACATTCACAGGGACTTCAGCACATCTTTCTGGGGGACACGTTTCAATCCATAACACCTATTTTTAATTTTAAAATGTTACGTAGATATATATAAAGTTGAATATATGTGTATAGTACCTGCATTAAAAGTAGAAATAGATAAATATCATTATTCACAAGGATAAAGACTTTCTGAAGCATGGGTGCTGAAGAGAGGCACTTGTTGATTAGCTATTGCCTGGGAGTGTGGGTCTCTCACTGATTGGCTGACTTTCAGGACTGGAGGGGCTTAGCACTGATTGGCTGACTTCAGAAGCATGACTACTGGAGTGAGGCACTTGCTGATTGGCTGTTGTCTAGAAGCACGGGGCTGTCCCTGATTGGCTGACTTTCTTGACTAGGGAGTTTTTCATTGATTGTCTGGCTAGGAGGATTGAGGTTACTCCTGATTGGCTGACTTCAGAAGCATGGCTACTAGAGTGAAGCACTGCTGATTGGCTGGCTTTCAGGACTGGAGGGGTTTATCACTGATTGGCTGAGTTTCAGAAGCATGGCTACTGGAGTGACGTACTGCTGATTGGCTGCTGTCTAGAGGCATGGGATCGGCACTGATTGGCCGACTTTCAGGAGAGGGTAATCACTGAATGAATTGCTAACTTTCAAAAGTCTAGTTGCTGAGTGAGGCTGTCGTTTATCGCCTGATTTTCAGAGCATTTGTACTAACCTGAAGATATCTCTAATTATAGGTGGTTATTTGTTCACAACTTGGACCCTTGGCCACAAGAATAGTCTTTTCCTTTTTTCAGTACGAAAAACAAGTGCTTTTAATTCTCAGCGCCCCTTTTGGTCTTCCCTCAGCCAAACCTGCAGGAGAGATCATAAGGGATTATCCAGATCTTTATTTGTGAAGGCATGATTTTCAGTAGCGTTGCCGTTTACGTGATTTACGCGTCGATTAGTGTGGAGGAAAAACGCTCCAACTGCCAGATTTTTGCAATTTTCCGAAAAAACTGTATACAGGATCTGTAGACCACCCTGACAAAGTCAATACAGGACATATAACAAAATAGTTAAATGCATAGGATGTCTGGCAACCATACCTTGGACCTAGATGCCACAAAAAATGTATTTCACAGAAAACTGATCCACTACAGTATAAAGTGAACACCAACAAAACCGACTGCCAGCTGAAGAAATAGAGCAGGTAGGTGTTGGCAAACTTTTTCTTTAAAGGGCCAGATAGTTAATATTTTAGGCTTTGCAAGCCATATGGCCTCTGTCGCAACTAGTCAACTTTGTCATTGTCTGTGAAAGCTGCCACAGCCAATACATAAATGAATGAAGGTGGCTGTGTTCCAATAAAGCTTTATTCATAGATACTGAAATTTGTATTTTATAATTTTCACGTGTCACAAAATATTCTTTTTAAATCCTTTTTCAACCATTTAAAAATGTCAAAATTATTCTCTGCTTGTGAGGGTACAGAAGCAGGCAGCAGGCTAGACTTGGCCCCTGAAATAGAGCATCTAGAGGAGAACAGAAGCTCTCAATGAATCCCTTCCCCAGCACATCATCCTCTCTTCCCCCAGAGAGAACCACCTCCCTGATGCTTGTGGTCATAATTTCCTTACTTTTCTTAACCACTGACATCTGTGAACCTAGACAACAGTTTAGATTTGCCTGTTTAGAACTGTACATAAATGGGATCATGCAGTGTGTATTTTTTGTGTCTTGCTTTTTTTCCACAACATTATGTCTATGAGATGTATATATGTCGTGTGTAGCTGTACTCCATTGTTACATATTCTACCATTTGTTTATCCATTCTCATAATGGGCATCAACAAGTGGAATTTCTGGGTTACAGAGGATGCCTATTTTCAAATTTTCCTAAATAATTCCAAATGGTTTTCCAGAGTGGTTGCATCATTCCACATTCCCTTCAGCGGTGAAATTACCTTAACATAACCAATCCAATATTACATGACAATGCCTCATTTGGTTTTAATTTGCTTTTCCCTGATGAATAATGAGGTTGAACATTTTTCACATGTTTAGTGGCCATTTGGAGATCCTCTTCTGCAATGTGCCTATTTGAGACTTTTGCTCAATTGTCCACTGACTCCCAGTCCTTATGGCCAACAGCATTGGGTGTCCCTAGTCTGGCTGCAAAACCCACCCACCTGTGTGCTCTAGGGAATGGGGACACACCTTCCGCCCAGGCACTCAGGACAACCATCAGCCCCCTGCATTGCTCCGCATGTGACACCCTACTACAGCTAGATATCTCTGCCTACTCCAATCACCCTGCCTGTTTAGGACTGTAGGTGAGAATCTGCACCACATACTTGGTGACCGAAGACCTGGACACCTGAGCTGAATCCACACAAGAAAACTAAACAGACTCCTAGGCTCACATACCTAGTAACAGCTCTAATGACCTGGAGAGGGACGTGAGAGCTTCAAAGACACCAATAATGAAACTAGCTCACATGACCAGCCTATTTGGGTATATGAAAACAAAACAAAATAAGAAGCTAGGACACAGTAAGGAAACAAAAAATAAATAAATGTAATTACTTATTGATGGCTCGGAGACAACAGTGAATATCAAATCACATAAAAAGGCAGACCATGATGGCCTCAGCAAGCAACCCAAACAAATTGCCAAGAAACCTTCTGGAGGAATATAACTTCTCAGAAATACCAGAGGTAGATTTCAAAAAGATATCAACCCAGATAGGGAAGTCACAAAAATAAATCTAAAACACTGAAAATTGGGAAACAGAGATGTTATTATGTAAAAGATGACAACATTAAAACTGAAAAGAAGAACTTCAAGACATCAGGAAAGAGATCAGGGAAAATGTAGATCAAGCCAAGGAATACACAGACAAACCAACACAGGAACTTAAGAAGGTTATACAAGAGCATAACGATAAATGTAACAAACTGCAAGAATCCATACAGAGACAGCAAACAGAAATCTAAAAGTTTAACAATAAAATTTCATAATTAGAAAACTGCATAGAAACTCATAGGAGCAGCATTGAGGCAATGGAAGTCAAAATTAGTGAGACCGAAGATAAAGCACTTGACGCCAACTTACTTACTTGATGAAAAATCAGATAAAAGAATTACAAAAATAAACTCTAAGAATTATGTGAGTCTCTATCAAGAAGAATAACTTACAAGTGATTGGATATCAGAAGGTGGGGGAACAGAAAATACAGAGAGAATTGCTGAAGATTTGCTGGCAGAAAACTTACCTGATATTGTGAAAGATGAGAAAATATCTATCCAAGATGCTTATGGAACCCCACACAGGGTAGATCCCAAAAGAAAGTCACGAAGACATTTTAAAATCAAACTTGCCAAAACCAAAGATAAAGAGAGAGTTTTAAAAGAGTAGCTAGGGATAAATGAAAAGTCATCTACAAAGGAGAGTCAGTGAGGCTAAGCTCCGATTACCCAGCAGAAACCATGCAGGCAAGAAGGCAATGGGATGACATATATAAAGCCTTGACGGAAAACAATTGCCAGCCAAGAATTATATATCCAGGAAAACTGTCTCTGAAATATGATGGCAAAATTAGGGCATTTTCAGAGAAACAGAAGTTTAGGAAATTTGCAAAACCAAACCAAAACTACGAGAAATACTAAAGGGAGTCCCCTGGTTAGAGAATTCATAACATTAGATAACAACCCAAGACTAGAACACATGACAGAACAACTAGATATCAACCCAGATAGGGAAGTCACAAAAATAAATCTAAAACACTGAAAATAGGGAAATAGAGATGTCATTATGTAAAAACACACACACACACACAAAAACCCAGTGCCATCGAGTCGATTCCGACTACTGCCGTCCCTTTGGTTAGCAGCTGTAGCACTTAACCACTATGCCACCAGGGTTTCCCCATTATGTAAAAGATGACAACATTAAAACTAAAAAGAAGAACTAAAAAAAGTAGTCACAGATCTTTCATAAAGACTCAGCAAGTACAAAATCAGCAAATGAAAAAGATGAAAAGAAAATACATAAAGAAAAATGACTCGGCACAGAAAATTAATTGGAACAAAGAAAGTGTTAACAACACACACACACACACACAAAACATCAAAATGACAGCACTAAACTCATACCTATCAACAATTAACGCTGAAAGTAAATAGACTAAACGCACCAATAAAGAGACAGAGAGTGGCAGAATGGATTAAAAAAAACATGATCCATCTATACGCTGCCTACAAGAGACACACCTGAAAGACACAAACTAAAACTCAAAGCATGGAAAAAATGTATCAAGCAAACAACAATCAAAAAAGAGTAGGAGTGGCAATATTAATCTCTGACAAAATAGACTTTAAAGGAAAATCCACCACAAAGGATAAGGGAGGACACTATATAATGATTTAAGGGACAATACCCAGGAGGACATAACCATAATAAATATTTACTCACCCAACAACAGGGCTCCAAAATACATAAAACAAACTCTAACAGCATTGGAAAAAGAAATAGACAGCTCCACAATAATATTAGGAGACTTCAACACACCACTTCTGGTGAAGGACAGAACATCTAGAAAGACACGGAAGATCTAAATGTCACAATCAACTAACTTGACCTCATAGACTTATACAGAACACCCCACCCAACAGCAGCCAAATATACATTCTGTTCAAACGCACGTGGAACGCTCTCCAGAATAGACCACATATTAGGCCACAAAGCAAGCCTTAACAGAATCCAGAACACAGAAATATTCCAAAGCATCTTTTCCTACCATAAAGCCATAAAAGTAGAAATTGATAACAGAAAAAGAAAGGGAAAAAATCAAATACGTGGAAACTGAACAACACTTTGCTCAAAACCTACTGGGTTATAGAGGAAATTAAGAATGGAATAACGAAATTCACAGAATCAAATGAGAAGGAAGACACAGCCTACCAGAAACTTTGGGACACAGCAAAAGTAGTGCTCAGAGGTCAATTTATAGCAATAAATGCACACATCCAAAAAGAAGAAAGGGCCAAAATCAAAGAATTATCCCTACAACTTGAACAAATAGAAAGCAGCAAAAGAAGCCCTTGGGCACCAGAAGAAAGCAAATAATAAAAATTAGAGCAGAATTAAATGAAATAGAGAATAGAAAAACAATTGAAATAGTTAACAAGACCAAAAGCTGGTTTTCTGAAAACATCAACAAAAGTGATAAACCACTGGCCAAACTGACAAAAGAAAAACAGGAGAGGAAGCAAATAACCTGAATGAGAAATGAGACGGGCAATATCACAACAGACTCAACTGAAATTAAAGAATCAGAATACTATGAAAAATTGTACTCTAACGAATTTGAAAACCTAGAGGAAATGGACAAATTTCTAGAAACACACAACCTACCTAAGCTAACACAAACGAAGGTGGGACAACTAAATAAACCTATAACAAAAGATGAGACTGAAGAGGTAATTAAAAACTCCCAACACAAAAAAGCCCCTGGACACAGACTTCTGGCCAACATGGCACCATAGAAGCACCACGCCGTCCCTCCACAGCAAAGACCCGAAAAACTAAGTAAAACAGAGACAAACGTCAGTCCTGGAACCCGAAGTATCAAAATGAAGAGAGAAAAAACTCAGCCAAACACCGAATGGAATAAGAAACTGACAGAGGACAGAGAGCGAGGAGACATAAATGTGGAGGTCTCCTATCAGCTGACCGCACACGGATTCGCGATCTTGGACTCCTGTCAGGGATCAGGAGACAGGGAGCATGGGAAAGCAGCTTCATGGAGCTCCCAGCAGGAGACAGAGCACCCAGTAACCAGTGATACACACTTTCCCACCCTCATCCTCTCCCCACTGCTCTACCTCTGAGCTTCCTGGCTGGCTGCGGTGGCTCAGCTGGCCGGAAAGTGCAGTGTCCGTGCCACTTGGATCCGCCCTACCCACATCGGAGATCAGCGGACCGGGAGTAAAGGAAAGCAGCTTCACGAAGTTCCCAGCAGAAGACAGAGGACCCAGTAACAAGCGATATACACTTTCCTGACCCCCACTCTTCTTCCCTCCCGTCTTTGTTCTCCTCTGCATCCTGCCAGCTGCAGTCTCTTGGCCCGGAGGCACCTGCTTCTGCCCTGGGCTGCTTGGATTCACCCTGTCCACACTGGCCGGTTCCCTGAGCTCGTGTTGCTTCTTTCCATTTCTTTTGGTTTATTCCATACCTCCAGCCACCTCCCCATTCTTCCTGTCGAACACTTGGCTCTGTGTGCCATCTTTGCTTCTTCTTGAAAGGTTGTGAAGCCCCACTAGACTGGGGAACCACTCCCCCTGCCTACAACACCACGCTGGTGGAACCCCTGGGCCTATGTTTTTTTTTTGCTTGTTTTGTTTTCTTTCTCTTTTCACACATGCGAGCCCCTTCTAGGTGGGCTGCACTGCACAGTTTAGGAGCCACTCCCCCAATCTGTGCAGCCGGGTAGGTAGGACCCCTGGGAGCATTTCTTTTTTCTCTTTTTCCCTTTCTGTCTTTCTTCATTTCTCAATTCTCGTCTCTCTATACTTACCTTCTTTTGTTGTCTCCTGAATCCCTGGTGCTGTGTGACGTCTCTACAACCTCTACCAGGCTATACTGCACAGCCTGGGAGCCACTTCCCCAGTCTTTTCGGCCACACCGGTGGGACCCTTGGGGGCTTTTCTTTTTCCAATTTTTTATCTAGTTACTTTTCCCCTTTTTCTTTTCTTTTTTGCTTTTCTCATTTCTCAGTTTCTCTTCTATCCACTACAATGGCAAGCTTCCTTAGCACTCTTTTTTTTTCCTTTATTTGTTTGTTTTCGGCTCCTGTTTCTCTCTCCTCTTTCCCAAACCCAAATTAGCTCTAAACATCACAACCCCACCCCTCTTTCCTGCCTACCTGCACTGTGTACTGAACATCACACCCCCTGTGCAGCACAGACATGGCCTACCAGAACCTGCCAGGCACTGACTCCTGGCCCACCCTGTTGGCCCTAGTATGTGCCATAAAAAGCCCATCCAAACACCTCCCCTTCAGCCAGACCTGCCCTGCTGCACCATAGCTGAATGACCGGCCCCACCCATTGGACAAGGAGGTTAAAAGTATCATGACTACAGACAAGCAAACAAAGGATGCACGGCCCACCTGCTCATACAAAAAAGCAAGACAACACAAATAAATCTACAATCAAGAAATGAAGAAAATAACTACTGAATGTCTCAAAGACAGCATACCAATATCAAAACATATTTAAAAAATGACAAGATGGTTCCAGTAGGCATCGAAATAAAACACCAGATGACTTTCCAGTAGAATAGAAGGCACTAGAACTACCTGACGGGGAATTCAAATCTCTTATATTCAGAGCTACCCAAGAGTTAAAGCAAAAAGCAGACAAAAATGAGGAAAAAATAGACAAATTTATGGAAAAAGCAGACAAATTCATGGAAAATGGACAGTGTCACAGAAGGGCTGAGGAGCAGGCTTCAAATGATGGAAGACAGGATCAGCGAAATTGAAGAACAAACACTTGGTACAACTCTGAGGAAAAATCAGGAAAAAAAAAGAAGAAAAATGAGGAAACCCTGAGAATTATGTGGGATACAATGAAAAGCAAAAATATGCAAGTGATTGGAGTTCCAGAATAGGGAGAGAAAATGGAAAACACAAAGAGCATCACTGAAGAATTGCTAACAGAAAACTTCCCTAATATCATGAATGATGAAAAGCTGACCATCCAAGAAGCTCAATGAACCCATATAGGATAGACCCCAAAAGAAAAACACCAAGGCATATCATAATCACACTCGCTAAATCCAAAGACAAAAAAAAAAAAAAATCCTGAGAGCACCTTGAGAAAAACAAATGTCACGTACAGAGGAGAAACAATAAGACTAAGCTCTGATTATTCGGCAGAAACCATGCAGCCAAGAAGGCAATGGAATGGCATATATAAAACCTTGAAAGAAAAAAAATTGCCAACCAAGAATAATATATCCTGCAAAACTTTTGTTCAAATATGATGGTGAAATTAGGACATTTCAAGATAAACAGAAATTAAAGGAATATGTAAAAAACCAAACCAAACATACAAGAATTATTAAAGGGAGTTCTTTGCTCTGAGAACAAACAACATCAGACCACAGCCTGAGTCTAGGATGTGAGATTGTACCAGCCAGATACCAACCTAGGAAATGAACCCTCAAGGACTATCCAAAACCAAAAGAATTGCAACAGGGAACCAGAGAGCTTAATCTGTGACTGACAACAATGTCAGGACAATAAAAGAGGGAATAAACAGTGTAGGTACAGAACTTTGTAATGGAGAGGAAGGCAAGGCAATACCAAGTAATAATAGACTGGTTCAAACCTATGAAGATAAGGGTAAATTTTAAGGTAACCACAAAGAAAGTTAACAAACCTCATCAAAATAAAGAAGAAAACATAAAGTCTCAATAAAAACAATATCTACAAAAACAAAAGAAATGAAATCCATAAACAAAAGGAACTCAGCACAGGAGAGTAAGAGGAACAAAGAAAATGTTAGCACCACAAAAAAAGCACTACAAAATGACAGCAATAAACTCACACCTATCAATAATTACACTGAATGTAAATGGCCTAAATGCACCCATGAAGAGACAGAGAGTGACAGAATGGATAAAAAAACAGGATCCATCCATCTACAAGAGACACACCTTAGAAACAAAGATGTAAAGTTATTAAAAATCAAAGGATGGAAAAATATATGTTAAGCAAATAACTACAAAAAAAAAGAGCAGGAATGGCAATACTAATCTCAGATAAATTAGGCTTTAAAACAAAATCCACCATAAAAGACAAAGAAGGGCACTATATAATGATTAAAGGGACGATCCGTCAGGAAGACTTAACCATAATAAATATCTACACACCCAATGACAGGGCTCCAAAATACATAAAACAAACCCTAACAGCACTGAAAAGAGAAATTGACAGTTCCACAATAGTAGTAGGAGACTTCAACACACCACTCTCAGTAAAGGACAGAACATCTAGATAGAAACTCAACAAAGATATAGAAGAGCTAAAGATATGGAAGAGCACAATCAGCCAACTTGACCTCATAGACATACACAGAACACTCCACCCAATAGCTGCAAGGTACATATTCTTTTCTGATGCACATGGAACGTTCTCCAGAATAGACTATACCTTAGGCCACAGAGCAACCCTCAACAAAATCCAAAACAATGCAATAATACAATGTGTCTTCTCTGATCACAATGCCATCAAAGTAAAAATTAACAACAGGAAGAGTAAGGAAAAAAAAATCAATTACATGGAAACTGAATAACACCCTGATTAAAAACCACTGGGTAACAGAAGAAATCAGAAATGGAATTTAAAAAATTCCTAGAATCAAACGAGAATGAAAAGACATCATACCAAAACCTTTGGTTCACAGCAAAGGCAGTCCTCAGAGGTCAATTTATAGCATTAGATGCACACATCAAAAAAGAAGAAAGGAACAAAATCAAAACATTAGCTACATAACTTGAACAAATAGAAAGAGAAAAGCAAAGAAACCCACAGCCATCAGAAGAAAGGAAATAATAAAGATCAGAGCAGAAATAAATGAAATAGAGAATATAAAAACAATAGAAATAATCAACAAAACCAAAAGTTGTTCCTTTGAAACGATCAACAAAATCGACAAACCACTGGCCAAATTGACAAAAGAAAAACAGGAGAGGACAAAAATAATCCAAATAAGGAATGAAATGAGGGACATTATGACAGACCCAACTGAAGTAAAAAGGATCATAACAGAATATTATGAAAAACTATACTCAGTTTGTCGTACTCTGGGGGCTTGCGTGTTGCTGTGATGCTGGAAGCTATGCCACCGGTATTCAGATACCAGCAGGGTCACCCATGGAGGACAGGTTTCAGCTGAGCTTCCAAACTAAGACAGACAAGGAAGAAGGACCCGGAAGACTACTTCTGAAAAGCATTAGCCAGTGAAAACCTTATGAATAGCAGCAGAACATTGTCTGATACACTGCGGGAAGATGAGCCCCCCAGGTTGGAAGGCACTCAAAAGACGACTGGGAAGAGCTGCCTCCTCAAAGTGGAGTCAACCATAATGACGTGGATGGAGTAAAGCTTTCAGGACCTTCATCTGCTGATGTGGCACGACTCAAAAGGAGAGGAAACAGCTGCAAACATCCATTAATAATCGGAACCTGGAATGTATGAAGTACAAATCTAGGAAAATTGGAAATCGTCAAAAATTAAATGAAATGCATAAACATCAATATCCTAGGCCTTAGTAAGATGAAATGGACTGGTATTGGCCATTTTGAATCAGACAATCATGTAGTCTAATAAGCCGGGAATGACAACTTGAAGAGTAATGGTGTTGCATTCACCATCAAAAAGAACATCTCAAGATCTATCCTGAAGTACAACGCTGTCAGTGACAGGGTAATATCCTTACGCGTGCAAGGAAGACTAGTTAATATGGCCATTATTCAAATTTATGCACCAACCACTAAGGCCAAAGATGAAGAAATTGAGGATTTTTATCAGTTTCTGCAGTCTGAAATTGACTGAACATGCAACCAGGATGCATTGATAATTACTGGTGATTTGAAGGTAAAAGTTGGAAACAAAGAAGGATTGGTAGTTGGAAGATATGGCCTTGATGAAAGAAACAATGCCAGAGATTGAATGATACAATTTTGCAAGGCCAACAACTTCATTGCAAATACCTTTTTTCACCAACATCTCAAAAAACAAAACAAAAAAAACCCCAGTAAACGGTGACAATACACATGGACCTCACCAGATGGAACACGCAGGAAACAAACTGACTGCATCTATGGAAAGAGACCATGGAAAGGCTCAAAATCATCAGGCAGAACAAGGCCAGGGGCTGACTGTGGAAGAGACCATCAACTGCTCATATGCAAGTTCAAGCTAAAACTGAAGAAAATCTGAGCAAGTCCACGAGAGCCAAAATACGACCTTGAGTATATCCCACCTGAATTTAGAGATCATCTCAAGAATGGATTTGACATGTTGAGCACTAATGACTGAAGACCAGACGAGTTGTGGAATGACATCAAGGACTTCATACATGAAGAAAGCAAGAGGTCATTGAAAAGACAGGAAAGAAAAGACCAAGATGAATGTCAGAGGGGACTCTGAAACTTGCTCTCAACATCGAGCAACTAAAGCCAAAGGAAGAAGTGATGAAGTAAAAGAACTGAACAGAAGATTTCAAAGGGCGGCTCGAAAAGACAAAGTATTATAATGACATGTGCAAAGAGCTGGACATAGAAAACCAAAAGGGAAGAACATGCTCGGTGTTTCTCAAGCTGAAAGAACTGAAGAAAAAATTCAAGCCTCAAGTTGCAATAGTGAAGGAAGGATTCCATGGGGAAAATATTAAATGAAACAGGAAGCATCAAAAGAAGATGGAAAGGCTACACAGAGACATTATACCAAAAAGAATTAGTCGACGTTCAACCATTTCAAGAGGTAGCATATGATCAGGAACCAATGGTACTGAAGGAAGAAGTCCAAGCTGCATTGAAGGCACTGGCGAAAAACAAGGCTCCAGGAATTGATGGAATATCAATTGAGATGTTTCAACAAATGGATGCAGCGCTGGAAGTGCTCACTCGTCTATGCCAAAAAATATGGAAGACAGCTTCCTGACCAGCAGACTGGAAGAGATCCATATTTATGGCTATTCCCAAGAAAGGTGATCCAGCCGAATGCGGAGATTATTATACAATATCATTAACATCACACGCAAAAAAAAATTTGCTGAAGATTATTAAAAAGTGGCTGCAGCAGTATATCAACAGGGAACTGCCAGAAATTCAGGCCAGATTCAGGAGAGGATGTGGAACCAGGGATATCATTGCTGATGTCAGATGGATCCTGGCTGAAAGTAGAGAATACCAGAAGAATGTTTACCTGTGTTTTCTTGACTATGGAAAGGCATTCAACTGTGTGGATCATAACAAATTATGGATAACATTGCAAACAATGGGAATTCCAGAACACTTAATTGTGCTCATGAGGAACCTGTGCCTAGATCAAGAGGCAGTTGTTCGGACAGAACACGGGGATACTGAGTAGTTTAAAGTTAGGAAAGGTGTGTGTCAGGGTTGTATCCTTTCATTGTACCTGTTCAATCTATATGCTGAGCAAATAATCCGAGAAGCTGGACTTTGTGGAGAAGAAGGGGGCATCAGGATTGGAGGAAGACTCATTAACAACCTGCGTTATGCAGATGACACAACCTTGCTTGCTGAAAGAGGACTTGAAGCAGTTACTAATGCAGATAAAGACCACAGCCTTCAGTATGGATTACACCTCAATATAAAGAAAACAAAAATCCTTACGACTGGACCAATAAGCCACATCATGATAAATGGAGAAAAGATTAAAGTTGTCAAGGATTTCATTTCACTTGGATCCACAATCAACACCCATGGAAGCAGCAGTCAAGAAATCAAAAGATGCATTGCATTGGACAAATCTGCTGCAAAGGAACTCTTCAAAGTGTTGAAAAGCAAAGATGTCACCTTGAAGACTAAGGTGCACCTGACCCAAGTCATGGTATTTTCAACTGCATTGTATGCATGTGAAAGCTGAACAATGAATAAAGAAGACCGAAGAAGAATTGAATCCTTTGAATTGTGGCGTTGGGGAAGAATATTGAATATGCCATGGACTGCCAAAAGAACAAATCTGTCTTGGAAGAAGTACAATGAGAATGCTCCCTAGAAGCAAGGATGGTGAGACTGCATCTTACATACTTCAGTCATGTTGTCAGGAGGGATCAGTCCCTACAGAAGGACATCATGCTTGGTTAAGTACAGCATTGGTGGAAAAGAGGAAGACCCTCAATGAGATGGATTGACACGGTGGCTGCAACAATGAGCTCAAGCATAACAAGGACGGCATGGGACCCAGCAGTGTTTTGTTCTGTTGTGCATTGGGTCACTACAAATCAGAACTGATCTGATGGCACCTACCAACAACAATAACATACTCCAACAAATTTGAATACCTGAAGAAAATGGACAAATTTCTAGAAACACACTACCTACCCAAACTAACACAAAATGATGCTGAAAATCTGAACAGACCCATAACAAGAGAAGAGATTGAAAATGTAAAAAAAAAAAAAACAAAAAAACCCTGCCCAGATGGCATTACTGGAGAATTCTACCAAACATTCAGATAGAAGCTTACACCAGTACCACTCAAACTATTTCAGAACATAGAAAAGGATTCATACTTCTGAATTCATTCTATGAAACCAGCATAACCCTGATATCAAAACCAGGCAAAGACGCTGCAAAAAAATAATATCCCAAACCAGTATCTCTCATGAATATAGATGCAAAAATTCTCAACAAAGTTCTAGCCAAAAGAATTCAGCATCATATAAAAAAAATACACCATGACCAAGTAGGATTCATATCAGGTTTGTAAGGATGGTTGAGCATTAGAAATCAATCAACGTAATCCACCACATAAATAAAAGGAAAGAAAAGAATCAAGTAATCATCTCAATCGATCCAGAAAAGGCATTTGACAAAATCCAACAGCCATTCCTGATAAAACTCTCAATAAAATAGGTATAGAAGGAAAATTTCCCAACATAATAAAGGGCATACATGCAAAACCAACAGCCAACATCATTCTTAATGGAGAGAGGCTGAAACCGCCCCCCCTAGAGAACAAGAACAAGACAAGGATGCCCTTTATCACCACTCCTATTTAACATTGTGCTGGAAGTTCTAGTTAGAGCAATAAGGCAAGAGAAAGAAATAAAGGGCCAAACTGGTAATGAAGAAGTTAAACTGTCCCTATTTGTGGATGATACGATACTATACATTGAAAACCCAAAAGACTCCAGGAGAAAACTACTGGAACTAATGGAATGATTCAGCAGAGTAGGAGGATACAAGATCAACATACAAAAATCAGCTGGATTTCTATACAACAATAAAAAGAATGATCAAAAGGAATCAGGAAAACAATACAATTTATAATAGCCCCTAAAAAATAAAATATTTGGGAATAAATCTAATCAGGGATGTAAAAGATCTATACAAACAAAACTACAAAACACTACTGCAAGAAACGAAAAGAGAGCTACATAAATGGAAAAACATACCATACTCATGGATAGGTAGACTCAACATTGTGAAAATGACAATTCTACCCAAAGCAATTTACAAATACAATGCAATTCCAATCCAAATACCAGTGACATTCTTTAAAGAGGCGGAAAAACTTATCACTAATATATGGAAAGGGAAGAGCCCTAGATAAGTAAAACACTATTGAAGGAGAAAGTAGGAAGACTTGCACTACCTGACGTGAGAACCTACTATACAGCTATGGTAGTCAAACAGCCTGGTACTGGTACAGCGACAGATACAATGACCAATGGAACAGAATTGAGATCCTAGATGTAAATCCATCCACCAATGGTCACCTGATCTTTGACAAGGGCCCAAAGCCCATCAAATGGGGAAAAGACAGTCTTTTTAACAAATGGTGCTGGCAAAACTGGATGTCCATCTGCAAAAAAATGAAACAGGACCCATACCACACACCATGTACAAAAACTAACTCAAAATGGATCAAACACATAAATATAAAGCCAAAAGCTAAGAAGTTCATAGAAGAAAAAATAGGATCAACACTTGAGGCCTTAATACACGGCATTAACAGGACACAAACCGCAACCAACAACACTCAAGCTCCAGAGGATAAGCTAGATAACTGGGATCTTCTAAAAATTAAACAATTATGCTCATCAAAAGACTTCACCAAAAGAATGAAAAGAGAACCTACAGAATGGGAAAAAAAATTTGGCTATTACACATCAGAGAAAGGTCTAATCTCTAAAATCTATGAGAAAATCCAACACCTCTACAACAAAAGACAAATAATCCAAATAAAAAATGGACAAAGGAAATGAACAGACACTTCTCCAAAGACGACATTCAAGCGGCCAACAGACACGAGGAAATGCTAGAGATCCCTAGCCATTAGAGAAATGCAAATCGAAACCACAATGAGATACCATCTTACCCCAGCATTACTGGCACAAATCAATAAAACAGGGAACAATAAAGGTTGGAGAGGCTGCACGAAGATCAGAACTCTTATGCACTGCTGGTGGGAATGCAAAATGATACAACCTTTCTGGAAAACGATATGGCACTTCCTTAGAAAGCTAGGGAAACCCTGGTGGCGTGGCGGTTAAGAGCTATAGCTGCTAACCAAAAGGTCAGCAATTCCAATCAACCAGGCACTCCTTAGAAACCCTGTGGGGCAGTTCTACTCTGTCTTATATGGTTGCTATGAGTTGGAGTCGACTCGACGGCAACAGGTTTGGTTTTTTTTTTTTTAGAAAGCTAGAAATAGAAATACCATATGATCCAGCAATCCCACTCCTAGCAATATATCCTAGAGAAATAAGAGTCGTCACGTGAATAGATATATGCACACCCATGTTCACTGCAGCATTGTTCACAATAGCAAAAAGATGGAAACAACCTAAATGCCCCTCATGAGATGAATGGATAAACAAACTGTGGTACATACACACAATGGAGTGTTACGCAATGCTAAAGAACAATGATAAATCTGCAAAGCATCTCATAACATGGATGAATCTGGAGAGCAAATATCATATGAGACCACTACTGTAAAAACTCATGAAAAGGTTTACATACAAAAAGAAACAATCTTTGATGGTAACGAGGCAGGGGAGGGGTGGGGATGGAAAAACACTTCATAAACAATAGATAAGTGGAAACTTTGGTGAAGGGTAAGACAGTACACAATACTGGGGAAGCCAGCACAACTTGAACAAGGCAAGGTCATGGTAGCTCCATAGACACATCCAAACTCCCTGAGAGGCCAAATTGCTGGCCTGAGGGATCTGGGGACCATGGTCTTGGGGAACATCCAGCTCAACTAGCATAACATAGTTTATGAAGAAAATGTTTTACAGTCTACTTTGGTGAGTAGTGTCTGGGGTCTTAATAGCCCGTGAGTGCCCATCTAGGATACTCCACTGGTCTCACCCCTTCGGGTGCAAGGATGAATGAAGAAAACTAAAGATACAAGGGAATGATAGTCCAGTACAACTAAATGGTGCCAGGCTACCACCACTGACTGCTCTGACAAGGGTCACAATAGAGGGTCCCAGAGAGAGCTGGAGAAAAATATAGGACAAAATTCTAACTCAAAAAGAAAGACCAGACTTGCTGGCCTGAAGAGACTGAAGAAACCCTGAGAGTATGGGTCTCAGACACCCTTTCAGCTCAGTAATGAGGTCACTCCTGAGGTTCACCCTTCAGCCCAAGATTGAACCGGCCCATGAAACAACAAGACTAAAGGGGTGCACCAGCCCTGGGACAGGGATTAGAAGGCAGGAGGGAACAGGAAAGCTGGTAGTAGGGAACCCATGGTTGAAAAGAGAAAGTGTTGACATGTTGTCGGTTGTTAACCAGTGTCGTAGAACAATGTGTGTACTGTTTCATGAAAAATTTGTTTGTTCTGTAAGCCTTCATCTAAAGTTCAAAAAAAAAAAAACGCCCGGACCCTGATGGCTTCACTGGAGAACTCTACCAAACTTTCAGTGTCGAGTTAACACCACTACTACTAAAGGTATTTCAGAGCACAGAAAAGGACGGAATACTCCCAAACTCATTCTATGAAACCAGCATTTCCCTGATACCAAAACCAGGTAAAGACACCACAAAAAAAAGAAAATTACAGACTTATATCCCTCATGAACTTAGATGCAAAAATCCTCAACAAAATTCTAGCCAATAGAATTCAACAACATATCAAAAAAATAATTCACCATAACCAAGTGGGATTCATACCAGGTATGCAGGGATGGTTCAACATTAGAAAAACAATCAATGGAATCCACCATATAAATAAAACAAAAGACAGAGCCACAAGATCTTATCAATTGATGCATTTGACAAATCCCAACACCCATTCATGATAAAAACTCTCAGCAAAATAGGAATAGAAGGAAAATTCCTCAACATAATAAAGGGCATATATAACAGCCAAAACAGCCAACAACATCCTAAATAGACAGAGTGTGAAAGTATTCACCTTGAGAAAGGGAACTAGACAAGGATGCCCTTTTTCACAACTCCTATTCAACATTGTGCTGGAGGTCCTAGCCAAAGCAGTTAGGCTAGATAAAGAAATAAAGGGCATCCAAATTGGCAAAGAAGTAAAAGTATCTCTATTTGCAGATGACATGACCTTATACACAGAAAACCCTACAGAATCCTCAAGAAAACTACTGAAACTAATAGAAGAGTTCAGCAGAGCACCAGGATACAAGATAAACATACAAAAATCATTTGGATTCCTCTACACCAAAAGAGAGAACGTAAAAGAGGAAATCACCAAATCAGTACCATTTCCAATAGCCCCCAAGAAGATAAAATACTTAGGAATAAATCTAGCTGGAGACATAAAAGACCTATACAAAGAAAACTACAAGACGCTACTGCAAGAAAACAAAAAAGACCTACATAAGTGGAAAAACATAACTTGCTCATGGATAGGAAGACTCAACACTGTGAAAATGTCTATTCTACCAAAAGCAATCTACAGATACAATGCAATCCCAATCCAAATTCCAGTGGCATTTTTTAATGAGATGGAGAAACAAATCACCAACTTCATATGGAAAGGGAAGAGGCCCCGGTTAAGTAAAGGATTACTGAAAAAGAAGAACGAAGTGGGACGCCTCACACTACCTGATTTTAGAACCTATTATACTGCCACAGTAGTCAAAACAGCCTGGCACTGGTACAATAACAGACACATAGACCAATGGAACAGAATTGAGCATCCAGACATAAATTCATCCACCTATAAGCAGCCAATATTAGACAAAGGCCCAAAGTCCGTTAAATGGGGAAAATACAGTCTCTTTAACAAATGGTGCTGGCAAAACTGGATATCCATCTGCAGAAAAAAATGAAACAAGACCCATACCTCACGCCATGCAAAAAACTAACTCAAAATGGATCAAAGACCTAAATATAAAATCTAAAATGATAAATACCATGGAAGAAAAAATAGGGACAATGCCAAGAGCCCTAATTCATGGCATAAACAGAATACAAAATATAACTTAACAATGTACAAACACCAAAACAGAAACTACATCACTGGGAGTGCCTAAAAATCAAACACCCATGCTCATCCAAAGACTTCCCCAAAGGAGTAAAAAGACAACCTACAGACTGGGAAAAAATTTTTGGCTACAACATATTTGATCAGGGTCTAATCTCTAAAATCTACAAGATACTGCAAAACTTCAACCAAAAAAGACAAATAACCCAATTAAAAAATGGACAAAGGACATAAACAAGAACTTCACCAAAGAAGACATTCAGGCAGCTAACACATATGTGAGGAAATGCTCACAATCATTAGCCATTAGAGAAATGGGAATCAAAACTACAATGAGGTACCATCTCAACCCAAGAAGTCCAGCATTAATCCAAAAAACACAAAATAATAAAATGTTGGACAGGTTGTGGAGAGACTGGAACACTTATACACTGCTGGTGGGGATGTAAAATGGTAAACCACTTTGGAAATTGGTTTGGTGCTTACTTAAAAAAGCTAGAAATAGAACTACCAAACAATCCAGCAATCCCACTCCTTCGAATATATCATAAAGAAATAAGAGCCATCACATGAATAGATATACGCACACCCATGTTCACTGCAGCATGGTTCAGAATAGCAAAAAGATGGAAACAACCTAGGTGGCCATCGATGGATGAATAGATAAACAAATTATGGTATATTCACACAATGGAATACTACGCAATGATAAAGAACAACGATGAATCCACAAAACATCTCATAACATGGATGAATCTGGAAGGCATTATGCTGAGTGAAATTAGTCAGTTGCAAAAGGACAAATATTGTATGAGACCACTATTATAAGAATTCAAGAAAAGGTTTAAACAGAAGGAAACATTCTTTGATGGTTATGAAGTTGTGGAGGGAGGGAGAGGAGAATTCACTAACTAGACAGTAGACAAGAATTATCTTAGGTAAAGGCAAGGACAACACATAACAAAGGGGAAGTCAGCACAACTGGACTCAACCAAAAGCTAAGAAGTTCCCTGAACACAACCAAACACTTCGAGGGACAGAGTAGCAGGGGCAGGGATCTGGGGACCATGGTTTCAGGGGACATCTAGGTCAACTGGCATAACAAAGTTTATTAAGAAAATGTTCTGCATCCCATTTTGTTGAGTGGTGTCTGGGTCTTAAATGCTAGCAAGCGGCCATCTAAGATGCATCAATTAGTCCCAACCCACCTGGGGCAAAGGAGAACAAAGAACACCAAAGAAGGAAAATATTAGCCTAAGAGAGAAAAAGGACACATAAACCAGAGACTCCATCATCCTGAGACCAAAGAACTCGATGGTGCCCAGCTACCACCAATGACTGCCCTGACAGGGAACACAACAGGGAGTCCCTGATGGAGCAGGAGAAAAGTGAGGTTCAGAACTCAAATTCATGTAAAAAGACCAGACTTAATGGTCTGACTAAGACTGGAGCAACCCCAGAACACATGGCCCCTGGACTCTCTGTTAACCCAGAACTAAAACTATTCCTGAAGCCAACTCTTCAGACAAAGATTAGACTGGACTATAAGACATAAAATGATACTGGTGAGGAGTGTGCTTTTCAGTTCAAGTAGATACAGCAGACTAAATGGGCAGCTCCTGTCCAGAGGAGAGATGAGAAGGCAGAAAGGGACAGGAGTTGGTTGAATGGACACAGGAAATCTGAGGTGGAAAGGGGGAGTGTGCTGTCACAATATAGGGATAGCAACTACGGTCACATAACAATGTGTGTATAAATTTTTGTATGAGAAACTAACTGGAGCTGTAAACTTTCACCTAAAGCACAATAAAATAGCAATTAATTAATTATACAATAAATTTTTTATATTCTAGGTCCTTTGCATTGCCATATAAGTTTTAGTATCAGCTTGACAATTTCTACAATAAAACCTCCTGGGATTTTCTTAGGGATTGCATTGAACCTATAGATCAATTTTGGGAGAATAACCTCTGTATTCAATTCCTAGGGCCGCCAAAACAAAATACCACAAATTGGGTAGCTCATAAGAATAGAAATGTATTGTCTCACAGTTTTGGAGGCTAAAATTCCAAATCGCGATATCAACTGTGTTGATTCCTTCTGAGGACTCTGAAAGAAAATGTTCATGTCTCTCTTAGTTTCTGGTAGCTCCAGACACTACTTGACTTACAGCTGCAGCATCACATGGCATCCTTCCTCTGTCTCCCTGTCTCTGTATATCTTTTTCTCTTTTAAATGTAGACGAGTCATATTAAGGATGGAAAAAAGAAATTCATAGAATCCAATGAGAATGAAAACACTTCCTATCAGAACCTTTGGGACACAGCTAAAGCAGTGCTCAGAGATCAACTTATATCAATAAATGCACACATCCAAAAAGAAGATAGGGCCAAATCAAATAATTATCCCTACAACTTGAACGAATAGAAAGAGAGCAACAAAAGAAACCCTCAGGCACCAGAAGAAAGCAAATAATTAAAACTAGAGCAGAATTAAATCAAATAGAGAACAGAAAAACAATTGAAAGAGTTAACAAGACCAAAAGCTGGTTCTTTGAAAAAATTAACAAAATTGATAAATCATTGGCCAAACTGACAAAAGAAAAACAGGAGAAGCAGCAAATAACCTGAATAAGAAATGAAATGGGCGATATCACAACAGACCCAACTGAAATTAAAAGAATCATTTCAGATTACTATGAAAAATTGTACTCTAACAAATTTGAAAACCTAGAAGAAATGGATGAATTTCTGGAAACACACTACCTACCTAAACTAACACAAACAGAAGTAGAACAACTAAATAAGCCCATAACAAAAGAAGAGATTGAAAAGGTCATCAAAAAACTCCCAACAGAAAAAAAGCCCTGGCCCAATGACTTCACTGGAGAGTTCTACCAAACAGAGAAGAGTTAACACCACTAGTACTAAAGGTATTTCAGAGCACAGAAAAGGACGGAATACTCCCAAACTCATTCTATGAAGCCAGCATATCCCTGATACCAAAACCAGGTAAAGACACCACAAAAAAAAGAAAATTACAGACTTATATCCCTCATGAACTCAGATGCAAAAATCCTCAACAAAATTCTAGCCAATAGAATTCAACAATGTATCAAAAAAAAATTCACCATGACCAAGTGGGATTCATACCAGGTATGCAGGGATGGTTCAACATTAGAGAAACAATGTAATCCATCATACAAATAAAACAAAAGACAAGAACCACATGATCTTATCAGTTGATGCAGAAAAGGCATTTGACAAAGTTCAACACCCATTCATGATAAAAACTCTCAGCAAAATAGGAATAGAAGGAAAATTCCTCAACATAATAAAGGGTATTTATACAAAGCCAACAGCCAACATCACCCTAAATGGAGAGAGCCTGAAAGCATTCCCCGTGAGAACGGGAACCAGACAAGGATGCCCTTTATTACCGCTCTTATTCAACATTGTGCCGGAGGTCCTAGACAGAGCAATTAGGTTAGGTAAAGAAATAAAGGACATCCAAATTGGCAAAGAAGTAAAAGTATCTCTATTTGCAGGTGACATGACCTTATACACAGAAAACCCTAGAGAATCCTCAAGGTAACTACTGAAACTAATAGAAGAGTTCAGCAGAGCATCAGGATACAAGATAAACATACAAAAATCAGTTGGATTCCTCTACACCAACAAAAAGACCATCGTAAAGGAAATCACCAAATCAATACAATTTACAGTAGCCCCCAAGAAGATAAAATACTTAGGAATAAATCTAACCAGAGACGTAAAAGACCTATACAAAGAAATCTACAAGACGCTACTGCAAGAAACCAAAAGAGACCTACATAAGTGGAAAAACATACCTTGCTCATGGAGAGAAAGACTTAACATTGTAAAAATGTCCATTCTACCAAAAGCCATCTATAGATACAATGCAATTCCGATCCAAATGCCAATGACATTTTATAATGAGATGGAGAAACAAATCACCAACTTCATATGGAAGGGAAAAAGGCCCCACATAAATAAAGCGTTACTGAAAAAGAAGAACAAAGTGGGAGGCCTCACACTACCTGATTTTAGAACCTATTTTACCGCCACCGTAGCTGGGTGGGTAGTCAAAACAGCCTGGTACTGGTACAGCAACAGATATATAAACCAATGGAACAGAATTGAAAATCTAGACATAAATCCATCCACATATGAGCAGCTGATACTTGATAAAGGCCCAGTGAGTTAAATGGGGAAAAGACCGTCTCTTTAACAAATGGTGCTGCCATTACTGGATATTCATCTGCAAAAAAAAAAAATAAATAAATAAAATAAGACCTATACCTCACACCATGCACAGAAACTAACTCAAAATGGATCAAAGACCTAAATATAAAATCTAAGACGATAAAGATCATGGAAGAAAAAACACAATGCTACAAGCCCTACTACATGGCATAAAGAGTAAAAAAAACATTATTAACAATGCACAGACACCAGAGGAGAAACTAGATAACTGGGAGCTCCTAAAAATCAAACATCTATGCTCATCCAAAGACTTCACCAAAAGAGTAAAAAGATTACCTACAGACTGGGAAAAAGTTTTTAGCTGTGACATTTCCAATCAGGGTCTGATCTCTTAAATCTACATGATACTGCAAGAACTCAACAACAAAAAGACAAATAACCCAGTTTTAAAATGGGCAAAGGATATGAACAGGCACTTCACTAAAGAAGACATTCAGGTAGCTAACAGGTACATGAGGAAATGATCACGATCATTAGCCATTAGAGAAATGCAAATCAAACATCTCACTCCAACAAGGCTGGCATTAATCCAAAAAACACATAATAAATGTTGGACAGGATGTGGAGAGACTGGAACACTTACACACTGCTGGTGGGAATATAAAATGGTACAGCCACTTTGGAAATCAATTTAGCGCTTCCTTAAAAAGCTACTAATAGTACTACCATACAATCCAGCAATCCTACTCCTTGCAATATATCCTAGGGAAATAACAGTCTTTACACGAACAGATAATATGCACACCCATGTTCATTGCAGCACTGTTTACAAGAGCAAAAAGATGGAAGCAACCACGGTGCCCATCAACGGATAAATGGATAAACTATGGTATATTTACACAATGGAATACTATGCATTGATAAAGAACAATGATGAATCAATGAAACATTTCATAACTTGGAGGAATCTAGAAGGCATGCTGAGTGAAATTAGTCAGTTGCAAAAGGACAAATATTGTAGGAGAGCACTATTATAAGAATTCGAGAAATAGTTTAAACAGAGAAGAAAATATTCTTTGATGAGAGTGGGGAGGGAGGAAGGGAGAGGGGTACTCACTAATTAGATAGTAGACAAGAACTATTTTAGGAAAGACAACTCACAATACAGGAGAGGTCAGGACAACTGGACTAAACCAAAAGCAAAGAAGTTTCCTGAATAAACCAAACACTTCAAAGGCCAGCATAGCAGGGGCGGGGGTTTGGGGACCATGGTTTCAGGGGACATCTAGGTCAATTGGCATAATAAAATCTATTAAGAAAACATTCTGCACCCCACTTTGGAGAGTGGCATCTGGGGTCTTTTAAAAGCTAGTGTGTGGCCACCTAAGATGCATCAGTTGGTCTCAACCCACCTGGAGCAAAGGAGAATGAAGAACACAAAAGACACAAGGTAATTATGAGCCCAAGAGACAGAAAGAGCCACACAAACCAGAGACTACATCAGCCTGAGACCAGAAGAACTAGATGTTGCCTGGCTACAACCGATGACTGCCCTGACAGGGAACACAACAGAGAACCCCTGAGGGAGCAGGAGAGCAGTGGGATGCAGACCTCAAATTCTCGTAAAAAGACCAGACTTAATGGTCTGACTGAGACTAGAAGGACCCTGGAGGTCATGGTCCCCAGTCCTTCTGTTAGCTCAAGATAGGAACCATTCCCAAAGCCAGCTCTTCAGACAGGCATTGAGTGGACTACAGGATAGAAAATGATACTGGTGAGGAGTGAGCTTCTTGGCTCAAGTAGACACATGAGACTGAGAGGGCAGCTCCTGTCTGGAGGGGAGATGAGAAGGCAGAGGGGGTCAGAAGCTGGCTGAATGGACACAGAATTAGAGGGTGGAAAGAAGGATTGTGCTGTCTCATTTGGTGGAGAGCAACTAGGAGTACATCCCAAAACCAAAAAAAAAAAAAAGCTGTATATAAATTTTTGTATGGGAGACCGATTTGATTTGTAAACTTTCACTTAAAGCACAATAAAAATTTTAAAAAACTACACTAGTCATATAGGCTTGGAAGCCCTGGTAGCGTAGTGGTTAAGGGTTTGGTTGCTAACCAAAAGGTTGGCAGTTTGAAGGGCACTCCTTGGAAACCCTATGGGGCAGTTCTAGTATGTCCTAGAGGCTCACTATGAGTCGGAATCGACTCAACAGCAACAGGTTTGGGTTTTTTTTTTTGTTTGTTTCATATAGGATTAGGGCCCACTCTGTTCTAGTATGATCTCATGTTAACCTAACTGAGAACATCTTCAAAGACTGACTCTATTTCCAAATAGGGTCACATTCATAAGTACAGGGGTTGTTGTTGTTACGTGCCGTTGAGTTGTTTTCAAATCATAGCCACCCTATGTACGATAGAATGAAACACTGCCGGGTCCTGTGCCATCCTCACAATCGTTGTCATGCTTGAGCCTATTGTTACAGCCACTGTGTCAGTCCATCTCATTGAGGGTCTTCCTCTTTGGTAAGCATACTTTACAAAGCATGATGTCCTTCTCCAGGGACTGGTTCCTCCTGATAACATGTCCAAAATATGTGAGACGTAGTCTCACCATCCTGGTTGTACTTCTTCCAAGACAGATTTGTTCGTTGTTTTGGCAGTCAATATTCTTCTCCAACACTACAATTGAAATCCGTCAATTCTTCTTTGGTCTTAATTATTCATCGTCCAGCTGTTGCATGCATATGAGGTGACTGAAAACACCATGGCCTGGGTCAGGTGCACCTTAGTGTTCAAGGTGACGTCTTTGCTTTTCAGCACTTTAAAGAGGTCTTTTGCAGCGGATTTACCCAATGCAATGCATCTTTTGATTTCTTGACTGCTGCTTCCATGGGTGTTGATTGTGGGTCCAAGTAAAATGAAATCCTTGACAACTTCAGTCTTTTCTCCGTTTATCATGATGTTGCTTATTGGTCCAGTTGTGAGGATTTTTGTTTTCTTTATGTTGAGGCATAATCCATTGTGAAGGCTGTGGTCTTTGATCTTCATCAGTAAGTGCTTCAAGTCCTCTTCACTTTCATCAAGCAGAGTTGTGTCATCTGCATAAAGCAGGTTGTTAATGAGTCTTCCTCCAATCCTGATGCCCATTCTTCATATAGTCCAGCTTCTCTGATTATTCGCTCAGCATACAGATTGAATACATATGGTGGACGGATGCAACCCTGACGTACATCTTTCCTGACTTTAAACCATGAAGTATCCCCTTGTTCTGTGGGAACCACTGCCTCTTGATTTATGTACAGGGTCCACAGGAGCAAAATTAAGTGTTCTGGAATTCCCATTCTTCACAATGTTATTCATAATTTGTTAATTTATCTTTTTGGAGGCACAATTTAATCCATAACACCATCTTAACAATATTAAATCTTCCAAGCCATGAACATGGATTGTTTCCCCATTTATTTGGATCTTCTTTTTCTCAGCAATGTTTTATGTGTTTAGTGTACAAATCTTGTATTTATTTCGTTAAATTTATTCCTAAGTATTTCATTCTTTTGGATACCATTGTGAATGGAATTATTTTTAATTTCATTTTTGTATTATTCATTGACAGTATATAGAAATACAATTGATTTTTATGTGTTGATCTTGTGTCCTGCAACCTTGCTAAATTCACTTATTAGTTCTAATAGTTGTTTTTGTGGATTCCTTAGGATTTTGTACATATAAAAAAATATATAGGATCACATTATCTATGAATAAAGACAGCTTAACTTCTTCATTTCCAATGTGGATGCCTTCAGTTCCTTTTTATTTATTTATTGTTTTGCACTGGCTGGAACCCCCAGTACAATGTAGAACAGAAATGGCAAAAGCAGACATCCTTGCCTTGTCACTGAAACTAATGACAGCTGTTTCTCCACTCCAAGTAAGAAACTCTATGCCACGCGGTTTCTTGATGATGTTTGAATGATAGTAAACAGTTACTTAAAAATGTCTTTTACCATTTTTATGTTTGTATTTATAGAAATGATTTTAAGAATTTTGTATTAGAGATTGGAAACCCTGGTGGCATAGTGGTGAAGAGCTACGTCTGCTAAGCAAAAGTTGGCAGTTCGAATCCTTGGAAACCCTATGGGGCAGTTCTACTCTGTCCTATAGGGTCACTATGAGTCAGAATTGACTCAGTGGCAATGGGTTTGGTTTTTTTTTTTTTTTTGGTATTAGAGATTGGAACTCTTATGCACTGATGGTGGGAATGCAAAATGGTGCAACCATTTTGGAAAATGATACGGCGCTTCCTTAAAATGCTAGAAATAGAAATACCATATGATCCAGCAATTGCACTCCTAGGAATATACCCTAGATAAATAAGAGCTGTCACACGACTAGACATATGCACACCCATATTCACTGCAGCACCGTTCACAATAGCAAAAAGGTGGAAACAACCTAGGTACCCATCAACAGATGAATGGATAAACAAACTATGGTATATACACACAATAGAATACTACACAGTGATAAAGAACAATGATGAATCTTTGAAACATCTCACAACATGGATGACTCTGGAGGGCATTATGCTGAGTAAAATCAGTCAGTCGCAAAAAGACAAATATGAGACCATTGTTATAATAACTCAAGAAAAGGTTTAAACATGGAAGAAAGCATTCTTTGGTGGTTACAAGGGTGGGGAGAGAGGGGGAGTGGAATTCACTAACTAGATAGTAGACAAGTGTCAACTTCGGTGAAAGGAAGGGCAACACACAATACAGGGGAAATCAGCACAACTTGTCCAAGGCAAGGTCATGGAAGCTCCATAGACACATCCAAATTCCCTGGGGGACCAAATTGCTGGGCTGAGGGCTGTGGGGACCATGGTCTCAGGGAACATCTAGCTCAATTGGCATAACATAGTTTATAACGAAAAGGTTCTACATTCTACTTTGGTGAGTAGTGTCTTGTGAGTGGCCATCTAAGATACTCCACTGGTCTCACCCCGTCTGGAGCAAGGGAGAAAGAAATCCAAAGACACAATGGAAAGACTAGTCCAAAGGACTAAAGGACCACAACTACCACAGCCTCCACCAGACTGAGTCCAGCACAACCAGATGGTGCCCCGCTACCACCACTGACTGCTCTGACAGGGATCACAATAGAGGTTCCCAAACAGAGCTGGAGAAAAATGTAGAACAAAATTCTAACTCACAAAAAAAGAACAGATTTCTGGTCTGACAGACTTGAGAAACCCCGAGGCTATGGCCCCCAGACACTCTATTAACTCAGTACTGAAGTCACTCCTGAGTTTCACCCTTCAGCCAAAGACTAGACAGGCCCATAAAACAAAACAAGACTAAGTGGGCACAGCAGCCCAGGGTCAAGGATCAGAAGGCAGGAGGGTACAGGAAAGCAGGTAATAGGGAACCCAAGGTCGAGAAGGGGAGAGTGTTGACATGTCATGGGGTTGGCAACCAATGTCACAAAACAATATGTGTATTAATTGTTTAATGAGAAACTGTTTTGCTCTGTAAACCTTCATCTAAAATAAAAGAAAAAAAGAAAAAAATCAGCCAATGAAAACCCTATGGGTCACAGTGGTCCAATCCTGTTGTGCATGGGGTCATGATGAGTCAGGCCCGACTCAATAGTGGCTAAAAAATAAAAAAAAAGAATTGTGTATTAATTGGCTTTTGCTGCATGACAAACAACCCCAAAACTTAGTGGCTTAAATGATAAACATCGGTTATTTCTTATGATTCTGTGGGTCAGCTTGATGGTTCTTCTGGTCTGATCCAGAGTACCTGGAGGGTACAAGATGGCCTCACTTACATGTCTGGTAGTTGGAAGACTGGTGAGCCTGAGAGGGCTTCTGCTGGGATGACTCACCTCTTCTCCAGGAGGCTAGCCGAGGTTCAGGATTGCCAAGGGCAAGACCCAATGTGTCAGCACTTCTGAAGCCTCTGCCTGCATCACATTAGACACTTCACCAAAGAGAATATAAGGATTGCAAAGAAGCACTTAAAAAGATGTTCAAATTATTAGCCATTAGGGAAATGAAGATTAAAATCACTATGGGATACAAACATGTTGTCGTTAGTTGCTGTGGAGTTGATTCCGACTCATGGTAACCTCATGTGTTACAGAGTGGAACTGCTCCATAGGGTTTTCTTGGCTGTAATATTAAGAGAAGCAGGTTGTCAGGCCTTTTCTTACACGGTGCTGCTTGGTGGGTTCATACTGCAAATCTTTAGATTAGCACTTGAGCACAAACTGTTTGTGCCAAGTAGGGACCTTACACACATATTAGAATGGTTAAAATAACACTGACAATATCAAGTATTGGTGAGGGCACAGATTAATTGGAACTCTCATACATGCTGGTGGGAAACAAAATGTGGTACAGCCACACCAGAAAATGGTTTGGCAGTTTCTTATAACCTTGTGACCCAGCAATTCCACTCCTGCTAATTTACCATAGAGAAATGAAAACTTACAATCACATAAAAAACTGTATATAAATGTTTATAGAAGCTCTATTCATAATTTTCCCAAACTGTAAGCAATCCAAATATCCATCAGTATTTAAATGGATAAACTTTGGTACAGCCATACCATGGAATACTACTCAGCAATAAAAAGGATCAAACTATTGATAACATGCCACAACTTGGATGAGTTTCAGTGTAATTATGCTGAGTGAAAGAAGCCTGTCTAAAAAGATTATATGCTGTATGATTCCATTTATGTGACATTCTTGAAAAGACAAAGTTATAGTGATGGAAGACAGATCATTGATTGTTGGCAGGTAGAGGTGGAGGGAAGGGGTATAGCTATAAAGGGATGGTGCGTAGGAGTTATTTGGGGTGATGGAACTGCTCAGTATCCTGAGTGTGGTGGTGCTTACACAAATCTATATGTGCTAAAATTCATAGAACTGTACGCTAGAAGAAAAAAAGTCAATTTTACTGTACAATAATATTTAAAAATCAAAGATATGATTCTTGTCCTGAATAAAAGCTCAGGGAGATGTAGGTGTAAACATACCCTCAGAAATCAGTCTGATACCCACAGAGTGCTGCGAGAGCTTGGAGCAAGAAGTGGCTTGTCCGTCTGGTTGGGGAGGCTCAAGGAAGACCTTACAGACAAATAGCACTTCTTTGATTATCAGTCAGGTGTTAAATATGCTTTCATATGTGTTTTGGCCACTTGTGGGTTTTCTGTAATATGCAATTTGTCATCCTTTGCCTATTTTTAAAATTTGACTGGTTTTTTTTTTTGGGGGGGGGTGTAAGAACTTTTTATGTATTAAAGATATTGATACCTTGTCTTTTCTTCCATTTATTTCCCTTTGAGTTTTTGTGTGCTGTTGATTTTGTGATAAAGAAATGCTTATTTTTGAGAAAGAATAAGAGTAAAAGTTTCTGTGGATGTTGAACCCACCTAGTGTGCTTCATATTGGCCAGCCTGTAGGATGAGTGGAGCATCCCAGGCTGACTCCATGGCCCATCTACCGGCTCCCCTCAGCAGCTCCCAAACCAGCTCTGCAACGACTTCTCCCATTGATCCTCTTGGTGATGCTGGGCCCTCCTCAGGGCACTCCTAATTGCTTTGGTAAACAAGTGTTCCCTGGGCCCTCCCATGGAACACAGTCATCTAGTAGGTTTTCCACTTCACACAGCATGCCCACTCCAGCATGCCCACTTCTTTGAATCTCTTGAACCCCTCCTTCAAACATCCGCCCCACTAGTTGTGGCATTTGTAGTTCCCTTGGCATAGTGCTTTCTCCAGATTTCCAGTGCTGAGCTATACATAAAACAAAATTTATATCTAGACAGATGGCAGTGAAATCTCAAAAATGCAGCGCTAAAAAGAGAATTGTAAAAAGCTACTGGTCCTACCTTGTCTGGAGCAAGGGAGAATGAAGAAAACCACAAACCACAAGGGAAAGATTAGTCCAAAGGACTAGTGGACCACAACTACCACAGCCTCCACCAGATTGAGTCTAGTACAACTAGATTGTGCCCAGCTACCACCACTGACTGCTCTGACAGGGATCACAATAGAGGGTCCCAGACAGAGCTGGAGAAAAATGTAGAACAAAATTCTAACTCACAAAAAAGACCAGACTTACTGGTCTGACAGAGACTGGAGAAACCCCAAGAGTATGAACCCCAGACACCCTTTTAACTCAGTACTGAAGTCATTCCTGAGGTTCACCCTTCAGCCAAAGATTAGATAGGCCTGTAAAGCAAACACTATTTCATGTAGTTCAACCATGTATACGAGACTAAATGGGCACATCAGCACAGGGGCAAGGACAAGAAGGCAGAAAGGGACAGGAAAACTGAAAGAATGGAAATGGGGAACCCAAGGTTGAGAAGGGAGAGTGTTGACACATCGTGGGGTTGGCAACCAATGTCACAGAACAATGTGTATTAATTAATGAGAAACTAATTTGCTCTGTAAACTTTACCTAAAGCACAAACACACACAAAAAAGATACAACCTAAAAAAAAAAAAAAAAGCGGCCTGTGAAAACACAGATTTCTGGGACTTATCCCCAGAGTTTCTGATTCAGTGAGTGGGGTCTGAGAATTTGGATTTCTAACAAGTTCCCCGTGATGCTGATGCTGATGCTGGGAGATCACTCTTGTGATGTGATATGTGGTCCAGGGACCACACTTTGAGAACCACTAGCTTAGTATCTGGAGCCCTGGTGGTGTAGTGGTTAAGAGCTCGGCTGCTAACCAAAAGGTCGGCAGTTCAAATTCACCAATCACTCCTTGGAACTCCTATGGGGAAGTTCTACTGTGTCCTATAGGGTCGCTATGAGTCAGAACCAACTCAACAGTACCTAACAACAACAACAGCTTAGTATCTGGGTCCGCAAATGTAGGAGGACACCCCGTGAGCCTGGAAGGGGCGTGAGGCCAAGGACCTTGTCTTGGTTATCTAGTACTGCTATAACAGAAATAACACAAGTAGATGGCTTTAACAAAGAGAAATTTATTCTCTCAGTCTAGTAGACTCTCAAGTCCAAATTCAGGGGGTCAGCTCCAGAGGAAGGCTTTCCCTGTCGACTCTGGAGGAAGGTCCTTGTCATCAATCTTCCCCTGGTCGAAGAGCTTCTCAGGCTCAGGGACCCCATGTCCAAAGGACGTGCTCTGCTCCTGGTGCTGCTTTCTTGTTGGTATGAGGTCCCCAACTCTGCTTGCTTCCCATTCTTTTCATCTCTTGTAAGATAAAAGGTGGTACAGGCCACACCCCAGGAAAACTCCCTTTACATTCGATCAGGGATGTAACCTGAGCAAGGATGTTACGTTCCACCCTAATCCTCTTTAACCACAGGCAGAGATTATGATTTATAACACATAGGAAAATCACAAAATGGAGGACAACCACACAATACTGGGAATCATAGCCTAACAAAGTTGACACATATTTTTGGGGGACACAATTTAATCCATGACAGACCTCATGGCTCGGTAGCAAGAGATGCTGTCTACCATGCCTTTGGCGTCCAACAGTCCTGGTTCCCTTAGAGGCCTGCATCCCTGAGACTTGCCTCCTCAACTGACAACTTGACAACATGGGAGAATGCAGGGAATCTAATGTGGGGTGAACTAGAGCTGACTTACAAAGCCTAGGTGCAGTAGAAATGGAATTTTTAGAAAAGATGTCTGACGAAACTTTGCAGTTTAGGTGTCAGATGGATTTCAGATTCAAAGAGGAAAGAACTGCAGCAGCAGTGAGCAGGTTTCCTGCAAACCCGGCTCTACTGTTGCCGTGGAGACCCTATAGGACAGAATAGAACTGCCCCGTAGGGTTTCCAAGGCTGTAATCTTTACGGGAGCAGGCTGCCACATCTTTCTCCCACAGAGTGACTGCTGCATTTGAACCACCAACCTCTGCGTTAGCAGCCAGGCGCTTAACCACTACTCTACCAGAGTTCCTTACCCATTGCAGTTGAATAGATTTCCGACTCGTAGTGACCCATAGGACAGAGTAGAATTGCCCCATAGGGCTTCCAATAAAGTAGCGAAAATGCATTTTTTTTTTAGTGTTTTAATAGAGAAAATATATTTTCTCATTTGTTTTAGTATAGCTGTATAAACTGTGATTAATCTCTAAAAAAACCCCACAACGCAGTGCCGTCGAGTCGATTCCGACTCGTAGTGACCCTATAAGACAGAGTAGAACTGCCCCATATAGTTTAGTCCTTAGAAAATGGTGCAGGCTCTGTTCAAAATATAGCTGAGCAGCCTCTTCCACTCTTAAACATAACAAACACCCTAATACCTTACAACATGTTTTCCCCTATTCAAAATAGGTGATTGAGAGCTTGACATGACTAACGCCATAATGATGCTCTAAGTAATCTCTAAACATTTTTTTTTCACCAGCTACACCGGTCTCTTCCAAAGGGGTGTGGAGCTCTCTCAGCTCCTGTGGCCTTGGTCTCTTTTCTTCTTTCTTTGTTCTCTTGAGAAATGGCCTTCAGCCTACAAACCGACAGGAAGGCTTTCTCTCTTGCTCCCTATCTCAGCCACAGTGGACTTGGCGAAACAGCTCCATTAGCCGAGAGATTCTTAGGAGAGTTTTTCCGCCTGTTACAAATATGCTGATTAGAGTCCAGATGCCTGACATGTTTATCTTTAGTTTAATAAAGAGTTTTTGTAGTTGTTTTGTGATGTATAAGACCATCTGTGGACTACGTGCTCAAAACATTAGGTAACCCTGACCTTTCCCATATAAAACCCTCCCATCAACCCTTCAGGGCAGACAGAATTTGAGAAGAATTTAACCCCCTCTGTCTCCGGGTCTCTTGAATACCAGTATTCAATAAAGCCCTCTTACTGCTTACCTCCTCCTGTCTCAGTATTAGCTTTGAGGCAAGCGGCTCGAACCCACAATTTGCGGTAACACCAAGGAGCGGCTGGTGGATTCGAACTTTAAAGCTTTTGGTTAGCAGCCAATTGCCTAACCACTGCGCGGCAGGCAACCTGTTTCCCAGGAAACTTCAGGGCTCAGTGGCATTTTTTTCAGACATGAAGGGCGGAAGGAGAGAATGGTGGTGGGGGCGGGGGGGGGGGGGTGAGTTTTTGGACATTTCTGGTGCAACACTGCCATCAAGAGGAAATTGTGATAAAACCACAAGTCATATGGGCTTATAGAACAAACATGGATCCTCAGAAAGAAATACCTTTTTGTAACGAAAGAAAGAAAAAGGATTCCGAAGGCAACTTGAAGATGATCCCAATGACTGAAGTAATATGATGTCAGAGATTTGTTTCAAAACAATCTGGGGTACAGATGAAATAAGATTGGCCATGAATTGATGGTCGAGTGATGGGTACATAATGTTCACTCTACTGTTTTCTACACTTTTGTGTATGTTTGCAGTCTGCCATAATCAAAAGTAAAATCAAATCTGACTACTGGAATTATAACTTTTATAAACACAGTGCCCTTATTTCAGAGCTTCTCTGAACACACTCTTAGAACATACCCCAATCACATAATTTGTATACATTCAGCTTGTGTGAAATGTGACTTAATACAATGTTAGATGTCCTAGTTTCATACAACTCTGATTCATGTTCCAAATTCATGGCACCTAGTTATTATTAAGGAAATAGCAACTCAGCCTATGCTTAGCTTTTCTTTTTCTATAAAGACAGACTTAAATTAATGTGGTTCTGCATTTTTTATGTATTTGGAGTTATGTTTTATTTACAGAATTCTGGGAAACACAGAATTTCACAACTTGCCCTTAACCGTTTCATAATTAATTGCACATGTAAGAAGTTCATGTTTCGCTGAATGGACACAAAAACAGTGGAGGGAAGGAGTGTGTTGTCTCATTAGGGGGAGAGCAACCAGGCGTATACAGCAAGGTATATATAAATTTCTGTATGAGAGACTGACCTGATTTGTAAACTTTCACTTAAAGCACAATAAATTTTTTTTAAAAGTTCATGTTTCAGCCGCTTCTGAGATATGAAGTGTCTGTCCTCTATCACCAGAGTTATCACTTAAAACCCTTCAATGTCTCCCCAAGTGCACACCAAACAAAATACAAACTCCTTCCTTTAACCTGCTTCTCCAGCTTCACCTTTCTTCATGTCCCCCTTGTACTATAAACGCCAACATCTACTACTACAATCACAATAAAAAACAAACCAATTGCCATCCAGTTGATTCCAACTCATGATGACCCCATGTGTGTCAGAGTAGAACTGTGGGTTACCATGAGTTGGAATCAACTCCACAGAAATGTTTTTTTTTTTAATAGTGGCTTATTTGGTCAGTAAAACTGCATAAATTTAGGGGGAAAAAAGACATGTAGAATAAAATGCACACTTGTATTATACTTCACACTGATAAATCAGAGAAAGCATAATTATTTTAATTAAACCAAAATTATTAAACTAGCCTCATTTGCCAGAGATTTACCTTAATTATGTGAACCTGGATTCTTAAAAAGGTTCTGCATTAGTTTCTCTAAGTTTTTTTTTTTAATTTTGTCCATTTAAAATATTTGAAGCTCAATTTTCCTGGAATTTTAGGAATGTTTGATTTGTATAAGTGCTTATTTATATCTATAAACCAATCAGAACAGAGCTCCTTGCAGTTAAGTGACTTCACAAAATTATGTATTGATACCCTCTGGAGATAGAAAAATGTCACACACACACAAGACGTAAAGGCCTTGCTGAATTACAGACATGTAGACACACGGACACAGAGATGGCTTCTAGCTTCAATTCTACAACATCAACCATGGGTCAAGAGATCCAAGAAGCACAGACAAACCAGAGACTTTGCCATCTCTCACCCAACATCCACTAATTCATTTACAGAGATCCCTAAATTGTCCCATCATAATACCAAATTCCCAACCATTGGGCCAGCAGTGAGGAATAATTTATCAGCCACAAACCAGAACCAGAACTAAGACACAGGTGCAGCCCGGCAGTATGGCCCGGCTGTGGCTGTCCATTTTCCCTTATTTGATCCACATGAAGAGCAGGGTGATCTGCAGTAAAATTTCTCTTTCCTGCACTTTGGCTGACTGCTGCTGGAATAGACTGTCTAAAGATACATACTTCTTTGCACTCCTGCTCAAGAGCCCACAGTGACTCCCGCCTTCCTGTTACCATGGATCCAGCTGATTATTTCCTTAGCTTCCATTCCAAGCCATCGTCAATCTGAATATTCATTGGGGCCCTGGTGATACAGTGTGTCAAATCACTACAAGGCCAGGGGAGACCTCTGCTCTGAGTCTGTCACTGGATGGATTGTAGGGTTCTTGGGAATGTCAGCTCCCTGGGGGCAGAGGTTTTGTCTGTTTTGTTCACTGTTAATCCTGGCACAGTGCCTTGCACACTGCAGACACTCAGCCAATATATGTCAGGAGAATAAATGAATTCACTTCCCAACCCTCATCTGAGTCATGAGGAAAATGAGGCACAGAGTGGCAAAGTGACTGGCCCAGGACCATGTCATTGAGTAGTTAATGGGAAGCCAGGTTTTACCTAGGTTCCTATTATGGATTGAATTGTGTCCCCCAAAAATGTGTGTCAACTTGGCTAGGCCATGATTCCCAGTATTGTGTGGTTGTCCACCATTTTGTCATCTGATGTGATTTTCCTGTGTGTTGTAAATCCTACTTCTATGATGTTAATGAGGCGGGATTAGCAGCAGTTATATTAATGAGGCAGAACTCAGTCTACCAGATTAGGTTGTATCTTGAGTCAATCTCTTTTGGGATATAAAAGAGAGAAGTGAGCAGAGAGACAGGGGGACCTCATACCACCAAGAAACAAGAGCCAGGAGAACAGCATGTCCTTTGGGCCCGAGGTCCCTGCACTGAGAAGCTCCTCAACCAGGGGAAGATTGATGACAAGGACCTTCCCCCAGAGCTGACAGAGAAAGCCTTCCCCTGGAACTTGCACCCTGAATTATAGCCTTCTAGCCTCTGGTGAGAGAATAAATTTCTCTTTGTTAAAGCCATCCACTTGTAGTATTTCTGTTACAGTAGCACTAGATAACTAACACATTCTCCAACTACTTACTCAACGGACGTCCATTTCTTTTCACAGCCTCTCTCCCCATGCCTTTCCTGGCAGTGGTAGACAGGGAAATGCATCACCTAGACCTCCTTCAAGGATGAACTCGCTGCCCAGCTGTGGGGAGTGTGGTCAGCAGGCAGCCTCCAGCTGTCAGCTCCTTCTGGGCTCACCTCATCTGCACAGAGCTGCCTCGCCTGAGGTCACACTCTTCTGGGACAGCCCATCTCCAATGACTGAGCAAGGTCTAGGCATAAAGGGCCAGCCATTTCTCCAAACAAGGGTACCCTGACAGGCCATACTTCCTTGAAAGCTTCCTGCTGGGTTGGCCAAGGCTTTATGGGTCCTGCTTCCAAGTTCATCTTTTCCCTCTGCCCAATCCTGCTTCCTCCCCCTTCCCTCCACAGGAATTGATCCCTAAACAACATCTTGTACCCCAAACTCCATCTCAGTTTCTACTTCTGGAGAACCCCACCTGTGACACTTGCTATCCAGCAAAGGCCCTGAATCCAATAAAATGTCAACTTTTAACATTTGATCCCTCAGGAATTACAGCAATTTGTGAGAATCATATGAATTCCTACCCTGTTTATCAGTGGAAGGTAAATATCTGACCAGTTGAAGGAGTCAATAAAACTGACCTGAGAAAGTTGGAGCAGTAAAAGATGCTTGAAGTGACCGTGGGGACTTCACTGGCCCTCAGATTAAGCAGGTGAGACAGAGCAAGAAAACACAGGGCTGGCTTTTTTCAGAACACATTTCTGCCCAGTTCTGAAAAACTGAGGGGATATAAAATCCAAAAGCCCAAGAGAATGGCAGACAGATTGCATTTTTCTGAGTCTGGGAAATCAGTCTGCAGCTCCTGAAACAGGAAACAGACCCTGTCCCTCAGGAATTTGTGTTTGGAATTGATTCCATTCTCTTTGTGAATAAGAGGTTAAAGGGAAGAAAGGCATTCAATCTGAGACAAGGGCTCTGCCACTTCCTTATCTTGGGACCTGGGATAACATCACTTAGTTTCCATTCCAGGCCTTCTTCAAACTGAATACGCATTTTATCTTGAATTTGCATTGCAGCTGCTGTTTTTTTATCTTTACTGTTCTTGTCATTTAAAACTCTCTGAAATGTTTTGATTTAGAGATCATTTAGTTGAATTTTGCATTTTTACTCAGTCTGAGGGCCTCTGTCATTTCATGTGTGAAATTTAATCCATTAATATTTATTGTCAGGATTGAAATTACTTCTTTCCTCTTGTTTTGTGTTTTTGGTATTTCTTTATGCTTCCTTGATGTTTCCTTAGTGTTCTACCTTTTGCTATGAAATCATTTCCCATTCTTTTTCAAGTGGTTTGGAAATTCTATCTCCTGGTTAAGTGCTACAGCTGGTAACCAAAAGGTCAGCAGTTGAAATCCACCAGGCGCTCCTTGGAAGCTCTATGGGGCAGTTCCACTCTGACCTATAGGGTTGCTATGAGTTGGAATCGACACGAAAGCAACGAGTTTTGGTTTTTAATTCAAGTTGTGGTTACCTTTAAGTTTAAAAAAAAACATAGTCGAACCTACATTTACCTAATTATCAACAGGAGAAATGAAAAAATATCTATTCATTCCTTTTCTCTTTGGTGAATAGTGTATGAATGCTCCTGGGCTCACACAAACACGGGTCTGGACACTCCAAGAATCACACATACCGGGATGTGGGCACACTTCGGGTAACAGGCTGGGGTGTGGACCCACCTGAGGTCATGCAGACTGGGGTTTGGAAATGCTGGTGTCAGACAGACTGGAGTGTAGACCCTCCTGGTGTCACACAGACTAGAGTTGATTTAGGAAATAGTATTGGAATCATTATTCCCTGCCCTTGAGCATAGAGAATATGACTCACAAAGACACATCAACTGGGCCCAGAGGTATAAAGACAACAGTTAAAATAATCTTGGAAAATATCTTTAGGGAACCTTTCACATAAAACAGAACACAAAAGACTTTCCACTCTTATCTTTTTCTATTAGCGCTTAGTGAATAGAAACTTGTTGGACCAGTGAAGACCTTCCTGACTGTCGGTTATGGAAATCTGTACCAGTGATTGTTAAGAAAGATGACTCAAAATGTAGGATCACAGTCTCTAGCCAATCTGTGAAAAAGCGAAGCTTTCAATGGTTTTGCCTATTTTGTAATGTTAATATATACTGACGACTCTCTAACTTCCTTTGGAATCAGGCAGACATGGCTGTGGCAGCATGCTTGTCCATTTTCCCATTCTTGCTTATTCTGTAATATTTCCTTGGATTCAGGCAGACATGGCTCTGGCACCATGCTTGTTTGCTTCTCAACTTTTGCCTTTTTGAATATATGCCAAATAAAACTTTCTTTTTGCTTTACTAAACTTTGTGATTTTTTTTCACCCTACAACAGTGTGGATACTTTTAGGGTCACAAAGACTAAATTTGGACATTGTGAGTCACACAGACTAGGGTGTAGACATATGTACTGGGGTATGGACTCTTCTGGGGTCACAGAGTGAGCTAAGTGAAGTATGGATCATAGGCATGTCCATGTCCCAGTCTGTGACTCCACTAGAATCCACACTATTTCTGTGAACAGTTTTGTTCACACCGTGGTCTCTCACCCCCATTATATACTGACTGCAATCTGTATTACCCCAGTAGTGACCACTTTGAATTCCTAGTAAGTTCAGTAGTTTTCATCTCCTATATCTGAATTCAGATCAGAGGGCCAAGCCACTGGCTGTGGAATATTTACCATAAGCCCAGGTTTGAAGTTTTACCAAAACGGCATCGATGTTGAAAGCCTTAACCTGGTCCAGGTTAAGGTCAGAAAATAGAGCACTGATGGTGGGTTAGTTAATAAATGCCAGGGTCAGTACTCTAAAACAGGAGGGTCCCAGACTCGGATGAGGGTATTGATGGTGAAATCACTCACCAAAGGCCTTGCTTAAGGTCAGGCCAGAGGGGCATTAATAGTAGGAGCCTTATCAGAATGGAAGGCAACATCACCAGAGGGGAACTGATAGTGAAAGAATTGAGAGACAATGGTTCAAAGTCAGATGAGAAGGGCATTGATAGCAGAAGAGTTAATACACAGGGTTCAGTAAGAGTCCAGAAAATCATTGGTTATGGAATGAAGAAACCCAGATTTCAGATCAAATTAGTTAACAATTGGTCTGTTTGAATATCTAGACAGAGAGATGTTGATGCTGGAATCGTTGGCCAATGTTTGAACTCAAACTAGAGAGACACTCGTTGTAGTGTAGTAGTTAACAGGGATCCTGGTTTAGGGTCAGACCAGAGAAGCAGGGATGGGGAAAATTGAATATATATCTGGGTTTGAGGTCAGTCAAGGGGGGAACAGATTCTGGAGTAGTTAACAGAAGCTAGGATTTGAGTTCATACTCTAGGGACACTGATGTTTCAAGAAATAACTCCACAAGTTCAAGGACAGACCCATAAGGGCACTCACCGGTCACAGAACAGTTATCAGAGGATCAGGCTTGAGGTCAAAACAGAGGGAGTTGGTGGCATATTTAACAAAGAACTGGGTTTGAGGACAAGCCTGGAGTGGAGAAATTTTTGGAATAGTTAACAAACGTGTGTGTTAGATAACTAGACCAGTAGATCTTTGAATATGGAAGAGTAAACAAGTCTTTGTTAAGAGTCAGACAGATCAGAGAACAAGGATGGTGGAAGAACTTTGATTAGGGACCAGGATGACCCTACATACTACCCATTGCCATCCAGTCAATTCTGACTCATAGCAACCCTATAGGACAGGGTAGAACTGCCCCACAGGGTTTCCAAGGAGCACCTGGTGGATTTGAACTGCTGACCTTTTGGTTAGCAGCTGTAGCGCTTAACCACTACGCCACCAGGGTTTCCAGGATGACAGTGAAGGCAAAACAGCCATAAAAGAGGCTTGGTTTGAGAAGACACCAGGACACCGATGCTGTAGTGCTTAATAATGGACCAGGTTTGAGAAGAGGTGAAAGGAGCACAGATGGTTTAAGTGTTAAAATGGCCTGAGTTCAAAGTCAAATCAGGGAATCGAAGGTTTGATAGTTAAAAAGAAGCCCAGGTATGACCACTGTGGCATTCTTGGATGAAGGATTAACAGAGGTCTGAGTTTAATCTGACACCAGAGAGGCCTTTAATACAGAATAGTAGTAAGTGGAGGCCTGGGTTCAAAGTCACACCAGAGGTGCAGTGATAGTGGAATAGTTAATGGAGGCCCCCATTTTTAAGGCAGACCAGACGGATACTGATGGTTGTAGAGTTAAAAGTGCCAAGGCTTGAGGTTACAATAGATAGGCATTGGTGGAGGAAACATTAAGAGGTGCCCTGATTTGAGGACAGAACAAAGAGAATGATGGTAGAATAGTTAACAGTAGCCTGTGCTTCAGTTTGGACCACACAGGCATTAATGGTGCAATTGTTAATAGAGGTGCAGATCGGAATTGACACCATAGGGCATTCATTGATTGTGAGATAACAGAGGCCCAGAATGAAGGTCAGTTTGAGGGTCCTTGAGGTTGGAATGGAGCAAAAGGGCACTGATCACAAAATAATTACCAGAAGCCCAAGTTCAAGGTCAGAGAAAAAAATTACTGGTAGAACATTATGCAGAAGTCCTGGTTTGAGATTTGACCAGTGTTACGCTGATGGGATGATAATTAACAAAGGCCCAGCTTCAGCTTCAAGCTCAAACCCGAGAGACTCTTGATGGTGATGTAGTTAACAAATAAACAGGTTCAAAGTCAAACAAACTTCAATGATCACTGAATAGTGAATAGAAGCCTAGATTTGAGGCAAGACTACAGTGGCATTGACTGACAAGTTAACAGAGGCTCAAGTTTGATCAATAAAATAATTTTTACTTCGTTATTTATTTCCCCTTAGATCATGAGTCAAGAAAAGTCTCATGAAGATGAATTTAAAGTAGAATGCCAACTCTGCTACCTCAGAATTTCACAAGGAAACCCCCCGAATCATGTCCAACATCCATGATCAATCATCTTGAATGTAAACTCAATAAAGAATATGAAGAGTAGGAAGAAGGAAGTGTTATAGAAAAATGAAGTTTCCCCAAATCACCTTGCCCATCCATCGATCTTGGCTAAAATCAAGCATGTATTTGGTGCTGCATGCTGTGCAGAAAAGAGTTTTAACATAGCAGGCCTTAACTGCAATCCTTGGAAAGGCCTGCTTGCTGAGATGGCCCTCGTCTGTTATCTGGGAAATTGAATTTTAGGAGGGTTCCCGCCATTTACTAAACCGTTCATTCAAACAACGTGGTTTATAATGAACGCCTGCTTTCTTTCTGGGGCTCTGGAATTTGGGTATGTGCCAGGCAAGGGATGCCTATGTGACCACTCCCCAATAAAAACTCTGGGCATTGAGTCTCTAATGAGTGTCCCTGTAGACATTTCACGTATGTTGTAACGACTCGTTGCTAGGGGAATTAAGTGCATCCTGTGCAACTCAACTGGGAGAGGACCCTTGGAAGCTTGTAGCTGGTTCCCCCAGACTCTACCCGTGTGCCTCTTCCCTTTGCTGATTTTGCTCTGTATTCTTTCACTGTAATTAATCATAGCTGTGAATACAATTATATGCTGAGTCTTATGAGTCTTCTAGCAAAATCATTGAACCTGGCAGTGGTCTTGGGGATTTCCAAATACATACGTATATCATCTTAACCACATAAAAAATTCAGCTCACTGCTATCTGAATCTAGTCACTGTTTACCTTAAGGTCTAAGAAGTACCAGTTAGAAATGCTTTTGGCTGCAAGTAATCAAACCACCAAGTAACAGTGGATCAAGCCAACAGATTATTTTCCTCCCTCCACAAGACTACTGTTTTTAGTTCAGTGGCTCAACAATGTTGGACTGGGTTGGGGGTCTCTGTGACTCTGTGGACTGACCCTTGAGGTCTCAAGATGTTAGCCACAATTCCCACTGATGTGTCTAGATGTGACAGCATATGGAGCTGGAGTGAAGGGAGTGGGTGGGGCAAGAGCCTCGTTGACACTTCTGGCAACTTGGTTTTGGGATCACAGAACAAGTCATCGATAAACGATTTGGGTTATTTACCTCCCTGTCTATACTCCCAAGCTCTCCTCACTCAGGGCAGCTGTTAATGACATTCTCCTCTCAAATACTGAATATCATTTTTTGGTCTCTGAGCCATTCCAGGGCTTGAATTTTGGCCCTGGGCTAAGCATGGGAGGAGATGGGATGGTCTGAGGGTTTCTCTGGGGATGGAGATTCCCCATCATCTCCACCCTACAGCAGGAGCCCCTACCTACAGTTATTTCTGCATCAGCTTGGCATTCCACGTACTCCAAACCTCTGCTCACTGCTTGTGGAAGACAACCTGATGCAGAGAGACAGAAGCTCAGAAAGAGGCTTCCATGAGAAAACAGTAGTCCTGCAGCCTAGTATGATGAAACCTCTGTGGTACAACCCAACAGTCCCCACCCCAACTCCTCCACAGCCACCTCCCTAGTACAACTCAGTGGTGTCCTGACTATGCTCCTGCTTCCAACCTCACCCCCTAGCCTGTTCTCTTCACAGCAACCAGAGGGACCCTGTTACAACCCAAGTGAATTCCCATCCCTCTGCTCAAAAAACCCTCCAGTGACTCATCCCTCACTCAGAGACAAAGCCAAAGTCCTCACCAGTCATGACCCATGAAGCCCTACATGATCTGGCCTCTCTGACCTCATCTACTACCACACTCTGGTCCAGCCACACTGCCCTATACAATGTTCACTCTGGCACATCCCAGCCTCAGTGCCTTGGCTTTTCTGTCTAGAATGTTCTTCTCACCACAGACTATGGCTCCCTCCTTCATTCAGATCTTTGTTTAAACTTCACCCTGTCAGGAAGGCCTTCCCTGATCACGTCACCCAAAAAGAGCCCAACCTCCTACCCCCGCAAATCTATCTCCTGTCTGTTTTATTTCTCTTCACAACATCTTAGTTGACCTATTATCTATTTGTTTATTGTCTATCTGCCTCCACTAAAATGTAAGCCCCATGAGGGCAGGGATTTCAGTCAGTTTTAGGTCATGGCTATATCCCCGGTGCCTAGAACAGTTTCTGGTACACAGTACCCAAAACCCACAGTAGATATTCAATGTTTGCTGAACACACGGCTGTGTAAAACACTTAAATTACTGCCTACGACACAGTAGACATTGAATAAATGCTTGCTAAATAAATAACTGAATGAGTAAATGAACCCCATTCCATCTTGGGTCCTAGAGCTGCCCACTCCTACCATCCCCCCACCAAAACACCTGGGAGCCAGCCATCAGCACAACCACAGAAACTTTATTTACAAATGCCAGGCTGGGGTAAGAGGGGGGTGGGAAAGTGGACAGTGGCAGGGCCAAAAGGACCCTATTTCTGCTCGCGCCTCCAGACGATGACCATACCGCTGGCATCACTGGAAGCTAGCAGGCTCTCATCGCAGTTGAAGCTGACATCAAGCACAGGTGCACTGTGGCCCTGCAGCTTGTTGACGGCAGCCTTGGCTGCCCGCTCCACATCAAAGAAGTGCACACACATGTCCTCACTGCCCGTCACTGCCCAGATGAGAGGGAGAGGGCATCAGAACGATTGAGGTTGCCCAGGTGTGAAGTCTCTGAGGTGTCGGGAGATTTAGTCTAAAGTGTGAGGTCCCAGAGTGGTTTGGAGGTTTGGAGGTGTCCAGAATGTGAGGGGTCTGTGCTCTTTGGGGATCTGTCTCTCAGGTTGTGACGTGTCTGAGCTGTAGGTGGCGGCAGGGGCGGGTGGTTGTGTTCAAATCGTGAGTTCTCTGAGTTGTTTAGAGATGTGAGTCTCTGCATGAGGCTGCTGGGGCACGAGGGGTTGAGAGACCCAGAATGTCAGGGCATCAGGGTGCCCTGATGTCTGAGGCCAGATCAGTACCAGCCCTGGTCCCTGCCCCTCCACAGCCACCCAAACACCCTAACCCTGTGGGACTCACCCACACAGGCCCCCTGGCGGAAGGACATGAGGGGGCAGAAGATGCTGCGCACGGGGTGTGAGCTCTGCTCAATGGGGAAGCTCCTCTTCAGCTGTAGGGTCCCTTCGTTGTCCACCACCCTGAGCATAAGATGAGAGAGTGGGTCAGGGGTGGCCTCAGACTCAGCCCCAGAAGGGGGACCCATGGTGGACTAGTCTGTGTGCCCACCTTGCATCTGAGTTATTTTCAAGATTCACAGAATCTAGTGTGGCGACAACTGCATAAACCTGTAAAGTATGGCTGATGTGAGTTACTGACAGTTCAGACAAGGTGTCTACGGACACAAATGAGAAGCCTCTGCATTTTAACTCACTAGTTTTTCTTTCTAAGGGTCTCTAAAAGATCCTGGTGTGAAGATGGGCACAGAGAAAGAAATGGCTGAGCAAACTGTGGTACAGCTACACTGTGCAATACTGTTGTTAGTTGCTGTTGGGTAGATGCTGATTCATATAACCCCCATGTATTCAGGGTAGAACTGCTCGATAGAGTTTTCAAGGCTATGAACCTTTTGGAAGCAAATCACCAGGCCTGTCTTCCCAAGGCGCTTCTGGGTGGATTCGAACCACCACCCTTTCAGCTAGCAGTTAAGCACTTAAACATTTGCACCACCCAGGGACATGTGGAATACTACACAGCTATTAAAAAGAATGAACTAAAGTTACTGCAGATGACCCGGGGGATTCCACAAGGTGTCATCTGATAACAAAAGCGAGATGTGGAAAAGGACACAGAAGGAACCTGTTTCCGTAAAGCAATAATGTGTGTAAATATGTGTATGCCTAGGATCATATGATAGAGAACAAAATACGAGAAGACACAAGTTGCTTACATGCTTTACTGTGCCAGGGGGAGGGCTGATGTGGCAGGAGGAAGTTGGAAAGAAAGGAGAGGATGGGGGACTAGGCAAAAAACTTGTAAGAGTATAGTTAAATTATAAATTAGAATCAACAGAATCCCTGGGTGATGCAGTTAACATACTTAACTGCTAACCTAAGGTTGGAAGTTCCAGTCTACCCAGAAGTGCCTTGGAAGAAAAGCCTGGTGATCTACATCTAAAAGATCAACCACTGAAAACCCTATGGAGCACAGTTCTACTCTGACACACAGGGGGTTGCCATCAGTTGGAATCAATTCGATGGCAACTGGTACTGGTTTTTAGGTATCTCAATAAAACATTCTTTAAAGAGAAGAACAAAAATAAAATATTAAAGTAAGAATCATCCAGCTGGGAAGTGGTTTTTAGGTCTGGCTGGACATTAGAAACACTTTGGGAACTTTTAATTATACCAATGCCCAGTCTCACCCCCAGAGCTTCTGATATCATTGGCCTGGAGTGGGGCCAGGGCAGTATTTTCTTTAAGTTCTTCAGGTCATTCCAATGTGCAGTCTACGCTGAAAACTGCATTGGGGTAACATGACAGATGTGAGTGGAGATATTAAACCAAATAAAAAATAAATTAAACCCCCAAAATAAAGGAAAGAAAACAGGCCTCTATCCTCCAGGTACACTGGTCTGATTGAGAACACGGAGCCAATGCTCTAAGAACGAGTCTCTTTTATACCTCAGTTTACTCATCTGTAAAATGAAGGTAACAGATAACAGAATCTACTTCACAGGATTGCTGGGAGGATTAAATGAAGTAGCATGTGCTTCAAACAGGGCCTGGTCACAGCAATTGCTATATACGTGTTAACTACTGTTATTACTATCATTGGTACTCTTATTGATGTTATTGTTATTATTGTAAGTCTCTAGGTGGTGCAAATGGTTAAGTGCTCAATCCACCCAGAGGTGCCTCAGAAGACAGGCCTGGCAATCTGCTTCTGAAAGGTCACAGTCTTGAAAGGCCTATGAAGCAATTCTGCTCTGCACATCCAGCATCGCCACGGGTTAGAACTGACTCAATAGTAACTAAGAACTACAACAATAAAGTACTATTACTTTATTATCTGTATTATTATTAAGAGACCAGACCTCAATCCTCAGTGAGAATAATCGGATGGAGGCAATAGGCTTCTGTCCCAGTAGGATCTCCATCCCTAGTGAGCTCTGACAGGGTAGACCCACCTGTAGAGCAGCAGCTTGTTGAGACAAGCATTGATGAGAAGGGAGGGGTCCCGAGCTTCACGGCTGACCCAAGAACGGGCAGAGATGCTGGTCACAGGACTACCCTCGTGCACCACCAGACGCTTGGCTTTGGTCAGTTTCCCTGCAGCAATGAAGGGAAGAAGGGACGAAGGTAAGTGTGAGAACTATGCACTGAGAGGACAGGGGGGTGAGCAACTGGATGCAGGCCTGTTGCCTGCCTACCTGTGGCCATGTCGAAGAGGAAGGAGAAAACACTGCCGCGGTCATCGCCAGCCCAGAGCAGCCGGCCAGGAGCATCGAAGGACAGAGCAAGGACACGGCCTGTCAGCTTGCTGGAGCCACCCTTCACTTTCTTGCCCGTGGAGATGTTCATCACATGAACGTTGTGTTTGGCATTCCCCACCTGTGGGTGGGACCCACACACCATCATCCTGCTCCCAGCCAGCCCCTCCTTGAATCTGACCACAGTGGGGCTGCTGCTAATGGGACTAAAAAGATCAGCGGCCTATAATCCCATTGGTCACTGGTCCCTACTGGAATCTAATCACAGTGGGGCTGCAGTGGATAGACTAGAAGGTGACTGAGGTCCGTAATCCCCCTCCCCAACCAGCCCCTCTTACAATCTGACCAGAGTAGAACAACTGCTTATGAAACTAAAGAGGTCTCAGACTTATAATGCTGTCCCTTGGCCAATTCCCCCTGTGGTCTGAACACCACAGGGCTGTCCCAGACCTATTATCTGGATAGCATTCCCCTGCTTCCTGGAGCATTGACTATAGCAGGGCTGCTGAAATTAAAAGGGTCCCAAACTGTAAGCTCACTCTTCGTTAGTTCCCCCGTACTTTATTCCCTCGAGGCCATGTTAGATTTTTAATTTCCATTCCTTGCTCTCTGAACAATTTGTCCTTGAGTCTGACCACAGTGGGGCTGCTGCCAATAGACCAGACTCAGTCTTGCTCCCCATCCAGTGCCCCCTGCAGTTGAAAAACAGTAGGACTGCTGCAGATGGTATGTGCCCCAGACTCATTAGCTACCTGCTGACTGTTCCCCCCACCCTGGAGTCTACCACACTTAGGCCATCCCAGACCAATAATCGTGGCCCCCTGTGCTCTGACTGGTTTCTAAGTCTGACCACAGTAGGACTGTTACCAATAGGACTAAAGAGATCTTAGACCCACAATTCTGCCCCCAGGTGGTATCCCTTATACTGATTCCTGTGGACAGCCCAAGACCCCACCTTCCTAGTCCAGAATTCCCGCCCTTGGTGACTGGTCCCCCTTGGAGTCTGACCACAGTGAGGTTGTTGTTGACAGGCTGGAAGGTGCAGCAGAGCAGTTCAGCGCCATCAGGGTCAGGGATCTCACGGATGCAGCGGCCATCCTCAGAGGCCCAAATACGCATGGTGGCATCAAGCGAGGTGGACACGAGGATGTCATTGGAGAGGGACCAAGCAAAGTCGGAGACACCACGGGTGTGGCCCCGCAGCACACGGAGTACAGTGGGTGGGGCAGGCACCAGCTGGCACAGTGAGATACTGCCATCAAGTGAGCAGCAGGCTAGGCGGTGCCGGTCATCATTGGCGAAGCGCACCCTTGGGACTGCAATGCCAAGGAGTCATTTGTGGGAGTCAGCACACTCACTGAGTGCTTTAGTTTATAAAAGGTCCCAATGTGTGTGCCGTGGCTGGGCCGCAGTGCACAAGGCACAATGGCCTCAGCAGAGGGCTTTCCTTGATGGGTAAAGGGAGTTGTAACCCTACAAGACCCTGTGTCAAAAGCTCCCTGTATCACAGCAGGTACTTTATGAATTGCAAAAGTTTTCTACAATATGAAAAAGCTCCTACATTTTAGCAAGCACAGTACATTTACAAAGGTGTTGACAGTCTGCAAAACCCTTAACACTCTGTAATCCACTCTGCCCTTTACAAGAGGATTTACCTTCAGCAAAGGCTTTGAACTCTTCCAAGCAACTCATAAACCCAGGAAGCCCTTTTCAAAGAACTCTGTTAAGCTTTTGAGGCCCTTTACAGTATACAGAGGACCCAAGATTTTGCAAATCACTTTGCAGAGAGCTTTTCAGTTTGCAAAAGGCTTTATAGATCATAATTCCTTCTTCTGAGATGTGCCAAAGGCTTTACTTTACAGAAACGGATGCAATGGGTGGCTATCAGTTTGGTTAAAAATTTGGTGATAGGACCCGCCACCCACTGGCTTACCTGCCTCGTCCACGTGCTGGTCAAAAACATGGTACATGCCAGCAAAGGCGTAGTTCTCGCTCAGCGATGTGTCCCCAGCCATGGCTCGACTTGCCTCTGCTGCTGACGTGGGCACCACACTGCCAGGAGGCCTGGGCCCCAACAGGAGTAGAGGGTGACAGGAGGTAGGTACAAGTGTTTGGCCTGCCACTGCCCAATGGCCCCTCTCCTCCTCATGAACCCCTCGCTTCTCATCGCTTCTGGTGCATACCTGTCCTCATAGACAGCACGATTCATCTGTGCCTGCAGCTGGTAAGAGCCACGGCTGACAGAACGGCGGTGCCCACGGGCCCCCAGAGCTCGGGGATCATCTTCAAAGTCCTACGAACAGAGGAAGTCAGGGTGGATGCATCCTGAAAACAGCCCTCAAGACCCTATGAGGTCCAATGCCTTCAAAACATACTCAGAGCCAGATCTCTTCTTACCATGTCCACAGCTACCACCATCAATGCTTTCCTAGGCTACTGCAGTGGCCTCTTCACTAGCAATCCTGCTTCCACCCATGCCCCACTCTGTACATGCTCAATAAATGCTCTTCGAACAAAAAACTAAACTCTTTCCCAAGAAAACCACTCGGCTCAGTCCCCCACTTCATTCAAGTTTCAGTTCAATTGTCACATCCTCAGAGAGGTCTTCTCTGATAATTGCCATAAAAAATAGCTCCCTTCTGCCCCTCCCATCCATAACAGTTCTTTTTTATCCCCTTAGTTTATTTTTCTTTCTTAGCACTTCTCGCTACCAGACATGGTGTTTACTGACTTGTTTACCTGGTTTGCTACGTTTGTTGACCTATTTTTCTTGTTTATCAATCTGTTTATTGTCTATTTACTGGCTTAGCTTGTATATTCTCGTTTTGTTCTCTGCTGATGCTGAGAGCTTAAAACAACGCTTGACAAGTATGTTGAGTGAATGTACATAGGTGTGGCAAGAAGCTCACCTCCATGCGGTCAAGGGTTGTGCGGCTGCTGCGTATGATGCTGTTGCTATAGGCACGAGCACTGCCTGGCTCGGAGAGGGGTCCGTAACGCTGGCCCAGCAACTGCCCACGCAGCCTCAGGTACTGTCGACGCAGTGCTGGGGGGTGCCCAGCCTTGGCATTCTCCCGCAGCAGCTGGCTGCGCCGCCGGATGTATTGTGTCCGGAACTGTGGAAAGGTTGGCGTGCGGTACGCGTTGTACCTGCCAAGGCAGGAGGTAGAGCGGGCAGCAGCAGGCACAGGATAAAGGGGAATCAATCAGCTCAGGGGACAGAGAAGGAAAATGAGGTGTGTGGCAGTGATTTGGGTCCGAAGGCACCAGTGATCAGTATCAAGCTAGAGTAGTGATGGGGGTCCCGCTGATGCTATGATAGAGGTGATTCTGCATTAATAATGGTATCAGTGTGGCATGGTGATGAGGTCGCTGTAGGGAAAATGGAGTGAGTCTGCAGCTTTGCTGAGGTCGGTGTGGGGTGACTGAGTCAGTTCAGACAGTAACAGGAATCAGTCTAACATAGAAGTCAAACTGCTACGGTGATGGGAGTTCACGTGGAGCGACAATGGGGGTCAGTGTCAGGTGGTGATAGGGTTAGTCTGGGGAGTGATGCAGTAGACTGGGGAAGCGATGATGGTAAGAGAACTCTGGGATGCAATGACGAGGGACAGGATGTCACCAGCCTGAGCTCCATCGCCCTTCCAAAGGCTCTAGTAACACGGCCTCTCTGCGCATGCTCACTTCTGACAGTATTTTCCCAGCATGCTCTTTACGGCCATCTCTGGTCCGGCCATCTCACAAAGGCATGCTCCCACACCCCGCTGCTGCACACACTCACCTCCGCCATGCCTATGCAGCCGCATAAGACACGTTCTCCGCCTAGCCTCACTCATCGCCCTTGCGCATGCACCTCATACCTTCCGTTCCCATGGGGTCCAACCCGTCCTTACCTCGCGTCCACTGCTAAGACCTGCTGCCACACCGCGGCCATTCCCCGGCCTCCGGTACCTTCTCCGGCGTGTCCGCCCGCGGGAGCCTACAGGACAAAAGCCTGGAATGTCAGCTTCCCCGGTCTCAAGACAAAAGATCTAGTCCCGCCCCTTCCGCCAGGCGACCGTTGCCATAGACGCAGGGACGTCACGAAACCCCACCCACTACAAGCGCACAGGGGGTTACCATGGTCACCACCGCAGCCCTGCCTGGGCGGCGCCCCTTCACCCTCAGCAGCGAGTCTGGCCCCTCCCCCACCTAGCAATCTTTCTTGGCATTCCCTCTTATTTTGCCCTCGCCGACCCCCGCCTTTCCTTCGCGGGTCCAAGAGCAGGGCCCGGAATCAAGGACCACCTCAGGGGCTGCCTCCGGCTCTTGAGGCCCCCGGGGCGGCCCTGAAACCGATGTCGCCCGTCCCTTCTCTTCTCACTCTCCCAGACTCCAGGTAATATGGCCGTCCGCTGGCAGGAAAGGCTGCCAAGGCAAGAACGAATCGATTGGAATCCTCCCGGGGGAAGACACTGGGAGAGTCGCGCAGGCTCACTAAGGAACAGTAACTTCCGCACGGAGACCGGGGCTCCGCCCCTAGATCATATACCACCGCCAATTGCTAAGGGCACCTTTTGTATACACAAGGACTAATGCCCAAGAGCCACAGGGGGTGGGACGAATCTGCGAATCGCTCATAGAAATAAGATCAGAAACATGACTTTCAAAAAGAAATACAACTGGTTCATTCCCGGGTTTCGGCACCAAACCCCTCCCCCCCAAAATACAACTTTATTTAGTGTGGTTTGGGCGGCTGTTTTTTTGCAGCACATGTTGACCAGACAGACACCCGTTAAAAAAAAAAAAAAGCAGACACCAAGCATAGGAAAATGTTTTATTAAAGAGAACTTCCCTAGTGGCGCAGTGGTTAAGAGCTACAGCTGCTAACCAGAAGCTTGGCAGTTCAAATCCACCAGCTGCTCTTTGGAAACCCCATGGGACAGTTCTACCCTCGCCTATAGGGTCACTGTGAGTTGGAACTGACTCAACGGCAATGGGCTTGGATTTTTTTTTTCCTTTTGGTAAGTGGCTGCAACCCTGGGGGCTCAAACACAGCAGATTGTGAGGATGGTACTGGACTGGGCAGTGTTTCATTCTATTATACATAGGCTCGCTGAGTCGGAACTGACCAGACAGCACATAACATTCCCTGTTCATTAAATTCCTTTTAATTCTTTCAAATGGTCTGACAGGCCAACTCTGTCAAGGATCACGCATGCAGAAGCCCCTACAAAGTCCTCCCATTTCTAAGTGTGACTGATGCGCCTCCGGACACCAGTGGGATGAGTCCATTCTGTGTGTGACTGGGGTTGGGGGACTTGGATGCTCCCAGGAGGGTTGGTTGGGGCTTGAGTCTCCAAAGGCAAGAAGACAATTAGACAAAACAAACTTTTAGATTTGGATCCACGTGGAGGCTATCATAATCATTTTTATTTCAACTCCAACAGGAAAATGCATCTGAAATTGTTCATCTCAATCAGGATAAACAGAATTTACAAGTTTTAAATACAAGGTTTAGTAACTGCCTATTGGATCTTAACAACTGCCACAATTTTGAAAAGTTATTCTTCACATTTTTAAATGATACAATCACCTGAATGTTTTAAAACCAAATCAAACCCACTGCTGTCAAGTCAATTCCGACTCATAGAGACCCTACAGGACAGAGTAGAACTGCCCCATAGAGTTTCCAAGGAGCGCCTGGTGGATTTGAACTGCTGACCTCTTGGTTAGCAGCTGTAGCACTTAACCACTACACCACCAGGGTTTCCAAATGTTTTAAAGCCACTTAAAACTAGGGACACATCCAAAAATGTATTACCCTCTGTGTCATAAAAACAGACCAGTTTTTGTGTTGATTTAGTACCTCCCCTGTTCATGTAACTAAGCTTTTGAGGTCTTTTCATATTATCTTTCTGTAACATAATCGCTAAAGAATAAATTGTATTTCACTGCAAAAATCTCTAACCTTAACAAGAACCACTAACATTTACTCAGTATGTACAATGTGCTGGGACTGTCCAAGTTGATTTACATACTAATTCATTCAACCCTAATAACTGAATGTTGTGGGTTATATTATCATCTCCATTTTATTGATGAGGACAGCTGAAGCCCAGGGAGTTCAATGGCCACATTTTATTGAACCAATACCTTATTTGTGGCAAGCACTGGGTTTATTTCCAGGTTCTTCTGTCATCATAAAGGATGTTGTGATGCCTTTCCCATTCACCTCCAATATTCTTGCCCCTTCATCCCACCATTCTTCCAAAGAAACGTGGTCGGAGGAAATCATGAGTTAGGGATGCCAGGAAGATTTACTGTATCACTGCTGGCTTTTTAAATTAAAATATTCATATATTAAAATTTCAAAACGTTATTTTTAAAACCTCATTCCTATAAGGCTATGAGATACTAGACAGAACCACCTAATGACAGGGCTGTTGCATGAATTGTTTCCTACCTGCCACGTAAAAAAGCCTCAACGAACAGTTTGCTATTTTTTTGTGAGGCAGTACAATTATGTTTCAAAAGGCAGCATAACTTGGCCACTGGCATAGGCTCTGCCAACTATGTGGTCTTGGGCAAGTCATGTAATACCTCTGTGATTCAGTCTCTTCATCTGAAGAAAGCTGGCACATAACAGTTATGGACTAAATACTTGTAAAGCTTAAGGTTAAGCATCTGGAACACAGAAAATATCCACCAGGTATTAACCATTATTGTCTTAAAAACTTTCCCCAATAACAGATCCACCTGCCAGAGGTAGTCACATTCTGTGTGAACTAGAATGGCCATTGTCACCTCTTGCATTTTTTTCCCCACATTGACACGGTTTCATTGGATTGAAATGGGTTTTGAACAAGCTGATGAAGGCACTTTCAGTTTCTTGGGAGTGTGGACAGAGTTTACCTGCATCAATAGGTAAATGGGTGAGGGGAGTGGAGTGTCTCAAGCCTGGGGGAAGCAGCTCCTGGAGGTTGTGAGTAACCTTGGTTACAATCATGACATCTAGAAAAAAACTCAAACCCATGGAGGACCACAAGTCCCATTAATTCCAACATGATCCAGGGTTATTTTACCATCAAAGTGAGGGCTGAAGGTCCAGTTAAATGAACAAGAAGTTTGGGACAGAAAAGACAGGTAAGCCAGAGCTGTTTGAAGGTAACACCTCATTTTAAGAATGACTCAAATGGTGGGGAAACTGGAAGGACCATGTTTTTTCTGGCCCCTTCACGCACCCCTGCCTGTTTGGCCTTGAGTTTAGAAATGTAACGGAGAGCACTGGGCTACACTAGCTGTGTCCCTTTTTTCATTTCTAACACAGACAGAAATGATACCTGCCTCAACAGACCCCTTCAGCAGTCCCCAGCAAGCTGAAATGGCCAGCCAGCCTCCCAACAAATATTTAGCCTTTAGGTTTGTTTTTTTTATGGTCTACTATGTGCCAGAAAACCCTGGTGGCATAGTGGTTAGGAGTTCAGCTGCTAACCAAAAGGTTGGCAGTTTGAATCCACCAGGTGCTCTTTGGAAACCCTACAGAGCAGTTCTACTCTGTCCTATAGGGCTGCTGAGTCAGAATTGATTAGACAGCAACAGGTTTGGTTATTTTGATTTTTATGTGCCAGGAACCAGCAATAACTCAGACGAAATGGTCCCTGCAATCATGGACCTGACATTCAGAAGTCGGTATTTTCTATAAAAAAAAAAAAAAATAGTAGATTGGTTAGTGTTATGGAGGAAGGGGAGATGGGACTAATGAATGAGAAATTTAAACTGAAACCAGAATGAAGAGAGCCAGATATGCCAAGATCTAGGTGTGGTGAGAACAGCCAACAGGAAGGCAACTAAATTGCTGTTCTAACTAGAGGATTCAGTGGCTAGTGAGGCTGCTCAGTGATTCAGACGGGAAAAATCCATTCACAAGATTAAGCCACTCTTGCTTTCCTATAAATCTCACCTGGTTGTGGTGACAGCCTACATTTACTGAGCTCTTACTACACTGATTTTATTTTTAATATTTTGTTGAGAATATACACAGCAGAACAATTTCTACACGTACAATTCAGTAGCATCGATTACATTCAAGTTGTGCAACCATTCTCACCCTCCTTTTCCAATAAACTGATCTTCCTATTTAACCCTTTTGTGCTCATGGGTACCTCCAGGGACCAAGTACTTTTTCTGCCTCTGAAGGTTTATGGGGAAGCTGCTGCACCACTGACAGTGCATGCTGCCACAAGGCAGTGGCCTTTATGACTATTTGAATCCAAAGAAACGGGTGTGTGCTCAAAACTACTGTTTTTAACGACTATTGTATAAGGTGTCTGAATTTTTGGTAGGAAAAGTAAAAATTTATTTGTTGCACATATGCACCAACAGACGCCGGTGAACTCTGGGGTATAATTAGTGGTACTTCGTATGTACCACTACACACTTAGGGTAGGCTTGTGGGAGGGGGCAAGAAAAGAAATCCATACTACCTACCAAAAATTCAGACACACTGAATGATTCAGCATGCTTCCACTAATGAAAACACATGGTATCAACAAAAAATTCAAACCAGAAAATAAGTGGTTCACGAAAGGGTTAACTGTCACAACAACCCTGAAGGAGGTGGCATTTAGTCCCATTTTGAAGATGAGGAATGTAAAGGCTCAGAGGGATTCAGTAACCTGCCATAGCTACATATGCAGAAAATAACAGACCTAGTATTTGGACTTAGGCAGGGAAGTCAAACTTGACTAAGTTCCCTATCCTGGACACTGGACGTCACCATCCTTTCTTCCAGCCAATAGTGTTGACTGGACAATAGCACACCATCCTATTCCTCACTCTGCATTCTCTGGCTAATTGCATTAACTCCTCAGTCTATTTCTGCTCCTGTCTCTCTTTTGATCTCCTGGACTGGTACATCCACTCTGAAATCCACAATGGCTTCCAACTGCTGTGAGGAAAACGCTCCTAGGCCTCACCCACAGCTGCCCCTGCATGCCCATCATCCTTCTCCAACCTCATCTCTTAACTTTCTTACTCAAATCAGGTTATGCTCTAGCCACAATGGCTCTTTCACAACCTTTGAAAACTGTAACTGTTCCTGTTTTCTGGAATGCTCTGTGCCTTCACATAGCTAACACATGTACTCATCCTACAGTAATAATACCAACAATTTCCTTACATGAACACAGAACCTCATTTAATCCTCAAACTAACCCTATGAAGTTGACATTTCCTCCATTATCACAGAGGAGGAAACGGAGGCAATGAGATAAAGTTACCTGCCCAAGGTCGTGCAGTCAGTGATGGAGCTCGATTCAAACCCAGGCCAAGGGCTCCAGAATCCTTGCTCTTAGCCACTATACTATTTAAATTTGACGATCTTTCCAACTATGTTACTCTGTGAGCTCCTCTTGCTGGCCTGGACTACTGCAGTGGCCTCCTCACTGCTTCTGCCCTCACCCCTCCCCTAAGTCTATCCTCAGCAGGCAGAGGGATTCCGTTAAATCCTCAATCAGGCCACGCCCCTCCTCTGCTCAGAGCCCTGCCATGGCCCTACCTCACTCAGATGAAAAGATAAAAGTCCTCACTATGGCCCAAAGGCCCTATACCATGTAGCCTCCATCGTCTCTCTGATCTCACTCTCCTTCACACTGCTCCAGCCTCAATGGTCTCCTTCTCACAGTTCAAGAATGCTAGGCACCACCTCAGGGACTTTGTACTTTGCCTTTTCTTCTGCCTGTAATTCTCTTCCACCAGTTGTCAACTCAAGTTAAGGCTGAGATTCAGCCAATAAAGAAACATGTCCTTGCTAGATTTGAACATTTCTTCTTAGCAATACCAAGACTAGTCATACATTCCAGTTCATGTCCCTTGTACAAGGCAACACTGAAACAAAAGGGGCCAAATAACTGCAACATGGATAGGACACATTACTGCTAAGGAAGAGCCCTGGTGGCACATCGGTTAAAGTGCCTGGCTGCTAACCAAAAGGTCGGTGGTTCACACTTCCCAGGTGCTCTGCAGGACAAAGTTGGCATCTGTAAAAATTAGCCTTGGAAACCCTATGGGGCAGTTCTACTGTGTCCTATGGACTCGCTGACTCAGAATCGAGTCGACTACAGTGGGCTGTTGTTAAGGGGCCAGTTTCACAATAAAGCAGGTAAGCGGTTTTATACCCCAAAGCGGGGTGGTACCAAAAGCCTCATCCCTAACCCTGGGAGGTGATGAGACACTGTCTCATATGACAGCCTCCTCGAATGGAGATTGGGAAGTAACCTTGTAGCAACAGCTCACAAGCCTCCTGTGGTCTCATACTTCCATTACCTATCATCACATTATGCAATTATTAGTTTGTCATCAGGCCCCGCCAATATGTAAATCTTGAGAGAAATGTTATATACAGCACACGTAAGAACGAGTTAACGTTTACTGACTACATTCTAAGTACCAGACACTGCTCTAGCTGTCTCTGGGGGTGCAGGGCAGGCCAACAGAAAATACCTGATAGCAACCCATCTCCCACCCCAACGCTGTGATCAAACAAAACAAACCACATCCCTAAGTTTTCTCTAACTTTTTATTATGAAAATCTACAAAAAAATAGTATAATGAATCTTCATATACCCAGATTCAATGATTATAAGCACACTACAGGCTCCATGATCATTTTGCTGGTTTGGAGCCAGCTACTGGGATAATAGGAAACCCTGGTGGCATAGTAGTTAAGAGCTGCAGCTGCTAACCAAAAAATCAGCAGTTCAAATCCACTGGGCACCCCTTGGAAACCCTATGGGGCAGTTCTACTCTGTCCTATAGGGTCCCTATGAGTCGGAATAGACTTGATGGCAATGAATTTGGTTTGGGATAAGTCATTTAATACCCCTAGCCCCTCTGTGAGGTGGGTACTATTACTTCAGTTTTACAGACAATGTAACGGAGAGAAAGAAGGTATTAAGCTAGGAAGCAGTGTGTGAAAACACTCATTTCTGTCCACACAGGGTGGGAGCACTGGCTTGGAATTTAAAGTTGAAAGCACAATCTGGAATTTATTCTGGACCTGGAAATGGGCTGGGAGGGTGGGGCATGGTGTTTATATTAAACTTTTAGGTATAAGACACAAGATCCAGAGCTTGAAAATACAAAGTATTTGCAGGCCAGGAGTTTGGTCTGCACAGGCCTTGGGACACAACGTACCTTTGATGTTCAGTGGTTTCTGGCCTCAAGGAAAACAAAACCAGTTGCCATTGAGTCAATTCTGACTCTTGGTGGGTAAAACAAAAAACAGTAAAAACTTATCTGTAGGATTTCCAATGGCTGTGATCTTTTCGAAGCAGATCACCAGGACTTTCTTCTGAGGCACCACTGGGTGGGTTCAAACCACAAACCTTGTGGTTAATAGCTGAGCCCTTACCATTTGTACTACCAAATAACGAGCACTTTAAAAGGTGATAGCTGGTGGCCTCCTTTGCCATGAGAACAGAACCGGATGGTGCCTACCTACCATTACTGAACACTTTGTTAAGATTCTATAGAAAAATCTTAATCAAAACGGGTAAAGTGCAAAACAGAATTTCAGAACCTCATGGATTTGACTTTCTGGAGCCATGGAGGCTGGATGAACCTCTGAAACTACTGCCTTGAGATAATCTTTAAACCATAAGTCAATATCCCCTGAAACCTTAAAACCAAACAATAGTTTAGCATAACTATTAAAGAATATCTGCTTTGAAACTGTGCTCTTTTAAGATCCATATAGGATCAAACTGACAATAGCAACTTCAAGTTTAGATAGGAAACAAAACCTAGGAGCAGTGAGTTTATACTAATGGGGGAAGAACTCTGAAAAGAAGGGTGAGAATTGCTGCACACCTTGAAAAATGTAACCAATGCCACAGAATTATCCATGTAATAATTGTTGTATGTTCTGCTGTACGCACTGTCAACAACAAAAATAAAATGAAGGATAGCTAAACCCTTGAATTTTATCGATCAGGGATTGTGGGCACTGTGGAAAACCAACTGTGACCCCTCCCTGACCTTTTTTTCTTTAGACCAAATAGAAGACTGGGTTCCATGGGGTGGACTACCACCACAAAGACTTCCTGAAATCAGGAAAGCAGAGCACAGTTGTTAGTACAGGTCTATGGGGTTACTTAGAAGCCTTGCTAGTGATAGGTTGGCAGCTGAAATCCACCCAGAGGCCTGGTGACCTGCTTCTAAAAAGTCAGCCTTTAAATCCCTAGAGTGGAGTTCTACTCACTGGGTCACCATAAGTCAGAACAGACTCACTGGCAACTGGTAGTAAGATTACTTATAGTCTTTACTAATCCCACTTAGATCCATTTTGTTGCAGTAATACTGTGGTTGACTACGGGATCCTGCCTCAGGCCACAGTGGCAGTGATTGATAGTTACATTTTTCTTTCCTGGAGAGCAGAATCCCTGTCTACATACACAGCCCCCGCCCACCTACAAGGCAGTATAATGGTGGTCCTCCTGCCAATTCTCATGGCCTTAGCTTACGGAAGGCCCAGCAAAGAATGCCTCTTCAGACCAAGTACCCACCTGGTGGGAGTAGCCATAATGCCCCATAACCTGGGCCTGGCTCAGTGGGTGAGGCAGGAAATCTGAGAAGTTCCAATCTCTATCCACCTGCCAAAGCAAATTCATAACTTTTTTTTGTGGGGGAGGTGCTTGGGGCCTGCCCCAGCTAAATGGGAGACCCAGGAGGCAGTCCTCAAAGGCTGAGACTCACAACACAGGGACCCACACCTCAGTAATGGAATAAGGTGGCTCAGGATAATGTACTGGAGTTTTTTTTAATCTAGTGGTGTCTGTGGAAATCACAGATACCACTGATTCTTCTGTTGCAAACTGGAACCAATGGAGAGATCGAGCCCACAGGACTCCAACTCAGCCACCACAACCAACTAAAGTGAGAATTAGAACTGAAGAACTAAAACCACCTAGTTACAAACACAGACAAAAAAAAAAGGGCCCTCACCCCCACCTTACACTGAGATCGAATCCCTGTAACTGAGAACTTTGCCATCTGTTTGCAATGGGTATAAATACGCCTATTACTTAACCCTCAACAGAAACTGTAACGGGTTATGAAGCCTATTAGGAGCCTGAGACAAGCAGAAGTCAGGGTCAAACAGCTAGTAAACAGCAGAGCCTGGATTTGAACTCAGAGTCTAGACTCTTAAAACCATTTTCGAACCAGGTTTTTCCCATGTTTCTCATAAAAGATTAGTTAATAAGCCTCTCCCACTCTTGTCACTTCTGGAGAAAGAACTGGAACCCCTCTCCATGTACGGCAGGGATTAGTTTACACCATGGGATTAAGTGCTTACATTCCATCATTAAAACAACCCTGAGGATACTCACCTGATACTCAAGAGAAGCTAGGAATATTCAAACCCAAACATTCTGATTCCCAAGCAGACACAAGAAAATGGGACCATTTTAAGAAACGCAATCCCAGCCGTAAGGGGATTTCACCTGTACTCACCATACCTCAGAGCCCCAGTGGCCAGTGGTTAAGAGCTTGTCTAACCAAAAGGCTGGCAGCTCAAATCCACCAGCTACTCCTTGGAAACCCTGTGGGACAGCTCTACTGTCCTAGACAGTCGCTATGAATCAGAATGGACTTGATGGCAAGAGGTTCACCATACCCTCAGGACTCAATGTGCACCCAAACTGATCCTAAACTTGGCCAAACTTTGAAACTCAAAGACCCTCCCCCTTCAGGCATTCCCTGCCCACCCCCTTTCTCCCTCCTCCTGACCTTCCTCTTTTTAATTTGCAGACTAGATTAAAGAAACAACACTATCAATATCAATTTCCAGATTTCATCTTTTTAATTGGCTCCATGAAGGACATCCTAAATACTACAAGAAACACAACAGAATATTTTTTCTTCCAGTATTAAAAGAGAAATGACATTCACAAACATTTTTCAGCTCTTCTATATAATCAGGGTGGTGGTCTCATAATGTAGAATAAAAAACGACTAAATAATCACATTCTTGATGCAGATTCCTTGTAGGTACATTCAGAAATTGTTTTCTAACCATGATAAAGAAACATTGTGTACAAAATTTTTAAATGTTCCTAGATATTAATGGGGGGGAACTGTCTGGCCAATGTTTTTTTTGCCAGAGTAATCCTTAGCACCCAAACTAAAAAACTGGTAAATTGGAAAATACCCCGAGACTCTACAAATGTCACAGAATTTGTCTTTAAATGGGAGAAAAAAAGTTTAAAAAACATATGGAATTTACTAAAAGGTCTTTAACAGGCTACTCTGGGAGCTCAATTCAAAAATAGAAGTTGATGTACTAAAACAAAGATGTTTCAGTGCAGCTCCAAAAATCTTTTATAAATACAGCCATTTGGAAGGACGATCCTGGATCAGAAGAATTTTTATTCCTTGTGTATCTGAGAACAGTGAGAAAGGAGAAAATTGTAGTGTCAGGAAGGGGCAGGTTGATAACAGGCTTACCTCCCAGGGTTGATAAGGATGCTGAAGGCTGGATAGCAGGGACCTCCCTTCACCTCCTCCATGCCCAGGAAGACTACATCATTTTCAGACCCGCCCCCATCCCCGCCAGACTGACATGCACTTCAGAGAGCAAGGGAGGCTGGAGGCCTAGGAATGTGGTTAGGTGGGCTGGCTGGGTGAAATATGTGAGGGCAGTGGAAATGCTGAGCAGCCTGGGGAGGGAAAAAAATGAGAGAACACCACAGGGTGGGGTGAACAGGTCTGTCTGCTCATGCTAAGAACACACAACTCTCACCTACATTATATGTGCACGCCTCATCTCAGTTGTCGTAATTGTCTCTGTAATTCCCTCCAGGGTAGCGGTCATAACCACCCTGGCTTCTAGGAAAAAATATACACAATTGCCCTGTAGGAACGTATTTATATACACCTGACAACATTAAAAACAACCATGTATTAATAATCTCTATGTACCATAAGAAGGAGAGCTAGTGACACGGTGGTTAAAGTGCTCGGCTGCTAACTGAAAGGTCAGCGCTTCAACCCCACCTGCTGCTCCAGGGGAGAAAGGTACGACAGACAGTCTGCTTCCGTAAAGACTACAGCCTTAGAAAACCAATGGGGCAGTTCTACTCTGTCCTCTAGGGACACTGAGTCAGAATTGACTTGAAAGCAGTGGGTTTGGTTTTTTGGGTTACGTATCATATACTTCTTTGTAATATATACTATAACATAACCTGTAACATACATAAAAAAGTCTTAAGGATATAAATATGTAATTATACAGCAGTTTATATGTAATATTGTCATGATTATGTATCAACCCAATAGTTATATCTAACACAGTAAGTGAATACGTATTATCTACATTATACATGACTCATGTAATTAACAAAATCACTTTAACGTTATATACAATCTAAAGACACTAAATTACGTACTTGTTTATAGTATCACATACATTAACAAAAAGCAATAACACCAAGGCATGATATGATCTGTCATACTTACAAACTTATTATAATTCAAAAGTATACTATTAACAACATTCTTAGTATTAAGTACTATGTGCCAGACTCTGTTCAATTCACTTTACCAGCATTAAAATTCAGTATTCACAACAACCCCATGTGGCTGGTACTGTTACGCCCGTTCGAGGGACAAAGGACTTGCCCAAGTAGCACAGCTGACTACTGCTTGGATTAAAACATACCTGAGCTCCTAAGGAGGGGAAGTAGCACTAGAGTACCCCAACCCCTTGACTACCCACCTGCCACTATAGTCTCTGGACCTTCCATATCCATATCCTCCAGGTCGACTGTCATATCTGCTGCTCCCATAGCCCTGGTCCCCACCACCTGCAGCAAGTAAGAAACATTGATATGGCAGTTCTCCAGACAAAGGTCACTTCCCCCTTGCTCCATGATCAAACTTACCAATGTACTTACCTCTGGAGTAGCTGCGGCCACGCCCATGGGCACCAAAGGCACCTCCTCTGGTTCCCCGGGCTGACTTGCCTGCGTGATCCACCCTGATCTGACGGCCATCCAGGGACTAGGTATGGGAGGGAGACATAAGGATGGGTTGGCAGTCATTCAGGGTAATGGTATGTACAGGAAGAGTGGGCATGGGCAGATGGGCAAAGGAGCCCAGAAATTCCTGTTGGGCACCAAGTTCTGGGTGCCCCGTTCCAGCACAAGCTCCTTTGACCAGAATGGCTTTATCAGGAGCTACAAAAGCCCACAAAATGACCTGAATCCACCGTGTTTCCCCTGCTACTACTTACATCTTGACTGAACTCAGGTTGAGTTCTCCTCCCCACTCCTCTAAGCTGCCCAACTATTAGGGCTAGAAAGACACCTCTTGGTTTGAGGCTTCAGAGTCCATCCCAGAAGACTCACGAGGTCCTCTCCGGGCCAGGCCCACAGGTCTGCAGACTCTACTACCTAAGCCCAGGGCGGGTCAACCATCCACAGGTGGCTTCTCGGCCTCATGCAGGACCAGTCGTCGCCTCCCAAGCAGCCTGGCTCTGTCTGCCGCTGCCCTCCACCCCCTAGAACAGAAGGTAGTCACGCTCCCGTGAGTGGGCACTGCAGGGCCTGGTGGCCGCGCTGCCCCTAGCAGACACAGAGGGAAAAACAGAAGAATGGAGAAGGTGGCAGATGGGGGCAGGGCCCCTCTGTGGGTAGGAGGCCTCACCTCTCCATTCATGGCTCGCATGGCATCTGAGGCATGCTCTGGATTGGTAAAGGTGATAAAGCCAAAACCCCGGGATCGCTGAGTCTCCCGGTCCTTGACGACAACCACTGGAGAAAGGAAGAGAGACAGGAAAATGTAGATCAGTCAGCACCAGAAAGGAGAGAGCAAGGGGTGGTCTGAAACAGGAACCCCTCCCACCCATCCTGAAGAGAAATTAACTGGGTTCTCCTCAGCATAAAAAACCTATTCCTTAAGCCTAGGAACACACGTATAACGTGAAGGGTCCGGAGCGCCGACCTTTCTGTTTCTTGACGTTCAAGGGCCCCAGACTTCCTCCCACCCACCCCTTATCGTGGGCCTGATCACTGTCTCACCCTCAGAGATAGGACCGAAACTGCTGAAGTGGTCTTCCAACGCCTGCTCATCGGTGTTGAAATTGAGCCCTCCCACGAAGAGCTTCCCTTCTTCAGAGGACATGGCAGTGAATTTGGGTCCTGTGGGATAAACATGAGACCTGGTGGTGCAGTGATTAAGCACTCAGCTGGTAGCCAAGAGGCTGGTGGTTTGAACCCACCAGCCGTTCCCCCTGGAGAAGGATGTGGCAGTCTGCTTCCTTAGAGATTACAGCCTTGGAAATCCTATGGAGCAGTTCTACTCTGTCCTACACGATCGCTACGAGTCGAAATCAACTCGAAAGCAGTGGCTGGGTGGCTAAGGAGAGACGGAGGGCCGAGAAGACAGGAATCAGCAGGCTCACAGAGCGAGGTCGCCATTTGAGGGCCGCCATCGCGCATGTCCGTAACTTCCCCAGCCACCACGTCCGTCATTTTGAGGCCACGCAGGCCCAGAAACCTCTTGCGGTCCCTCTATGCGCGCGGAACAAGATGGCGGCGGTCACGTGAATGGGAAGGAGCTGTTCTCGGCTGTCGCGTGGTCGCTGCCGCCGCCACCGATGCCGCCAGCCACTCCTGGCATTCCTCCCATCGGATACCGTGCGCCAGCCTCCCACCAACCGAAATGTTTCACCTGAGATTATGGGACCCACCGGCCCAGAGAAACCCAAGTCAGAGGCCTCTACTCTCCTCCCGCGCACCCCTGCTCTTGCCAGGCGCGACTGAATAAGGCAAGGAGCTGATGCTCTGCAGGGTATACACTGCTTACCTGGAAAATAAAAAACAGAACAGCCGGAACAGCTAACGCCGAGGAGTACAGAAAAGGGGAAGCTGCCGCGCGGGAAGACGCTTGATAAAGCGTACGTAGCGGACACGTCAGGGAACGTCCCCCGCGCGCGCTGGCGTGTGCGTTCATTGGCTGAGACGAGCGAGGTTGGGAGGAGGCGAGGAGAGAGGACGGGAAGGCAGAGCAAAGGGAGCGATGCGCTCTGCGCACTTCCGGGAATGGAGGCGGCTTGTGTGTGACTGGTGAATCCCGACGTCGTCGTCCGTCCCGCGCACGAACTTTTTCTCTCTCACGGCTCTGATCTCACACCCCTTTCCGTCCCTGACATCCTCAGCGTCCTTTATGTCATCCCCCAGTTTGTTCTGACATCCTCCTCACCATCACAGTTGTTTTCCGCTTGGTCCCTGACGGCTTAATTAACGTCCTTTGATGTCCACTGATGTCTTTCCTCTTCGCCTTCTAGTCCTCTAGCCTCTTCTCAAGTACCCGGCGTTTTATCCCCCACTGTCCCCTGAATTCATGAGTCAGAATCGACGGCAACGGGTTTGTTTTGTTTTGGTCCCCTGAAGTAAGGAGCCCTGGTTGCACAGTGTTTAACTGCTGGGCTGCTAACCAAAAAACCTGTGGTTCCAAAGATGGGGCAGTCTGCTTTCGTAAAGATTACAGCCTTGGAAACCCTATGGGGCAGTTCTGCGCTGTCCTATAGGGTTGCTAGGAGTCGGAATCGACATCAACGGATTTTGTTCCCTGAAGTCATTACCCTTCAGTCCCTGACATCAGACTTTCCACTGCCCTCTACGTTTTCAACTCTGTGTCCAACATCTAACCACGTGTCATGGGACCGTTTTCCCTAGGGTCATTCTTTCTCATCTTTGACTTCAGCCCTCATGTTCATCTGACAGCCCCCTGAAGCCAGCCTATGATTTCCAGTACTCCCTGAGATACCTTCTACCAAACAGGATGCTCAGTCTTCAGAGGGTGTATATCCCAATCCACTGAACAGTTTTTGCTGTCACTCTGGGTAGATGAGTCCTCGATCCACAAAAAGAACTTTAACAATACACAAAGGATTTATGGAAGCCAAAGTTGCATGAGCCCGCTGCCCGCAGTTTGGTCTTGTCCAGACTTCAGTGCCTGAATTACCTTTACAATGAATCCATTTGACAGACTTTTCATTTTTGAGATCCCCATCAAGGAACAATGGACTCGTTTGATCTCAGAGGCTCTAAATTCCTTATCCGTAGAATGGACTTATCAGCCCCCAAAACACAGACTAGATGTGTTAACCTTCAGAGTACAGCACACAGAGTACATCCACAAAATCGATTTGTCTGGCTTTCACCATATTCAGGCCTCCTATCGCCAGAGTGGACTTGAATGTATTTCATACTGCGAAATCCTGGTGCTGCAGTGGTTGAGTGCTATGGCTGCTAACCAAAAGGTTGGCAGTTCAACTCCACCACGCGCTCCTTGGAAACTCTTACAGGGTGGTTCTACTCTGTCCTATAGGGTTGCTATGAGTTGGAATCAACTCGATGGCAACAGGTTTATTTTACATATATATATATATATATATATATATATATATATATATATATATATATATATATATACACATACAAACATACATACATATTGGTCTCCTTCAGAGAATATGAACCCCCCCCATACAAAAATATACTTGTTTGCCTCTCAGAGTGTCTGAACTCTGACCATACTCCACCGTCATTGTTCCATACAAGCCCCTCTCATTTATTTTTATTCCCACGCCCAACTTCCATTCCCTTCCTCCCATAATTAACCATTTTATTTTGTCTTTTTGCATGATTTCATATAAATTTTGCATTTTTGTGTCTATGTGCTTAAATGGTTTTATTCTTTTGTTCAACCACCGTTTTTAAGATCCCTGTTGCCACGTGTACATCTGATTTGTACATTGTTTCTAATGGTTATAATAAGCTCTGTGATGTGCACCTATCTACTACATCATTTTACCCCTTCAAGTTGCCAAAAAAGTAGACTTGGGTTGCCTCCAACAATAAATACCCCCACCCCATTGCCGTTGAGTTGATTCTGACTCATAGTGACCCTATAGGACAGAGTAGAACTACCTCATAGGGTTTCCAAGGAGCAGCTGCTGGATTGGAACTGCCGACCTTTTGGTTAGCAGCCTAGTTCTTAATCACCGTGCCACCAGAGCTCCCCAACAATAAATATATATATAATGCCTTGTAAATGCTCCCTTACAAGCCAATGTGAAAAATTCTTTAGGATGTATACTCAGAGAAGAATTGCTGGATCATAGGGGATGAACATACTTAATTTTTGTAAGCAGTGCCAGATTGTTATCTGGAATGGGTGTACTGTCTATATTCCTACCAGCGAAGTATGAAGGTGCCTACATTCTCCCATCCTTGCTAACATTTAGCATTATCCAGCTTTCTGAAATTTCCCAGTTTTTTTTTTTTAGTAGATGTAGCATATTTCATTTTAAAATTACATTTCTCTGATTGAAAATGATTTTGAGCACCTCTTCATGTGCTTGTTTGACTTTGGGTTTCCTTATGTAAATTGCCTATTTATATTTTTTTGCCCATATAACTACTGGGCAAATTCTCATATCTCTCTTGTTTTTCAGGGGTTCCTCAGATGTCTAAATATTAATTCCTTGGGTGTTAGAAATTGCAAATAGCTTCTTCCACTCTGGTATTTATTAATTTTATAAGTAGTGTCCTTGGTTGAATAAGGATCCTTAATTTTGATATAATAAAAAAAAAATTTCCCTTATGGTCTGTGCCTTTATGGAAATTCTCTTCTCCCTTGTCACATGGATGTTCTACATTTTGTTCTATTATCTTTATAGTTTTTGCTCTCACACTTAGATCTTTAATCCATGTAGAGTCCATCTTTGTATGTAGTATGAGATCAAACCGATTGCCATCGAGTCGATTCCAACTCACAGTGACCCTATAAGACAGGGTAGAACTGCCCCAAAGCGTTTCCAGGAAGCGGCTGGTGAATTCAGATATCTGACCTTTTGGTTAGCAGCCAAGCTCCTAAGCACTGGGCCACCATGGTATAAGATAGGCAGCTGGTTTTATTTTTCTCCGTGTCGTGAGCTAGATTTCCCATAACCATCTGCTAAGCAGTCTGTCCCATCCTTTTTTTTTTTTTTTTTTGTGGTACCACCTCTATCATATACTAAGTTCTGCCGATATGTGGCTCTGTATCTGAGCTTTTTTTTTGGTCCTATTCATTGGTCTACCTGTCAACTCCTGGGCCAATATCAGTTTTTTTCCCCTTTAATTACTAGGGTCTTTAGTATGTCTTGGAGCCCTGGTGGCACAGTGGTTAAGTGCTCACCTGCTAACCAAAAGGTCAGCAGTTCAAACCCCTCAGCTGCTCTGTGGGAGAAAGACGTGGCAATCGGCTTCCATAAAGATTACAGCCTTGGAAACCCCATGGGGGCAATTCTACTGTGTCATATAGGGTCGCTATGAATCAAAATCGACTCGAAGGCAGTGGGTTTGGATTTTAGTATGTCTTAGTCTCTGGTGGGGCAAGTCCCCATCAGCTTTTCTTTTTGAAGGTTGTCATAGCTATCCATGATCCTTTATTATTCTAAATTATAATGTAAGGTTTACTGCAATTCTTAAAAAGGTAATGGAAGTTTTATTGGGATTGCATTGAATTTATGGATTTGAGGAGAAATAACACCTTAATAGTATTACCTGTGGTTGTTTGAAGGTATGTCCACAGATTCTTGGATACTGTTCCCTTCAAGAGTTGAAACCTAATCAGTTTCCCCTTGAGTGTGGGCTGGACTTACTAACATAATAGAATCAGGCAGAACTGATAGTGCGTCACTTCCCACTGGGTCATACATAAAAACATAAAATGCACTTTGGCTTCCTGTTCTCTCTTTCACACAGATTGCTCACTTTCTGGGAAGTTAGCTGCCATGTCATGACCAGCGCTATGGAGGGGCCTCAGTGGTAAGGAACTGAGGCCACCTGCCAATAGCCTCCTGAGTCGGCCTTCTTTGAAGGGGATCCTCCAGCCTCAATCCACATCCTGACTTGGAACTTCATGAGAGACTGAGGCAAAACCACCCAGCTAAGCCACTCCCAATATCTTGACCCTCAGAAACTGTGTGAGATAGTGTTTGTTGTTTTAAGGCAGTAATTTTTGGAGTAATTTGTCACACAACAGATAATATATTACCGAAATCTTCCCAGCAGAGCATGAAATGTCTCTTTTATTCAGATCATCTTCTGTTTATGCTATTAGAATTTAAATTTTTTCTTAATAGAGGTCTTTTGTGTTGACTAAATTCATCCTTATATACCTTCTTGTTGGTATTGCTGGCGTATAGAAATGCTTTTGATTTTTATAGATTGATCTTGTATCTGGCAACCTTGCTGAACTATGTTATTATTCCTAATAGTTTTTTTTGTTGGTTCTTTAAGGTAATGGATCATATCACTTCTAAACAAGTTTTATCAAATTTACACCTCATTTCTTTCCAGCATTGGCTGGTTCCTCCATTATTATATGAAACAGTACTATTGAGAGTAAGCAATCTTGTCTCTTTCCTGATTTTAAAGGTAAAATGCTTTTAAGATTTGCTGTAATATTTTTGCTGTTTTTTTTTAAACAGATAAAACTTAGCAAATATTTTTTCTACTTTGAAATCATTGTTTTCCTCCTTTAGCTTATTAACATGGTAAATTACATTCATGAATTTTCTGATGTTGGATCATCTTTGCATTACTGGAATAAACCATATTTGTGATTCTTAAAAATACACTGTTGGATTTAGGTAGCTAATATTTTATTGGAATTTTTGCATCTATATTCATAAGTGAAATGGGTTTATAATTTTATTGTCTTTTATTTTCCTCATCTGGTTTTATAATCAAGATTACACTAGCCTCATAAAGTGGGCTGGGCTGCTTTTGCTTTTTTCTCTATTTTCTGGAAAAATTTGTATAGATAGAAATTAACGGTTTATTGAAAGTTTGATAGAACTACATCTTCGAAACCATCTGAGTCTGGGTCTGAAGCTTTTTGTTACAGGGATATGGGGTATCTTTGACTATCATTTCAATTTTTCTTAAAACTTATTGGTATGTTCAGATTTTCTATTTCTTTTTGCATCAGTCTGAGCACACTTTTATTTTACCAGAAACATGCACATCAACTAGGTTTCCAAATGTATTAGCTCACAGTTTAGCCTCTTTTTGTGTCTGTAATTTTCTTTTTTGTTGTTCTCTATAGTTTGCACTCTTTTAAAAATCAGTATAGCTTATTAATGTTTTCAAAGAACCAGATTTTGATTTTGTTAATCTTTATAATTACTTTTTTATTCTCTTTCATTTATTTCCTTCCTTACATTTATTACTTCCTCCATGCCTCAATCTTTTGGGCTTGTTCCCTGTTCTTTCCCAAAGTTCTTGAGTTGAATGCTTAGATCATTTTTTTCTACCTTTCTTCTTTCCTGATAAATTTAAAGCTATGCATTTTCTTCTGATTTTTGTGTCCAATAAATTTTGATGGGTAATGTTTTAATTCTTTAGTTCTAAATATTTTTAAAGTTCCTTTATGATTTCTTCCTTTGTCCAAGAGTTACTTAGTAATGTTAGTTTCCAAAATGGGTTTTTTTTAGCTTTTTTGTTATTAATTTCTAATTTTATTGCATTATAGTGAGTGAACATGTTTACTATTAATCCTTTCGAATTTACTGAGGCCTTCTTTGTGCCCTAACATAGTCTGCTTTTGTAATTGTTAAGTTGTTGTTGCTAGGTGCCGTTGAGTTGATTTCGACCCAGAGCAACCCCACGTGACAGAACTGCCCCATAGGGTTTTTTTTAGCTGTAATCTTTACAGAAGCAGATTGCCAGGTCTTTCTCCCCTGGAGCCAGCCACTGAGTAGGTTCAAACTGCCAGCCTTTCAGTTAGCAGACAAGCGCTTAACTGTCTGCACCATAAAAAAAAAAAAAGGGTTCCTTAATTGTTAAGTGCAGGCACAAAAAGATGTTTTCTCCATTTGTTAAGTGGAGGGTTACAGAGAGAGATGTGTGATTTTACATATCACACATATATACAGATAGATGTGATATACATATGTATATGTATTTTTTTTTATATACATATAGATATAAAAGTTTAACTGTTGTTCAGGGCTTCTTAGGAATATGTATGTTTATGGTAGACATATCTTCTTTGTCATTGAGTATATATGTCCTTTGTCCTTTGTGATCTTAGTCTTAAATTCTATTTTGGTAGCTATTAGGATGGCTATCCCAGCTTTCTTTGGGCTTTTATTAGTCTGCTATATCTTTTTTCGTCTGTTCATTTTCAACATTTCTGAATCTTTGTATGTGTATGTGTGTATACTCTTGGATTTGTGTTTTTAATCCACGGAAAGTCTCTGTGTTTTAAATAGTTTAATCCATTTACGTTTTGTTAATTACTCTTATATTAGGATTTAGTTCTGACTTCTCATTTCATATTCTCCATTTACAGAATACTTTTTGTTTCCACTATCATATTCATACCTAATATTTCCTTTGGGTCCTTTTTATAATTTCATTCCTGCCTGTTTTATATTCTAATTTATGTCTTATTTTAAATTCTTATATTTTATCATGCTTGGTAAAGTAGAGGTCAGTAGAAAAGAGGGAGACCCTCAATTAGATGGATTGATACAGTGGCTACAATAATGGGCTCAAACATAGCAATGTTGAGGATGGCAACATTTTGTTCTATTA